>NC_088792.1:164216523-164872426 GCF_011386835.1 Chrysemys picta bellii | reverse complement strand
CTGATGGGAGATGAAGGCCGAGAGAAACACTATCCCTCCCATGGTGCTGCAGGCTTCGCGCTTGCAGATAAGACGTTGACAAATTACCCACAATGCACTGCGTCTCGTCCTTTCTCCCCCGCGTGTGGGCGCGGGGAAGGAGGAGTCCGCCGCTAACCTCCCCGCCCCCCGCTCCCCAGGAACCGGAAGTTCCCTTGTTGCTCCCATCATCCTGCCTGCCCTAGTAGCTGTCGGCTGCCGGGGCCGGGGCCGCCATGAGCAAGCGGAAGGCGCCGCAGGAGAGCCCCAATGCGGGGATCACAGACTTCCTGAGCGGTGGGTTGGGCGAGCGAGCGGGGGCTGCGCCGGGGGGCGGGGCGGGGGCTGGCTATTGGCGGCGGTTCAGCGGCCGGGCGTGGCCTGTCGGGGAAGGCGCGTGTGAGGGGCACCCGGGGCCCCGGATTAGCCCGAATTTGGTGGTACCCAGAACCCGCCCCTGCCCAAACTCCGCCCCCCCCCCCCACCTGCCCAAGGCTCTGGGAGGGATTTTGGGTGGCGGAGGAGGTCTGGGGGTGCAGGCCCTAGTCTGGGGCAGGGGATTGGGGTGCGGGCTCTGGGAGCGAGTGTGGAGGGAGGGGTGTAGGGCTGTGGGGTGTGGCTGCAGATGAGGGGTTTGGGGTGTGGGAGGGGCTCAGGGCGAGAGTAGGAGTGTGAGGGGTGAGGGCTCTGTCTGGGGCTGGGGGGGTTGGGGTGCTGGAGGGGCTCAGGGCTGGGGCAGAGGGTTGAGGGTGCAGTGGGGGGGTAAAAGCTCTGGCTGGGGGTGTGGGCTCTGGGGTGGGGCAGGGCTGGGGATGAGTTTGGGGTGCAGGCAGGCTGCTCCAGGACGGGCCAGAGAGGAGGTCTCCCCCAGCCCTTTCCCTGCTGGCAGCAGCGAGCTCTGGGGGGAGGAGCCCCCCTTTCCCATCCCCACAGCAGCACACTCACCCCCACCACTGTCACCACATGTGCTCCTAGGGCCTCTCTCAGGTCCAGGAATCTCCCTCAGCTGCCCTGTGGTGGGTGCTGGAGGTGCTGTGTGTGCCTCCTCCCCTGCTGTTGCCCCTGACTGTAGCCTCACTGGGGGTGAGGGATGGGTGGCTGCCTCCTTGCCCAGCATGGGGCAGGAGTGGTGACTGTGGGCGGGAGGGGCGGGGGGGCCCTGTCCTGGTGGAGGGTCCTGCCGGAAAAGGGAAGGGTCTGAGGTGGAAGGGCAGGCTCAAACTCAGTCTGCCGTGGCAGTCGAGATGGGGGGCACTAGGGCCCTGCGGCAGCAGTTGCCACAGGGAGGCAGCATGGAGCTGTGGGGAAGAGGCAGGGGGTGGCAGGTGGGAGGGGGAGGACACCCGGCCCCAAATATTGGTGGAGCTGGGCTCCTGGGCTCTGAATATTGCTGGTGCCCAGGCACCACATGGGAATATAACTCGTCACCTGTGCTAGCCTGGTAATGGTAACCTGCCCGCTCTTGAGTGAGAACCGGTTCGGAGTGAGTGGTCAGACCCAAGTGCGTGTAAGAAATGTCTCCGTGTCTCTTTCCATTGCCCCTGGGCTGCAGAACTGGCGAACTACGAGAAGAACGTGAACCGAGCCATCCACAAGTACAACGCGTACAGGTAGGTGCGCCAGCGAGCGGTGCGGGTATCACCTTGTTCTCCCAACCCTCCCTGCTCTCAGCGCAGAAAGAGGGCTGTGGTGTCCCCTCTCCTGGGTGCCATGGGAAACTACTCCAGGCCCAGTCTTATTCAACAGGGATTGGTAACTGGTTAAAATATAGTAAACAAAGGGTAGGAATAAATGCTCCATTTTCAGCATGGAGAGAGGTTAATAGTGGTGTCCCCCAGGGGTCTGTTCTGGGACCAGTCCTATTCAACATATTCATAAATTATCTGGAAAAGGGGGTAAACAGTGAGGTGGCAAACTTCAGATGATACAAAACTACTCAAGATAGTTAAGTCCCAGGCAGACTGGGAAGAGCTACAAAAGGATTTCACAAAACTGGGTGAGTGGGCTACAAAATGACAGATTAAATTGAATGTTGATAAATGCCAAGTAATGCACGTTGGAAAGCATAATCCCAACTATACATATAAAATGATGGGGTCTAAATTAGCTGTTACCACTCAACAAAGAGATCTTGGAGTCATTGTGGATAGGTCTCTGAAAACATCCACTCAATGTGTGGAGGCAGTCAAAAAAGTGAACAGATTGTTGGGAATCATTAAGAAAGGTATAGATAATAAGATAGAAAACATCATATTGCCTCTGTGTGAATCCATGGTATGCCCACATTTTGAATACTGCGTGCAGTTGTGGTTGCCCGATCTCAAAGAAGACCTATTGGACTGGAAAAGGTTCAGAAAAGGGCAACAAAAATGATTAGGGGTATGGAATGATTTCAGTATAAGGAGATATTAATAAGACTGGGACTTTTCAGCTTGGAAAAAAGATGACTAAGGAGGGATATGATAGAAGTCTATAAAACCGTGACTGGTGTTTAGAAAATAAATAAGGAAGTGTTATTTACTCCTCATAACACATGAACTAGGGGACACCAAATAAAATTAATAGGCAGCAGGTTTAAAACAAACAAAAAGTATTTTTTCTCACAATGCTCAGTCAACCTGTGGAACTCCTTGACAGAGGATATTGTGAAGGCCAAGACTATACCAGAGTTCAAAAAAGAACTAGATAAGTTCATGGAGGATAGGTCCATCAATGGCTATTAGTCAGGATGGATAGGGGTGGTGTCCCTAGCCACTGTTTGCCAGAAGCTGGGAATGGGTGACAGGGGATGGATCAGTTGGTGATTACCTGTTCTGTTCATTCCCTCTGGGACACCTGATGTTGGCCACTGTCAGAAGACAGGATACTGGTCTAGATGGACCTTTGGTCTGACTCAGTATGGCCGTTCTTATGTTCTAAATTTAAGCTAGGCTCAGGGTCTCGGCTGATTCTAATTTGATTAACAGTGTTCTGCAATCTTAAAATTCCAATCCAGCCAGATACTTCATTATGCACTTAAGAAGAGACGTAAAACTTTTTTTGAAATTTAGATGGCATTTAAAAAAAAATGGTGGGTTTTTTCTCCCTGTTCTCCCCCCGCCTAAAAAATT
The DNA here is from genome assembly GCF_011386835.1 of Chrysemys picta bellii. Lineage (NCBI taxonomy): Eukaryota > Metazoa > Chordata > Testudines > Emydidae > Chrysemys > Chrysemys picta. The sequence goes on along the minus strand of NC_088792.1, from coordinate 164,869,298 downwards.
GAAATATCTATAGTAATTACTTGCTTATTGAAACTAAAATTTCATTTTTGAAGAATGAGAAATGCGTTCTGTATAAGTTAGTTAGCATATAAAATGCTGTTTGGTATATTGATGAAATAGGTGTAAATTATTTAGTTTTGATTTGAATAATAATAAACATATGTTTTTGTCTATTGGCAAATAAGAAAAAAATGTTTGAAACTAGAAGACATCAGTATTTTTGTAAGCCAAAAGGAAAGTTTATACCCTTTAGGCTCAGAAATAGTATGTAAATAGACCTGACTTTATTATGCAGATACAGGAGAAACTTGTGTTTCCAGAGAGAGAGCTTGGAAAATGACTGTCCGTATAATGTAGGTAACAGAGCACAATATTTAAGGATCAACAGTAAATTCAGGTAGATATCCGAACTTTATAGTAACAACAACAACAACAGCAGATTCTTTAATAGTGTGTTATCATCACACATACAGTAAGTGTCAAAATAGTAGACAAAACTAGCCGTTCTATGAACCTGTGTAATATAATTTAAATTGTTACTAATGTATTCTTTGAAATGCTAGCCTCACTCAAGCTTTTCCTTCTTTCCTTTCTCTTTCACTGTTCATTCTGAGAGAAACTATTTCACAAGTTTCTTTTCATATTTTTCAATTTTTCTAAGCTGGCCCTTGGGGCGGAATGGAAAAAAATCTGCCCCTCCTCCCCACCCCCCAAATATCTGAGGTGGCTAACCAGATAAGTAGTTTTTGTAAAGTACTTCTGAATAACAGGCTCTTTTGTAAATTGTAAAACATTGCTGTTTACCTTATTTATAAAAGTCCTTATGTGAGCCGCTTATGTTAAAGTGAGGAAAGTGATATTCAGGTGGGGGGGGGGTGTGTTCCTGCTGCATGAGAAATAGGGGGTAGTTATACAGATGCCACTGCTCCAGGGTGGAACCACACACAGTGCACTGTAATGAGGGTGTACACAAAATGTTTGTCTGGTCATTTGATACTGTTCACTGAAGGCTGGAAAGTGAATGGAACTGTCTTTTTTTTCTATATATATATATATAGAAAAGCAGCTTCTGTAATATCCAAGTATCCAAGCAAGATCAAAAGTGGAGCTGAAGCAAAGAAGCTGGTAAGCTGTAAAACAGATGATAATGTTTTATCCGAGTTCCTATCATCCACACAATTAAATTCCATTTTGTGTTAATATTTTAGTGTATTATAATATACATTATCATAGTTGTAATTGAGGAGACCCAACAATATGCTTTTTTCCTGCATTTTCTCAGACTTCAGAGGTTTAAATTTAATGCAGGAATTGTAAATTTTGCTAAAAGCCCATTTTGAAATTTCACTGTAAAATAGGGAAAATTAGAGTCTGCTTCTGTTGCTCATAATGCTGCTGCTTACAATTATGAACATTAGCAAAATATTGTCTTGTAAGTTTGATTGTGTTTCTGTTTTGCAAGTTTCTGAATTTAGTTTTGTAGTTTATCCATAATGTCTGATGCTAGTTATCCTGAAGGTAAAGTTTCATTGACTTTTTGGTTCTGTTTCTTTTTTAGGAAGGAGTAGGAGCTAAAATAGCTGAGAAGATTGATGAGTTTTTATCCACTGGAAAACTACGTAAGCTTGAAAAGGTGAACCTCTTTGACCTTCTTCTCTGTGGGCATTTTTTTTTTCTGTACCTTCCAAGGCCTCCTGCTAACTCCATGCAACTGCTTTACTGTTTCTGGAGAGACTGAGGTCAAGCAGGAGGGAGATGCACGTAGACTGCCAGGGGAGTAGAAAGAAGGAAATGGGTATCTAAAAACAAAAAATCCTGAAAAAAATTGTACATCTCTGGAAATATTACAGGATATGATCAGTTTGCCTTCCTGCCTATTCTGTCCACCAAATTGATGAAGTGGGTTCTCGTGGAAGTTTGGTTTTAGCCAGGGCCACCTACCTTAGTCTGGACAGACATGTAGAAAGCTTCCTGCACATGGCTTTTCCCAGTGCACCTTAGTCCTGGCCTGCAGCACCCCCTCTTGTTCTAAATTTGGGCTCCCACCCTTCTCTTATGTACTTATTCCCAACATATAGAATTTACTTCAGTATATAGAAGGGTTCAGACAATGGCTTTAAAAATGCGGTTGTAAATCTAAATAGACATGTCAGCAAAAACTAAAAAGGACTTTTCTCCCTCCACTAAAAAAAGAACCAGCCTCACTTAAAGCCTTATAACATCCCTCTGAGTATCAAACTCTCTTCTCTGAAACCAAAGAAGGAAGCAAATTCTAGAGCCAAGGGCTTGGGCACTGAAAACCACCTGTCCAGATTCTTTCTGAGTGGATCTAGACAATCATGACATGAGTGTCTGATGTGTAGGTAGTAGGTCAGATCTAAAAAGACTACAGCAACTTTCAAGTGCAATAATTCACTGAGTTACTTTATGTTCCTGTGACTTTTCAAGTGAGTTAGAGAACAGTCTCTTTTCTCCAGATTCGACAGGATGATACAAGCTCATCTATCAATTTCCTGACCCGAGTTAGTGGCATAGGGTAAGAATTTTTTTGTATGGTTCTATCTACTTGTAGAGTTATTAACAGCAGTGTAGAAATTGAGGGTTTGAAGAAAGAATATGGAGATTGAGTTGGCAGCGGGACATCCAAACTGAGACATTAGAGATTCAAGACTGAGCCCAGGGGAAATGTACATTGGGGAAATGACAGTGAAGAGATGGTAGTGGAAGCCATGGAAGTGGATGAGGTCACCTGCTTATAACAGAGAGGGAAAAGAGGAGCAGACAAAAGACAGAGCCTTGAGAGATACTGACAAGAGCTGGAATGGAGAGGAGGAGCGACTTCCAAAAGGAATGTGAAGGAGCTACTGAAGAGGTAGGAGGAAATCGAGTTGATGATAACCCACTTTAGCCTTTCCATAGCCAACTTTTTAAGGTGGGTAACATTGTTCTCTTGCGTGTAGGGAAACCAAGGCGCAGAAAAGTTAAGTGACTTGTCCAAAGCCACTGTTAAAGCTGGGAATAGAACCCATGTCTCCTGACTCCCATACTCTTCCTCCATTTCCTGGTCCATGTATGCCAAGTTGAGGGAGAATGTGAGAATGAATGTAAGAAATGGCTTTTGTACTGGAGAACTAATTGCCTGATTATAAACTTCGGTGTAATCTGTTAGTAAATTCTAGTGTAATGTGCTACTGTTTGATATAACATTTTCTGCTGGAGAGGTTTCACTGTGTCAGTTTGGTTAAGAAGTGCCTTGATTCTTTGCAGTCCTTCTGCAGCTAGGAAGCTTGTGGATGAAGGGATAAAGACATTGGAAGGTGAGTGTACCATAAACCTTGCTGATTTCAGAGCCTTTGATTGGAAGAATGTGAAAAGGTTATGACTCAAGTTGTGAAAAACTGCTCACTGCGTAAATGACAGCAGTTATACAATTAAGGATAGGCATTCAGCATTCCAAAGCTGAGTCAGTGCAGGGAAGAAAGGCACCAGATAAATTTTCAGATGGGGATTCTCCCAAAATATGGGGAAAGGGAAAGTGACTCGGTTTGAAGAAACAGGCTTTTTCAATTGTTTCTTCTAGTGCTGCAAACTCTGAAGTGCATGGCTTTGGTAGTACCTGTGTGCTTATGTTGCATAAGTTTGATTCCACTGACACTGCATCCATCCCTTTCTTTTCGTTCAGCACCTAAGAGCTGGATGTATGCTAGATTCATACATTCTAAGGTAAAAAGGGACCACTGTGATCATCTCATCTGATTACCTACATAGCACAGGCTATAGAACTTTTCTGAAATAAATCCAGTTTGAACTAGAGCATGTTACATAGAAAAACATCCGGTCATGATTTAAAAATTGCCAGTGATGGAGAATCAACCTCAACCCTTGATAAACAGTTGAAATGGTTAATGATCTTCACTGTTAAGAACATGTAAGCTACCATATGTATTAAGTATCAGGGGGTAGCCGTGTTAGTCTGTATCTACAAAAACAACAAGGAGTCTGGTGGCACCTTAAAAACTAACAGATTTATTTGGGCATAAGCTTTCGTGGGTAAAAACCTCACTTCTTCAGATGCATAGAGTGAAAGTTACAGATGCAGGCATTATATACTGACACATGAAGAGCAGGGAGTTTCTTTGCAAATGGAGAACCAGTATTGATAGGGCCAATTCAATTAGGGTGGATGTAGTCCACTCCCAATAATAGATGAGGAGGTGTCAATTCCAGGAGAGGAAAAGCTGCTTCTGTAATGAGCCAGCCACTCCCAGTCCCTATTCAAGCCCAGATTAATGGTGTTAAATTTGCAAATGAATTTTAGTTCTGCTGTTTCTCTTTGAAGTCTGTTTCTGAAGGTTTTTTTGAAGAAAAAAAATGTATGGATGTAGTCCACTCCTCATCTATTATTGGGAGTGGACTACATCCACCCTAATTGAATTGGCCCTGTCAATACTGGTTCTCCACTTGCAAAGTAACTCCCTGCTCTTCATGTGTCAGTATATAATGCCTGCATCTGTAACTGTCACGCTATGCATCTGAAGAAGTGAGGTTTTTACCCACAAAAGCTTATGCCCAAATAAATCTGTTAGTCTTTAAGGTGCCACCAGACTCCTTGTTGTTTTCATATTCGTTAAGTCTCTTAGTGTGACAACTCATTTACTCTTGAAACCTCAGACTTTTTGGAGATTCTTACACATGATTTGAATGTTACTGGTGTGATGGAATGGGGAATTACTTGAAGATAGGATTGCTGCCTGTTGTGGTTGCTCTGTGAACATTGCTGTTAAAACTGCCATTTTCTTTTAAGGTCTTCTACTTTGATGGGTACTTTAATTGCACCTTAAATATTTTTGCCTGGGAATGTAAAGACGTTTTTTGGGACACAGGCTACTAGATAAGACCCTTTCCTTCCCAGGTTGCCCAGCCTTTCTCTCCCTCCTGCTCATTCTCGTGTTAGGCCACCACTGCCCCTCTTAATTTCTCCTTGGCAATTTTTAAATCAAGATCAGCTCTTTCTTTAAAAGATGTGATTTGGTTCAAAAGGAATTACATTGGGGAAGTTCTATGGGCTGTTATACAGGAGGTCAGACTAGATGATCACAATAGTCCCTTCTGGCCTTGGAATTTATGTTGTCATAAATTATATTCAGTAACTCCTCACTTAACGTTGTAGTTATGTTCCTGAAAAATGCAACTTTAAGTGAAATGTTGTTAAACGAATCCAATTTTCCCATAAGATTTAATGTAAATGCAGAGGGTTAGGTTCAAAGGAAATTTTGGGGGGCAGACAAAAGGCATTATATATTGTACGGTACTGTACTGTGGTTGGGAAGTGCCCCTGGCTTACCCCACACAGGTACAGCCCACTGCAGGCAAGGACACTAGGAAGCCCCTTTGCAGCAGCAGTGGCAGCTTCCCTGGAGAAGAACAGGCGCCGACTTTGCCGGGGGATGCTCCAGGCCCGCCTCTTCCTGTCCCCGCTTCACTCCAGGCCCACCTCTTCCCACCCCCACTCCACCTCCTCTCCGGAGCACGCCACATCCCTGCTCCTCTCCCCCCACTCCCCCCCTCCCCCAAAGTCCTAAGTGCCGCCAAACAGCTGTTTGGTGGGGGAAACGCTGGGAGGGGGAGGAGAGGAACTTGTGGAATGCTCCTTTGTAAAGTTGCTGCTCTTCCACGGAATCTTACAAGCAGTGGACAGAGCAGGCAGCCAAACAACGTTATAAGGGAGCATTGCACAACTTTAAACGAGCACATTCTCTAATTGAGCAGCGACATAACTTTGAAACAACATTAAGTGGGAGGAAAGCGGGAGGACATTGAGTGAGGAGTTACTGTATTGTGGCCCATAAAGTATGCAGAAACTGATTTTGGTAACTAGCTGTGCCAACAAACTGCTCCAAAACCAGTTCAAGTTACCATTCTTGCCAACAGACTAAAACAAATGTGGGGATTCTAGGCCATGCCATTTTGGAGATGTATCAAGCTGGGAAACAATCCTGGATTGGCGCTCCCTTTTTTGAGCCACATATTTTATCTTCACATAAGATCACACCTTGTCCATCAGTGCAGTCCTTGGACTGTGGTAACTTGCTTCAGAGGCCACTTCAGTCTGGGATGGTCCAAATCAAAAGACCACCTTCTGCTTCAGCTGTTCCAATACAGCTGAAGGTTTGGCCCTTTATAAATGTAAAAATCAACAAGTATGCACTGAGCACTATATTAAACATTACAATGACTACTCCTTACTGATTTTTTTTTTTTTTTTTTTTTTTTATAGGTTCACTATTTCCTAAAACAGTTTTGCTCAGTGACTAGAACTGACTTCTTGGGTGCAACTAAGTGAGGAGTCAGGGTTGTATGTGGATTTTGCAGGGGATGGGTTTTGTGGTGGGTTTTTTTTGTTTGTTTTTTGAGGGATTAAAGAGCCCCAGTCTAACCAGAGTAGAGTTCTCCCCTGAGCAGGCTTTTTGCTAGCTATTTTACACTGCCCTGCAATGCCCTTGCTGCAAACGCTGGCATAAGGGATGTGTCCTGTCATAGGGGTGTGGTTTTAGTAGATGCTACTGCATTCATTCTGTGAGCCATAGGGCAGCTTCCTCATAATTTACAAGCACAACAAAAACTCTTACCCTTTGTGTTTCTCTTTAAAGTTGCTGTTGCGTTAAATCATTTTTACAATGCATCTTTACAACAAATATCTATTTGCTAAAGTTATTTTCCTCCTCCTGAGTATTTTTTCTGTCATTCTGCTTCTTCCAGATCTAAGGAAAAATGAACACAAGCTAAATCATCATCAGCGAATTGGGCTAAAGTAAGACAGTTTCATTTTCATGGACATAGTTGCTTGGCTTCTGTAAAAATTCCTCCAGAGGCCAGTACACTCTTTAAGATTATAACAACCATAAGTAGCACGCTTAATAGGTAAGATCCAGTTCCATCCCCTGTTCTGCCCTTTTCTCAGTTGCTCATAACTTACCCAAACAAATTTCTTTGGGGATGAAATTAGCTGTGCTTGGTCGCAGTCCAAAGATGCATTGTTTTAGAAAGGTTTAGTCAGCTCAGCCTATCCACTTTTGAGTTATTAAAGGTGGCGAAAAAAACAGGCTTTTCCTCTCAGGTTCTGATTTGAAATGTTGTGTCTAGATCACTGAGAGTCTAAATTCTAGAAAAATTGATGGTTTGGGTGCCTCTGACCACTGGTTAAGGAAAGCTTTCTGTTTGCTGCTGCTGAGTCAATTCTTAAAGCCATGAAGTTCTTGTCCCCTTTGGAAGGCTGCAGAAGAAATTCTTGATACTGTATTCCTGTATGATAGCAGTACTTCCTCTCCCCTCTGAAATCTGTTTTAATGGTGGTGAAAGAGAGGACCTGCGGTGATGGGAATTTATGAGGCGTTTGAGACTAGCAAAAGGAACCTGTGAGCATTGGTTTGCTATCACTGTCTAGGTTATTAGTTTCTAATCAATTCTAATCAATCAGTTTAATGTAAAATGTATGGAGTTTTATCTAATGTTTGCTTGGTTAAATTTTAAATGCACTGCCTTACTCATAGTCATTCGACTTCTTAATTATTTGTACAGATATTTTGAAGACTTTGAGAAAAGAATCCCTAGAGAAGAGATGTTACAGATGCAGGTAAGATATAATCTTCCTCAACGAAGTAAGGCAATGAGAACAAATGAAGAAGGTGTTGTCAGTAGCTACCGGTTTGGTGCTCTGCTCTTGTTCAATGATAACAGTCAGCTGCGTGCGTGTTCCCTCTGTGTGCTGCCCCAGCTCTGCACAGATAGCTGACACAGCAGACCCCAAGAGAACCCCAGTGACCACAGACTCTAATAAGGTACGAAGGAACCCGAGCCAGGTTTATTGTCAAACCAAGTACAGTAATAGTTTCCCGTATGTATGTCTACAAAACATACTATGAATTTGTGCCCCCTGGCAATGGACCAGCTCAGTCAGTGGCGGGAGTTTCCACTGCCCCCTAGGCCAGTCAAAGATGCGCACTCCGGGACCTACTTTTATACAGTTACAGGACAGATTACTCATCCCTACTGACGTATTGAAGTACAGCCCCTTGACTCATTGGGGCCTGTCTCCTCCTTTGATCGTGTTGTTTCTATCCACCATGCTGTCCTTTTGACCCTGTCTTTAAGATGCACTTGCTTCTAGCAGCCCTCTTCTTGCCAACTTCTGTGAGTGGGGCCTGCCTCTGGCTCATAGCCCAGCTTTTGCTTAGCAGTGCTTGGAAGTACTTTGCTTCAGGCCTCAGACTGAGCCTCTGACACAAGAGGTTATGTTTCAGGGCCTCATCTTACTACAGAGGGTAGCTCAAATGATTTGATCTTGCTCTCTTTTTTTTTTTCTCAACAGGAAATTGTATTGAAAGAGGTTAAGAAACTGGACCCCGAATATATTGCTACAGTCTGTGGCAGTTTCAGGCGAGGTTGGTACTGCACTGTGCCGTCACATTTACATCATGGTTCTAGAAGTCAAAACTTACTGACAAACGTCTGAATTGTGGATCTTAAGATTGTTGTTTTTTAATTTGTACTGATGTGCATAGTCCTTAATGCAAAATCTGTTACACTGACCAGATGGAATAAACTTACTTCTTGCTTTTTGCTTAGACTGACTAATTCAGTTTGTACATATAAGGCTATGGGTGCGATATAAAAAGAAGCGGAGTAGGATGCTGCGAATTGTAAAACCAAAGAATAGTTTCCTTTAAATTTTCCTTCTCCTCAAAACTCTCGCATCTGCTCCAGAATTACTCTGGAGTTTTTCTTATTACTGATGTGCAGACATATAGCATAACAGAACCTTGCTAATTCACACAAATAACACCCATTGAAAATTACTTCCTATTTTGCAAATTTCAGTAAGTGAACCAACTCAATTAAAAAATCAAAGCTAAAATTTCATAAAATGTGACATGTTTACTTATTTTGGCATCTGTAGTTTAATCTTTTATGATTACTTCTACTAGTGTAGTATGAAGCATAAGAAACCTCACTACTTTAATCTATTGTTTGCTGAGCAGTGTGAGGTTAACTAATTTTTTGTGTGAATTATATATGAGGTCCTCCAGCTTAAAAAATTAAAAACTTTATAAATGTCATTGTCCATAATCAGCCACTGTTCACGCCAGTAGTAAAAAGTCTAGCATTCGAATGAAGAAAGACTAATGAAGACTTGAGTATATGTCATGTTCCCCAATTAAATTTTATTTTAAATATACCTATGCCAGACGTAGATTTACTACAAAATAGTTGTTAAGCAGTTTAGAAGTTGTTCTTATTCAAAATTGCATTTATTAAATAACAGTGATCTGTCTTTAAACACCATAACACTATATAAACATTAAGAATAAGAGGCACAGAGATGCTACTTTGCTGTGTGATCAAGAAGTCAAAGTACTAACTTGGCTGGTTGGCCTCTGTGGAGCAAGTCGGTGATCTCAGCTCAGTATCCAAGGAAAAGTATCCACATCACACAAGCTGCCACCAAAATTGGTACTAATTGGTAAATGCTTGACAGTTTCATCAGAGTCCCATGAAAATTAATCCACTTCTTAGCTCTGTTGGAGTCTCCTGTCATAGTCAACATATGAGAGTCAGTTTGTTTCAGTGCGTTGTCTTGCACAAACGTAAACTGATGAGGGATCCACAGATGCATCCACATGTTAAGCTGACATCGCTGCATGGTTGGTTTTTTTTTTGTTTTGTTTTTTTTTTTTTACCAAAACCTACTTTCTTTGCTCGTGTTTCCTTTTGACTTTTTCTCTTCTGCTATTCTCGATGGCTTTAATTGCAGACCAACAAGTCTGCCGCCATCCTAATTTCTCAGCACCAGCAACTTCCCATGTGTTCAGGTTGACGTGGCCAGCTTTTAAGTGAGCTTTCAGAGTGTCATGTCATTTTCATTGGCCCCCCAGCGTAGGTGCTCCTGATTTCAATGGTCCTTAAAATATGGCTTTGCGGAGTTGTGTAGCATCCATATGTACAAGGTGACCAGCCCAGCAAAATTGCGCCTGTCTGATTAGGAATTCAGTGCTAGTTATGTAGCACTGGTCCAGAACTTCAGTATTTGGTGTCCTGTCCAACCATTTGATTTTATAGTTGAGATGCATACAGCACATGTGAAAACTCTCTAGTTGCTTCAAGTGCCTGCTATAGTATGTCCATGTTTCACTCCTGTGGAGAAGAGTGCTTAACATAATTGCATGCTAGACAGTAATCTTGGTGTGAAGTCTAATGTCTCTCTCATTGCAAAGGTGGCAGCAAAGTCAACCATAGGCAGAACTGGCTCTAGAAATGCACTGCGTGATTTCATAGTCAATTGTGGCATTATCAGATGAAGTGTTGCCAAGATAGTAAAATTTTTCTACTACATTAAGCACTCTTGTCAGCAATTACTATTTCAGCGGCAAAATACATTTTTCTGGGAGCAGTCTGGTAAAGTACTTTGGTTTTCTTGAGGCAGATAGAGTCCAAATAGCTTTGCCGATCTAGAAAAGCCATCTATCGGATGCTGCATGTCTTGGACGGTATGTGCTGGGTGTTGGACAATCATCAGTGAAGAGGAACTCCCTAATGAACAAGTCGATTGCTTTAATGTGAGCACAAAGACACTGGAGATTGAAGATGCTGCGTAGTCTTGGAAAGAATCTAGCAGCATAGCACTAAGGACAATGGTAAATAGTGTAGGTGCAAGTGCACAGCCCTGCTTCATGCTGTTCGTGACAAAGGCTGTGATGAAGCACCATTTTCCAGCACTCTAGCCAGCATGAATGAGTGCATGATGGTTACAAATTTGTGTGGCCAGCTTAGGTCAAGATTCACCAGAGACCCTCCTGACTAACAGTGTCAAAGGCCTTCATCAGGTCTACAATCACCGTATAGAGATCACAGTTTTGTTCCAAGCATTTTCACAAGCCGAAAAATCATGTCTGCTGTTCTGTGTCCCAAGCGAAAGCCATGCTGACTCTCTGAAATGTTATTGGTGATGTGGAAGGATCTGGGGAGCAAGACGCAAGCCAAAATCTTCCCAGCAATGGAAAAAATCAAGAAACCACGATGGTTGTTGCAGAGTACTCAATCACCTTTATTTGTATGTATGAACAACTGAAGCACCCTTGAAGTCTTGAGGCATGGTCTTCTGCTCCCAGATGTTGAAGAGCTGTGTAAGCATTTGAGATGTTTGATAACCACTATGCTTATAGATTTCTGGCAGCATTCTATCTAAGCCAGGCACCTTTCCTTGTGACAGTTGTTTTTTTGGCGGTTTCTGTCTCAGTAACACTGGCAGCCTAGTGAGTCCTTCATGTATTGGGAACCATGGTACACCATCGATAGCAGCTTTTGAAATTGCAGATGGATGATTAAGTAGACAAAGTGTTCAGCCCAGCGTTGGATGATGTCTGTCTTGTCTGTGTAGTATACTGCCATCTTCGCTATGGATGGGAATGCTGCCACAAGATAATGCATGTACAGTACTTGACTCATTGCATGAGGCACATAAAGCTTGGTTATCTGTCAAGACTTCAATCACTAAGAAAGCCACCTGTCACAGCTCTAAACAATCTACTCTGTCTAAGCTGTGTAAAATAAAAAATGATTGGTGGAAGCACACAGCAGAAAATATTCAACAAGCTGTGGAACAGAAAGACCTTAAATGCTTTTACTATCAATTGAAAATGGTTTTTGGTCCCTTATGTAACTTCTTAGTATTAGCACATTAGGGTTGAGATAGTCAGGGCTGGCGCAATCCATTAGGCGACCTAGGCGGTCGCCTAGGGCACTACAATTTGGGGGGCGGCGACCGCGGCGGTATTTCGGCAGCGGGACCTTCCGCCACCTCTCTGGGGGGAGGCATTTTGGGGCAGGACCTTTCGCCGCCTAGAGTGGCAGAAAAGCTGGCGACGCTCCTGGAGATAGTGTAGAGGCTGCCTTATTAATCATAAACTTAGAAATGTAGATTTGGAAGGGATCTTGAGAAGTCATTTAGTCAAGCTACTTGTGCTGTGGCAAGACCAAGTATATACTTGCACCATTCCTGACAGGTCTTTGTCTACCCTATTATTAAAAACCTTAATAACTATTCTGTGCTAGTTCTGCGGATAGAGGAGCTTCTCTTCTTTTCTTTAGCACTAAGATTCAAACACAACCCTCTATGGTCTGTTCTTAACTGATATCAAGACTTACAGCTTTTCTTCTTCACTCTTTGCTTTCTCAGGTGCGGAATCAAGTGGGGATATGGATATTCTCCTGACCCATCCAAGTTTCACTTCTGAATCAACCAAACAGGTGCCTGTCTTTCTCTATGCAACTTATTACTATTTAAAAGCTGAGTTTTATGAACTTTTATCAGCAAATCATAAAATCATAAATTCCTTTGCATTTGGGTTCATATTGCAGCTTTTTGCATTGATTCCTTGACACCATAATAACTTTTTATAGTTTATTAATAAAATCCTGAATATTTGGGAATTAGCATTATATGGGGAATTATGCAAACTACCCTTCATGTGTTTGGATATGACACGTTTTAATCATTTTGTAGAAGTATTTTGCATAACTCTTATATATGCTAAAGAAATTTCACTCCTAATATATTGAACACAATGCATGCAGGCCTGGCTCAATAGCTAATGCTTTGCAATGCAGTGAGGAAGATAAAGCTTATTTCAGTCTCTTGCTCCTCAAGCCACCAGGGAATTAGTGCTTAGTCCCTGTGGTGAAAAGGGTGTAATCCCTTTTGCCTAATACTACAGAAGTGCTCGAAAATGCTGGTTGTTTGCAACTGGAAGGACAGTGGCCAGGACCATGGAGGGCACAGAGTAATCAGACAGCTGCTTGTTCAGTGTAATGTGCTTGGTATCTTTTTCTTGTTTATAAATTGAGTGTACTTTTCTGTAGCATTATATAGTGATCCTGATTTATATCACGACCAAAAAAAAAGGCCCTGCCTTCTTTGAGACCATATGCACTTTTGGCAAAAAACAGGCTTTTATTATCTTGTCACCAAAAATAGCTACTTTCAGGAGAGTCCCCCACACCTCCCAAAAAAAGCATTTGTGTTTTAAAATGGAAAAACGTTGTCTCACAAGACACTTAATGCATGCTTGACTATTGTATCTGAAGCTATGAGCCTCTTATGAGGCACACCAAAAATGTCATTAATTTACATACCAGTGTCATTACACTCTGTTCCAGAGTTCCTTTATTCTGCTGGCAAGCTATGCAATTAAAGTGGAAGTAATGGATTTGAAGTGTCTACCAGTAGCAAAGTCTTTATTTTATTTTTTATATATATATATATATATATCAATGTCTCCCTCTTCCATTCATTATCACAGACACTGAGGGTGGAAACTCAGCAGTGGATGAGGGCAGACTTAAAGTAGTAGGGTGATCCTGTAATTTTGTGCTCCCAAATATTTTGTTTGAGTGTAACCTCAACTGTTTAGAATTTCCAGGATCACATTTTCTGAGGTGTCAATTGCATCATTCTCTTAAAGAGTTTTTCCTGTAGGCAATTGCATATATTTATACCGTTGACACACTTTAATCACTTTTTTTTTAAATAGGTCTTAAAGAGGAATGAGGTACCTTTTTGTATGGAGCGAACCAACAGAATAGGAAACTAATCTCCCACCGTATAGTATGCCACAGAACAACATTTAACCGTCACTGAAAGTTGGCAGCGCTATTCTTTAGTATTTACAAAAGAATATTTCTAGATTAAATCAAAGCAGATGCTAATGGACCTATGGAAACTAGCAAGCCACAAAAACAGAAGGTCATTAATTTAGAAATATAAGATTTTAAATTGTACAAGTTTTGTCAACTCTAATGAAAATACTTCAGTGCTCTTCTTTGTCTTGCAATACAATAGAGGTTTGAGAGAACAATTTTCCTTAACCAGATTCTCAAGTAGTGATTTATTTATGGTATGTAGTTTCTGCCAAAGTCTCGGAAAATATTTTTTCAGGACCAGATTCTATCATTGAGATCTCCTTGGTTTTCACAAGGACATATTGTACATCGGTGGGTCACGTTGCTGGTAAACAAACAGGTTCCTCTTTCTTAGTTAAGTAATGTTTCATTTCACTTTGTTTACTTTTGACATTAATTATTGTTTCCAGCCAAAGCTTTTGCACCAAGTTGTAGAACAATTGAAAAAAATCCACTTTGTCACAGACACATTGTCAAAGGGTGATACGAAATTCATGGTGAGTTTTCTTTGAATATTTCATGTAAAAGACAGTATCTCTGTGATTGATATACAAGAAATATGCTGCTTACTGTTACATATCTCTGATTAAAAAAGGAAAGTTTATGCAGTAACTCAGAGTAATAGTTTTTATCATATTAACTTCCTACAACAATCTGTCTGTTTGCAATAACCAAAGAAGCATTTTATCCTATTGTGTTTATATAAAAAACAAAAAAAAGTCTCTCAGCTACATGTGTGGAAATGTTTGTAATGAACATTTTCCTTTTGTAGATTAATGTGCAGTTTTGCATTCTTTATATTGTAAAAAAACAAACAATACAAAAACAAGTAGTATGTAAGTGAGTGAAAACTCTAAATCCTATCCCCAGGTGACTTACTATCAGAGTCCAGTATGTCATAATGTTCAACACATCTCCATCCACCCTACCAACTACTGTACTCGCTTTCTAATTCTTTTAATGCTTCCCCGCACTGGCCTACCCTTTCCCTTCTCATGCCCCACTACACACCTCTTTACTAACACATCTCTTAGGCCAGATTCTCAGACTCAATGTACACTCCCACTTTGTTGTCACTGCCTCTAGCCTATAATGCACTTTCAGCTCCTTCAGCCTACACTGGATGATGACCCTGAAATTTCTCGAATTCACAATTTGGTCTAGATAGCCATATATTCGATGTGAAACTCTCCAAGATTCAGGGGAACCATCTTCTGCTGTGATAATAGCCTCTGTTACTTGAAGATGTGAACTGCTCTGGTGTGAGTTTCTGTATCATCCAGAACTAATGGCATATGAGAAATTTTGTGGCTAAGCTCGAACATCTTTCTATTAATTTCACATCTAAATCAAAGTAAAGGAAAACACCTTCTCTCGGGCTTGACATTCAGAAATAGGGCATTCCTCTGAAAAATTACATCTGAAGTCAACCATCAGGTATTGTAGAACAGAACATGAAAGGAATCTTTGACCCCAGAATAGCTGTGAGGGTTTATGACCAGTCTTACATTTCATTGTAATGTACCTTATCGGGGGACAGACCTTTAAGCTAAGCTCTCTTCTTTGTGTGGAAGAACAAGCTGAAGTCGTCTTTTTCAAAAGAGAAGTTGTTTTTGTTTTGGTTTTTTGGGGGTTTTTTTTTTTTTGAGTATTGAGTGAGTGCTATGATGTTTCACTTCCACCTGGAGTTTTGTCTATACAGGCTCCAAATACCTTGTTCTTAAAGACCGATGAAAAGTTAATCCCAACAGATGGGTAAAACCATAAGCCACAGTTATGACTGGACTGAAGACAGTAATTGATTAGTTCCATTCAATCTTTGATATTAGCTTGATGATAATCTTCAGAAGCCAGAGATTTGTGGGACTGGTGTTGCTGGGCATGCTGTGGGAATCCACTTTTTGCTAAATGATCACCATTAAGTTTATACTAAACCATTATATTCAGATAAACCACAGAAAAGAATGTAAAATATGAACCAGCTCCTACACAGTAACTGTTTCAAGTGGATATAAATATCTATTCTTGAAATTTATGAGACTGTTAGAGGGAAAGGTATTATCAGGTGGTTCCGTATATTTTCACTTGAAGTAAAGGGGATGAGAATCAGAAATGGATTTCTGTGCTCACCTCAGTTAAACTGTGTACAGTTTCTTGTGAAATTAAACTCGTTTTTCCTGGCGTTTCTTAGAAGGATAAAATCAGTGAAGTTGTTACACTCCGTGCTCCTGGGACAAAAACAAAATATAAAGAGTAAAATTAAATTGAACTTCATCCCAACACTCTGGGCTATTCCCAGTTGCTAATTTAATAGAATGGCTCTTATTGATGAAGAATATATGCAGGATAGCTGCTTGATTGCCCCAGACTATGTAGTGCATATGTTTATGTACTTGTGTGAGGCTTTCAAGTAGCAAAAGGAGGAGAGGGAGGACTTTGTGGCTTTCACTGATCTGCTGTGGCTGATATTTAGAAGGGCCTTTAAGTAATTAGCAGAAGCTGCAGGGATCCATCCAAAGCAGTGACCACTGATAACCCACCAGCTGGTTATTTTATCCAATGTTCGTTCTTGGGATAAGCTCTTTGTAATGGAATCAGATCTATGCCAGAAACTGGTCACACTGGGATTTATGTCTGGCCAAACTAAAAAGAATTCTGTAGAGTAGCAGTGAATTGTCTGGTGTCTCACTCTGACCTAGGATATTTCCGTTTTCTGTCCTCTTAGCCCCAGAGCTCCTCTGATCAGAAATATTTCTATTTTCTGCTAAGGACACTGTGTGATAGGAAACAAAGTGGTAACATTTTTGACTATAGTATTTTCATTTTCTTGTGTCTCCACTACACGTTCTATTCTTTATTTTTTTAAAAAGACACAATTCACTGATTTTTTTGGTGCATCTCCCTTTCAAAGCTATTAAATAAGTGATAGTGGATTTGAGATGAAATTCAGTTTCTGTAGCAGTAACTGCTACTTCACCTTGGCCAGCCCTTCTGATATTAGTACCAACTTGCTCTGAATTTAAATCTTGACCAATAGCTTTTCCAATCTACAAGTCTATAAGAATGTGACATTTTACTGCCTGTGTTCTGTGTAAAACAGTCATTACTGGAGAGGACACTGTTGATGTGTCAGGGTAGAATAAGTAGAAATGGCAGGCAGTGTTGAAATCTTGGGAAAGTAAGCCGAATCAGGACTGCAGCTGAAGTTAGAAATGTCGCAGAGTGAAGACAACAGAGTGTATAAAAGAACCCATAACACGTTCCAAAAGGATACAGAATTGTTGAGCTTTCAGAACAAACGTAATCAGGGAAGGAAGGGAAAAACTTAGTGTAGCTGGAATACATTTCTACAAGGTTTTTCGGGTTTCCTGTGTAAACAGCTCTGATCATTCATCGCAACTCCTCTTCTCCCTCATCCCCTGTCATCCCAGACAGTTATCAACTACACATAACATAAAGATTGAAGGTGAATTAAATGGATTATACAGTGATTCTTTCTGTAAGAGCCTTTCTGCTTTTTTTAAATGTCAGAAAATACCTTTCTGTTCTGACTTGCATTGGCCTCAATTTTTATCCATGCTTTTCCCCTGCTTTTCTGTTTAGCTGTAATTTTCCATTCGTGACCATGCATTCTCAGCATATTTATAATTGCAAAAGTAGAGGCCTGGAAGTTGGGACTCTGGAGTTCTATTTGTGCCTCAGCTTCCCAACCTCAAAACAGTTAATTACCTACTCTGTAGGGAGGTGGTGTATTTTGATTTTTTTTTCTCAAATCTTGTGTTCTTTAGTTGAAAGGTGGCATAGAGGTACACATTATTCTGCTCCTTCTGTTTTAGCTGCTGTGTTAGGGGATTATGTCAGTTGCTACTCAGTTATGGAATTGACATGTCTATGTCCCTGAAGCAGGGAGAGATAGTTGAGATGTCCTTTTGAGTCCTTCACTTAACTATATTCTAGCTGATTGTGTGCCTTTAGGAAAGGAAGAGGGATTCCTTATGTTTAGTAGCTCTCCAGTTTAGTATCAAAAAAAGTTCATGCTATCTGGGGAAAAGGGCCTGGTTTGTGTAAAAAGTTTGAGACACCAGGCTAGTTTCAGCCTTGAGTGTTGTGATACTTGCAGAGTTTAGATTTATTTATTATTTAGGAGGTTTTTAATAAGTTTACAAATCTTTGCCAAGTGAGTATCAGAAACGCAATAAATATTACAAGTTAGCTTTTGTTTAAAGAGACATTATACAGGAATATTGTCATCAGATCTTTATATTTAACATATTATAGAGTGATTATAATTAAAATCCCTATGTTGTTTCTAGTGGTCTTACTAAAGTGAGTGATATCTCAATATACACAGTTACCAGACCTAGCTAATCTGATGTATAATATTCAAAAAAATTGGACAGGTATATTGGGTTTTTTGCAGGTGAATGTATTTTTTCTGAATATTAAAGGTAACCAAATATCTAACTATCTATTTGTCCTCTGTCTATTTTGATGGGTACGTAACTGATGTGTTAATTTTTCTATAACAACCACCATCTATATATAAATATAATAATTTTAACCAATCCTCTACGGTTGGGCTATTTTTCTTTTTTCAATGTGAGGCTGCAATCAGCCAGGCAGCTACAAGCAGATGAGATTAATTCTTCATTTCCATTTTTTGTGATCATTTCCATTAGAAAGCCTTCAGAGGATTAGCAAAGGATCATGTGGTAATAATATCCAGCAATTTGTGATATTTGGTTACTGATCGCATACTAATACTCTCTGACTGGACATGTCCACCATATAGGCAAAAAATAATCCTCTTTCACCACAATTTCTCCAACATTTATCCCCATTCAATCTATATTTTTTAACCTGACTGGTGTGAGGTACCACTGAAACAGTATCTTAAAGAAGTTTTATTTTATTGTGCTGCATACTGAAGTTGTTGGTACTCTTTTCCAGATCAGACCCCATTCTTCTGGGGTAATTTGTCTACCCACATCCTTTTCTCAGTGTCATATATAGACACTATTTTGTTAGGAAAGCTGTCTGCAAAGATTAATATAAATTAGTTATATTTTTTGTTTTGTTTACAGGTTGCCATCACTTCCATTATAATTAGCTTTCTGTTTAGAAAGGTTTCAGAGTGGTAACCGTGTTAGTCTGTATCAGCAAAAACAACAGAGTCCTCTCTAAGGTGCCACAAGGACTCTTTGTTCATTTTGTATAGCAAGGATTGTCTAGAAAGTTTAGAAACATTAATGCCTGAGTTGAGAGTACGGGTACCAGGACAGAGTGGGTCAGTTAAATTTAGTTTTGATAGCTAAATAAGCTAAAAAAGTTTCTTGACTGAATAGCTGCCTAGCCGTGTATGTGTATTCCATTGCTCTCCCAATGTTTGAAGCTCTCTGGTTTGCAATTTGGATTAAAATCTGGACTGTTTGCAGTGGGTGTCACTGGCAAGGGAGAAGAGCTTATTTTCTCTCTCGTTCTATCCAAAAGCCATAGCGTTCTGCCTTTGCTAAAGGATGTCATTTTCTGGAGGGTGTGATTTTTATTAATCATGGTAGCATAGCAGTGTGTACACTGCTGCAATATTCTTGTTCATTAAAGACCCAGTGTTTCACTGGGTAAATGCACCCCCAGTCCACTACTATTTTGAGTTGGTTGGCTTGATAGTGTCATAGACTATTTGGAACAACCAGTCCCCTCTGATGGGTCTGTACAAAGTTACTGGTCTCACCCTTGGTATTTTTGTATTCCATATAAATTCTAACAACGTCCTCTGTATTCCTATAAGTGTTTTCTAAAGGTAAGTGATAGTAATGAGTCCTAGAATGAATGTTATCCTGGAAACAAAAAAAAGCTTTACTACATTAGCAATGGTCCATGGCTTTGCTGCTCAAGTTTATGGTAAAGATGTGTGTGAGGGTGGGCAAGTGTCTGCATTGGTTTGTGAAAGTGGCACATGAGGTGTTCGGCTATGTGTGCTTGAGGTTGTTGTGCTGAGTATGTCTGAGGGTGTTGTTGGGAGATTCTGTGCTGATATGTGAGAGTAACATTTGAGGGGTGTGTGCTGCGGTGAGTGGCTGTGTGTGTTTGGGATATTTTGTGTCACATTGATATGGCAGGCAGTTGAGCCAAGTAATCCACTATCAGTGCAGTCTCCCTCATAAAACCAATGAAATTGTTTCACCCAAATTAGCTGTAGAGTTAGGATGGTGATATCACAATGGTCTGGGACTTTTGGCATGGCATAGATACATGCCTTACTGTAGCTATACACCCACAGGTGTAATTCATGGGGTCACAATGGCTTAATATCAACATTTCTGTAATACTGTACAAATATTAGTTTATGCATATTTAACCCTGCTTTTCAAATTGATCCTGATCTCTGGCATGCTTTAGTTTTAATACGTGCAGTAACTTCTGTAACTCTCTAAATGCAACCTTGTACTTGATAAGTCCAAGGGATAGAAGCAAGGTGCCAGCTATACAGTACTACAAAATGCTGGCATCTGATGCTTTATCTGTTGTCCTAATCGTTCTACTTTTTCCTCTTGGATTTTCTCTTATTCTTATGTTTCTTTAGAAATCCTCATGGTTATTAACAAGGGGAAAGCATAAGCCCAAACAAGCAAGTTTAATAAGCAAACCTTTTATTCACCTCTCAGACTACATGCCTGTGCATGATCACATAACTAGACAGACTCCACGGTTGCGTTTTAAAACTATTTTAGTGTTTTTTCTCTTTTAAAAGAAAAAAAAAAGCCCAAGACAATTTAAAACTCTTATAACTTTATAATTTCTGCTTTCCTTGTGTCCTTTTAGGGTGTATGTCAGTTGCCAAGCGAAGAAGATGGAACCAATTATCCATACAGGAGAATTGATATCAGGTAAAATTTAAATGGAATAGGCCTGCACTCCTAGGGTAGAACAGGCATTTGTTAAAGCATCATCCAAAATGGGGACATTTGTCATGATTCCACCTCCTCGTGTGTATCATACAGAACAGGACTGCACAGCCCACACAACTTCATGATAGGGCATTTATGAAAGTGCTATGTCCCAATCCCTGACTGCAAAGCAAGTCCCCCTTCTCCTGATTCCAAAACTAGGATCTTCATTGCTATCCTTCCCCTCCAGCAATTACTGAACAGGGAGGTTTGTCAGGGTACTGTGCCTTAACCGCTCAGTAGTAGTTTAAGGGCAAGAGTTGTTGCACCACCCTTTCCTTTTGTACGTGCCTGTAGGATGATGGATTTTTAGGAATATTGCAATCTCTCTGGTGGTGATCTAAGAATAGTTTAGAGTCCTGTAATGTGGTGCCAGTAGAGCATTGGGTTTTGCTGTAAATGGTAATAAGATTAGAGAAACTGTGCCTCAAGTGAATTCCAACTGACTTGGAACTGAGATTTTGTTTTTTGGTTCTTTTACTCTAGGCTGATCCCCAAGGATCAATATTATTGTGGGGTACTGTACTTCACAGGCAGTGACATATTCAATAAGAACATGAGAACTCATGCCCTGGAAATGGGTTTCACAATCAACGAGTACACAATCCGGCCCTTGGGAGTTACTGGTGAGTTTGGTCTCTACGCAAAGTGCTCTTTCCGGTCTCTCTTGTTGTGATGCTCCCCAGGGGTATTCAGGGTTGTGAGGCACTTCACTGCCTGCCCTTCGTGTGAAAGGGTCTTGTCTGTGCCTGCTGTAGCTCAGCTCCCTGAAACCAAACCCCTCTGGCTACACAAAGACTGCTTTCGAGGCCTCCACAGATCTTTTTGTGCAGGCTAATAATAAGTACACACCAACCCTCAGAGTCCTCGGCCCGCACCTTGCAGTGTCCCACTCCTGTCACTGAATGCTCACAGAAATTAGTAGATTGGCTCTCCCCCAGGGAACAGTGTACACACATTTGTTTGATTCAACTGAGAGTCAGCTCCTATATAACATTACAGCGCTGAGATATACTTATAATGAAAACAATCATAAGTTTATTATTAGAAGCTAAGATTTAAGAGATAGTAAGGATAACAATGGAAGCAGAAATGGTTATATATAAAACACGCTTCCTAGAGTTAGAGGTTTTAGTCTATTAAAGTAGTTTATCTCACCTAAAGCAGTCTCCCAGCATCTCCAACCAACATGGCTGAGATCCCCCTTTCATGAATGCAAAAAGCACTGTCCTTTTTGGTTCCTCAGTGGAGGATAAAGAGGTGTTCTTTTCCTTATAGCCCCCCAAATTAATTGTTTTGTCCCCAGAATCAGGATGACCCCCTGTAATTTAGTCTCTCGTGTCTTCCCATCCCCATTTACTCCATGTACAGATTTGGCTTCCATTATATTGGCTTACAATGATTAATTTACATAGCCAACAATGTGACACATGAAGAGGTTTCCTTTGTGTGACTCAAAACCTGTTTGTCAACTCCAGCTTGGGAGACAGTCTTCTTAAAACATATTTTCAGAACACATATATAACTCCTGAAATATCGTCCGTACATAGATTTTTGCAACACTTCTGAGGATCGGTATGACACGCTTTTATTAGATACCTCACTTGACACTTTTTGAATATAGTCTACGAAAGCAATGTGGTGGGTCTAGTGAGTATGTCAGGGCTGCCAGGAGTTGTTACAGAACAGTGAATCCTTTGCCAGTTGGCATTGATGGGTTGTTAGGTTCTCAGGACAAGTGTGAACCTTTCTTCTCCAAACAGACCTATACGCACATAATAGTATTTCAGGATGTTTCAAGGGCTACTGCCAAATACTACAGTTAAATGTAGCACGCTATTCTCTCTGACTTCAGAGACCTACCTAGTATCAGGAGGCAGCTTTCTTCTCTCCCGCACACAAGATATCCCCCCTCTGGGTCTGCCTGATGCAGCTCAATGGAATTTTGCCATTGATTTCAATGAGAACAAGACCTGGTCTATTTGTGCCACACAGGGCAGGCATCTGTTTTCCAGCACTATAACAAGACTGTAGCTTTCTGTTGGTTTGGGATGGGCATACTGTCTAATTTTAACTGATGGTGTATATTTATAAAGCTGTGTCAAGAGCTAGAGTTCTAGGATTGACACTCTGAGGTTGAGATACAAAGTTGCTGCATTTACAGTGATACATTCAACACCTTGTGACATATTGATCCGTTTTTTTTCATAAAAGATCTAGTTTTTAGACCTTATCTAACTACTAACCAGACTCCTATTTTCCTTTTCATTCATTTATGCAGCTTCTTGGTTTTCAGACATCAGCCTGTTTTTTCTAGATAAACCTATCCTTGCTTTATAAAATGGTGTCTGCACAGCACTGCTACTCATAATGCCTTGCAAAGTTGCTGTCCTTCACCCGTCTGTCATCTTTGTGTTTGCAGGAGTTGCTGGGGAGTCCCTCCCAGTAGAGAGTGAAAAGGATATCTTTGACTACATACAGTGGAAGTATCGAGAGCCAAAAGAACGGAGTGAATAACTTGCATTCGTAGGTTCACTAGCTAGTGCTCACTTATTTTGCAGCTTTTATGAATAATCATCGGAATCAAATCTAGGTGCATATTTATTGCTTGAACATTACTTCAGAAGGTGTGTATTACTGACACTGTTTTTAAACAATAGTTCCATGGCACTAGAGTAAAATGTGTTATAAAAATTAAATCACGTAACATTGCAACTTGATTACTTTCCTTTTATTCAAAAATATCTTTAATACAGACATGGTTTTTATCTGAATTTTACTTAGGCCCTTTGCTAAGGTGCTAAGATAAGTCTGCAGGGAAAATGAGAAACCAAGCAGCTACCTCACGATAAAATTTCTCATAGATTAAATTGGGAATTGGTCCAGATTTTGTGTTCTAATAATAAATTATAGTCTGCCTTTTTCTCCCTGGGATACTAGATATCTGTGTTTTGGAAAGCACAGTTTTTGTTTTATTACTTTCCCCTACAATTTCCGTGGAAAAATGTGGCTGCTCAACAAAGACAGTTACTATTAATGTATTCAATGGTGGCTTCTAAATGAAGATATTGTATTTGTTTTTCATAAAAGTCAATGTACTTGTCATAAATTATATTTAAAATATTCACCATGGGAATAGATTTATGGGTGGCCAAGTTAGTAGGTGCAAAATAATGAATTAAATAGCCCCTCTCGTCTCTGACAGTAACAGCATTAGTCCATGGTATCACTCTCTCCGCATAAAGAAAATTGCATTTTAATTTTGATACATTTCCCTGAAGTGCTGCAAGCCAGAGGTCAAATCTGCAGACTTCACAACCATAATAAACTTTAAAAATCTGGAAACCGTATCAGATTTCTGTTAAAACATGTTGGAAATGCTCAGCACAAACTCCGCTATTTATTATTAAATATAACAGATGAGCAATTGCATAAGGAAACAGTTTGGTTTAATAGCTATTTACTGTATGTTAGGATCATAGCACTTAGGGAAAGGAATTAGCAGATAATCAAGTCCATTCCTATAGGTCTTCACCTCCTGCCCTGAACTATAATTGTGTACTGTAAACTGGCTGCACATTTCATCTCAATGGTGACTGTTTAAGTGGCAGGTGAAATTTTATATTTTTAATTATACAGCCAGTAAATATGTTGGCAGACAGAGCACTTTGGAGTCTTTTAGATGAGAGGTTTTATGACAGGTTTTGCATTGATAGCAATTAGAAGGTGTCTATCACTGTGGTATCTAAATACTATGTAGAGAGAATGAAAAAAATATTCACATAGTACAGGCTAGGTGCAGTTTAAGTTGCAATATAACTTTCATTATAACCCCCAGTTTTTACTTATTCACCACTTTCACAAATTCCCATTGATGGTCTTAATGATTGTTTCCCTATGTGCAGTATCTTAGGTGTCTACTGCCTTTTGCCCTAGATAAAGCTTGTTCTCATCTCTGTGCTGCTCTATGTAAATAGTTTATGAAGCACTTTTTGATGGTATCTGACATTTACATGTGATTCCGTCATTGCGTCTGAGATGGAGCCAGAAGTGGAAACAGCTTTCTTCTGTGGCTCTGAACATCCTGGAAACACTTGGGAAATAATTTGACCCTATTGACAAGTAAATTGCAATTCCTGTGAAAGAATCTACTAGTTCCTTTAGTAATTTTTTTATTTTAGTAAATAACTAAATAGTTGGAAACCAGCTGGAGAACCTCTGAATTTTTATACATGCTACAGCTATGATAGCTATAAAAAAGGACCCTAGATAGTTGGTAAAAGCAGACAAAAAATCAAGCCCTTTTGTACTTCATGCTATCTGAAAGCATAAGCGATTTTTGTAAGCGTCTGATGGCTCCTTAGTGCAGCCCACAAGGATACAACAGAGCCCATATGAATGAAATGTACATCTAAGGTTGCCCAGTGCCCAGATCTCGCTTTGAGCTGGATGTTTTCTCCAGTGCAGGGTTCTGTTGGCCTGTGGAAGGTTAGGGATAATTGTATAGAAGCTTGCATAAATTAACTCTGGAGTAGACAGCAAATTCCTTGTTCTCCCTCTGGATCCAGTGTTTATTGGCTCTTTAGCTTCTTTGGCAGATGTTTAAGCGAGATCGTGGCAGCCCAGTGAGCGGTGGTCGGCAAGACAAACCAGGGCCACAATCACAGCGTTGGAAAATTTCTGGACCTTGAGCAACATCTTTGTGTCCCCGGCGGGAACAGACCAGTCCTTCACGGAGAACTGGCTTACAGATTTTGGTCCAGAAATGGCGAGCGCAGCAAAGCCCAAAGGCACAATCTGATGTGCGAAGGCAGCTTTCTCCCTCTTGACCTGCAGTAAGCAGAATAAAATGTATAACATACCCCATGTCTTTGAGGTTCTTGGCTTGAGCGGTGGGTACTGAGTCAACAGCTCAGAGAAAAATTGCTGACCACAAAACTGAGGATTGCTAGCAGAGGGGTGGGACTCACTTCAGACCAGTCCTGATCTCCCCCATTGTGGAAAGCCCTTTGTCCTCCCCTGCAAAGACTTCTAGCTGATCTTCTGGCTTAAAAATCAGCAGTCATGCTAATGGTTAAACATCAGTCATAACTCTGGACAAGGCTTGCAAGAATCTTTCTTCATATGAGGATTATTTTTCCAAATGAAAAAGATCTTTTGGGCTCCTATTCGCTCCCAGTTTTACCATTTTGAAATCTATCTGCTTTATTCACAAAAGAAGTTAGCAGCTAGTGTGGTGCCCATGGAACATTACCAACTGATAATGGCAACTACAACTACTACTACAGTTTTTCTTTTTCTTAAAAAAAAAAAAAAGTTGCATTGTCTTTAGATTCTATAGACAGGTTATGTGTACAATCATAGGACTGGAAGGGACCTTGAGAGGTCATTTAGTCCAGTCCCCTGCACTCATGGCAGGACTAAGTATTATTTAGACCATCCCTGACAGGTGTTTGTCTAACCTGCTCTTAAAAATCTCTAATGTTGGAGATTCGACAACCTCCCTAGACAATTTATTCCAGTGCTTAACCACCCTGACAGTAAGTTTTTCCTCATGTCTAATCTAAACTTCCCTTGCTTCAATTTAAGCCCATTGCTTCTTGTCCTATCCTCAGAGGTTAAGGAGAATAATTTTTCTCCATGTTCCTTGTAACAACCTTTTTACGTACTTGAAAACTGTTATCCTGTCCCCCCTCTGTCTTCTCTTCTCCAAACCAAGCAAACCCAATTTTTTTCAGACTTCCCTCATAGTGATGTTTTCTAGACCTTTAACCATTTTTGCTGATTTTCTCTGGCGTTTCTCCAATTTGTCCTCATCTTTCTTGAAATGTGGTGCCCAGAACTGGACACACTACTCCAGTTGATGCCTAATTAGAGTGGAAGAATTACTTCTCATGTCTCGCTTACAAAGGCAAGAATGTATTGGAGTCACCTTATCCTCCCTTTCCCGAGTCCTCTTTTTGCATATACCTGCTTGTGATTTTCTCTTAAATTGTAAGTTCCTTGAGAAAAAGATTGTTTCCTCTCTGTGACCCCATTCCTACAACCATTTAAGCACATGCATAAGTGTTTGCAATTTCAGACCTAGCATATGCAAATATAGTACAAATAATTAATAATAGTAATAGTTCTTTTGAGTTTTTTGAATAACTGAGCTCTTGAGACCTTATTGCCCTCTGCTGCTTTGGTTCTGTTTGATCCTTTTTCTAATAATGTCAGTTTCCCTAGGTTAATGTTGTTTTTTGAATCTTAATTTTTGTATTCCCTGACTTATTTGTTACATATTTAATTCCTTCCATTTAGAGATACTCATATTACGTTACCTGTAAAATGGGGATACTGATACTGACCTTTATTAAGCGCTTTGAAATCTGATGAAAAGCGCTACATAAGAGCTAGGTATTATCTATTATTAAATACAAACAATGTGCTCTCTTACAGTTGTTCGCATTTTGTTTGCACTAGACACAATATGAAGACAGCCCCAAATAGTGGTATCCCAACATGAACTTGCATCCTGCAAGTAATCTGTGTTAGGAAATTGACACATAAGAAACTAATCTAACAATGTTTATTTCTGAGCAAGTACTAGCACTCTCAATTTAAATAAATGGAGAACAGCACATTGAATGTTTTTAACAAAGCCTGATCTCTTCCCACTGCTTTGCTAGTTTGCTAGCCATTAACTAGCAAAGTTGGTTTCTGACTTTTATGAAAGGTGATTTGTGATGAGCACAGTGTAAATTGCTAAGTAGATCCAGATTCCATGCTGCACTTAGTGCAGCCAGAGATGGGGGAGTTGTACTTCAGCTTTGTGGCGCCTGGATTCTAGAACTGTTTGGGAGCCCAAAGGCTGCAATGATTTAAACCTGGCTGTCACTGGCTCAAAAGGTGGCTGGAAGCCGGGAATAGCCTTGGAATAAGGACCCTCCAGCTGTGCCCCCTATGCCAATGGCACGGTGGCAGAGAGCTGCTTTTCCTGATGAACAGGGAATTTCCAGATAACAGCCAAAAGGCTGGCTTAATCAAGTTTTGCATCACCTGAGCAGGGTCCAGAATCTAGTCAAAATATTCCTAGTGAGTAGAGAGACAAGGTGGGTGAGGTAATATCTTTTATTGGACCAACCTCTGTTGGTGAGAGAGACAAGCTTTCGAGCTTCCACAGAGCTTGAATATAAAAGGTGTTACCTCACCCACCTTGTGACTCTAATATCCTGGGACCGCTGTGGCTGCAACACTGTATCCAAACCTAGTAAGTAACAGTTTATATTTTTACAGAAAAGGTTTTATGGGGATTATTGTTCTCTGCATTTGTCTTAACATAATTCCTGACAATTTAATATTCAAAACACCTAATTCTGTGATTGGCATTATTATAATTTCCATGTAGGAAATAATGCGGTTATCCTCAGTGCATAATTTTAAAGCACATTGGGACCAATCTGTTCATTTTCTTTATGCAATAGAATGGTAGGGGTCTCCTCCTTTTCCTAATGGAAGATAACATACACACGCCTCCATATAATTTTACTTTTCTAATCTGGAATATATTTCTCCTCCAAGATTGAATATAATTACCGGTATTTCTCTGCTTTTAGGCCCATTTTACCTTTATTGCTTGGAGATTTGACAAGTTCTTTTTTAGAGTTGTTTTCTTGGATCTGGTGTTGAGTTGTCCCTTTTGAATCAGAACCATCCTGTTCATCAGTCCTTCGTCCTTCTGTTGGGGTAACTTCTTCAGTCTGGCTGCAAACATCTGGTGTAAAGGTGGAAGGTTGTAATTTTGGACAGAAGCGCGCGGGGGGAAGAATGCCGACATAGCTGCTTTGAGACATCAAATGATCTTTTATTTCAGATGTGAAAATGGATCCAATCGCCTTGTCTCTCCCTCCCTCATACATCATACTTTTATAGGTTCATACCTGCGTAGATTTTAAGGATAAAAGGGATCATTATGATCACCTTAGTCTGACCTTTTGCATAACAGACCATAGATTCTCACCCAGTAACTTCTGCATTAAACCTATAAGCTCTGTTTGAGATATAGCAGTGGTTCTCAACCAGGGGTAGGCATACCCCTGGGGATACACAGAGGTTTTCTAGGGGGTACATAAACTCATCTAGATATTTGACTAGTTTTACAACAGGTTACATAAAAAGCGCTAGCAAAGTCAGTACAAACTAAAATTTCATACAAACAGTGACTTGATTATACTGCTCTATATATTATACACTGAAATGTAAGTACAATATTTATATTCCAGTTGATTTATTTTATAATTATATGGTATAAATAAGAAAGTAAGCAATTTTTCAGTGATAGCATGGTGTGAGACTTTTGTATTTTTGTGTCTGATTTTGTAAGCAAATAGTTTTTAAGTGTATCTTGGGGGTACGCAAGACAAATCAGACTCCTGAGGTCTGTGAAAGTGAGGGATCATTGTCCAGGATGGGTTGTAGATCACTGATGATGCGTTGGAGAGGTTTAAGCTGAGGACTGTAGGTGATGGCCAGTGGAGTTCTGTTGGTTTCTCTTTTGGGCCTGTCAACAGAACTCCAACTGGAGACCTTGGGAGGCAGACCTTGGGAGGCAGGCCAGTCCTCGCCCACAGACAACCTGCCAACCTTAAGCAGATCCTCACCAGCAACCACGCACCGCACCATAACAACTCTAACTCAGGAACCAACCCATGCAACAAACCTCGATGCCAACTCTGGCCACATATCTACACCAGCAACACCATCACAGGACCTAACCAGATCAGCTACAACATCACCGGCTCATTCACCTGCACGTCCACCAATGTTATATATGCCATCATGTGCCAGCAATGCCCCTCTGCTATGTACATTGGCCAAACTGGACAGTCACTACGCAAGAGGATAAATGGACACAAGTCAGATATCAGGAATGGCAATATACAAAAACCTGTAGGAGAACACTTCAACCTCCCTGGCCACATAATAGCAGATGTAAAGGTAGCCATCTTACAGCAAAAAAACTTCAGGACCAGACTCCAAAGAGAAACGGCTGAACTCCAGTTCATTTGCAAATTTGACACCATCAGATCAGGATTGAACAAAGACTGAATGGCTATCCAACTACAGAAGCAGTTTCTCCTCCCTTGGTGTTCACACCTCAACTGCTAGCAGAGCACACCACCCTTCCTGATTGAACTAACCTCGTTATCTCCATACTGATTTATACCTGCCTCTGGAGATTTCCATTACTTGCATCTGAAGAAGTGAGGTTCTTACCCACGAAAGCTTATGCTCCCAATACTTCTGTTAGTCTTAAAAGGTGCCACAGGACCCTCTGTTGCTTTTATGGTAGGGTGGGCTCACTTGAACAAAGTGATTCATGTTGATCTATATAACTGACCTGTTCCCATCAATTCGTGTCATCTGCAAACTTTACCAGCACTGATTATACATTTCTTTCCAGATCATTGATACAGATATTGAATAGCATTTGGTGAGAACAGATCCCCATGAGACTCCCACTAGAAACACACTCCCCCCCCCCCCCCCCTTAGGAGGAGGATTCCCTCTTTAGTTAGTGTCAGCTAATCCAGTTTCTAATCTATTTAATATGGCCCGTATTGATTTTTTTTTTACAGTGTTAAACTTTTTAATCAGAATGTCACATGGGACTCAAACACATTACAGAAATTAAAGATAGTTGTGTTGATATGATATATTTGGTTAACCCAACTTGTCATTTCAGACACACACTATTATTTTTTAAGATCTATTTTCCATAAAACCTTGTTGATCATGACCAATTATGCTACCATCCTTTAATTCTTTACTGATTGGATCCCATACAATCCTTTCCATGACTTTGCCTGGGATTAATGTCAGACTAACTGTCCTATAGTTATTCCTGATCATCCCAGTTACCCTTTCTAAACATTGGTACAACAGGAGCATATTTTCAAGTCCTCTGGAACTTTCCATTATTCCAAGATTTGTTAAATCAATATTAACGATTCAGAGAACTCTGTCAATTCTCTAATCTTGGATGCAGGTTATCCAGACCTGATGATTTTAAAAATATTTAATAGTTGCTGTTCCTACTTTCTGGTGGAATAGCAAGGATGTTAACATGTCATCTTATCACTGTAATATATTAAAAATATACAAAACATCATTGTACTACAGTAGAACTTCAGAGTTATGAACCCCAGTGTTACAAACTGACTGGTCAACCACACACCTAATTTGGAACTGGAATTACACAATCAGGCAGTAGCAGAGACCATAAAAAACCCAAAACACACAGATACAGTACTGTGTTAAACATAAACTATTAGAAAAATAAAGGGAGAGTTTAAACAAGATTTGACAAGGTTAGGAAACTGTTTCTGTGCTTGTTTAATTTAAATAAAGATGGTTACAAGAAGCATTTTTCTTCTGCATAGTAAAGTTTCAAAACTGTATGAAGTCAATGTTCAGTTGTAAACATTTGAAAGAACAACCATAATGTTTTGTTCAGAGTTACTAACAACCTCCATTCCTGAGGCGTTTATAACTGAGGTTCCATCGTACTTTCCAAACACAGAATCATTATTGAATACTTTTGCCTTTTTCCATATCATAATTGATATCTTTACAATCCTTATCTAATTTCAGACCTATGAAATTGTTCAGATTTAATTTGTTCCTGATATATTTAAAGAATTCCTTCCAATTGTCCTTAGCCCTAATTGCCATAGATATATATTTTTCCCCATTGATACCTTTAGCTTCTTTTATTAATTGTATGCAATTCCTAACTACCAGTTTTAACTCATTACTATTAATTGCCCTATTCTAAATGTGTTCAGATGCATGTATAGGACTTTTATTACTTTATTTTACAGATGCCTCATGGTAAAGATAGTTGCTTGTTTTAAAGAAATGCTGGAGAGCTCGATGATCTCAACATTAGCAGGAGGTAAGGGAAAACCAGAAAAAAATTTAAAACCGGCACCGATCACTTTTGTGTTTAGACCATATAGATTATAAACATATAATTCTAATTTCTACCAACCTTTAAATATCATAGACACCAGATGATTATAGCTTACCATTTAGACAAATAGTCCCTGGGCAGCACATAGCATTACGCTTGCATCTTCTTCGTAACCCACGACAGGTAGCACAGAAGGGCACTTCATCTTCAGGCTTGAGGCAGAATTTGCTAGCATTACAGTCCTGGTCTGTTATGCACTGTGAACTCTACAAAGAAAAAATAACTTTCCTCAGAGGGGGAAAATGCTGTAAATGAGCAATATTTAGAATAGAATATACATTGCTCACACCCAAAAAAAAAAAAACCTACTGCCCCCTTCATTGATCAGTCCAACATGTTATTTTTGGAATAATCTTTCTTGGGTCTGGTCTATGATCTTCCATTTGATTGGGAGCTCTGGAGGACAAGGTCTACACCTCTCTATCCTGTATTGGGCCCAGCACAGTTGTGATCTTCAGCAAGTAACAGTAACAGCTTGTTAACAAAACTGACATGTTTTTAAAGCAGCAGTTTGTGCACATTTGTGTTTGTTATACGTGCTAGTAGTTAAACTAGCCTAATGTTACACAGCAAATCACTTCCTAAATCACGATTAGAACTCTAGCACCCTTTGCTCACCCCGTCTTGCACTCAGTGCATTAGAGCATAGTGCTCTGCTGAAGAGCTGATCAGTGCTGACAGGCCATCACTTGCTCTGACTTCATTTATATTTTAATAGGGTGATTTCTTGATGTCATTCCATTTTTAAAATATTTCCAATTTAGAAATACACAACAGCTATGACAGTATTAAAATTCTATCTGCTAGGATGGTTGATCCAACTCCAGTTATCACATAGCTGGGTCTGTTGGGGTCAGGAATATAAGTATTTTTTGTTTCCTCTTAACAATTCTAGTACTTTCTGGGCCAAGCACTACTCCAAGCAGTTGTAACCCTTCTGTTTAAAAACTGAAATCAATCATAAGATTTTTGCAAAATATTACTAATATTATGAGATCGTTTAACCCTTGAAAATTCAATTCAGGTCCCCAACTGACTCCCAGAGCTCTTACCTTTCTGGTGCCCTGCACTTCAGCTGAACTCTTGATGCTGTTGTAGTCTAGGACCAGGGCTACCAATGGGGAACAGACGCAGCTGAGCCCCAGCAGCAAGACTGCCACCATTCTTCAGGC
Source organism: Chrysemys picta bellii (assembly GCF_011386835.1). Lineage (NCBI taxonomy): Eukaryota > Metazoa > Chordata > Testudines > Emydidae > Chrysemys > Chrysemys picta. The sequence continues at coordinate 164,836,428 of NC_088792.1, read as the reverse complement.
AGGTTGATCTGTGTTTCCCTCCGTGAGTTCTACAGCGCTTACCACTGTTGTCTAAGATGTGCTGAAGCTTGAAAACAAGCAACACAGATTCAGCAAATATGGGATATTTGTGAATCTTTTTAAAAGAAAAAAATCTTGAATAAAAGTCCTTTTCTTACACTTTACATCTCTAACCTAAGAGGAAAATCTGAGGAGAGGAGCTCTGTCCTTCTTGGGGTATTTATAGCCAAGTTTGCTGTTCTTTCCATCCCCTCCTCTCCTCATTTCCTTCCTCTTCAGCCCACACAGATTTCAATAAATCTCTTCAAATCTGTTTGATCAATAGTTCAAAACAAGGATTCACTAAAATGAGCAAGGAGGTAGGGCAGCAGCAGCCACCTCTCCTCAGGGGCTGAGCCACTCCTAATTACTGCATATCAAAGTTAGTTCAAAGGGACAGCAGAGGAGCAGGATGTTTGTATCAAAGGCAGACACTGTAATCACCTGCATTTCCTACCCTCCATAATCCCTTTGCAAAATGTCTTTTTCTAAGATCTGTTTTCACAGCTAATTGTGCTCCAAGAAAGAGTGATTCATGTTGGCCAGTCTGCCAATTACTAAACATTTATCCCTGGTATGGTGGGAATATAGAAAAAACTGTCTGGTTAGCTCTGGCATCCAGTCACAATTATCACTTAGTTCAAGGCAGCTGCCAAAATAATCTCTGCTCAAGTCAAATATGTTTGGGAAAGCTTTCTTGCTTCCTGTAGTGGAACAAAACTGTTTGAAGCTAGTGTTCATTCAGAAAACTAGGATATGTATTTGCTTTGATCCTGACTCAAGTTGGGGGGGGGAGTGTTATACTAGTAGTAAAATCACAGAATATTTATCTTCACAAAATGTGATTGGTATCTTTACTGTCATCCGTTTCACATTGCCTTAACTTGAAACAATTGGAACTGGATTACAGATTTCCAGCTGATATATGCAGAATTTGACATGCCTCCAATCTCCCCAAACAGAAAAGTCGTCTTCCTCACTCAGAACTTTTGCCATTCAATTGTCATGTTGAAACATAACCCAGGACAGATTGGAAGCGGAAAGCCTACATGTGTGCCTTAAGCTACTCTATCCTAATGTTTTAAAGTTAGAAAAAGAATAAGGTACCTAATGTTTTTATCATTGTACGTTTCCTATCAACACTCCAAGTTAATAAATATGATCTGCATATTATGCCATTAATGCAGTTGATGTAGGACCTAATTTCTCCTGAGTTCCATTGCAATTTGGCTATCAAAGGGTGGCATGAGCGCAGGGCTGGGAGTAGAGAATTCCTGAGTTCAAATTCTAGCTCTACCATTCACTTTCTCTGTGGCTTTTTTCTCAATTATTAAAATGGACCTAACGCCTCTTCAGAATAATGTAATAAGTATATATTAAACAATCAATGTTTGTACAGGGGTTTGCTCACAGTTATATAAATGGTGTTATAGGCCTCCTTGCCTCTTTTTTATAGTTAAAAGCAGTTTTTAAATTTTGTTTGCCCTAGATACTAGCTAGGCTATTCAGTATACTTTATTAAAGTGATACTTTTCCTAGGAAGTAGCCCCCTCAAACTCCCAAATAATTTCGACAATCATCCTTTTTGTATCACAAACCTACATTTCTCACAAATAAATGAAATGATAGATGGAATGGGTGTGGTTTTATTTTAGGGGGACTCTTCTTCCTGAGTGAGCTGTGTCTGTCCCTTCACAAGTGGTTTCCCTATGGTCAATCCTTGTTCCCTCTTAGAAATACATTAGTCCTCTGAAGCAGCACAGATCCCTTTAGGAACATCAGTAGTGAGAACAGGGAAAGAAAAGGGGTCAAATCTTTTGCCTTTTTTAAGATGCTTTATTTCCCTGGCTCCAACCCACAATTTAAGTTCAATTTTGCCCAAACTAGCTTCCCTCCTTTCACACACCACCAGCTCTTGAGCATTCCTGCCACTCTTCCATATAATCTTCTACTTTAGCAATAGCTTCCAGCCAGCAGGGCAAGAAAGAGGCTCTTCTGCATTACTTCGCTCTTCCTGACCCACCCACTAAGAGCTGTCTACTAATTGCAGCAGCACAAGGCACTCCCTTTTCCCAGTGTCCCCAAGTCTGGCTGGCAAGGACTGTGTAGCCTTTTCTACACAGAATTTTTAGCAATTCTCATGCTATTGGTTTAGTCAGAGTGTAGCTGTATCAGTGCTAGATCCAAGGTGGGAGAATTTCTAAACGTCTTCCATGTAAGCTAAGGCCTCCATCTTTGTGGTGTATTTCTGGAGGAATGTTTTCCAAGTGATAGACTTCCTTCCATTAAATAGCCCACATCCACATTCCACTACACCCCCATGTAACAATCTCTAGATTTATAACTGCTGTTTAAGTAGATTAAAGCAACCATAATTATGACTCCTGTCTCACAGTTTAAGAGAAATAAAACTGATTTGGAGGGGAAAAAAAAGTTTAAACAATCCAAGTTACTAGAATAAGTAATTCCTTGGCAGAAATTCACAGGAAATCTTTATTGAGGTAACAGATGAAAGGGAAACATTGATGAGCAGACAAAATTACAGGAGATATTTATTGTAACTTTTCAAGAGTGTGTTAGTCATAGAAATCAAAGTCAGTATTTGAAATAGTTTACAATTTAAGCTTAGATGTGACATGAGTAACAAACAATTTGGAGGGGTTGTAGAAGGGCCAGGGTAACAATATGATAACATGGTTTATTACCTTAGGCATTTGTATGCCTTTTTCCTTCAGTTATGATGGAGAGAGTACAGAAGAGAGCAACAAAAATGATAAAAGGTTAGAAACCCTGACCAATGAGGAAAGGTTAAAAAAACCTAGGCCTGTTTAGTCTTGAGAAAAGAGAGATGGGGGAGAGAGACCTGATGAGACTTCAAATACACCTCTACCCCGATAGAACACAAATTCGGATATAACACGGTAAAACAGTGCTCCAGGGGGACGGGGCTGCGCACTCCGGCAGATCAAAGCAAGTTCAATATAACGTGGTAAGACTTTTTGGCTCCCGAAGACAGCGTTATATCTGGGTAGAGGTGTATGCTAAATGCTGTTAGTAAATATGCTAAATGCTGGGTTTAATATTCAGCAAAGGATATTTAGGTAAGGGATTAGGAAAAACCTTATAAGGGTTAAGTTTTGGCCATACTCTCTACACCAACAGCTTGAAGGGAGAGTGGTGTAGAAGTGCTACCATGGCCCTGAACCATCAAACAACCCTTGTACATGTGCAGTAGTCTCCTTGTGTGTCAAATCCTAGCCAAGCAGCCCCTTGTGTTTGCTCACTGTGGGTCCCAAGGTAGGGGTCTCAGTAGGCTGCACTACTATTTCTTCCCTTTGTCCTTCTCTGGCACGTTTCCTGGGCACTGACTTTCACCCTGCTACTCTTTCTTGGAAATGGAACCCCTTTGGCATCCAGTACCATTGCTGAAGCCCAAGATACCTCAGAAGCTTAAACACCCTCTCCCAGAACTCCACCCTTAAGATGTGAGCTTCTAGTTTACCATTTTAACTCTCTCACAAGGCTCGTAAATGTTAGCATGCAACACATCTGACTCTTTTGCCAGAGTCTCACACAATTGTTCTTTTATTTAATCATATAAATCACAAGAGAGTACAGATCAAACAAAATAGTAAACCCTGCAGCCTATTTCCCCTGCTTCAGTTTCCTCACCACTGCAGGGCATTCTTTGGCCTGGGGTCCAAGTCCTGGTGCAGGGCACTGCTTGTCTGCTGAAAAGTGAAATCATGTCCTCCAGCCCAACTTCTTGGCCCTAGGCCAGTCCATCCCCTTCCCCTCTCCTGTTCCAAGTTCCCCCTGTGTGGTTCCTTATTTAACCCCCTGGCTGGTCACCTGTACTGCTCCTGGTAAATATCCACTGCTCCTACTTTCCTCCCTCTCTGCAAAGGAGGTAGGGTAAAACTGCTTTTTCCTAAGCTTTAGCTCACCTACTGTTCCAAGGGATCTGCACCAGAATAGGGTTGTTGAATTCTAACTATTCCCCATTGTATCTGTTCTAAGAGGATGTGACACCACCCATGGCAGCTAGGATGGGATTCATATTCACATAGAAGCATTCAAAAATACAGCAATTTTATAGTACAATATCCAGTATCACCCATAAGTTATACAACTAGATACCCCAAATCATCACACCAGCTCTAGATCTGGTGGACTTGGGTCACCTTGCATTTACAGTGGTGTAAAGCTTGTGAGTGCAGGTTAGAATCAGGGTCATGTGTGTCGATTACAGTAAAATAAGCTTATGGAAACAGTTCCCTATATTAAATACATATATTTGTTTAGTTTGTACAATGATTATGAGACTGGCGGGGTGTAGGAAAATGTGATTGGGGTGAGTCTTGCCAACTCATAATTTTATTTTGAGTCTTGAGATAGTGGAGGGTGGTTCTCCCCCTACCCCCTGCAGGTGTTGGAATAAAAAAAAAAATCAAGTGTCCAGCCTAGCACCTGTGGAAAAAGGCTTGAAAATATGAAGCAAGTGCACTGTAAACGTTCAGAACCCAAAAGGCAAATTAAAACAAAGGCCAAAATTATAATTTAAAATAGGGGTTTGGAACGGATCCCATATGAGGAGAGATTAAAGAGGCTAGGACTTTTCAGCTTGGAAAAGAGGAGACTAAGGGGGGACATGATAGAGGTATATAAAATCATGAGTTGTGTGGAGAAAGTGAATAAGGAAAAGTTATTTACTTGTTCCCATAATATAAGAATTAGGGGCCACCAAATGAAATTAATGGGCAGCAGGTTTAACACAAATAAAAGGAAGTTCTTCACACAGCGCCCAGTCAACCTGTGGAACTCCTTGCCTGAGGAGGTTGTGAATGCTAGGACTATAGCAGGGTTTAAAAGAGAACTAGATAAATTTATGGAGGTTAAAACCATTAATGGCTATTAGCCAGGATGGGTAAGGAATGGTAGCCCTAGCCTCTGTTTGTCAGAGGGCTAGATGGACCTTTGGTCTGACCCAGTATGGCCATTCTTATGTTCTTAACAAAAAATGATTTTTAAGTTAATGCCATTATTGGGGGGAACTGATTCATGATTTTTAAATGCTTGGGGTTAACACGAGGGCCAGCGTGTGAGAAGGGAGGAGGGAAAGGGCATTTTGGGGAGACATATGGTGTACGTGGGAGAAACAGCAGTGTTGGAAGGGATGTGTTGGGGTATATTGTGGTGTGAACAAAGTGTGTGGGAGAAGTATGGTAGTGCCATGATGGTGGAGAGCTCTGTGTGAGAGACATTCATGCTACAACGTGGGAGAAAAGTTTGTGGCGGGGATGCATCGGGGAGTTTGTACTCGATATGGGGTGGGGAATGAAATCACCTTTTCCAAGCGGAGGGTGGGAGCAGCCTGCAGCAGGGATTGGGCCTGTAGCGTTCAGGGAGGTTTGCACAGCAGATGGTGGAAGCTGGCGGGAAAAGCAGTTAGTCCTACTCTGCTGTGTACCCTTGGCGCAGGCCTGTGGGTCTGACTCAAGGATGGAGCGGGTCTGGGCCTGCCTGAGGCCGCCGTGCCCCGGTTGCCGATGCGGAGCCGATCGGCAGCTGAGCGAGCCAGGGCCGGCTCTGAGAGCAACTCTGTTTGCAGGAGCCGGGGGTTGCCATGGCAATAGGCCGGTCATGGCGGCGAGCTAGGAAAGGGGATTCGCCAGGCCTGGGGAAATGGGGACCGGACGAGCGGAGCTCGTTCCTGGGAGAATTACGAGGAGGCAGGACACCACCCTCCCCCGAACTCAGGCAACAGAGCATGCGCAGACTGAGTCGCTCGTCAGCTTCCGGTCAATCTGTTCTGTGTGTCCTCCGCGCTCTTTACTCGCGCATGCGCGGTGGTGGTCTCTAACCATCGGTACATGCGCAGTACTAGTCTGCGTGTGCCGTTCTGCGGTGCTGTGAGAAGATGCAACGGGAATTAGAATGGGTGGTACTACGCACGCGCGGTGACGTAAGGGAGAGCGACGCGCGTGTGGCATTGGGAACTGGGAGCGTTGGGCATGCGCTGTAGATAGGCGTGGCGAGAGCGAGACCTTGAGCCTAGAGACAGAAGACAGCGGCTTTACGGTACGGGGGGGTGAGACGCTGGGTCTGGGGGAGCCGAGCGGAGCCGGGAGCGGTGACGGTGCCCGGTCTGTTCGCTCCCACACCCCGTCGGGGTATAAGAGCGGGTAGGTCAGTGTCCGGCCTGGGCGACGTGAGGACCCGGGCGGGGTCCGTGTGTGAGGGCTGGGGGCGGAGTGGGGCCGGGCGGGGTCCGTGTGTGAGGGCTGGGGTAGTATAACCCTGGGGGGGGGGGGTGACCGTAGCTGCTCAACAGCACATTGCGTATTTTATGTCTCTGTGAGTTTCTGTCTCTGGTGTATGTTACAGTTTCTGTATGGTGCATTTACAATAACGAAAATCAATTGTGTCTTGACAATTTCCTGCTCTGGGTGTCTCCTAGGGTGACCAGACAGCAAGTGTGAAAAATCGGGACGGGGTGGGGGGTAATAGGATCCTATATAAGAAAAAGACCCCAAAATTGGGACTGTCCCTATAAAATCGGGACAGCTGATCACCCTAGTGTCTCCAAAGTCACCTTGTGGTGCTGTCATGGCAACTGATGGCTTTGGCTGTTAAATTCAAAGCAATATGAGCCGTGTCCTTTTTGCATTTCCATGTCTTGGGGCGGGGCCGGGCATGGGGCAGAAGGTGTGTGCACATGCACATACACATTTCTTTACATTGTTGCCATTGGTTTTGTTCACAGAAAGTCTGAAATTGTTTGGGTATTTCTGGACTGTGACACCTGTGACTTTGATTCATGCCCTTGATTACTGGTTAAAGGACAACATAAACTTAAATCTATCAATTTTTGTTTTTAATTGTGTTCAAAGCAGTTTAGGATACTATGCTTGCCTCTGGTTTAGTTAATGTTCTTTTAAAGGTGGCTGGGGACGTTGCAGTGTGGATTTGATTTAAATCAAATTGATTTAAATCATGATTTAAATTAGTAGTCAGGAAGACTCGATTTAATCATGGATTTCTACATAAAAGTGCATTCTTGTTGATTGTTATAACCTTGATACATATTTTTCACAACTCAGAGATAGATGTAAGTTTCATTTTTAGAAGATAAATCACTTTTAAAATGAATAGTGTGTATTTTGAAAACTTTTCAGATTAGTTGTACAGCTATACCAGAAAATGAATGATTGGTTATTTCATTTACCAAAGATAATTGAAGCAGATATTTATGAAGTCTTTGGGAGGTGAACTATCTCCAGTTCAACAGGTTAATCATTAATATTTTTCTTGCCATGCTGTATTAGGAGGAGAACGTCACCAGACAGACATTTAAATTGTTTTATTTAACTAAAACACCAACGTCATGTATTCTGTTTTTTCTTCAACAGCAAATATATAATATTTTAACACAACAAGTGTTGTTAAAATTGTTTAACTAAAATAGTTAAATGAAATATTTAAAAAAAAAATTAAATCGACTGTTAGGCAGGTCAACATGAGAAACTTAAAATATTGGCTTCTGTAGTTAACTCAGTTGTCTTCACCTTCATTTTCCTGTTTGTTCATAATCTGCTTTTTCAGGTCCCAAACGATTTCTCAATTTGGAATGAATTAGTCCAAAGGAAGAAAATATTCTTTCTACACCAGCAGAAGAAGCTACTGCTGTTAAAAGTGAGATTATCACTTCAACAGTCTCTGAATCCAAGTGCTTAACTGACTTCCTCCAGTTCGCTACTTTGACTTGCTTTAAAACACCATCAGCAAACATATATTTCTTGAATGGTTCACCCTTAGCTCTGAAGTTTATTATAGTTGGCATTATGGAGGAATGATTGCTGGATGTCCATGTCATAGCCAACTCCTCTTCTTCTGCAGTTAAGGTTTGACTCTGGTACCGAGTATTGAGAATATTGGCAAGAAAATGAGCTGGAGATAGTGCTTATCCCATTAGTTTTTTTAATGCTTGTAATTTAACTCTGTCATTGCATATTTCTCTTTTTAAGATTTCACTCAGTTCCTTCCAGATTTTAACAGCGTCGGCAATAAAACAGCTATTTCCCTGCATTTTGTTCAAGGCTACAGAAATAGGTTTCAGGGTACTCCGCATGTGTTCAACACTTCTCTTAAGACCTTTGGCTGTGACAGTGCCATCTATTTTTTTTCACAATTTTGTTCACAAACTGTCATCAGATTAGGCCAGTTCTTGATCTAATGCTCAAAACAGTCCACTACTGAATTCCGTCACATATCTTGTGGCAGAGTTAGCTTGGTTCCTCCCACTTTTTTCAGAGCAGCTGCTGCAAAGTGGTTGTTACGGAAGTATTTTGCAATTTCAACAACATTAGCCTTTATTTCTGGAACACTTAAGTCTTTGGCTAGAAGGTGCATCAAATGAGCACTGCAACCGTATGTTATTAGCTTGGGACTCTCTTCTAAATTTCTTCTCATCTTGGATACATTTGCAGCATTGTCTGTGACCAAGCTGCGTACTAGACATTTGATTTTTTTTTTCACAGTTTGTTATAGCTTTTACTGCTACTTCTTGTAAGTATTCTGCTGTGTGTGCATTTCCTGATGTATCAGTTGTTTCTGTAAGGAAGACATTCCCTTCTTCTGTTGTCACACAAGCACATACAACAGGATCTTTGTGGACATTGCTCCATCCATCAAGACTCAGGTTAACAATTTTACCCTCTAGACCTTTTGCACACTACTCAGTTTCTCTTTCGTACACTTTATCCAGCAATTTGCCTGCAACATCTATGCTGTTGGGTGAACTGTATCCTGGTCTTAATGACTGAACCATGTTAATGGAAGTGAGGGTTCTCAATCATACGGAAAGGAGAGTTTGTTGCATAAACAAACAGGGAAATTTTTTCATCAATTACCTCTTTTTGTAATCTGCTGGTTCTCATCTCAAACTTATCTATGGTTGTATCTGGATGATGGAGTTTTTTTTTCCTTTTTGCTACAGGTGATATACTGTGGCTATGTGACATACATGATATGACTGAAACACTATCATCGACAGATAACTCTGAAACTATAGAAAATTATGGTGATCTTGAAGGTGGATAGTCTTCAGAATCCTGTATGTTGAGGATGGATTCTCCTAATCAAAACAAGTCAATGCAGTTACTTAATTATTACCATACTGCTCATTTAGTATTACTTATTGCAGTCACTGGCAGTCACTGGCACTTTAAAGGTGAAATTGTAAAAGGAAGATCTGCCTATTTCAACTATTTATTTATTTTTTTATCACAACTGCATCTAAAATGATAGTACCATAGAGTAGCAACTATATTTTTTTGTTCAAACATGAGAATTGAACAATAGTCCAGAAGGAAGACAGGCAGTCCTTAAGAAAGAAGTATGAAATAACAGTTTATCAACCTGAAGATCCTGCATGTTCAGACATGTTCCTTTCATTATCTTCAACACAGCTTCTTCCTGAGAAGCAACAAAGAGTCCTGTGGCACCTTCTAGACTAACACAGAGGTCCCGAACGCTGTGCCCGTGGGTGCCATGGCACCCTCCGGGGCATTTGTGTGCCCGCCTAGTGCCCAGCAGGGGAGAGAAGCCGCGGCCCCACGCCTGACAGGGACAGAGAACTCAGGCTGCGGGTGCGGTGTTCTCTGTTCCCGGCAGGCACGGGGTCCGCCTAGTGCCCAGCAGGGGAGAGAAGCTGTGGCCCCGCACCTGCTGGGGACAGAGTACTCCGGGGATGCAGGCGCCGGTGTTCTCTGTCCTCGCAGCTTCTCTCTGGATTCATATATTATGTAATATTAAATATGATGTTTTTCGTATTATTTAATGTACGAATAAAAAATAAGCCTTGGAAAAATTGTTGGCGCCCGTTACACTCTTCTGAAAACATGAATGTGCTACTGGCCACAAAAAGGTTGGGGACCCTGGACTAACAGATGTATTGGAGCATAAGCTTTCGTGGGTGAATACCCACTTCATTGAAAGCTTATGCTCCAATACATCTGTTAGTCTATAAGGTGCCACAGGACTCTTAGTCTGGAACTGTAAAAAGCAACAAACACGGCTACCCCTCTGATACTTGACTCCTGAGAAGGAACACTTCTCATGATGTTTCATTCGGGCAACCAGGCTTTGCATTTCTTTGTTGCACTGTTTGCATTTTGCACGCATGCCTGTCTTACCCATAGGTAAAGAAACTTCATTAAAATATTCCCAAACTGGGGGGGGGGTGTATTTTTGTGGGGGTTGTTTGTTTGTTTGGGGTTTTTTTGTATTTTTTTTACAGCCTGCTGCCATTATAGGTTTTCCCTTCTAGTGAGAGAATGGTATGGTAGATTTCTAATCAATGAAGGCTACACTCAGAAAGACCTCAAGACTTCTGGAATATGCTGCTCAAACAGTTTCACTTTTGTTTCTACTGCCTCTCACTCCCATCTCAAATTTATCTCCAGACTTCTTCTCCTTGTCCGGATCTATTCCGCCTCCAACTATCTTCTATTCATTGAACATTTTGAAACTTTCCACTTTTAGAGAGAGGTTAGGGATTGACTCTGTGTACACAAATTTGCAGAGGGACAATAGGGTTGAGGTTTGCGATTTCTCACCTTTATTTATTTATTTATTTATTTATTTATTATTTAAAAACATTTTTGCTGTTAACAAGCATGTTATCTCTGGAGACACAAATCCACAGTTTGAGAACTGAAAAATTAAGCATCTCTGATGGTATCTTCTAGACTGAGCACTGAGTCCCATTAGATAGATAGAAAGATTAATCTAAATCTATACAGAAGCCCCTGGAACCCCATAAGATTGGGTCCTTAATCCATGAACTATTGGAACTCGTTTACAAAACTTTTCTTAAACATTATATGAATATATTGTCTCATAATATAGAATTAGAATTTATAATCCCTATTCCATGATGATATATCTTTATCTTTAGATAGGTTTTCTCCTCAAAAAGCATTTTATCAAAAAAAAATCGATTTAAATAAAAACAATTGATTTAAAAAAAAAATCATTGATTTTTATCCACCCTGGCACGTTGAGTCTCATAGTCTAGCATGTGATGCTACAAGCACACACCTCAATAGATATGCCTGGATTTTAATGCATGCAGATGACCTATCTCCCCTCTTCCTCCTCCCACTGGAAGAAAATCATCCCTGGATTCAGATTGCTAGGACTAGAATTTTTGTTCATTTTGATCGCTCATTCAAAACCAGTGTCTAGAAAACCTCATTCATCCTGAAAGTACTACTACTACTTTCCCAATGGGTGTTTTTGCCCTTGCAAGATGCGGAATACTGATATCTTAAATAGGGACAGTATTACTACTTTTTCTGTATTTTGGATGAATGTTAATTTGACCCCCCAAAAAGGTGTTTCTTCCTCTTTCAGCAAAGTCTGAGAGGTATTTGAGTCCTAGGCTGCTGCAGATTGCACGCACAAAGCTGTTTTTCGTTTCTGAGCTGCTACAACTGTCTGATGAAGTTTAATGGAGAAAATGTTTGATTTAATTCCTACAAGTCTAATAATTTCACTACAAAACTTTATCGGGTAAATTTAGGTACTCTTCAATGTGGAAATAAGAATCTCTTATGTCAACAGGAGCCAGGTATTCCCATTGCCTTTTGGACTTTGCTGGAAGAGGGAATTGCAGTGGAAATATAAATACTGACTTTTTTATAAGTTTTTGGGAAACTGAAATCCATAGATGTTTTACATTAACATTTGATAAATGTTGAAAACATATTAGAATAAAGGAAATGTCAATCTAAAATTTGATCATTTTGATAACTCTTGCTTATCTCTCACCCCGAAAATGCTTAATTATAGTATGAATTTAGAAGCCTGTATTTTTGTGATCACAGAGATTAATCCTCCATGCCAGTGGTCCCCAACCTTTTTTGTCTGGCGGGCGCCAGACAACGAGCCATGGAGGATCGTGGCGGTGGACAAGCATCCGCCGAAATGCCGCCGACAAGCGGCAGCGTCAATAGGCATTGCCACCGACAAGCAGCAGCATCCAAATGACTGCTTCTCGGCGGCATTTCGGCGGGTGCTCATCTACTGGCCAGGCACCTCGTTGGGGACCCCTGCTCCATACTGATTGAAATGCAGCATTACAATATTGTAGTTGATAGTAGCAGGGTTCTTATTGTGTACCACATAGTGTTTTCATTGACCACCTATCACTACAGCCTCTAAAAACAAGACCACATTTCTTCTGTGGTTACTGTAGTGCTTAGTGATGTGGGAAAAACGAATGTTAAAATAAACTTGTTTAATGTGACTGCCATTTAGTTATGGCCTTCCGTTTTGTGTCTGCTGCTTTATTTCCTCTCCCGTTGTGTAACAGTTTACATTTTATCAGCATCAAATCTTCCCTTGTTGTCTGCAGCACACATTGCTCTAGCTCAGGGGTAGGCAACCTATGGCACGCGTGCCAAAGACAGCACGCAAGCTGATTTTCAGTGGCACGCACACTGGCCACCCGTCCGGGGGGATCTGCATTTTAATTTAATTGAAGCTTCTTAAACATTTTTAAAACCTTATTTGCTTTACATACAACAATAGTTTAGTTATATATTATAGACTTATAGAAAGATACCTTCTAAAAATGTTAAAATGTATTACTGGCACACAAAACCTTAAATTAGAGTGAATAAATGAAGACTCGGCGCACACTTCTGAAAGGTTGCTGACCGCTGCTCTAGCTTCTCTAAGGCCTGATCTATGCTAGAAAGTTTTACCAATATAGCTACTTCAGTTAAGTGTGCGTGTGGGGTTGGGAAATAAAATCACATCCCTAATGAACATAGCTATGGCAGCAAAATCCCTAGTGTAGATGCAGTTCTACTTGCAGAAAAGTCCATTTGTCGGTATAGCTTATTCTGTTTGGGGAACTGGTTGAAACTATACACACACAGAAACTGTTGCTGGTATAAGCTGTCTCCATTAGGAGAATTTACCATTATAGCTCCTCTGGTATATCTCTAGTGGCAAGCCCTTTTAAGTGTAATCCAGGCCTATGTCACTTTGCAGCATGGTGCATTAATTTAAATCAAAGTGATCACTGATATTAATCATGATTTAAATTAGCAATCACAAAACTTTGATTTAAATTTTAAGTGTTTTGCATTTGTCTCTCACCCCGAAAATGAGTTATCTTTAGTTGATAATCTTTAGAACATTAATTCCCAACTAAATATAGCCCTTTCACTAAATTTAGTGGTTTTTTTGGTAACAGGGTATGCACTATGTCTCTATGCATTTATTGAAGCAGTTATGACTTACATTTATTCATATTCTTATTTTAAATATTAGAGTATGTTAGAAAATAGTGAATGATGCATTTCTCATTTGCTATGTGGTTGTTTTTTTACCTGTGATTTGTATCTTTCTCTATTTGGATTGAAATTTAAATTAAAATTGTACAAAACCAGCATTTTTAAATGGTTAAATAAAACTACCTCATGCTGGATATGTAAGGAAAAATTGTATCAAAATGTTTTACGTTTAAAACAGATTTTTTTTTAAATGAAGGAAGTATCTGTAGTTAGTTACTTAATTAAACTGATTGATTGTTTCCGCTCACCATGTCCTTCAAGATTTTAGAAGAAGTAGGTATCATCCTTTCTCAACTAGTTATTATTCATTGATTACGAGGAAAACAAGTTTTCTTGCTTTTTTAACTCACAATTGGTTTCTTAAAAATGAACTAGTTAAACAAACTGAAATGAAGAAAATACTTTCTCTGCACCTACAGAAGAGGCTATTGCTGTCAAAAGCTCATTTAGCACTTCAACAAACTTTGGTTCTAGCTGCTTAGCAAGTGACTTCCACCAGTTCAGTGGTTTGACTTTCTTTTAAAACTCGAAAGCAAACATGTACTGCTTGATTTTTTTTTAATGTAATTTAAATGTTTTTAGATTATAGTAAAGGTAGGCCTTAAAATAAATTGTCACAATTTCAGATTTAATTTCAAATTGATTTATCTTTTAAAAAACAAACCTATATTTAATTTTATTGAGAAAACCAGTTTAAACCACAAAAAAAAATTTTTTTCTTTAGTTGATTTATATCCCCAGTGCTTTGCTGTTCAGGTCAGTCCTATTAAGTGCTTGCTACTACTTCAGTTTTGATACTTTCTGTATGTTTGTTTAGTGTCGAATTTTCACTAAAGAAACATCTAACAGACATGAAAATTATGGGGAGGTTATTGGATTTTGGAATTTAGTCATTCAGAATCTTTGAAAAGTGGAAACTCCCAAAGATAGACACGTGGCTAGCAGAAAATGCTTCTGCCAGAGGCCTGACAAATGCATCGCTCCTATGAAAGAAGCAGTTTTTCAGATCACCATTTATGAATCACTGGTAACACTGATTTGTACTAGCTCTAATAGCTCTCTAGAGAACAGCTGCTACAGTCAGACAGCAGTTGAGTTGGGGAAGAGTAAAAGTGTAATCCAAATGTGATTTCCAAAATCTGATATCTTGTGACTCTCAACTGAAATAAATCACATGCTCAGATTTCCATTGGTGTCTAGAATTACCTCTCTCAAATGATTTATGAAGTATCTTGCCCAGAAATAGTCATTGTATCTCAGACCAGGCAAAAATTGAGGCCATTTACCCAGTAGAGTAGTTGGGATGCTGAAATCATCCTTTACTTTCACCAGTCTGTCTTTGCTGTCGAGGTGTTGGGTCCATAACTGGTGGTGATAGTCAGCACCTCCTTCAGGGATGACACGGTACAATTCTCCCTTAAGCATACATTTGTGAGTCCCGTGCTCAGAAATGTTTTTCTTTAAAAATACTGCAAATACTTGACTACTCATTATTTAACGTTGAATATAAACAAACTCCTTTATAAAAGCATATGGGGTGTATTGTGGGTCACATTTACAGGTAATGAATCTAATACTGAAGGTGTACTAGAGATCTTTATGAAAACAGGGCTCAAATGGAGTGGAATGCCAAGCAGGAGGGTGATACACTTAATGACAGAATGGGTGTTTGTCAGAATAGAAGATCTTTCCTTTTGATTTTCTGTGAATATGCTTTAGGTACAGTGGGAGCTCTCACTGACTACATGCTGGACACCCTCTTCTGTTCTCCCATTTGCATTCACTTTTCTGTTTGGTGATAGGGGTATTGGGAAAGAATGATGATGGTGCAGTCCAGTTTCAATCTTGTTCTAACATATTAATCAATTGTCAGTTACCATGTGTTAAAACATGACTGAAAGTTAGTCTAGGCAAACCCTGTTAAAGGAATAGGGGGGTAGTGATTCTGCCCCCTTTTCAGCAATTGATAAATGAGGGAGGGAGATGCTGGATATCCCCCAAAAAGTCAGGGTGGAGTGGGGTGGTGTATTACCTAGGGTGGATAGTGAAAGAGGTAGCTATTTAGTTTACTAGGTTTCTCACCAGGATGCCGCTTGTGCATCTGATGGGGGCTTGTGCAGAGCACCATCTTTGGTATTGGCTTTTGCTCGTATATGTGCCTAATACATTTTTTAAGCCTCAAAAACAGTTAACCACATATCCATAACCACAATATCTGCTTTTACACTTACCTGGTGTTGGCTGTGTTCTCTTTATTTTGTTTACTTTAATTCCTAGTAATGATTTTAAGTCATTGAGCTGTTTTGAAAACAATGGGATGAAAAATTCTGACAAACTTTAAAAGATAACAGCAACTTTTTTTAAAATTATGGAATAATTTGCTCCTGGCTCACGTCAGCAGTTGTTCTTTGGTGAAAATCAGGTTTTATATCAGAAATGCAGCCTGCTCCATGACTAGGTTGCAGATGCTGCTGTAATAGTATAAGCAAAACTTGTCTTTCGTCTTTAATGATGCATCAATTTTTTTCCGTATTTGACAGGTTATAAAGAACTTTTATAAGTTCACATTTGAGACGTACATAATTTATGATCTAATCTTCATATAAGGAATCTGCGGTCATGTCCAGCTGTTCTGTACCTTCTAGACCCACAGGTATATATGTATGTGTGTGTGTGTGTGTATAGCAGAAGGCCAGCTATTAAAAATAAAGAGGTTCATTAGAGAGTGTAAATTGTCTCAGCTCTGTGTAATCCATCCACAAGGTTGAGTTGTGAATTAATTCAGATACTTTGTTGATATCCTTGCATAATAGCCAGTATAGTGACAGAAAGTGAGCTTTGTGAAGCAGTTCTGCGCTTGATTAGTTTTGTCTTTTTGTGAGTGAAGTCAGAAACTGCTTGCTGCAAGAATAGATTTCTTGTCACACAAAGGTCAGAAGAACTCAAGTTTGCTCTTCAGCAAGAGCGTGGGGGAAGAGAAACCCAACAGTAATAAGAAAGAGGCTAAACAGTTAGCACTGCTGTGTAGTTCAAAGGAAAGGTAAGTGGTATGAGTATTTGAAGGGAATGGATGATTTTAAAGATTTTTACCTCTTAGTTTGCATTATTATTATTATCTTGGATCAGCGGTGCTTTCAATGTAATATAATTTATCAAGTGGAGGATTGGAGATATTTCTAGTGGTAGCTGTTCAAGAGAAGCTTTGCAACAAATGAGCCATTCAGCTGTTGGTTAGTTGGTCCTTTCTGGAACAGAAGCTACCACAGTAACATGATGGATGTTTAAGATTTGCCATTATAAATCCATATTTCTCAGGCACAAACTCTAGAATAGAAGCCACCTATGTTTCTTTAATGTGAAGCCACTAGCAGAATATATTATTTAAAATGGTATTTAATAATATTTAGGTAGTGACACCAAACAAAAGGGTTGAGACATCCAACATTAAAACTAACACTCCACTCACAATGTTCAGTTTCTGGCTATTTTTCTGTTTAAACAAAATTAAAGTTGAGACAGAAAGAGTTATTTATGTTAGACCATAGTCCCGTTTTTCTGTTAAGTGCATTATCAGAGAGAGACTCAGCAAGATCCTGGAGTGTCACCTGGAACTGGGATACCACTGACCCAGCAGCCTGGGCTCCCTCTCACACTCTGCTGTTGTGACAAGCTGCAAAGCCCTCCAAGCTTGCACTTTCACCAGCATTCACACAGGTAGGAACACACCCAGCTGCAGTCACATGCAGGCTCTCTAACCACCAGCCTAGGACCCCAGAGCACTACTGTACTGCCCTGGTCAAATCTGGCCAGTATTTGGGTTTAACACTCAGTCCGCCTCTCCCTCAATGTAAAGAGGAGCATGCACACTTGTGGTAACCAAGCTGAGATTTTCCCCAGACACCGTAGTCCAACACACACTGGTTTGGATTAAAATATAAAATAAGTTTATTAACTACAAACGGATAGATTTTAAGTGATTATAAATGATAGCCAACAGATCAAAGCGGATTACCTAGTAAATAAACAAAACCGCAAACTGAGTTTAACATGCCAGATAGATAGGATATGAATTGGCAAATTCTCACCCTGAGTGATAAACGGGCTGGCAGATTCTTAAGGCACAAACTGCCTTGGCTTCGCAGCTTGGGTTTCCCAGGTTTTCATACACAGGCTAGAAATCCCTTTTAGTCTACGACCATCACTTCCCCCCTGTTCGGTCTTGTTCAGTCTTTATTCCTCAGGTGTTTCCAGGTATGTTGTTGTGGGGAGAATGAGGTCCCCTCATGATGTCATTTTCCCCCTTTTATATCTTCTCCCCACTTGCTGGAAAGCTCTTTTGCTGTGACCTGGGTCAGACAGTTCCCACTGTGTAGTGCTATCTCTGAGAGGTTTCTGTTGTATATAGTTCCTGGGGTAATCCTTGTGCGCATTTCCTCATAACCATTAACATTGTTTGGCCTTTTTATTGTTGTACCTGAAAGGCTGCTTGTGGGTGTTTTCAACCTCACATGTTTCAGTAACACATACATAGCCAAACTTAATAACTTCACATACGATGATAGCACATACAATCCAACAACACATTAATGTCTAGCAGATCAAGACTTTTAGAATATCTCACAAAGCATACTTTGTACAAAGCATATCCTAATTACATGACAGTGGTGAATATTGGGGTGCCAGGGTGTCAGTCACATCCACATACTGTAGACAGATGTCCTTTTTGTATTTTCCAAAGCTCTGGAAGACTACCTGAGGGGAAGAATGGAGAAAATAAGAGGGGAAAATCTTGTATAGTTCTAAATTGGCTTTGAGTTAATATTGGACTCCATGGGCTTTCATTTGCTGATTCATCAATGATTTATGGTATAGAGAGTAAACTTATGAAGTTTGCACACAATACCAAGCTGGGGGGCGGGGGGTAGGTTGCAAGTTCTTTGGAGGATAGGATTTTAAACTCAAAATGATCTGGACTAACTGGAGAAATGGTCTGAAATAAATAGGATGAAATTCAATAAGGACAAATGCGAAGTACTCTACTTAAGAAGGAACAATCACTTGCACACATACAAAATGGGAAATGACTGCCTAGGAGGGAGTACTGCAGAAAGGGATTTGGGGTCATAATGGATCACTAGCTAAATATGAGTCAACAGTGTAACACTGTTTCAAAAAAGCAAACCTCATTCTGGGATATATTAGCAGGAGTGCTGTAAGCAAGACACAAAAAGTAATTCTTCCACTCTACTCTGCGCTGATTAGGTCTCAGCTGGAGTATTGTGTGAAGTTCTGGGTGCCACGTTTTGGGAAAGATGTGGACAAATTGGAGACAGTCCAGAGAAGAGCAACAAAAATGATTAAAGGTTTAGAAAACATGACCTAGGAGGGAAGATTTTAAAAATTGGGTTTGTTTAGTCTGGAGAAGAGAAGACAGTAGGGGAACATAACAGTTTTTAAGTACGCAAAAGGTTGTTACAGGGAGGAGTGAGAAAAAAAAATTCTCTTTAACCTTGAGGAATCAATGATCTGGGGGTTAGATTGGACCTTAGGAAAAACTTTCTAGCTGTCAGGATAGATAAGCACTGGAATAAATTGCCTAGGGAGGTTGTGAAATCTCCATCATTGGAGATTTTTAAAGCAGGTTAGACAAAGGCCTGTCAGGAATGGTCTAGATCAGGGGTCGGTAACCTTTCAGAAGTGGTGTGCCGAGTCTTCATTTATTCACTGTAATTTAAAGTTTTGTGTGCCAGTGATACATTTTAACATTTTTAGAAGGTCTCTTTCTATAAGTCTATAATATATAACTAAACTATTGTTGTATGTAAAGTAAATAAGGTTTTTAAAATGTTTAAGAAGCTTCAGGGGGCCAGTGGCCAGGACCGGGCAGTGTGAGTGCCACTGAAAATCAGCTCGTGTGCCGCCTTCTGCACACGTGCCATAGGTTGCCTACCCCTGGTCTAGATAATACTTTTTTTTCCTTCCTTCAGTGCAGGGGACTGGACTAGAAGATCTCTCGAGATCCCTTCCAGTCCTGCAATTCTATGAGTATTCACCACCATGGGGTATGTCACCTAGGGCCCTTGTCAGAACAGTTCCTATCATGAAAGGAGCATTCAATTGTTGGAACAGAAATGGAGTCAGTAAATTGTTGGGTTCTTTCTCTGATACAATATTAGCAGATTCTGGGAGGGGTACATTGCTAGAATTTAATTCCACTCCTGGTGTACAGTGATTCTGAATTATAGATTGGCTTATGTTAAATTTCTGATATGATAAAATACCTTTTGTTCTTTCTGACAAAACAACGTGAAAGTAAGGAAGGTCTCTCTGCTTAGTAAGATTTTTGGCTCTGTATTGTAAACTCTGGGTTCTCTCCACTTCTAATCTTTTCAGACCCAATGGCTGTCCCACCGTCCTACTGTGACCTGGGGAAATCCGCCAGGGATGTATTCAACAAAGGATATGGTAAGCAGCGTGATCATATGTTGATGCTAATAAACTTACATTTCTTAGGTGCCTTAACAAAAGTAATAACGCTATTTACATATGTATTCACAGAAATAATATTTTTTGGTAATAATGTGACCAAATAAGTACAAGAGAAGGAGGAAAAAATATTTAGTGCTACTTACTCAATATATTAACCCACCATAAATGTGTATCAAACAAACTAGAAAGGAAACTGTTTTGAGTCTTGGTCAGAGAGATGCCACAAAATGTAATTTGAATAGTGAGAAGTGTTCCAGTGTCCTCCGCCTTTTATAGAGGATGCAGTGCTTCTCACCTTCTTTATTATATACAGGAATATGTATAATTATGTCCAACCCCTCGATGTAAGTTGCCATAGCAGACCATTGGCAACAGACGATCCCCTCAGGTAGAATGCTCCTATGTTGTTTGAGACAAATTATGTGTAATGTTGGACACAGTACAAATAATTTAGAGCACTTTAAACTGGAAAATGTTATTTTAAAAGAAAACCAGAAAGTCTCTATAGGGGAGGAACTCTCTGCTTGAACTGTTCTCTTGTTTGTAATTCTTGATAATTTACATAAACAATGGCTTAATGCGGTATTTACATTGTTTGTGGCATAAAACTAGCACTATATAGTTGATAAAGAAGTGGCTTTTTTCTATATATGTATATTTATGATTTTCCTGGATCTTCATACTGGATTTCTTCCTAATTGATGATGATTTCTCCATCTGCTGTAAGAATTTTTAAAGGAAAATTTCTAATATCTGTCTCTGTATTGGGGGAAGTGGTAAAAGTGGTGATCTTCCAATTAATAGTTGACCTTTGGTTTGATATTTTTTCTTTTGCATCTGGGAATTTTAGATTTATATGTTATATAAATTCATTTGAATAACTGCTTTGAGAGATACAAAGATACAGTCCATCTTGTGGGGATAGCTCTCTGTATTTTCATTGCCCGTGACTGATTTAAATTATGATCAGTTATGGGAATCCTGAGACTGACAGTACAGTAATATGTCATGAATTCTGAAATCCTCTATTTTGTGAAATTTTGTTGTTAAACTGTGTGTGAGTGGGTGCGTTTCCCAAACTGCTCTAAACAAAGTTCACACACTGTAAAGTCAAAAACTCACAATTTCTCAGACTGGTCTTTGTTAACAAAGACCAAACTACATTTTGAACAATTTCAGCTCAAGCTTTCTTTCTAGTGTTAGCTGCTTCTAGATTTTCAGCCTAAAGAGAGCGCAGATGTTGTTCTGGGATGTGTAAACAAAGGAATATCCTGCAGGAATAAGGAAATGATATTATCTATGTATGTGGTATTGGTGAGACTATGACAAAAAATATGTTGACAAATTGGACAGCTTTCAGAAAAGAGCTACACAAATTATTTGAGAGCTGGAAGACCTGCCTTGCAATGAGAGACTTAAACATGTCCGTTTATTTAGCTTCTAAAAGAGAAGGTTAAAAGGTGGTTTGATCCCAGTCTACAAGTATCTAAATGGAGAAAAGATATCTGATGACAAATGTCTAATGAGATCCGTTGAAGCTAGACAAGTTCAGATTTAAAATAAGGCACAAATATCTAACAGTAAATATGATTAACCATTGGAACAATTTATCCAGGGGTAATCACTTTAAGTCTCTTAAGTAAAGATTGGATGTTTTACTAAAAATATGCCCTAGCTCAAGTAGATGTAATTCTTGCCTCAAGTATGTAACTAGATGAAATTCTCTGGCCTGTGTTATGCAGCAGTTCAGACAGATGATCATAATGTTCCCTTCTGATCTTAAAATGTATTTATCCAATTCAGGAGTGCTCAGCCCACACCCTAGTTGTACTCTAAAATAGACACTTCTGCCTCCCTTACATCCCAATGGATAATGAGCCACCTACCTTGGTGAGTCATCAGAAACCACTTAATACTTTCCCAGGAAGATCAGCACCTAGTAACAGGGTGGGCTGTTTTGAGCAAACACTCCCAACCTGTTTGATTCCGGAGTAAGTGTCTATTATATTCTTGTTATAGAAACTTGTGAATTTTGCTGTTTCAGGATTTGGAATGGTCAAGTTAGAGCTGAAGACCAAGTCTTCCAGTGGAGTGGTGAGTACTGAAGACTTTCAATGACATCAGTGTAGCAAAGATGAGAGTAAACCTCTTTAGTAACAAAAGTAATTCACTGGTATTTACTACTTTTCTGTTTCATCTCATTTTAATGCCTGGAGGCGAGTGGTGTGCTACTAGAATGATGTAAAGAATTGGTGTCCCGGTATTTTCTCTGTGATCTACACAGACTTTCACATAGCATACTGTCATTATGTTAGGATTTGCATAGGTACATTTGTTCACTCTTCCGTCTTTGTGGTGTCTTCAGAATGGGTTTGCATTGTCATGCTTCCGGTCGTGTGTGTTCTCACTCACTACCTTTTTATAGCTAAATTTTTGTTTCTGGCTCACATCTCTGGTTATGGATGCAGGCCAGATCATCCACTACTATTAGTCTGGATTCACAATCCTGCATTAACTATTTATCCAAAGGACTCGAGACACCAAAAACCTTTAGCTAAATGAGGTTTTGGATGAAGTTGAGAGTGGGCTGGCTGGCTTTGCAAAAGCTATACTCCCAAGTTCCCACCATCAAAATATTGCCAGAGACGTTCGCTTGGTTTAAAGGGAGTGTTTGAATCTTTGACACCATTGGTGATCTGGGGGACATAATTTAGCTGGAGTTTTATTGTGCTTGGGCTTGCATTTCCAGTTCTGTTCAAAATGGGTTGAATGCTGCTTCTTTATGCTTATGCTGCTAAGCTTAATAAAGCATAGCATTTCTATAGCATCTATTACATGAGGCTTTGACAGTATTTTATATGCATTACTGAATTAAATCTCACAGGATCTCTGAAAAGTACAGAATATCATAATCCCCATTTTACAGAAGGGGAAAATTATTAGTTCCCCATGATCTCACAGGAAGCCTGACAGAGCGAGGAATAGAATCCATATTTTTTACCTTTACCCTCAAGAATATCTCCCCACTAGGCATGCTTATTATTGCATGGTCTTTTGCACTCCTGGGCATGCATGTCTACAGTGCCATTTATGCTTGCTTCACTCACATTACTTTACTTTTCAACCTCTACCGTGCCCATATTTGCTTCAGCTCTCCCTTCTGGTTGTACATTCACACCTCACAAATGCACAAACATTTTAATTCATTCTTATAGCAGCAGGTAGCTTGTTATTTTGTAGTTTGTCACAGTTAAGTGGATTACCACAGTGCGATAGCAAAGATATGGGGAATACAAGTTTTTTATTGTGACTGAAATGAAATAGCTCTGAAGTATGAAATATCAGGGTTTTTTTAGGCAATTTGTTTAGCAATGCATTGTAATTTTCAAATGCTAAGAATATTATACTGAGGCTGTTGTGTTAAATAATGGCCAGAATGTATACAGAGAACATCCAAATCTGACTAAGTTTGCTGATTGATCAAAATCCTTAATTTCTCAAATGTTTTCTCCCCTTTCCATGCAACTTTGGTTTTGGCTACTTATTCAGCTGGTAAGAATAGTGATTGTTCTTGTGTATTTCTTCCTGTTGTCACTTTCTAATGGGGTTTCCTACTTTTACATACTTTGCTCTGGACTGTGACACATTCACATTCCTAATTTATTTGGGAGGTGAAGGAAAAATGGTAACTGACATGAGGCGTTCCTGTGTGCATAGCTTGCACTCCACTATAACCCAATTGTATAACACGGGTATTTAAAGTCTGTGTCAAAGAACCATAGAAACACAACAAAAATAAGAGGAAAGGAATCTAGAAATGATGTGGTATAGATACAATTTTCTCTTATTTCAGAATCATGATTTAGCATTTATAATATCAGTATTTTGCATTAACAATGAAAGAACAGCAGGCTTGTGTGGGATGGAAGTGAGGTGGGGACCAAAATGAGGGATGTGCCACATAATTGGGTACAAATGGAAGCCACATTCTGTCTTGATATAACGGCAAGTAGTTTTACCGTGTGTTGAGTTCTCTTTAAGTTTGAGGTAGAACCTTCATATACAGCTTTCATTCCCTCACAGACTTTTCTTTCAGATGTTGTTGCTTCATACAGCACAACTGGTTCAGTGTCCTACTAAGTGTCTCATGTTTTTCTAAGATGTCTGCCACTGAAAGGTCAGTTATGAAGTTGAGCTTGAGGACTGGTTCAGACTGGTATATGAAATTAAGCCAGTCTGGCATTCTGAGGCAGAGGATTTCAGAAATGCTCTCACGGGACATGATCCAATCACAACTCTGCTTTTGACAGTCTAGAGATGAATGGTAACAAATGTTGACTCTGCGCTGTCCTCTCTCAGAAGGAGATCCAGTTCTAACTGCTAGGGAAATCCTTCTGCTTTTGATCATATGACAGCAGGATTCTTTCTCTTCACTGTGTTTAGTGAAAAGGGCAGACAAGATCTTTTTCTTGTCCTTGATCTGAGAAATCTGTTCAGCCATTTAGATTGATGATCGGCATTAAGATCAAACGAGAGATTTTTAAAAGTCAGTTATAGATTGGTCTCTTTAAACATAATCTCACAGAAGTAACAAATCAGAGATTTGTGCACTTACATTCGGAGCCTGAAAACTCTGTTTAAAGGCTAATCAACCACAGAAGTCAGTTTCCTGATCTCGATCCTATATTTTCTTTTGATGTCTGGATGGATTTATTTTAAGAGAGTTGTGTGCTGTTGCAGCATGGCAAAATCATAAAGTAAGTGCCATCTTGCATATTGTGACAGAAATGTGTTTTTGGTAGTACCCCTCTGGTACTTTTAAAACTATTCCAAGTCTGAGTTTCCTGAAACTTATAGCACATAGCATTGGCCTGGAAGTGTGGAAATAGAGTATGTGCCATCTAAGAATACAAGTTCTCAGAGGCTTGGAACAAGCCTAATCTTTACAATTAGGGTTCCAAAGATGGGAACTGAAATTGTCTTTTGTCAGACACTTCTCATAACTTGCCTGATGTGCATTATAACTATTATCAGAATGTACCATACAGTTAACATTTTTAATGTGTTCATATGTTCACACAGCATTTACTGAATTAGTTACGAGAGGGTTAGACAGTAGATGCGGACAGTTGACAAGGAGAGGCATAAAGTCTTGATAATAAGAAACTCTACTGTATGGGGAACTGGCCAGCATCTGGCTGGCTGTAGGCAGCGTAGGAAGATGTGGGTTTTGAGCTATGTTTTACAGAAGTATCTGCGAGGTAGAGAAAAGTTCAACAGCTGGTGTGGCAGCATCAAAGAATGGACCTCACAAAGGAGGGTAAAGAATAGAGAACATAGGAGGAGGTCAGAATTGGAAGAGCAGATGAAGCCAGTAGAGTATAAAGAGAAAAGAGATTGGAGAAATAGAAGGGAGAGTCTTGACAATTCCTTTCTTTACTACAATGTAAACCAATTTGCCTGGTACTAAAGTTAGGCTTACCTGCCTGTAATTGCCAGGATCATCTCTGGAGCCCTTTTTATCTATAATCCAGTCATCTGGGTCCAGGTATTATGATGAAAAGCATGAGGGTGTAAAATGATTAAACAAATGGTTTAAAGCAGCAGTTCTCAGCTAGCATCTTAATGCTACTATATAAATCTATGATATATCCACACCTTGACTACTGCATGCAGTTCTTGTTGTCCGATCTCAAAAAAATATATATTACAATTGGAAAATGTTTCGAGAACAACAAAAATGATAGTGGTATGGAACAGCTTCCATTGGAGAGATTAAAAAGCCTGGGACTGTTCAGGTTAGAAAAGAAACTAAGGGGAAGTGGGGGTTGATAAAATCATGAGCGGTGGAGAAAGTGAATAGGGACAAGAACCAGGGCTCATCCTATGAAATTAACAGGCAGCAAAGGAAGTACTTCTTGACACAATGCACAGTCAACCTGTGGAACTTATTACCAGGGGATGTTGTAAAGGTCTCAAGTGTAACTGGGTTCAATAAAAAATTAGACTAGTTCATGGAGAATGGGACCATCAATGACTATTAAACAAGGTGGTCAGGGACACAACCCCACGTTGTGAGTATCCCTAAATGTCTGACTGCTAGATGCTGGGACTGGACGATGGGATGGATCACTTGATAATTCCCCTGTTCGGTTCATTCCCTCTGTAGCATCTGGCAGTGGTCATTTTTGGAAAACAAAATACTGGGCTAGATGGATATAGTATGCCCATTCTTATGGTCTTATCAAACTTTCTAGGGGGACTCAGCAAGCCTTCCCACTCAATCATGGGGTTGCAATACCATCTGCTCAAATTTGGCCCGGCCACCCTCTGTCGTGACAGGGGGTGGCTGGAACAAATCTGAGTGAGTGGCATTGCGACATGGCACATGGGGGTTGTGCTCTTTTCTGAAATTGAGAAATACTGCCTTGGAAAACTTTGTGGCTATTAAGGTATGTGCTTTTAAAAGGTTTCCTAGTCTATGCAGAGTTAGACAGCAGGGTCAATGGACTGATTTTAGTTAAAATAGAATCCTCTTTAGTGGAATCAATGTATTAATGTCCCCAGTTCCATCATTAGAATGTCACATTTTGCAAGGGGTGTGCTCCAAATTAAAAAAAAAAAAAAAAAAAAAGTGGGGGGCACGCATCAGAAAAAGTTGAGAACCATTGGTTCAAAGGGATGGGACTCATCAAGTAGAAATTAAATTTAATTAAGTAATGTGTGTTAATTCTTGTCTGGTGTTTTTGCCAGGAATTTACCACCACTGGTTCCTCCAACACAGACACAGGCAAGGCCTCAGGCAGCCTAGAGACCAAATACAAGATCAAGGACTATGGACTTACATTCACCCAGAAATGGAACACAGACAACACCCTGGGGACAGAGGTGTCCATGGAGGATAAGGTAAGAGAAAGTGGAAATTATGAAAGCAATTCAGCAAGTCAGGTAAAAGTACTGTGTTGAGAATAAACCAATAGAAGATACAAATTATAGGAGAGCTGTGGTAAATTAGGACTAACTAAAATATAGAATAGACGGGAATACCTCAGTTCATTCTTTTTGTACAGTATGTGGGAGTTTTCATATAATTTTGTTTCTGAATTTGTTGTTCTTAAAGGTGGAGTTGTAGTGCAGACAGGTAGAGCAGACAAATGTCCTCACACAATACTGTACATCATCATTCAGACTTGCAGCACGACTGCTGTTGCAGATGGGCATTCTGAGTATTCATATTGTATTTTAATAAATTGTGAGGTTATTTTCTGATATGTAAATATATCCATTAAGGACTAGAGGAGTCCTTGATTTTCATTTATGACCTAAGCCAGGTTTTAAATCTAATCTTTCAAAAATGAAGCAGTTGTCCCATTTGATTTGTACTGTAATTTGACCCTACATACTTATTAACTTACATTACAAAACAAATATAGCAGCGGGTGGAGGAGGCACTTTTATTCTAAGGTGTGGAAAGATGCACAATTGAGTCTATTCTCTGCCTCAAAATTGCCTCCAAGCTCTGCTAGTGGAGCCAGCTGCTCTTGTAAACAGCATGAGGTGGATAGCTGAAGACGAAGGTAGTTGTGAATTTTTAATGTGCGTACAGACTAGACAAATCTGTAGATCTGGAAAACTCACCAAAGCCTGTAAATTGCAAATACTGAATACCTCCAAATCTTAATTTTTTCCTTAAATTACTGTGACATGAAGTGCAGTAAACTAGCTGTAATTCAATATTAAGGTTATAAGAAGAACCATTCAGATACTAGGAAAAGCTATAAATTAAAGTTAACTTGGTCATGATCCATTTATGAACTATTTTCTATCCTTTCCCTTGTTAAAATAAACAGAGGATTACTGTGTCATGGACATACGATGTTTGTGACAGGGTCCCTGGGATGCAACCTTGAGTGTGAGACTGCTGAGCCCTCTGTCCCACCAACCTGGGCTGCCTCTTACACTGTGGTGCTGTGTCAAGCCCAAACCTCTGGCAGGTACTGCACTTACACAGGCATCCACCCAACTGAGTTACATGAATGCTCTCCCAGCCACTCATGAATCATCAATAGGAAGGCTCCACCAGTTCCCTTGCTCCCCAGCCTTGCACCCCAGAACTATACCATCTTGAACTGGTCCAAAGCCTGGCCAGTGTAAATTTGTTACCCAGTCCACTCCTCCCTCAATGTGGAGAGGAGACACACTAGTCTTTGTAAACTGAGTTGAGATTTCCCAAGCACTTCAACCAAAACACATTTTTTTAAGTAGAATAGAAAACAGATTTATTAACTACAGAAACATAGATGCTAAGTGATTATAAGTAGCAAGCATAAAGGCCAAAGTTGGTTATCTAAGAAATAAAAACAAGTTAAGTTCTGCAAATTAAACAGGATTTGAATCAAGCAGTGTAGATGGTACAAACAGGTTTCAGTTCCTCAATACACGGACTGGAACTCTTTCCCAGCCTGGGACCCTCTTCCCCCATTCAAAGTCTTTGTCCTCCAGACGTTTCTTCAAAGTATTGAGATGGGAGGAAGAGAGCCAAGTGATGTCACTTCCCCTCTTTTATGTTTTCTTCCAGCTTGTGAAAGTTCTTTGCTTTGAGGTGTGTTAATCCGCCCCCATGGCGTACATGCTTCCTCTGAGAAATCTCTAGGATAGAGGATTCTTTTCTCAATGGGTATCGATGAGCCATTAACACTGTCTGGCTACTCCATTGTTGTACCTGCCAGATGTGCAGTATGGTGAAGTTAAGCAACCTTACTTTTGTAATTGCCTGGTTTTTAAGTATTTCATCTTGCAAAGTTAAGGTTGCATAACACTGAGAAAGATTAATGACCTAAAAACTAATACACCTCTACCCCGATATAATGCGACCCAATATAACACGAATTTGGATATAATGCGGTAAAGCAGAGCTCCAGGGAGGGGGGGCTGCGCGCTCTGGCAGATCAAAGCAAGTTCGATATAACACGGTTTAACCTATAATGTGGCAAGATTTTTTTGGCTCCCAAGGACAGAGTTATATTGGGGTAGAGGTGTATATTCATCAATACAAGGGGGTTATTTAGATGTTGTCTAACCAGCTATGCAAAATATTTAAATAGTTTTTATTAAACAGGTGTGTGAGTGCAAATAAAAGTTAGAATTAAAGTAAAGATTTACTAGTTGGCCAAACAAAGCAAGGTCCTACACTGAGCTCAATATTATTTCTCTGTGCTGTGTAAAACTTCTGAAAACTGCATCCAATTAATTGAAAAATTTCATGGAATGTTGTATTGATTTTTGGTGAAAATCAAAAAACAAGACCTGTTTTCAGCTAAAATCAAGCCCCCAGAGTGCCCGTTTGGTGCAGCAGCAGAAGAAACTCTGGCACCCTCTCCTGCTGCCTAAACACACTAGAGGATAGCATGCTTCATTGCTCATGTAGGCCTCACTCTGTAGATTTGTCTAATTTTTTTAAGTGCAAATGGAGGCTCTGTCTCTGCCATGCCCCTTGAAATATCTTTCTTACAACAAGATTGAGAAGGAAGGAGTGGACAAGTGGTGCTGTCTTTGAGGAGGAAGAACATTAGGGAGTGGGAATGAAGCGTTCTCTCTCCTTTCCCTCTGGCTGTCCCTGAGCAGGAGTATTGTTATGCTGCAGACTGTTAATGGATGCCATCAACAGATGACAGCAACTTTGTCCCCCATTTTCCTGCCATTCAGTGCTCAAATTATCCCCCAAAATAAAAAGTTTCTGGCCATTGACGTCTAGAACATTCTCTGAAATTTCAGAATTGATCAGATGGGGCAATCAAAAGTTTTTGCATTACGTATATACATACATGGAAATCGAGGAAATGCCATCAAGTTGAATGTAAGGCCTCACATGGGAGAGATTAATAAAGCTGGGACTTTTCAGCTTGGAAAAGAGACAACTAAGTCAGGGGAATATTATAGAGGTCTATTAAAATCATGACTGGTGTGGAGAAAGTAAATAAGGAAGTGTTATTTACTCCTCATAACACAAGAACTAGGGAATCACCAAATGAAATTAATAGGCAGCAGGTTTAAAACAAATAAAAGGAAGTATTTCTTTGCACAACACACAGTGAACCTGTAGAACTGTTTGCCACAGGACGTTGTGTATAACAGGTTTTTAAAAAACTAGATTCATAGATTTTTTAATGTCAGAAGGGACCCTTATGATGGTCTAGTCTGACCTCTTGCACAATGCAGGCCACAGAATCTCACCCACCCACTCCTGTAATAAACCCCTAGTCAAAGATCAATTAATTGCCAAAATTAGGCTATCCCATCATACCATCCCCTCCATAAACTTATCAAGCTTAGTCTTGAAGCCAGATATGTCTTTTGCCCCCACTGCTCCCCTTGGAAGGCTGTTCCAGACCTTCACTCCTCTGATGGTTAGAAACCTTCGTCTAATTTAAAGTCCCAACTTCCTGTTGGCTTTATATCCAATTGTTCTTGTGTCCACATTGGTACTGAGCTTAAATAATTACTCTCCCTCCCTGGTATTTATCCCTCTGATATATTTATAGAGAGCAATAAGATCTCCCCTCAGCCTTCTTTTGGTTAGGCTAAACAAGCCGAGCTCTTTGAGTCTCCTTTCACAAGACAGGTTTTCCATTCCTCGGATCATCCTAGTAGCCCTTCTCTGTACCTGTTCCAGTTTGAATTCATCCTTCTTAAACATGGGAGACCAGAACTGCCCAGAGTATTCCAGATGAGGTCTCACGAGTGCCTTGTATAGTGGTACTAACACCTCCTTATCTCTACTGGAAATACCTCGCCTGATACATCCTAAGACAGCATTAGGTTTTTTCACGGCCACATCACATTGACGGCTCATAGTCATCCTGTGATCAACCAATACTGCGAGGTCCTTCTCCTCCTCTGTTACTTCCAACTGATGAGTCCTCAGCTTATAACAAAAATTCTTGTTGTTAATTCCTAAATGCATGACCTTGCACTTTTCACTATTAAATTTCATCCTATTACTATTACTCCAGTTTACAAGGTCATCCAGATCTTCCTGTAGGATATCCCGGTCCTTCTCGGTATTGGCAATACCTCCCAGCTTTGTGTCATCCGCAAATTTTATTAGCACACTCGCAGTTTTTGTGCCAAGGTCAGTAATAATAAGATTGGTCCCAAAACCAATCCCTGAGGAACTCCACTAGTAACCTCCCTCCAGCCTGACAGTTCACTTTTCAGTATGATCCATTGTGGTCTCCCCTTAACCAGTTCCTTATTCATAGATTCATAGATTATAGGACTGGAAGGGACCTCGAGAGGTCATCGAGTCCAGTCCCCTGCCCGCATGGCAGGACCACCTTTCAGTTTTCATTCACTCACTCACTCATGCCCATCACCCCAGTCGGGGTATGGGCCGCCAACCACAGATCTCCAGAGTCCTTTATCCTGGGCCATTTGCTCTAGCTGGTTCCAGGTATAGCCCATTTTTTTGCTATCAGCCTGAAGGTCGCGTCGCCAGGTGTTTCTTGGACGGCCTCTTTTCCGCTTGCCTTGGGGGTTCCACCGCAATGCCTGTCTAGTGATGTTGGTTGGCTGCTTGCGTAGTGTGTGTCCTATCCAACCCCACCTTCTCCTTCTAATTTCTTCCTCTGCTGGAAGTTGATGGGTCCTCTCCAAGAGGTAGATGTTGCTGATGGTGTCTGGCCAGCGGATCTGGAGAATCCTTCTAAGGCAACTATTTATGAAGGTCTGGATCCTCCTGGTGGTTGTTTTAATTATCCTCCAGGTTTCAGCTCCATACAATAAGACTGATTTCACGTTGGAATTGAACAGTCTAATCTTTGTTGCCAAAGACAGCTCTCTAGAGCTCCAGATGTTCTTGAGCTGTAAGAAAGCTGCTCTTGCCTTACCAATCCTTGCTTTGATGTCTGCGTCCGTGCCACCCTGTTGGTCGATGATACTGCCTAGGTAGGTGAAGGACTGCACTTCTTCCAGAGGGATTCCATTCAGTGTGACTGGGTCATTACTGATGGAGTTAATCTTGAGGATCTTGGTCTTGTCCTTGTGGATGTTGAGGCCAACCTGTGATGATATGGCTGCCACTACGTTGGTCTTCTCTTGCATCTGCTGTTTGCGATGCGAAAGGAGTGCAAGGTCATCGGCAAAATCCAGGTCATCAAGCTGGGTCCACAACGTCCACTGGATTCCGTTCCTACGCTCATAAGTGGATGTCTTCATAATCCAATCAAGGACAAGGAGAAAGAGAAATGGTGACAACAAGCATCCTTGTCTGACTCCGGTTCGCACCTGGAAGCTGTTTGTAAGCTGCCCTCCATGGATCACTCTACAGTGTATGCCATCATATAAGTTCTTAATCAGGTTGACCACCTTTGCTGGGATGCCATAGTGCCGAAGGAGCTTCCAGAGAGTCTCTCGATCCACGCTATCGAATGCTTTTTCATAGTCAACAAAGTTGATGTACAAT
This sequence comes from Chrysemys picta bellii, assembly GCF_011386835.1. NCBI lineage: Eukaryota > Metazoa > Chordata > Testudines > Emydidae > Chrysemys > Chrysemys picta. Next base: position 164,804,067 of record NC_088792.1, on the reverse strand, counting down.
GAGGAGTTCCACTCCATAGACTGCTCGACTATGATGCGAAGCGTTGCTATCTGGTCCGTGCATGATCTATTTTGCCGGAAACCTGCTTGCTCATCTCGTAGCTGTGGGTCGACGGCATCCTTCATTCTCTCTAAGAGAACTCGGTTGAAGACCTTCCCTGGCACCGACAGAAGTGTGATTCCTCTGTAGTTGGCACAATTGCTGAGGTCTCCTTTCTTGGGGATTTTAATAAGATATCCCTCTTTCCAGTCTGCTGGAATCACTTCTTCTTCCCATATCTTCTCAAAGAGGGGGTACAGCATTTCCACTGAAACATCCAGATCTACTTTCAGGGCCTCTGCTGGAATATCGTCAGGTCCAGCCGCCTTCCTATTCTTCATCATAGTGATGGCTTTTCTGATCTCATCTCTGGTTGGTCTATCACAATTGATTGGAAGGTCTTCGTTGGCTGGGTCAATGTCTGGTGGATTTAATGGTGCTGGTCTATTCAGGAGTTCCTCAAAGTGCTCCGCCCATCTATTCATCTGTTGTTCTATTTCTGTTATAGACTTTCCCTGCTTGTCTTTGACGGGACGCTCTGGTTTGCTGAACTTTCCAGACAGTCGCTTGGTGATGTCATACAGCTGTTTCATATTACCGTTGTATGCTGCCTGCTCCGCTTCTGCTGCCAGTCCATCCACATAATCTCTCTTATCCTTCCTAATATTCCTCTTCACTGCTCTATGGGCTTCAGCATACTCTTTTTGCGCTTTAGCCTTTGCTGCTCTAGTCCTGCTGTTATTAACTACTGCCTTCTTCTTCTTTCTATCTTCTATCTTAATCAAGGTCTCTGCTGTGATCCACTCTTTCTGCTGATATTTCTTAATTCCAAGCACTTCCTGGCATGCTGACCTAAGTGTGTCTCTCACTTTCTGCCATCTGTTGGATACACTGTCTTCCTCTTCCTCAGACCGATCCTGTAGTACTGAAAACTTATTCTTCAGTGTCAGTCCAAAATCTTCCTTGATCTTATGATCCTTCAAAAGGCTAACGTTGAACTTCATTCTTCTATCTGACGCGTCTATCCAGTTCTTCTTCAGCTTCAGCTTCAATCTGGCCACCAGTAAGTGATGGTCGGACGCTACGTCTGCTCCTCTTCTAACTCTAACGTCCTGCAAAGATCTTCTGAACTTCTTGCTAATACAGACATGATCGATCTGATTTTCTATCGTGCCTGCTGGCGATACCCAGGTACTCTTGTGGATCCGCTTGTGAGGAAAGATGCTACCTCCTATGACCAAGTTGTTAAGTGCACACAGATCCACAAATCTCTCTCCATTCTCACTCATCTCTCCCAGAGCGTGGGTCCCCATGACTTGTTCATATCCTGTGTTGTCAGGTCCAATTTTGGCATTAAAATCTCCCATAAGGATGGTAATGTCTTTGTCTGGGAGAATCTCTAATATTTTCTGAAGTCTATTGTAAAAATAGTCTTTGTCTCCCTCTTCACTGTCATTGGTTGGAGCATAGCACTGTACAACATTCATCTTAATCCTCTTCATTTTAGTTCTGAAGGATGCTGTGATGATCCTGGAACCATGTGCCTCCCAACCAATCAGTGCCCTCTGTGCCTGCTTGGACAACATGAAGCCTACTCCCTGTGTGTGGGGTGCGTCACTCTCTTCATGTCCGGAATACAACAACAGCTCTCCTGTCAACAGTCGTCTTTGTCCAGCTTGCGTCCATCTTGTCTCGCTAATGCCTAGTAGGGTCAAGTTGTTGCTCCTCATCTCTGCTGCGACCTGTGCCATCTTTCTTGACTCGTACATGGTCCTCACGTTCCATGTACCAATGGTAATCCTCCTGGTTGCAAGAAGGGTAATCAGCTTAGTGGCTTCCTCACGACTTTCACCACCCAGCGTCATGCGTCTTCGAGTCGAAGACCCTTCTTTTTCCAGGCTAAAAGTCTCTGTTATCTCTATTGTTGGCGTTTCTATAGCAGGTTGATTTTTTACGGGGTGGAGTTGCTAGCCCCACGCCCAACCCTCCTCCTTTATCCTGACTTGGGACAGGCAGATGGCCCCAAAGGACCTCTCTGGTGGAGTTTTCAGTTTTCATATTGATCCCCATCTCTTCCAATTTAACTAATTCCCTATTTGGAACCATATCAAATACCTTACTGAAATCGAGGTAAATTAGATCCCCTGCGTTTCCTTTGCCTAAAAAAATCTTATTACATTCTCAAAGAAGGAGATCAGATTGGTTTGGCACGATCTACCTTTTGTAAAACCATGTTGTATTTTGTCCCAATTACCATTGACCTCAATGTCCTTAACTACTTTCTCCTTCAAAAAATTTTTCAAGACCTTGCATATTACAGATGTCAAACAGGCCTGTAGTTACCCAGATCACTTTTTTTATTTTCCCCTTTCTTAAAAATAGGAACTATGTTAGCAATTCTCCAGTCCTACGGTACAACCCCTGAGTTTTCAAATTCATTAAAAATTCTTGCTAATGGGCTTGCAATTTCATGTGCCAATTCCTTTAATATTCTTGGATGAAGATTATCTGGGCCCCCCGGTTTAGTCCCATTAAGCTGTTTGAGTTTGGCTTCTACCTCGGATGTGGTAACATCTACCTCCATATCCTCTTCCCATTTGTCATCTTGCCATTGTCCCTAAGCTCCTCATTAGCCTCATTAAAGACTGAGGTAAAGTATTTGTTTAGACATTGGGCCATGCCTAGATTATCCTGAACCTCCACTCCATCCTCAGTGTTGATAATGTAGATAAGTTTAGGCCCATCAATGGCTATTAGTCAGGATGGGCAGGGATGGTGTCCTTAGCCTCTGTTTTCCAGAAGCTGGGAATGGGCAACAGGGGCTGGGTCACTTGATGATTACCTGTTCTGTTCATTCTCTCTGAAGCACCTGGCATTGGCCACTGTCAGAAGACAAGATACTGGGATGGATGGACCATTGGTCTGACCCAGTATGGCCATTCTTATGCTCTAAGTACATATTTATAAGGTGCCCACCGCTTTGGTATCTGGGAATGTGGAAAACTAGTGAAGTTACTTGCTTTATTCACTCAAACTAAATCTTCAATATAGAGTTCTCTGCAAATTACTTACTTTTTTGTACAAAAGATCATGTGAATCTTCTATTCAGACAAGAGGAGGAGATGGGAATTATAGTAAGGTAAGAGAATATAAAGCCAATCATCTTTTTCAATAGAAGGAGCCTTGATAATCTGACCTTTTTCTTCTTCTTTTGCAGTTAGCTGAGGGATTGAAGTTGACTCTTGACACCATATTTGTACCAAACACAGGGTAAATATCCTACTTCAATTTTGTGTAGAGATTCCTGGAATTGGATTAAACAGATTTGTTAAATTTTTCAAATGAAAAGTTAATTGTCTGACTTCAGTGGCAGTGATAAATGAGCATCATCATATTCCAGTATCCCAACAGGTAGGCGATCTGGATAAAAATAAAGAACTTTTTATTCTGCAGTTCTTGGTAGAATATTTGTAAGGACACAGCTAATATCAGGTTTATAATAATATATTTGATGAAAGATTCCTCTCAAAATTGTCATTTCCCCTCCATCTAAAAATGTGTAATAAATAAAAATACTAAGAAATGGTACTTCTATACCTCTAACATTGGAGATTGTGTGAAAGTAGAAAAGTGTCACTGATAGTAGTAGTAGTATTTATTATTTGTGTTATCATAGCACCTACCCTGTTTCCCCGAAAATAAGACATCCTCCGAAAATAAGGCCTACTTACAGTTTTGCCTCTCGTTGTAATATAAGGCATCCCCCCGATAATAAGACCTCCCCGATAATAAGGCATCCACCGATAAGGCATTTTTCATTTCTGAAAAATAAGACATCCCCTGAAAATAAGACCTAGCGCATCTTTGGGAGCAAAAATTAATATAAGACACTGTCTTATTTTCGGGGAAACAGGGTAGGAGCTCAAGTTCTGGACCATGACCCCACTATGCTAGGTGCTGTGCGCAGACAGAACAATAAGGCAGTCTCTGCCTCAAAGAGCTTAGAATCTAAATATAAGGCAAGAGATAACAGATACAGATAACAGAATACAAGGAAACAGTGAGACAATATTAGTCAGCATGATCAGCAGTGGTATCAGTGCACCACCAGTTTAACCATTGTCAGGGTTTTTTTTGTTGTTTGTAGGCACCACAGTAAAGGAGAGTTTGAAGGAGGATAATGAGTTAGCGTTGCTGATGTTTATGGGGAGCTCCACTGAATCATGAGAGGCAGCATGGGAGAAAGCACAAAGGTGATTGTTTGAAAGTTTAACAAGTGGGTGACAGAGGCTAGCATCATGGGCCATTTGGAGACGGGAGTTGACATCTCAGTAGCAAATAAGAGATAAGGATGGTGGGGGTAGGCTGCAAAAGGGCCTTGAAAGTGAAGACAAGCAAGTGAAGTTTGATGTGACAGATAAGGGTGAGCCACTAGATGGAGTTAAAGAGAGAGGTGACATGGTAAAAGTGGTGAGCTAGGAAGCATTCTAATTGGATGTGGGTGGGGCAAAATTGTATTTGCAAGAAAGAAGGAGGTTGCAGTAATTGTGATATGAGACTGAGAGCTTGGATGAGCTTTTTACTTAGTGGGTGGTTAGGGAAAGGCCATATCTTAGATGTTGTGGCAAGAATCGTCAAGATTTAGACACAACCTGGATATAAGGACCTAGAGAGAGGTCCAAGTCAAAGATGATGCCCAGGTTACAGGCCTGAGTGACAAGCCAGGATGCTGCTGTTGTCCACAGTGATAGAGAAAGGAGGCTTCTTGTAGGAAAGGGCTTTGGGGGAGAGGGAAGATTAGGAGCTGTGTTTTAGTCATGTTGAACTTGAGCTGATGGCTAGACATCCACAAGGAGATCTCCGAGAGACAGGCTGAGACTTTTTTGTTTGGAGAAAAGGAGCTGGGTCTGGAGGAAGATCTGTAAGTTGTCAGCATAGAGATAGAAGTTGAATTTGTGTTTGCGGCTAAGATGACCCAGATATAAGGTGTAGAGAAAAAAGAGATGAGGAATGGGGACAGAACCCCACACACAGTTGGAGGGGGGATGAGGAAGATCCTCCTCAGGGTACACTGAAGGAGCAATTAGAGATGTAGGAAGAGACCCGTAAGAGGACAATCACGGAAGCCAAGGGAGGACAAGATTCAGAGAAAAGGAGGATTAATCACTTTTTGCAGATGTTAAGCGCTTGAGCTATTGTGAAGTTAAGGCAAGTCTACATTACAAAATTCAGTCGACTTAAGTCGATCTCTAGCCACTGCAGTAGCTTGATTGTGCATCTCCACGCTACTCTCCTTGTGTCAGCAGAGCGCGTTCTCACTAGCAGTGCACCTTGGGTAGCTTTCCCACTGTGCAACTTGCCACCATCTAGTGAAGGGTGTTATGGGAAGGGTTTGCAATGCCTCATGGGGGCAAAACATTCTCCTGAGGGTGTCTGGGAACTCGAACATCCCATGATGTATTTTTCTCTTTCCTCTAATTTCATCTACATCCCACAATATTTCACACCTGTTTTCAAAAGCCTAGTGTACCTGAGAGTATGCCATCTCTAGAGAAGCATGGGTCCCGCACAGCTCTGCACTGTTGCAAACTCAATGCGCCTAATCCTGCAGTATTTTCAGAGGAGCCATCAGATGGAATATGACAATTCCTTTCAAGTAGCCCTGCTGGAAGCCAGGGTGGAGAGCTCTGGTCCCAAGAAACAAGTACTGATTGGTGGGATTGCATCATTACGCAGGTATGGGATTATGAGCAGTGGCTGCAAAACTTTTGAATGCGCAAGGCCACTTTTCTGGAACTGTCTGCGAAGCTCACTCCAGCCCTGCAGCTCACTGACCCACCAAACTGAGAGCTGCACTGACAGTGGATAAGCGAGTGGCGATTGCTGTGTGGAAGCTTGCAATGCCTAACTCTACCAATCAGTCGGGAATCATTTTGGAGTTGGGAAATCCAGTATGGGGGTTACTGTGATCCAAGTATGCAGGGCCATTAATCATCACCTGCTGAGGAGGACTGACTGGGGGCAATGTGCAGGAGATCCTGGATGGTTCTGCTGCAGTGAGGTTCCCTAACTGTATTGGGGTGATAGATGGCACGCATATCCCTATCTTGGCGCTGGACTGCTTTCCCATAGAGTATCTAAACTATAAGGGCTACTTTTCTATGGTGTTGCAAATGCTGGTGGATCACCAGGGACATTTTACCAACACAGGATGGTCTAGAAAGGTGCATGATGCACATATCTAAGAACACAGGCCTGTTTGGAAGGCTGCAAGCAGGAACTTTCTTTGCAGACCACAAAATCACCATTGGAGATGTTGAAATGCCAATAGTGATCGTGGGAGACCCAGCCTACCCCTTACTCCTGTGGCTCATGAAGCCGTATACCGGACACCTGGATAGCAGCAAGGAACACTTCAATGACAGACTCACCAGGTGGAGAATGATTATTGAATGTGCCTTTGACTGATTGAAGGGGCACTTGAGAAGTTGACTCAGTAGGTTAGACGTCAGTGAAAAAAATATCCCCATGGTTATAGCTGCCTGCTGTGCACCTCATAATATCTGTGAAGCAAAGGGGGGAAGTTTTTTTTTTCCCCTGGTGTGGAAAGGTGGATGGTCTGGTGGCTGATTTTGAGCAGCCAGATATCAGGGCTATAAGAAGAGCTCAACATGGAGCTATGCGGCTCAGGGAGGCTTTGAAAGACCATTTTAATAATGACCCACAGTAATGCGTGCTGCTTTTTGTTTGACTGTGTTTTTGGCACTGGTCTGAACTGCGCTGTAAGTGCTGTGTGTGTAGTAGTGTGACCTTGCAAATGCACTTCTTTCTATGATCTCAGTGATTTCCCTCCCCCCCCCCGTTGAACCCTTACACCCCACTCTTCTCCCAGACCTGGGAAGAGAGCCCCGGAGTTATGAGCCCCAGCCACCTCTCCCCCAACCACTGGACCCCACTCCCTTGCCAGAGCCGGACGAGGTTCTGTCCCCTCAGCAACATGATCTGTGGGTGGGGTTGCACTGGGGATGCTGAGTGGGTACCTCTGGGTGGTCAGTGCTCATCTCCTCCTGCCAGGCATGGGGGCAGCATCCATGGCATCTCAGCTTCCCCAGGCACCTCTACAATGGGGCAGCCAGGGAGATAATGGGGGTACCACACTCCAGCCCCTAGCCCTACCACTAGGACTGCCAGTGCTGGGGGGGATGCTTGATGCTATGCTCCTCACAGGGATTGGGCTGAGACTCAGCAACTCATTCCACAGAGAGGGTGGGGGCTAGTGGTTAAATGAGGGAGGGGCTGGGAGCCACGACTCCTTGGTTCTATCCCCAGCTCTAGCTATGCTATGACTCCTTGTGTAACTGCTTTACATCCCTCCCCTTCCGTGCCTCAGTTTCTCTATTGGCCTCTACCTCTTTTCCCCCATGCTTCGAACTAATAAAGATTAATTAAGCTTCCAAAACTGGTCTCTGAATTATTGCACAAACCAAACAATTATATGTACGACAGAGGTATACTGTAGAAATACAGGGGAATGAACTTGAGGGAGAAAAGCATATTCATTTTCCTTTTTAAAAACACTTACACTGACCTTGTCTGTCACACATCGTTGTGTGTGAAGCTGTGATTCTGTCCCCTCCCACGGGGTGGAGTGGTAGGGATAGGTCACTTGCCGCTGATGCCACATGGAAGTGTCCGTGTGTGTGGGGCGGAGAAGGGTAGTGCTGGAAGACCGTTCTGGACAGGCTGCAGAGGGAGGTGACCTCGAAGATGATGTAGATCAACCAGATTCCTCAGCATGTCTGATTGCTCCTTCAGAAGAGCTATCGTCTCCTGCTGTGCGTCACTTATTCTCCTGAGCTCTTCTCCTGTCATGAATGTCCATGTCCATTTCTGTGTGAGAGTGATCCTCCACGCCCTCTGGCTCACTGTCTGCTGATCCAGAGGCTTGCATGATATTTACAAACATGTCATCCTGGGTTCGTTCTTCTCTTTATCTGGCTCAGCCTCTCCACTAATGTAAAGGGAGGTGAAGGCCACATTTGCAGCTGCAAAACACACAATGGACAGAGGTACTATTGCGAGTACATAGACTAGATATATGAGAAAATTGCTGTATTGCACAAATTCAGAGGAGTGATTTCAAGTGTGAAGCAGTACATTTTCATTGTGGCCAGGTACTTATTGAGCATGTTGAACAGAATACTGGTGCCATTTTCCACAAGCTGCAGTGACTTTAGCTGATATCTCACTCCTGAAGGTAACGGAGGCGGAAAGGGAACAGCTGCTGCATGCATCAGGCTACAGACCGGGTCCTTATGCTGCTAGCCTGTGCTGAATGATGCCTTGCAAGTGAATAGATAAGTGGCATGGGAACATGTCCTATTGCGGTGGAAGAAATAAGGCAGCCCTCCCCAGAAATCTTCGGCAATGGATTACAAAGTACCTGCAGGAAAGTTTCCTTTCAGATCTCTGTGGAGGATTTACATGACATCCCTGTGCACATAAACTTTTGCAGGGTCCGTTCTGCCTAGCTGTGCCAGGCAATGAGAAGCAGATAGCCAGTGGAGGTAGAGTGGCTATTTCACTACCTCTTGTAACACGAATAAAAATTAGTACATGAGAAATGTGCCCCTGGAATATCAGTGCTACTTACTGGATGTTCCTTCACCGGTATCACGCTTGCTCATGCTGCAACTTGCTGGACTGCTCTGGAGTTATAAACAGCTCTTGGCTCGCCAGGACAGTGGATTCCCCACTCATCTGTGCTCCATTGTCATCCTCCTCTTCCTCATCCAACATCTCTCTCTCGGTGTTGTCTGCAGTGACTACGACTTGTTCAATGTATCCATGGGGCATTTGGGGATAGTTGTGGGGTCGCTGCAACGGATAGCATGTAGCTCCTTGTAAAAGCGGTATGTCTGCAGTGCCGCATCACAGTGACTGTTTGCCTCCCTTGCCTTCAGATTGCCTGACACAGCTCCTTGGCTTTCACATGGCACTGCTGCCAGATCTCTCTTGTAACCATTCCCTTCCATGCCCTGAGAGATCTGCTCATAGATGTCCATGTTTCTACAGCTGGATCGCAGCTGTGCCTGCACAGCCTCTTCTCCCCACAGACCCAGAAGATCCATCATTTCCTATGTACTCCAGGCAGGAGCACATTTGGAGCATGTGGCCAGCATGCTCAGCTGGGCAGTTGCCAGGGGAGCTGTCCACATCGACCAAACGAAATGAAAATTCAGAATTTCACGGTCCTTTAACGGGAGGTGCTTGTTCCTACATACCTCACTGCTGGGCAGTGGAGTTGAAAACCGTGACCAGAGTGGTGACATGGAGCATTGTGGGACACCTTCTGGAGGCCACTTAAGTTGACATAAGCCATGTAGTATGTACACTGCCATTGTGTCAACCTAACTACGTTGACTTAAGCACTACACCTCTCATGCAGGTGGAGTTAAGTCGATGTAATAGGTGAGTTATGTTGGGAGGGACCTTAGTGTAGACCAGGGGTAGGCAACCTATGGCACGCATGCTGATTTTCAGTGGTACTCGCACTGCCCAGGTCGTGGACACCGGTCCGGGCGGCTCTGCATTTTAATTTAATTTTAAATGAAGTTTCTTAAACATTTAAAAACCTTATTTACTTTACATACAATAATAGTTTAGTTTTTCTATAAGTCTATAGTAGATGAGACTCGGCACACCACTTCTGAAAGGTTGCCAACCCTTGATGTTGCCGCTGACATTATTTTTTATTTTTAATTATTAGGTCGATGTAAGCTGCCTTACATCAACCTAACTCTGTAGTGTAGACCAGGCCTAAGATTGTAGCATCATGTTTTCTGCTTTAGGTGCAAAAGTGCTAATAATTAGGGCCCTCCCAAATTCATGGTCCATTTTTGTAAATGTCAGTCTTAGCATTTTTTAAATCTTGAATTTCACAGTTTCAGATATTTAAATCTTAAATTTTCACAGTGTTGTAACAAACCATGAATGTGTTTTTAAAATGGGAAAATATAAATATGTAAATCCCTTAAATCAGTGTTTCTCAAACTTGGGGGTCCTGGCCCAAGGGGGGGTTGCAAGGCTATTGTAAGGGGGGTCGTGGTATTGTCCCTCTTACTTCTGTGTTGCCTTCAGAGCTGGGTGGCTGGACGCTAGCAGCTGCTGGCTGGGTGCCCCGCTCTGAAGGCAGCAGAAATAAGGGTGGCATGGTATGGTATTGCCACCCTTCTGTGGTGCTGCTGGCAGTGGCGCTGTCTTCACAGATGGGTGCCCGGCCAGCTGCCGCTGCTCTCCGGCCACCCTGCTGTGAAGGTAGCACCACTGACAGCAGCAGCACAGAAGGGTAGCAATACCATACCATGTCACCTTATTTCTGCGCTGCAGCTGCCGTTCTTTGCCAGAAGCAGTGGACCATTCAGAGCGAGGCACCTGGCCAGCAGCTGCTGCTTGATGGCTGTCCAGCTCCGAAGGCAGCACCACTGCCAGCAAAAACACAGAAAGGTGGCAATACTATACCATGCCACCCTTGTTTCTGTGCTGCTGCTGGCAGCAGTGCTGCCTTCAGAGCTGGGTGCCCAGCCAGCAGCCCCACTCTCCAGCTGCCCAGTTCTGAAGGCAACGCAGAAGTTAGGGCATGACTACCGTGACACACACACCCCCCCCCCCGCCCTACAACAAGCTTGCAACCCCATTTTGAGTTGGGACCTCCAGTTTGAGAAACATTGTGTATTTTTACCCTATACTAAAAATATACAAAAGTACAGAAGACCAGTTTTCACAATCCGTGGCATGTTTTTCTTGGCTGTGAATTTGGTAGGGCCCCACTAATAATCCTTAGAACTGGTAACCAGTAACAGTGCTGACGAACTGAGGAAAATGGCATTAGGACTAAAATGGATATATTCATTCTCTCTCTCATATATATTTTTATATATATTTAATTCATTCAGATGTTTAAAATACACTTGTAGGTACTTAGGTCTGTGCATCTATCCTATAAATTAATAATGACAACATACACGGACAAAACTGCTTGTAAATATATCTATCTCAGCCCCCACCCTTCACAAATTCGAAGGCATATGAAGTATTAAGTGCTCTGTGCAGACATCATAAATACTATGTAGCTGGCCCATGCTAGGCTGGGTAAAACAAAATGTTTCTCTCCACAGAAAGAAGAGTGGGAAATTGAAGACCTCTTACAAACGGGAGTACGTAAACCTAGGCTGCAACATTGACGTTGACCTTTCTGGACCAACCATCCATGGCTGGGCTGTGTTGGGCTATGAAGGCTGGCTTGCTGGTTATCAGATGGCTTTTGATACAGCCAAGTCTAAACTATCACAGAATAACTTTGCATTAGGATACAAGGCAGGAGACTTCCAACTACACACTAATGTGTGAGTATATACCACAGGAGCTAGGCTAGATTATGCCAGGCAAACTGTGTGGCTAACTGCATCAGATGTGTACTGGGTGGAGAAAAGGAGGACACTGATTTCAGACTGAGATTTGAAAGGCTTTTTACATACCTTATTTTCATCCCCAAGAGACAGTTACAGGAGGGTCACTGCCCAATTTGCTATCTTTATCATCAGGGTAATTCTGTTCCCCTAAATTTGGTATTGGAAAAGACATTTTGGAATTAAGGTAGTTTTTTAATGAGGGTATGTTTAGGATAACTGGGGGATTTAAGTTAGTAAACATAATTTTGACTGCTGGTTTGTGTCACTCTTACTGAAGGAATTTGAATCCCAGGTAAATTGCCCATTTCCACATACTAACATACTAAAATGTCAACTGGGAGGATTGGGATTAATGCAGCATTACTACCTTTTTCTCTCTTAGATGGTGCTAGACCATGTCAGCCTTCTATGTGGAAGTAGACATTTAACATTTCCATCTGGGAGGAGACTTAAGTACCCCCAGTGTTGGGTGTCGTGATACTTGCCTAGCCACATGTACTTAAGAGGCAGTGTTTTTTGGGGGGGAATTGTCTGCCTTTCCCCATTTTCAGTCTCCTTACCAAAGCTGAGTTATATTGACTTATTTTAGCCAACAAGTGTTGCATGTAGCTCCCTCTGAACCCATTGGTTTATGCTCTGCATGGAATTGCTTCCCTCCCTACTTCTAGCCTGGGAAGGAAAAGCTGAACTCTCTTCTGTCAAAATTTCAAACCTTTTAGTGCAATGTCTTAGTTCCTGGAAAGCTCCCTCATTCCCCAAGCTAAACCCAGCTCTTGGTGAAGAATCTACAAAGCGCAGGTGAAGTGTCCGGCCAGGGAATGAATAAACATGGATCTGGCTGAGAGAAGCATGGGATTGAATATGCCCACAGGGTTAGGGTTATCCTCAGGTTTATTTGGGAAGTGGTGGTAGGAACTTACTTTGTTGGAAAGACGGTGAGAGGGAAAGATGAGACTTCATAGTGATCAGAGGGTTAAACACCAGCAAACAGGAGAGATCTTCACACACTCTTTTTATCTGTTACAAACAGGAATGATGGCACTGAATTTGGTGGGTCAATCTATCAGAAGGTTAACGATAAAGTTGAGACATCAGTAAATCTTGCTTGGACTGCTGGCAGTAACAATACCCGTTTTGGCATTGCCACTAAGTATCAGCTGGATGAAAATACTTCCATTGCGGTAAGTATTTCACCAGATTAGCATTGAAAGCACAACTGAAGTTTGCTTAAATGCTGTAAACTGATGGCACAGGGTGGTTATTGTTTAAACCTATGGCACCTTGTGTTGTTATGCTGTCCCTTTTCAGTTATTGGTGTATGGAGAATGTATGTTGTAGACTGTTGGTGAATTATGGAATATACTTAAGCCTCATTCTGTCTGTCTCTCTCACACACACACACTCTCTCTCTCTCTCTCTCTCTGGCTTATCTATACCGACCATTGGTTTATGACAAGCTGGAGTGTAAATATACAGCACTCTAGTGCAGTGACTCTCAACCTTTCCAGACTACTGTACCCCTTTCAGGAGTCTGATTTGTCTTGCGTACCCCCAAGTTTCACCTCACTTAACAACTTGCTTACAAAATCAGACATAAAAATACAACAGTATCACAGCACACTATTACTGAAAAATTGCTTGCTTTCTAATTTTTACATATAATTATAAAATAAATCAATTGGAATATAAATATTGTACTTGTATTTCTGTGTAAACTGGATAGAGCAGTATAAACAAGTCATTGTCTGTATGAAATTATAGTTTGTGTACTGACTTTTAGTGCTTTTTATGTAGCCTGTTGTAAAATTAAGCAAATATCTAGATAAGTTGATGTACCCACTGGAAGACCTGTGCGTACCCCCAGAGATACTCATACACCGGTTGAGGATCATGCACTAACTGGCTGTGTGGACTGTGCTACCGCCCACTAGAAGTTCCATAGTGTGCTTTGACCAATTGCAGTAGGCTTAACATAGCTTAACTGCAGTTGGTCAGAACTTTTAGGTTATGTCTACACTGCAGTTAAACACATGTGGCTGGTATGTGTCAGCTGACTCAGGCTTGGGCTACTGGGCTGTAAAACTGCACTGTAGACATTCAGGCTTGGGCTGGAGCCCAAGCTCTAGGACCCTGTGAGGGGGGAGGGTCCCAGAACCCAGGCTTTAGCCTTAGCCCAAACATCTAAACCACAATTTTACAGCACTGCAGCCTAAGCCCGCTGACCCAGGCCAGCCACAGGTGTTTAACTGCAGTGTAGACATTCCCTACAGTATACCTGTAGTGTGCTTTGACTGACGGCCAGTAAGATGAGCTATGTTAAGCCTCCTGCAGTTGGTCAAAGTACACTAGGGAACGTCTAGTGCGTGTAGCAGAGTCCACACAGCCTACTACAGGGCTGTAGACTTGCACCCCGGCTTTCCCTACGCTAATTCTCCATATAGACAAGCCCTTAGCTATGAGTGATGCAGTGTGATTTCATAATCTGCCATTACTTTACTTTAGCCCTGTGTGAGGCACTATAATGAATAAGTTAAGGGAACACAGCAGGTGCAGTATATCTAGATTTCAGGAAAGCATGTGAGAAGGTGACTTTTTTGGGGGTGGGGGGGAATAATTTAACTAGCTAATTTGAAACAGGTTGAAATTTGCTGAAGACCCTAACCAAATAGAGAGGTAATGATAAACTGTGGTTTATTGAGTTGATGGGAGGTGAATTACAAATGGTACAAAGGAGTATTAACCCTTCTCTCCAGAATGGGTTAATGCATGCAGTCAAAAATCTTACTTTAATACAAATACTGTCATATTCACTTGCAAACATCTGTTTTCTGGTCACTATAGCGCCTAATAATTTTGAAGAATTACTGCTTCCTGGGTTTCTCCCTCTTTGAGATCATCTCTTGCAGAAAGTAAAGTAACTGCATTAGTTACTGCCCATATGTCTGATCTTCCTGGGTTAGTTCAACACCTTTATTTAACTCCTGGGTTGAACTTCAAGGGTCATGTCACTTACAGCGGAGGGCTCGCAGCTCTGAAAGTCACCCCCTTTGATGATTTTTAAGATTATGTATGCCCATGTTGTCATAAAGAGGACCAGTAAATCAGGAAGCAATTATCCATTCAACAGGTGGGAGATGGGTGAGGTTAAAATCCTATCACTTTGTGCCCACTGTGAGCAACAAATCTTGTTTTTAATCTCTAATATGACAATGACAACATGGTATTGGGTAAGTAACTCCATCATCTGGGAATTTCGTTAGTTTACTCTATGTACTATTTCCTCAAGATTCCTAAGTGGAGGTAAATAAAGCAGACATAACATCTCTATTCCCCTCATTCCTGTTTACACCCATGAACTAGTCAGAGGCTGAGCACAGTCCCTTAAAAACTTTTAGATAAATGTTACTAAGTCCTTCCACACTCTTCAATTTCTTCTGCCTACTTAATAAGTAGTTGTTACTCACGTTCAAGTCTCTTGAGTAACAAGAAGATGGTTGCAAATTGAAGTGCCTAGAACAATACACAGTTGGCAAGACTGGAGGGGAACTGTGTGGAAGAGCTTGAGGGATCATAGGTAGCAGCAATGGGCTAAAATTGAGGGGGAAATTGTGTTTTTTTGTTTGCTGCTAGCCTATGGCCTGGTCCCCACTTAGTCCGGACTTCAGACTAAGATACGCAAATTCAGCTACGTTAATAACGTAGCTGAATTCAAAGTACCTTAGTCCGAACTTACCGCGGTCCAGACGCGGCCGGAAGTCTCCCCCCGTCGACGCCGCGTACTCCTCTCGGCGAGCTGGAGTACCGGCGCCGACTGTGAGCACTTCCGGGATCGATTTATCGCGTCTTAACCAGACGCGATAAATCGATCCCAGAACATCGATGGCGTGCCGCCGGACCAGCCGGTAAGTGAAGACTAGGCCTATGAAACAGAATAATCGCTCAAAGAAACTGGCACAAACCCCATTGATCTAATTTTAAACAGAACTCTTTATAGAGCAAACTACTCTGCATTTGCAGGGGCATATATTTTTGAGAGCTCTTTTCCATTGCTGGTTAATATGTCTACTTTCTGATGCTTGTAGATTTCTCTGCGACTGCTGCTGATTCCAGTGGAAAAGTTATTGTGCCTGCGTGCCTATAAAAGTAGGAGTGATGGTGTTTTGACGTGCGCTTTTATTCTGTCTCTACCTTTAGGCTAAAGTGAATAATGCCAGTCTGATTGGAATTGGTTACACTCAGACCCTTCGACCTGGTACGTAAGCCCTGACAAAAAATACTAAAGGGAATCACTTCCTACTGGGTTTAATAGAAAAGAAGAATCTTTTAACTTGAGCTATTCAACAGAATGGGTAGCTATGGAGGTGGCAGCCATTAAGTAATCAAGGATTAGCAGTCTTAATAATAGAATATCAGGGTTGGAAGGGACCTCAGGAGGTCATCTAGTCCAACCCCCTGCTCAAAGCAGGACCAATCCCCAACTAAATCATCCTAGCCAGGGCTTTGTCAAACTGGGCCTTAAAAACTTCCAAGGAAGGAGACTCCACCACCTCCCTAGGTAACGCATTCCAGTGCTTCACAACCCTCCTAGTGAAATAGTGTTTCCTAATATCCAACCTGGACCTCCCCCACTGCAACTTGAGACCATTGCTCCTTGTTCTGTCATCTGCCACCACTGAGAACAGCCGAGCTCCATCCTCTTTGGAACCCCCCTTTAGGTAGTTGAAGGCTGCTATCAAATCCCCCCTCATTCTTCTCTTCTGGAGACTAAACAATCCCAGTTCCCTCAGCCTATCCTCATAAGTCATGTGCTCCAGACCCCTAATCATTTTTGTTGCCCTCCCCTGGACTCTTTCCAATTTTTCCACATCCTTCTTGTAGTGTGGGGCCCAAAACTGGACACAGTATTCCAGATGAGGCCTCACCAATGTCGAATAAAGGGGAACGATCACGTTCCTCGATCTGCTGGCAGTGCCCCTACTTATACAGCCCAAAATGCCGTTTGCCTTCTTGGCAACAAGAGCACAGTTGACTCATATCCAGCTTCTCGTCCACTGTGCCCCCTAGGTCCTTTTCTGCAGAAAAGGAATTAATGGAATTATTCTTTCATGTTTGCAGACCTACATGAGTCACTTTGCTTTGTGGGTGTTTGAGATACTTGTGTATACAGGTGGTGCCTAAAATGAGACTCCTCATTTCATTTAAGTCTCTGCCCAAGTCAAACTGCAGATAAAGATTGAGGTACTCTAGCACAGCTGTATTATTAGCTGTTACTATATACCCAAATTCCTTATTTGTGGTATAGCATGAGTGACTGACTGCATTTTATTTGAGTGTTAGCATCAAAGTTTGTTTTGTTTTTTGCAGGTGTGAAGCTGACACTCTCAGGTTTGGTTGATGGCAAGAACTTCAGTGCTGGTGGTCACAAGGTTGGGCTGGGCTTTGAGCTGGAGGCTTAATGCAGTTTTAAGTGGAACAGCAGCTCTGTTCCTGGAGATGAAGGGGAGGGAGAAAAATAACCCAACATGTTTTGGCCTTAAAATTCTTCTGTGAAATTTCAAAAGTGTGAACTTTTTTTATTCTTCCCAAGAATTGTAACTCTTCCCCCACCCCCACAGCTATAGGGTGTAAACTCATAAAAGGAGATACTTGAAGGCATGCATGGAAGTTGTAAAGGTTGTGCCACATTTCAGTTCCTCAGTGTTATTTTAAATTTAATCCTTAAAGGAAAAAATCCCAGCTCTCCCAGCTAGCATATCACATCCTGCATGTCCACACCTGATGACCTCTTATGAAATTGGTCTCTGTGCAGTAGTGAAAGCTTTGGTTTCGCATCAAAGTGAAATAAATCAATCACATTTGGAACATATCCCTTCTGCGTGTTCAAGATTGCTTTAGATTTGGCAGGATCTGTTAAAAAATGCAACTAAAATAGGTAACCTGTTTTTTTAAACATGCTTGGTGCTGGTTTTCAGGGACAAAACTGAATCCCATGGAGCAGTAAAGATTCAGGAAGAATGAATCAGTGATGTGTGGTTTTTTTTTGTTCACTAGTTGAGGGATGTCGCATAATGAAAAGGATATTGGACTAACTCAAACTTTATTACATACTTGTATAGTGAAAAATATTTCTCCTTAAAATTTTATTTAACATTCAAATAGAGCAAACTAAAAGTTTACATATTTCAGATAGTTCGTTCCCATACAAGAAACAAGTATTAGGTAAGTACAGACATTACACTTGAGAAAAAGTGCAACCTAGTATGGTTAGCCAAATCTGTAAATTCAGTACTTTTTCATAAATGTCAGGAAAAGGCATTCAGACAAGATTACTTGTAGACACACACTGTCTACTATTCAGCAGCTGGATGGGAGTGGTGGAAGATGACAAAGTATCTTCAGTTGCTGTTGTATAGGGTGAGTAAGACATTTCTCATCAATTTCTTACCCAGATGCTGTATGTTTGTGGGGGAGAAACAGCAATGAGTGATCAAAATTTGTGTCTTAAAATTAGGCTGCCAGCTTTCCTTAAAAATAGGAATACATGTTAGTGTAACCACTAGATGGCAGTATAAATAGAATGCAAGGGATTTCATTTTCATGTGCAGTAACCTGTCAGGCTTAACATTTTTTACATGAGGAGTTTATCTGGCTTGAGCTGTGCCCGAAGTGATTTTTACATCTGGGTTTGTTCTGGGTTATTTCTGTCTTCCCCTTCAAGCTGCAACCAGCTCCAATCCAGAGACTAAAAATGAAGCAGAAACACTAATTAGAGTTTAGATACCATCTTCCCAACCCAAAGCAAAGCTACTGGATTTTCTTAAAGGAAAATACTATAAGCACATCTTGGGCATTGAAACTTTATGCCCAAAAAAAAAAATTAGACAATACTTAAGGGGAAAAACTTACAGGAGAAGGGATGTACATTTTTTCTGGGTTTACTTAAACACTAAAAGTTTCTTCATACAATGTATTACTGACATTTCTAGAAGTCTCTTGTAATATTTATTTCAGTAACCCCATTTTGTATAGGGAATGAGGTCTCTTTCTGCCATTTTAATTATTAGTGTATGCAGAGTGTTAGAAATCTATTCAAAACTTCTTACAGCCCTTTGGCTTCCACATTACTTGGCCAGCACTCCTCCCAAAAGTATGCTTATGGTTTAAAGTGATAGAAGTTACCATAAAGCTCTGGTCCTGCTCCTTCATTGTGTCATGCATCACACTTTCTAACTGGCTGCAGAGATTCTGAGATTCCATCAGTAGTCCCTCACTGAAAAGAAAAGTTACACAAATGATTACATCTATTGAAACTGGAAGTCTCACCTGTTAGAGGTACATCCTCACATGCAGGTACCTGTACAGCAGGGGTATATACTCAGGCTAGCAAGCCTAAACTGATAGCAAATGTTATTTTACCAATCTGTTGTTGTTGCCACTTACATCAACTAAAAGTGTTATTGCAGTCTATGGTACCTTAAGATTTACTGATAAAGTGACCTAGAAAATGCATTCAAGATGGCATCAAGCTTGTATCCCTGTTCACTCATGGAAATTGTATAAGAGTCCAGAAATCAAAGACTAGAATTTTACATGATGGGCAAAATAAGCCTGGCTCTGACAGACTATTACATTTTTAATTAACCAAAGAGGAATTGGTTCCATTTTACTCCTGTAAACCAGCCACAATTACAATTGCTTGTCCCAGTTTTTAGGGCAAATATGCAAATTCCCAATGCCATTGTGCTCTAAAGTGACATTGCTTCAAGTCCAGCCCTGCCATGTGGTTTCACAGTGAAGTTTTAATACCACATCTCCTTCTTCCTGTTACTGAGACAGAACCCACAAGGGAACTGACTAGACACAAAGTGCACATTTACACTGGAGCTGGAAGGTGTAAAATTCCAGTTGTGTTCTCTCTAAGAGCATAGATCCAGCAGCATAAGTAGGATGACCAGACAGCAAGTGTGAAAAATTGGGACACAGGTGGGTAATAGGAGCCCATATAAGAAAAAGACCCCAAAATCAGGACATCTGGTCACCCTCAGCACAAGCCGAAGGAGGGCCTAGCCACAGAATATGTACCTAGTGTTTCAGATAGCTTCCTGGAATAGGATCCTACCAAGCAGTACTCCTGGGGGAATCCTGTGCTACTGCATGTGCACATAATTAATTTTGCACAGGAAAAACAGTTGCTGCTGATCTGCCTTTTGCCCACCAGAGGGCACTGTGGTGATAAACCAAGGCAGTAGTGCTGAGCCTGCAGAGCCGTCTTTACAGCAGGCCAGGTCAGGCAACACCATGGGGGGCTGTGAGACAGGGGTCATAAGGTCTAATGGAGGTGGACAAACTGGGGCAAGGCCTCATGGTGACAGGAGGGGACCTGGGGCCACATGTGCCTGACACTGGGAGAAACTTCCTAACAGTCCATTTCCCCCCCACCCATACCTAACAACTCTCCAAGTTTACACCCAGGCTCCTTCCCAGCAATTATTTCCCTCTCCCTCAGCTCCTCCATTACCCGACTTCCCCCACAGCCTTTGCACTACTTTTGGGGGGGTGGAGGAAATATGATTCTATAGGGTAGTTTAAATGAATTACAGAGTTCTGTATTAATATGGCTAATAAGGAATCTATTTGTCAAAAAACATTTCTGAATCTTTGACTGTATTGTTACAGACATACTTGCTGACAGGTATTTTGAAATAAATTAACAATGTAATCACACCAGTTTCAATTATTTTTGGTATTTTGACAAAAAATATGCAGAATTTTGCAAATTTAATTTTTTGGCACAGAATTCCCCCAGGAGTAACACTGTGTATGTCTCCTCGAGCTGGAACTTACACACCTTTCAACTCTACTGTAGACATGTCCAAAGTAATCTTAAAAATCCTTGTCTGCTAACAGTAATCTTAGGTGTTAGCTGTAACCATCGCTAAACAATGTGTCCATTTAACATATGCATGGATGTAACTCCATCATTCTTCACTTTACCTTTTCTTGATAGATTCTGGTAAATTGTAAGTTACAGCTGGGACCTGCGACAGCAGCTGACCTGGGTTACTAAGCCGTGATGCATTCATACTCTCTGGGCTGCCACTGACAGGACCACGCACCTTACTCTGAAGGGAGAAGGCAGACAGGAAGGCAGATTCAGATTGCTGCCTGCATTTTATTTCTACATAAACTTATTTCCAGGACCAAGTGCTGCCATTTCTCTTAATGGCAAGTAAGGATTTGGGGTTTTCTTTAATACTAAGCTAGGCCCAGATTTTTAAACCAAAATTCAACAGAGGGAGGTAAGGATATCAAGATTTTACCTCGTGTTTTTCAGTCAGAAGAAATGTGATCTCAGGTCTCTGTCTATGCAGCATTTTTCTGGGTGCTGCCTTTAGCCCTGTACAGACTTCATACAACCCTCAGTAGCTGGTCACCCCACTAGAGTTGCAGAATATTGACTGCAGTTCTATTTTCTTCCCTCAGAATTCAACAAAATTTATCTTTTGTAGTACGTTCTTTATAGCAATTAAAGGACCACACCCACCCCTTAATGTATAAATGCCCTGGAAAAGAACAAAGCAGAGCATAATTGTGTTGAGAAGGGGGGGGGGAGGGTTTCCCATGTGAAATTTCCAACACTGGTGATGAAATAGCTGCAGGCCACAGCATTTCAAAGAAGGGGTTCTAAAACCAGTGCAGGCTCTTGGATGAACAACTGCAGCTATATTCAGGTCTCTACCATCAAAAGGGGTGGGGGGAGGAGAAGAGGCCATTAACTTCTGTTTCACTCACACAAGCAATTTTCAGCAGGTTCCATAATTCTTTCTGTCGTTTTTCCTGAAGCCTGACAACTGTGTTCTCATCTTCATTCATCAGGTTCATCACTTCCTCCACTCTGGGGAACAATTCCAGTGCATTCTGCTTGCAAATTACTGTCTTACTGTAAAGAACAATAATCAGGTCAGATCAGCAGCTGCACTGTGTCAGTTAGAAGCTCCAATTGTTTAACTCCTAATAATTGGAGAAGAACATGATTCTTAATGTGTGAAGTTGTCTGAATATATCTTACTGAGACTAATACATCTCCTCATTGTACTAAGAGCAATAGAGAAGGCTGCCCAGATGTTCCTTGTCTCTCTTTCATAAAATGGATGTTCTGGGACTCACCTGAGCTGAGCATAAATTAGACGGACTGTCTTTTCAAATGTCTGGATTGCCTGCAGGAGCAGTCGCACTATTTCCTGACTGTCACCACTGGTCCTCTGGTCTAGAGAGATGAAAAAGGATCAGAGTGAGTTCATTAGAGAGACTATCATTGTTTCTGTAGCACTGTGTCCTAGGCTCTAGCTCTTTGGAAAGAAGCCACATGGCAGGGGGCTGTAGCCCAGAGATTATACTGGGGGATGGGTCTGTGGCCATAGGGAGGAAGGGCTGGGCGCAAGTCCTGCCTACAGCACATGCCTTCAGCAGTAGTTTGGGGAGAAGGGCCCAAAATGGCTTCATCCTGAAGAGGCAGCCAGCTGCTAGGACCAATTGGTCAAGAGATCAAAGCTGGCCTCCGTGCTTTGAATATTCATAGATTCGGAGACTGGAAGGGACCTCAAAAGATCATCAAGTCCAGTCCCCTGCCCTCATGGCAAGACCAAATACTATCTAGACCATCCCTGATAGACATTCATCTCTTTCCCAGGGTAGGGGTAGGGGTAGCAGTGCTCTTTTGGAACTGGAAAAGAGGAGAGAGATCATTTGTTATTGGAGTGTAGGCTACAGGCCTGGAATGGAGAATTCTCAATACTGTTGAATGCTCTTTCCAGTTAATGGTCACACACAGCAACAAGACAACAGTGGCTACAGGTTCTTTACCTCTTGGCTTCTCCCTTAGTCGCCGGTAAAGTTCTCTGGCTTGTTCTTCCCTACAAAATAAAAGACAAGTGTTTCTCTGGAACCCAAATTGTAATTGGCCCCTTCAAGGACTCTTAAAAACCCTTCGCATACCTGACTATGCAGCTGCCAGGCAGCTGGGCTATGTCAGCAGTCCAGTGCTGGCTTTTTGTTAGGCCCTGCCAACCCAGTCTGTGGTCTGGGCTGATGAATAGGTGCCTCTGATTGCTTGCATTCAGAAAGGAGCCACTGTGCTAGAAATGCTAGCACCACAGGCTAGAGAGGGTTCCAACTTACAAATCCTCCAGGGTGCCCCCTTGCTTCCGCCCTAGTGGGCTTCTCTGCAGGTCCACAATGTCTGCCTGCAGGGCCATCATCCTCTTCACCAGCTGATCCACATCTTCCTCCTGAGAGGAGGAGCTTCAGTTAATAACATTGTTCCCAGACATAGGCCCGCCACAGGGTGAGGGAACTCTGGTTCTAACTGGCCTTAAATGGAACAGGAATTGCTTTCCCTTTTCATCCACAATCCTGCAGTCTTAGACAAGGAAGAAGGGCCTTGTGCAAAGACTGATGGGATATTTCCCTTTGATACCAGTAGATTGATTTGATTTAGTCCTCTCAGACTAGCCCCTTCTAATGACCTTGCTGCTTTGGATACCTTAGCTCAGCTTGTGAAGAGACACTGTTTGTTCACATTCTAAGGTGAACCTGCAGCTAGTGACAAAAAGAGGAACAAAATTTCCTCTCAGCTGTTCCGAAGGACTATTGTAATTCTCACCTCACCCACCAACACCCTTAATCTTACCCCTCAGATATCAGCATCCCAGTCCTCACATCCAGAGTCTACCTCAACCTGTGACATACTAATGTCAGGAAACAGGATCACTGACTCCTCCTTAGGCAGAAACCTTCTGTCCCCCTGTATTCTGAGGAAAGACGGTATATGGGCAGGTAGGAGGATAGTCACCAAGGAAATCACTTTTCAGTAGGCTTCTGCTCAGAGACACAGCACAGCTACCAGGGTCTAACATTCTGTATTTCAGATGCCATCTCAAGTTAGCCTGTCACTCAGTCCCAGTATTTGGGACAGGTAAGTGAACACACTGAGCAGATGGTAAAGAATCCCCTTTTAGAATTTGGTATTAACACTTCCATTCCTACAGCCTTTCTGAGCACTGCAAGCCAACCATTTTCCTTTTCAGTTTTAACTTCTGCGTGAGCCACATCCTCTTCTCATTACCCCAGCAACAGCCCCATTGGCAACAGTACAATTGCTTTTGTCTATAATTGGCCCTGTTACAAGTATCTCTCAGTTTAGGCATTAGGAATCATCTCCTCCATATCTTTCTGTCCTGACCCTTCTCAACACAGAAAGGGCTGCATAGGCCTGTGGACAAGGAAAAACTGATGCAACCTAAAACAAGGGAGGGGCTTGGTTTATCAGGCCAGTTCAGCCCTGGAGCGGAGGATGGAAATGCAGGGTAGCAGCAGAAAGCCGCCTCTTTCAGGCAGGCAATTAAACCTAAATCTAGAAACATACCCGCCCACAAAGCTCCACAGCCTGCTCCATATCCCTCCAGGCAAACAACAGCTTCTCAGAGGCTGAAAAAAGACGGAAGAAAAGTCCATTACTCTGCTGCATTGGAGGAAAGGAAGCTACCATGCTGGGATTGGAGGAGCGGATGGAGGACTCCCCTGCATGTCACAGGGGCTGTACTCACTGATTCCAAACTCTGTCTGCTCGCTGTACTTCTCCAGGTCAATCTGGATGCTGGTTTTAAAGAAATCCAGCTTTGCCTTCAGCTGTTGGGACAGGGAGGCCATGGAATTCTTCATCTTGGAGAGATTGCTATTGTAACGCAGCAGATTCATCCTGTGGAGAAAGTGAGAAGGGTCATGTCGGTCCAACCCCATAGGAGTTGCACATAGTGTCTCAACTGATCCCACACACAGCTTTCAGAGTCACTCTCATTCAAGCTTACAGATCCCAGGATTCTCCAGTTGAGCCATGATCAGCCCACATTTTCCTGTGTCACCAAGACAAATGAACAGGGCTAAGTGGAGCTGAGATTGCACAAAGACTACAAGGTTAGAGGCCACAGCTCTTAGCTCTCCATTAATTGCAAATAACTCCACCTTTATCAAGAACTTCCCCCTCCCAGATAGTGCACCACTGTAGGGCAGGTTTCTTTTCCTGTTATCCCCCTCTAGCCAGGAGGCCCAAGTGGAGCCAAGTATTCCCAAATGGACCCCACTGTACATGGCTGCTCGCTGCCCCTGCTGAAGCAGGTTACAATCCTCCTTCAGAGTCCGAATCGTGTGCCAGACCTGACCCCACACCTTCCGTAGCTGGAAGAAGGACAGATTCTTCTTTGGATCCTGAACTGGAAACACAGAGAGAGCATATGTTGTTAAAAAAAAAAAAAGGACTTACAGGAGCAGTGCAGGAGTTAGCACCCAGTCCAAGTCTGAGATAGGGTGCTACCTCTTCTTGAACCTGCACAGCCAAGTCTCTGTGCCCATCACATCCCGTATGGGGCACTAGAAAGGCTATTTCACTGCAACTGGCCACAGTTTGAGAGTCTAACTCAACAGGTCATGATTCTTCTCTACCCTCAATTAAATCCCACCCCAGAGATGGAATGCTATGACAATCTGCTTCGCTGCCCACTCCACTCTCAAGAGCAAATGTCCGCCCCCTACAGCTCGCATATACAGCAAGCTCTCTGTGCTGATTCCCCATGGAAATAACCCATGCCCAGGGGAAGTCCTTACGGATGCAGTCAACACTTTCTGGATGAGGCCGCAGGAAGATCTGCCTCTCATAGGCAACTTTACGGTTGTCAAAAAGGAAAAGGAGGTCTGTGTCCGTGGCGTCATTCACCTGCAGAGATGAGACCTATCTCAGTACTCTCAGATACAGTATCCCACAGCAGCCTCCACTGAAATAACCCAGAGCCAGCTGGCTCACCATGGCCCAGGATAGTGTGAGCAGCAGGAAGGAGGGCTGCTCTGCTTCAGTGAAAACAAGAGTGGGGTGGAGGGAGTGTGAGGCTGGGGTAGGTGCTCAGAGTGCAAGTGCCAGCAGGTGCAGGCTTGGCTAGCAGGGTTCAGGTTTCAGCCCCACGCTCACCTTGCTGTCAGCCATACACTGAATAGCCAATTTTTGAGGGTATAGTGCAAGCCCCGCCTCCTGCAAGAGCTCCTGCTCCTGCTCTGGAATACCAGTATCTGACTGAATCCTGGCCTTCACAGTCTGCGAGGTTTCCTCTTCTGTCACAGGGTACATGTGCAGAGTGCCCGTAACCATGTTTAGGACGCGAACCAGCTGCAAGAAAAGAAGTGGGACATGGGAAGAAGCCAGGGCATGGAGGTCATGGCTGAGCAGAGATGCCAGGACTCAGACCAGGGGATGGAGAAGGAAACTAGGAACACCAGGACCATATGGCCACTTTAGGGCTGCTTGGCAACATCGTGCCAAGATCTTTGACCTGCATCAGACAGAAGGGAGGCCACGTGACACAGAAAACAGGATCAGCAAGTCCTCTTCCCTCCGCCAGAGCGAGAGAGACACAGACACTCAGTGGAATAACAGACAGGAAAAGCCCTGTGAATACTTCTCCTCAGCTGGCCAGGAAGAAGCCAATGTGTCTTGGACTTCGCCCTTCCACATCAACCATTGCTAATTCTCCCTGAATAGTTTTCCAGAGTACTTTTCCTTGATTGTTACCAAGTGACTATCTTTCAGCCTCCAGTAAATCTAGGTCCCCTTGTGGCTTCAAAATAAACAGACTTTAACAAGTTCAGAACTGGTAAGTAAGAAAATCTAAGGGTTAAACAAGTTCACGAGAACTGGCAGTTTCTCAAGGAGACACTATTAAATGCATAACTTCAAATTATTCTGATATGAAAGAAAGATAGGACAAATATTAAGAGGTCAATATGGCTCCATCACGAGGATTACAATAAAAAAGTGGAAGCATGGACAAATTGCTAATGAGGAGTACAAAAGAATAACAAGCATGTAGGAACAAAATCAGAGTTATATACCTAGCTACTAACTGATGACAAGAAGGCTGAGGAATTTAATGCCTGTTTTACTTCAGTCTTGTGGTTAAACAGTGACCACATACTCAAACACACTTATTAACATCAAGGGAGCAGGGACAGACACCAAAAATAGGGAAAGACAGGTTAAAGAAAATTTAGATAAATTAGATGTACTCAAGTGGGCAGGGCCTGATGAAATTCATCCTACGGTACTTAAGGAATTAACTGAAGCAATCTTGGAACCATTAGCATTATCTTTGAGGATTGGACAAGGGAAACATACTACCTGCCTTTAAAAAGGGGAACAAAGAGGACCTGGGGAATTACAGACCTATCAGTCTAATTTTGATACTTGGAAAGATACTGGAACGAATTATTAAACGATCAACTTCTAAGCATGTAGATGATAATAGGGTTATAAGGAATATCCAGCATGGATTGTCAAGAACAAATCATGACAAACCAAGCTGATTTCCTTCTTTGACAGAATTACTAGCTTGGGGGGGGGGGAGAAGAGCAGCAGACATGATAGATCTTGATTTTAGTAACACTTGACACAGTTCCACAGGAGGGTCTCATAAGCAAACTAGGGAAATGTGGTATAGATGAAGTCACTGTAAGGTTGGTACACAACTTGTTGAAAGACTGTATTCAAAAGTAGTTATCAATAGTTTGCTGTCAAACTGGGAGGTCATATCTAGTGGGTTCACACTGCAGAAGTCAATCCTGGGTCCAGTACTGTTCAATATTTTACTTGGATACTGGAGTGGAGATTAGGCTTACAAAATTTGTGGATGACACCAAGATGGGAGGGGTTACAAGCATTTTCAAGGACAGAATTCGAATTCAAAATGTCCTTGACAAATCAGAGAATTAGTCTGAAATCAACAAGATGAAATTAAATAGAGGTAAGTTCAAAAGAAAAATAATGAAATGCACAACTACAGAATGGGAAACAACTGGTTGGGTAGTAATACTGCTGAAGACAAGCTGGGAATTATAGTAGATCACAAATTACATATGAATCAACAATGTGATGCAGTTACAAAAAAGGCTAATGTCATTCTGGACTGTATTAACAGGAATGTCACGGTAACTGTCCTGGTCTACTTGGCAACAATGAGGCCTCAGCTGGAATGCTGTGTCCAATTCTGGGTACCACACTTTAGAAAAAAATGTGGACAAACTGGAGAAAATCCAGGAGAATAACAAAAATGAAAGATGGTTTAGAAAACCTAATCTATGTGGAGAGGTTAAAAAACTGGGTATGTTTAATCGTGAGAAAAGAAGACATGGGAAACTTGATAATCTTCAAATATGTTAAAGGCTGTTCTAAAGAGGATGTTGATCAATTATTCTCCATATCCACTGAAGGTAGGACAAGTAATAATGTTATAATCTGCAGGAAGGGGAGACTGAAGTTGGATATTAGGAAAATACGTTCCAACTCTCAGGGTAGTTAAGCTTTGGAACAGGCTTCCAAGAGATGTGGTGGAATCCCTGTCATTGGAAGTTTTTAGGAACAGGTTGGACAAACACCTGTCTGGGATGGTCTAGGTTTACTTGGTCCTACCTCAGCACCAAGGGTTGGACTTGACTTCTTCAAGTCTCTTCCAGTCCTACTTTTCGGAAGTTAGCAGAAGGACCAAACTCTGTCATTCTGCAGCCCCAGAGAGCCTAAATAAACCACCCACACTTTCTCACCACAACATAGACCAATTCAGTACTGAAGGAGCTTCCCAACATGGGGCCCGTCCATTTTTGTGCCACAACTTTGTCTACTTGACAGCTCTGCAACTCTACTCCCTGCGGATCAGCTCTGCATTTGGGGAGACCAATACTGACCTCCTTTGAAAGTGCTTTGAGATCTACTGATGTAAGAGTTCAGTATGATTACTGTTATTTAGTACCAGGCTGTAACAAAAACTCACTCTTGTGGATATACTTGCTCAGACCAGCCCTCAGCAGGGCTTTTCCTTCTTACAAAGCAGCCTCTCCCATCTTAATGGGGTTTCCACACATCCTTCCTTAGCCCATGACTCAGGCTTCTCTCATAGGCTAACATAAGCCACGCTCTCTGGACACTGGTCTGTCCATGAAAATCCAGTCCCAAGACTCACCTTTAGGTTCAGTATATCATCCAATGCCTTGAAACAGCCATTGGGTCCATAAACAGGGTCTGTCCCTCTCTGCCGCGGGTGCCACATTAACATGAGCTGCAGCCATTTCTCCAGCCGCCCAGCCAAAATGCTATGAGGCAGAAACAAGAAGAACCAGAGAACAAAGACGTGTTTCAGTTGGCCATACCAGTTTGCATCTACAAAAAGAGATCCAAAGCTCAGACCTCCCCCCAATCTCTTAACTAGAGAACAGAGAAAGGAGCATGGAATCTTCTACAGCAAGCTAACAGGAGCCTCCTGTTTTCATCTACAGAAACTTCAGCCAGATGAGACCATGTGCATTGGGTACTAAACTTTTCAACAGATCAGCAGGTCATAGAAACAAAACAGACCCCTTCTTATTCCCAGGAGGACATATCCAGCTTATCCCCATGGGGTGCATTTGGGTCTCACCTGTTTAGATTATTGGGATATGGTAAACTGCTAGAAAATTTCACTTCTCCAGACAAGTCTTCATAGACAACAATATCCAACTCGCTCTTCTGTCGCACTTTTGTGTGCCTAAAGAGTTCAAGCAGGTACAGTGTCAAAGTAAAGAAAGTTCTGCGATCCCTCTGCATGACGACAACTGCACCTCACCCTTTCCAGGACACACATTAGCCTCTAGCCAATTTCACAACACACAGAGGCTGCTGAAAACACAGACACACAGCTAACAAAATCAGTCCCAAATATCTTATTCAGACATTTGCAACTCCCCTGCAAAACATCCCAACTTGAATTTAAACCTGACAGCAGATATGCTGATGCTGCTCCAGGTTAATTCTGTTTGCCCAAAGATTGTCAATCTCACTGGCCCCATAGATAACGTAGGTCTGTCCAAAAGAGATTTACCAGGGAAGACTGAGCCTAGCAGCCAACTCAACACTCAAGTGAAAGGATCAGCTCTCCCACCCCAATGTGAAGGGTGAGATACTAATTCTGCCAACCCCAGGAACCACCCAAGCTGCATGACAGTCAAGTGTTTGAAGCCAGGAAAGCTCTTACAATGCCTAAATTCAAATCCCTAGTAGGCCATGAAACAAATAATGATTAACCCTAAAATTGATAACCCCTTCCATCAAACACCATGAAAACAAGACAGTAGTTTGGATGCCAAAGAGAGTTCCTCCTCCTTCTCTGGCCCCATCTTACTCACCATTGCACAGGCTGCCAGTTGGGCAAAAATGGTCTGAAACCTGTTATGCATTCAAATGCCAGTGTGCCAAAGCTCCAGTAATCCACCGTCACTGTGTACTTCTGCTGTTCCAGCAGCTCTGGAGCCTGGGTCAGCCAACACAGGTTAAAGATTAAGCCACTTTTCTCTCAGACCTCAACTGCACCTGCCTCCTTAGATGTTCATTACTGTTTGCGCATCACTTTGGAAAGCTCATGCTAAGTGTTTTAACACTCAGGAACCTTATTGGCCTCTTTGACCAGTCCTAGGGGTTAATGAAACTCACACCCTCTATGCAGCAGAAAGTTAGCAATGTAATGTGAAAACCCAAATGTTGGCAAAGAGAACAATACAGCCTGTTCTTTTGCTTCAGCATGTGTATCCCAAACACATCCATACCTGCATGGTCGGAACTCCTCTCCCACCCCACAGCCAGATTACAGTCCCTGCTCCCTCCTGCTGCTCTTCCCCACAGACCTTGCTGGTCACAGCAACACTACAAGCTAAATCCACTCCTTACCAGGTATTGCAGCGTCCCAACGAAGGAAGTGCACAGACTGCCCTGATCCAGCTCCTTAGCATACCCCAGGTCAATGATCTTGTGTATTAACTGAGAGAGACAGATGGCAGACAGTAAGAGGACTGAAAACACATTCTGCAAAGAGGGCATGCACTTCTACAGAGAGAACAGATGATTTCAGTACTCATAAGCGCTGGGAGAAGGGCAGGAAGCATCAAGGCAGTGTTGTGCTCCTGCATGATCATGAGAACAAAGCCGCAGATAAAGCAGCTCCCCAGGGTCATTATGAGCTTGAAATGCAAGGAACTTGAGATGTTATTGCTGACTTACAATAGAGCCCAGTCTGAATGGAGGGACTTTCCTAGGAGAGCTGGATCACTCTGGTCTTTGAATAGGAGTTTATTTTTATTTCCTGAGGAGATGTTCACTGCTCCCTTGAGGAGAAGCAAGAAAGATGGCCAGATCTGTGCCTCTTCTGGCACAACGCTGCCATAGCCATCAAGTGGGGGGAAGCCTCACATGGGTAGAGCCATTATAAGAACTCCTGTGCTGCACCCCTGCTACCCTTATGTAGAGGGTGTGACCTGGGAAAAGTGGGCATGGCCATAACTTTCCCTAGTTACTCTGGTGTATGTCGTGGTCCAACCTGGCCCTAGGATCAGGGAAGCATAGAGATGGCTTAATGGTTCCTTGGAACCACCACATGAGATGTCATGTGCCACCCATGGTGCCCTGACTGGGAAAGGGCAGTCCAAATAGTCATGCTTAGACTGGCAGTCTGCAGCAGTACAGTACAAAGCCCAGCCACCATTTCATCACACAGCGAGGACTAGGCACAGAGTGTTTAAACTAAAGCCTCGTGGGAATTGCTTCTGCACATCAGCGAAGCATCAGATAGGCAGAGCTATCTGGTAGTCTGAGCTCAGTCTGTGGAACCACACACCCCCAGCCAATTTCCAAACAAATCTGACACCTATTACCGCTTTGGCAAAGTCACTTCCTCTCTGCCTCGCTTCCCAGTCTGTAAAGGGTGGGGGTGGGGTGGGGAGAAAGAGAAGGATATAACTCATAGTACTTGGATGTTCAGATAAATCATTAAATTAGCAGTTTGAATAAATACCAAGAATTACAAGATGAAACCACCACCACCTCTCAGATCATGTTCAGACACCCTCATTGGGCTAGTCATTTTAGCTTGCGAGATCTCAGAGAGGGATCATATTTTCATCTTCAGCTCCTAGTCATTCACTCTCTCACTCACACACACACTTTCATGCTCCCGCCCTTACACTCCACTCGCTGTATATATGGCCAAAGTCACCCGGCTCCTGCTCACCCTTTGTTCTCCTTGCTGTAGGACAATGTTCTCAGGTTTCAGGTCTCTGTGGATGATCCTGTTCTCATGAAGGTACCTGAGAGCAGAGGCTGAAACAGAGAGAGGCAGCTGTTACTCAGCACAACTAACACCTCCCAGCATTACTCCAGAGGGGCTAAGCCTGCAGGTTCTAAAAAGCAAACACGGCTAAGAGGAGAGAGGAGATTACAGTGAGGGAAGACAGGGTAGGGGATGCAGTACAACGAGAAGGTTTGGCCTGGAAGCCACTTGCAATATGCTGTACCCTGAAGTAGCAAGGACAGGGGCTGGTACAGCTGCTCCAGGATATGGAAGCAGAGCTTGTTGTTGGCAGCTGCTCTCTTTGCATACATGAAAGTTCCATCACATCCATGGAAAACCCTCAATGACCTATCCCAATCTAGTTCCCCCTGACATCCCCCCAGGAGACAGGTACCTAGGGGAGCTGCAGCAGGGAGGAGATGAGGCTCCAGGTGGGAGAGGGGCTGTAAGGGCCAAGCCCACCTTAGAGAGAGGAAGTGCTATGCTCAGCATTTCCAAGCCTCATCTGTCCTAACATCAGTGATGACCCAGTAGCCACTGTGCCAAGCCAGGTCTGCGTTGCCCTCAGTCCTTTGGCTGGCTGCAGCCCTCCCCACCAGGGAATACTTCGACCACATCCAGCTGGTATAGCCATCTCTGCAGCGTCCAGGCTCACACCTAAGGCAGAGAGCATGCCCAGGGACAGAGTCATGGCTGGAAGGCTGATACACTCCAGCTATGCTGAGCCAACACGATCATCCCAGGATATGGGGAGACACAAAGAGGTAGATCAGAGCCACTTCCCCACTTTGTGTGTCAAGAGAAACTCCGGCTGAATGGAGAATTGGGACCAAAGTCTGCATTTTTCATGTTCAGCCAAGCCAATCCCTGAGCAAAACCCTGCAGCCGTTAGGTGGGGACACAGCTCACTCCGGCTGTTTGTAAGGAAGAGGCTAGCAGCATTTCCATAGCCTGCAGCTGCACTTTCCAGCACTAACTCAAAGGGACTCACTTCCCACTCCCTCTACATCCCTCATGAGGCAACACGTCACAGAGCGCAGAAGAGAATCCAGTGCCTCCAGACTCCCCTACAACCATCAGTCTGCCTAGCCTTACTTCAGGGAGACATCAACAATCACCCTACTCCAGGGGTGACTTTAACCCTTAGGATGCTGACTAATCCCCAGCATGGCCAGATCCCAGGGTTTCAGATGGGCCACTAGGAGGTACTACTGAGAAGAAGGGAACATTTCTAGCTAACCAGGGTCAGGGCCTTGGATCATTAGACCCGGGGTTGCTCCCTCCATTACCTGTCCTCTCAGCATGACACCCCCTGCCTCTGTTACCAGTCCTCAGCCTCTCCTGGGGCCAAGAATGAGCACAGGGGAGGCAAACAGAAGCTGTCACTGGGCCAGAGGTGCTCAGAGTGAGGGGCAGGAGGAGGAGATTCTGTTCAGCTTTTGTGCCTCCAAGAAGAGCAGTTTGCTTCTCCTCTTGCTCATTCCCCAGGCCCACACCAGCCCAACAGGCACTTCTTAAACTCCTTCCTCCGAAATACACTGCATCTGCCAAGACCTACATAAGAGCCGCAAACAGGCCACATGGATGGGGGCCTGGCTGCCCTGGAGAGGGTTCCTTCCCATGCTTCACCACAACAGCAGACACTTTGAGGTGCACCTGTCCACAATCTCTAAATACTCATGCTTGGGGATTGGAGGCTGGCTGTGCTGGGGGCATCACCTCATTACCATAGGTCACTTCGGGTGATATATGTTCGAGGAAAGGGGGCCTGTTCAAAGCAAACAGTCCACAACAAGCGCTATAATGTCGTTGTGCGTTCCCATCAGTCTCAGATGCTATGGTGATAATGTAAGTCAATGAGGAGCCCACCCCAGCCCTGAGAATGGGCTGCAGCTAGGAATCCCTATGAGGAACACAAGCTGGAACTCGCTCATCCTGCCTAGCACCTCCCAGGAAATCCCTTGAGCACGTTTCTCGCTGGGAAAGGAAACACACTACTTTCCACATCCCAATGTCAGAGACGAGTCAGAGGCCACTTCCCTTCTGGGGAGGCTTTCAGAGCAAGGCAGGAAGGAGAATACTATTAGACACCTACCTAAAGGGGAGGCATCCAGCGTCACAAACCTACTTCACATGGAACTAAAATGGCTCCCTTCCCAGACTGGGACAGCGGCAGGCCCTGCTGCCACAAAGCAGCAGTAGGCAGACCCAAAACGAAAGAATTTGAAGAGCAACTAGCAAAAGACACTAACAGCAAATTCTTTTGCAAGTACATCAGAAGCAGGAAGCTTGCCAAACAGTTAGTGGGCCACTAGATGATCAAGGTACTAAAGGAGCACTCAAGGAAGACAAAGCCATTGCGGAGAAGCTAAATGCATTCAGTCTTCACTGCAGAGGATGTAACAGAGATTCCCACCAGGGAGATTCCCACACCTGAGCCATTCTTTTTAAGCAACATATCTGAGGAACTGTCCCAGACTGAGGTGTCAATAGAGAAGGTTTTGGAACAAACTGATAAGTTAAACAGTAATAAATGACCAGGACCAGATGGTATTTACCCAACAGTTCTGAAGGAACTCAAATATGAAATTGCAGAACTACTAACTGTGGTATGTAACCTATTGCTTTAATCAGCCTCCATATCAGATGACTGGCAGATAGTTAATGAAATGACAACTTTTAAAAAAGGCTCCAGAGGTGATCCCGGCAATTACAGGCTGATATGCCTAACTTCAGTACCAGGCAAACTGGTTGAAACTAGTAAAGAACAGAATTATCAGACACATAGATGAACAAGATTTGTTGAGAAGAGTCAACATGGCTTTTGTAAATGGAAATCATGCCTCACCAATCTATTACAATTCTTTGAGGGTGTCAATAAACATGTGGACAAGGGTGATTCAGTGAATATAGCGTACTTAGACTTTCAGAAAACCTTTGATATGGTCCTTCAAGGCTCTAAGCAAAGTAAGCAGTCATGGGATAAGAAAGAATCAGGAACTGGTTATAAGACAGAAACCAAAGAGTAGGAATAAATGGTCAGTTTTCACAGTGGAGAGAGGTAGATAGTGCTGACCACCAAGGATCTGTACTGAGACCAGTGCTGTTCAACATACTCAACTGATCTGGAAAAAGGGGTAAAAACTGTGAGGTGGCAAAGTTTGCAGACAATACAAAATTACTCAAGATAGTTAAGTCCAAAGCTGACTGCGAAGAGTTACAAAGGAATCTCACAAAACTAGATGGCTCAACAATAAAATAGCAGATGAAATTCGGTGATCAATGCAAAGTAATGTACAGTGGAAGACATAATCCCAGCTATACATACAAAATAATGGGGTCTAAATTAGCTGTTACCACTCAAGAAAGAGATCTTGAAGTCATCATGGATAGTTCTCTGATAACATCTGCTCAATGTGAAACAGCAATAAAAATAGCTAACAGAATTAGGAAAGGGCTAGATGATAATAAAACAGTAAATATAATACCATTATATAAAATCCCTCTTATGCCCATACCTTGAAAACTTCATATAGTTCTGGTCGCCCCATTTCAAAAAAGATATATTAGAATTGGAAAAAGTACAGAGAATAGCAAGAAGATTGATTAAGGGTATGGAACAGCTTCCATGTGAGGAGAGATTGAGAAGACTGGGACGGTTCAGCTTGGCAAAAAGTTGACTAGTTGACTAATGGGGGATCTGATAGAGGTCTATAAAAATCACAAATGGTATGGAGTAAGTAAGTGTTATTTACCTGTTCACATAACACATGAACCAGCAATCACCCAATGAAATTAATATTCAGCAGGTTTAAAACAAACATAGGGAAGTACTTCTTCACACAATGCAGCCAACCTGTAGAATTCATTGCTAGGGGATGTTGTGAAGGCCAAAACTATAGGTTCAAAAGAGAGTTAGATACATTCATGGAGGATAGCTCCATCAATGGCTATTAGCCAAGATGGTCAGGGATGCTACCCCCTGCTCTGGGTGTCCCTAAACCTCTGATTGCTAGCCACCAGGTCTGGATGACAGGGGATGGATAACCGCCCTGTTCTGTTCGCTCCCTCTGAAGCATCTGGCACCAGCCACTGTTGGAAAACAGAATACTAGGCTAGATGGACCCAGTTTGGCCATTGTTATGTTCACTTACCGATATCAGAGAGCAGGATGAGAATGGCTCCCTCCCGTAAGCCACAGCAGTTCTCAAACTGGTTCAAGTACTGCAGAGGATCAAAACAGAGTGTAAACTAATCTCCTCTGTGCCCCAGTCCTGGGTTTGGCCCCAATCCTGCAAATGCTTATGGATGTGAGTAGCTATGCAGAACTCAATAGCATTACTCACATGTGTAAGTGTCTGCAGGATTAAGTCCTTAAATAGTAAAACTACAACTTCAAACACCATTTCCCTCTCCACAGATAGGAAAATTGCCATCATCTTCTCCAGCAGCTCTTCCAGGAGGAAGAAACCCCTTCACAGCTCCTCCCCCGTGTCCCGCAGCAGTTGGCTCAGCCAGCCAAGCACCAGTCTCCCTAATTGCAGCCATGTGCTTTGGGCACTATCTGCATTTGGGCTTTAAGCAAAAGTTAGAAAAACAACATCAAGACCAAAAAGAACAAGTTCTTTTTCCTGCTGACAGCTGGGAGCTTATCATTTCTGAGCAGAGGTCCACCCACTGACCTGGTCTGGGATGTTCTGGGCCATACTCACATCCTGTTCTCCATCTCTTACACATCCCTTGCTCTCTACGTGTGCATCCCACAGACACACATTTGCTCACTGCCCCCAACAGAAATGGAAAGTTTCTAATAAAAATCCAGAAAGAGGATGTAAAAATGCATCCGGGATCAACCCTGCCCCTTGCTCAGAGGAGGCACAAGCAGGCACAGCCCCAGATCAGGAGGATTAGGTGGCAACAGTATGTGGAAGCAGCTGGGGAAATCCCACTGAATCACCCACAATTGAG
The DNA here is from genome assembly GCF_011386835.1 of Chrysemys picta bellii. NCBI lineage: Eukaryota > Metazoa > Chordata > Testudines > Emydidae > Chrysemys > Chrysemys picta. The sequence goes on along the minus strand of NC_088792.1, from coordinate 164,767,403 downwards.
CCTCTTCAGAAAAAAACCTACACTTCCCCCAGTAGCCCCTGCCCTCCCAGGATCATCAGCCCAATGCCTCACCTTGCGAAGGTCTCCACCCTGGCAGTATTCCATGGCCAACAGAGGCAAGTCAGTGGGTGCAAGGTTCTGCATCCCTTCAGGGACTTCGCGGGCAGCCACCACATTGGGATGATTCAGTCTGAGGAAAGGAAATGAGGGAAGCATGAGATCACTGGAACCAATTCATCTCAGCCTCCTCCCAGCAATAACGGAAAGGGCCAGCATCCTGAAAAGTGATCATCCAAACGAGAGCTTTACAGTCTCACACACAGGTAGGTATTAAGGAAGGTCACAATGGGACTTTAACCCTTCGCACACAGAACTAGTGCACTTCAAAAGCTTCCTTCACCCTGCTCAATCCACTCTCCCCCCCAGGACAGGGCTTTAGTCCTAACTCGTCTCCCAGTTGTCCGTTTCCTCATTCTCTCTATAAGCATCCAAACTTTGACATGCAGCCTGCTCCTAGCCCCATGAGAAGTCAGGGCTACATTCAGCCCATTGCAGCCTGCACAAAGCGGGCTGATTCAGCAGGGATATAAATGGTGGGGTAAGTTAGCCAGGAAACTGGGTACCTAGCAAAGTCATGTAACTTGCACTGATGGGGCTTTCAGTGCATGTGCAGGACACTCACAGAAGATAGCACAGGAACAACAACAAATAGGAAGGTGCAAGAGGAAGCAGCTCCCTAACATGCACTGCCCCCAGGCTCCTGGGGCCAAACACAGCCCCAGCCTCCATGGACCAAAGCACCAGGGGCAGATCTAGATGCAAGTTACAGGACTTAGCCTCAGAAAAGGAGGGTGAGTGACATTCTCCCCCAAGAAATGTGACCTGCATTCAGCACACCGCATTCCCATTACTGCTGAACTGGGCTCAACTGGAAGCTGAAGAGTGTTGTAGGCATCTCCCTGTATGACACACCCTTCTGCATGCACTTCACAAGCATTATAGGCGCACATGCTACATTACAGATGCTCAAATGGAGTCTGAGTAAAGTCCCCTTTGAAAACATGGGTCTGGTTTTGTGAGCCCTATTCCTATTAGATGGAATATATGAGCCCAGAGATGTTAACAAGAGTTTCAGTCTTAAATAAGGTTTGTTGTACAGAGACCTCAGGCTGCTTAGTACCATGGCAAACAAACAATATTAAACACCTCTTTAACCTTTTATTGAAGACACAGATAAGGGAAAACAGTGAATACTTTATATTTCAAATGTTTTAACTAAGGCTTTCATATTAACATCCCTTGCTCCCTTTCGCTGAGAAGAGTTTCTAGAAGGAAAGATACCCTTGTTTAAGAGTCTCTTCAGTTGCATTACCATGAAAATAATTGTCCTTTTTGGGAAAGAGAAAGGAGGGGGATAGAAAAGAGAAGAAATAAGATAGGGGTGAAAAAGGACACGTGGGGAGGAGGCAGGGGAGAAAAAGGCTCACAGCCCAGGTGGTGTTTGGATTTCAGCCAAAGACAGTAGAGATGGTGACGTCCCCTGAGTCACTCTCTCTGCCCTAGTCTGGTGAGCACTTCTCGCAGAGTCAAGATAACAAAGGACAAGGATCCCAGAAAATGGAGGGGTTAGTAGCTGAGATGGTGCAGTTTGCCCACTGACTTTTTCCCTGAAGTCTTTCTTTAAAGGACCCCAAAAGGAGTGATAGGTGGGATAGCCCACCCTCTCATTACTTTGTCCACCAATTAGATCTAATTGCCAACACACTAACTTTCGTTCACAGATTTTTGGTGTCACACAGTCTTGCTCTTAACAAAGTTCTTCAATTATATCACTAGGCCTTTTCGTGAGGACTAATTCAACCTGTCTCCATTTCACACCTTTTCCCATTAACATTATTATAAGTTATTGTGACCTTTTATAAGCTTTCATTCACTTTTTACAGTTGAGCTCACAATTAGGGTAAACGTGTAGGTCCAATTATCACAACAGTGCTCTACAAACTTTTGTTTCCCCACTGTCTCTGCAGAAGCAGCAGCAAATTACTAAAGCTTATTTCACATCACTGATGATGCCGATGCACAAAAACAGAAGGAAGTAAATAAAAGGCAGTGGCACTGATTCCTACCAAAACAGATCCCCTCTGGGGAACAGTCAATGGAGAAGACATGTCAAGAAATAGACTTCACCTTCGAAGTGCTTGACAGTGGCCATCCCATCCCTTCCCGCGCTCATAGATTCAGACTCTTCTACACACAGATCTAGGCCCTCAGCTGCTGAGCAAGATATCAAGGAGTAAGGGATCACACAATGCTCACCTTTTCATTATCTGTATTTCCAGACACCATCTCTCCCGATTTCGGAGACTTAGCTCCTGACGACATTGTTTAATAGCAATCTGTTCCCCTGTTTCCTGCACAGACACAAAGAGAGTTAGGACAAAAACATGTTTCCACCAGAGATGTATTGTGAGGACCAACAGAAGATGTAGCGGCCCACAAAAATGTAAGGCTATTCTTGGGGATCCTCCCAGCTCTTCTTCAAGGCCCTTCCCAGGGAGACAGTCATTTAGAGCACCAAATATGCACCAGAACAGAAGACACCAGCTCATGCCCCCTTCCCCAACTCCTCAAAACCAAAATAGTACCCTGAATTTCACGCTCATGCTTGCAAGTCTCCCCAGTGAGGCTAAATTCTGAACCATGGAAGTTCACCCCTCTTTTCATACAGAATGTGTCCAGAGGCCAGGTTAGCAGAAACAAGAGTCCAGCAGAGTTGTCATGCTCACAACTCAAGGAACTGGTTCTCAGATTGGTTGTTTTCCATAAGCCTTAGCTGGCTGTGGGGGTTCAACATCAGAGGAAGCAGCCAGCAGCCATTTGCTTACAAGACGCAATGGAACATCTAGGCTGCAAGCAGAGGAAGAGATCAGAGAGAGCTGGAGGCTGAACGCTCTCACTCCCTAGGTGTATGAGTGGATGGTGAATGCGATTGGAGCATAAGGGACCAGTAGCCTCTCCCCCATCCCAGAGAAAAGGGAACCCCTACCTTGTTGTGCCATCTGAGGACATTTCCAAATCCCCCTGTCCCAAGCCTTTCCTTCATCTCCCAGGGACCACACGTCTGGATTTGCAGGGGAGGCCGGCTCATTGCGGTGAATGCCTGTGGCTAAAGGACGAGAAGGGAAGGGACAGAGACCCTGTTATTAACTTTCCTGTAAGTGAGTTAGTTACTTTGGCAACACACGAAGAGGGCTGAAGACATCACACCAGGGCCCATCTGCCCGGGGGAGGGGAGGCTACCGGGGGTCACAGACCCAGGCGCGGGGCAGTTCGGCCTTGGCCCACGGGATAAAGGAGCGGCCCAGGAGTCCGGGTCTCCGCTCCGAGGGGAAGAGCGGCCGGGCCCGGCGCGGCCGCCCCCGGCGCCGCCCCGCCTGCCCGAGGGGGGGTGAGCCGGGCTCCGCGGCGCCCCTCACCTGCCGCGGGACGAGCCTGGCGCTGCCGGGTCTCGGGCCCAGGCTCCGGCGGCCGACCCCGCCCGCGGGACTCAGCAGCAGCCTGGCACCAAGGCCGCAGCAGCGCGCTTCCGCCAGCGCTTCCGGCTCTGACCTCACACGACACGTGGTGCCGCCAGGCGGCGCCCCCTGCCGGCCGCCGGGAAGCACGGCAGCGCTGCGCCAGGGCAGGTGGGAGCAGGGATCCCAGCCCCCCGTGGGGACAGCGCTGGCTGCAGCTCCGCTCCTAGGCGCGGACGCGGTTCCGAACTGCAGGCGGCTGTACTGCGATTGCTCTGGCGTTAAAGGCGGGGGTGTCACCAACGAAGCTGCAAATCCGTAGGGCGTTTGGCCTGAGGGGGAGAATGGAGAAAAAACTTTCCAGCGACTGGGAGGCTACTAGCTATAGCACTGGCAACAGGATTAAAACCCCAAGTCAATAGGACAACTGATCTACGTAAATGCTTGCCCCATCGGGGCCTTCATAGACCAAATGGCAGGGTTTGCAGACACCACTTCAGTTCCAAAGAGTTACTTTTGGCTTTGCTTGATTGAATAACATTTTCTGTTTCTACTGTAATGGGAGCTGCCGCGTACAAAGATAACAAGGTGAGTGAGGTAGGAGGGCACCCCAAGTCAAGTGCAATGCACCACTCCTTGCACACTCTACCTTGTACTTCATTCAAGCTCTCTTGGCTCTAGCAATTTTTCTGCAGGCATGAGTTCGCCCCTCCCCCAGGAAAGCTGGGACAAGCTGTTTAAGTAAATAGAATCATTTTGGTACCACTGGTTTCTCTCAAATGAGAGCTAATGGGACAGTAAAGAATGTCTTACCCAATGGCCAACACACTCCTTGTCACTGCCTGCTCTTTCCCACACTCTCCCTGCTTCTCATCACAATCTCTCCCTTCCCTGGCTCTTTTCTCCCCCCTCACCTTATCCATCTCTCCCTCCCACCCACTGTGCTCCACAACTCAGAACATTGTGACAACTCACCCAGAGATTGGCAGAGATGCTTTTCAAAAGCCTGGTGAGCTCGGAGAATAGGAAAGACAGGCAGGCACCTGAGTCACAGTTTCTCTTCACTGCAGAGCCAATCATTTGTTTATCTTGTTCACACCCTGCAGCAAGGAGGAAGGAAGTTCAGCTCTGAAGCACCTATCGTTTTTAAAATTCTCTGAAATTAGGGATTACAGCAGACCTCAGGGATCAAGAGCTTTGTTTTTCTCACTAGTACCCTCCTAGACAATTGCTAAGATCTGACTCTTGAAAACTGTCATTTCTCATCTGCCACCTAAGATAGGTGAATTCTACACATAGCCACGCAGGTAAACAGGACAGGGGTCTCTGACTGACTGACATACATACACATCTGCCTCAGGCATGTGAAAGGGGATGGCTGGTTATGAAACATCATCAATCCCTTCAGTACTCTGAATCCACCGGGCAATCAGGAAAGGCTTGAGTTATAGTAATGGTGGGTACAATATTCATAGATAATACTCACCTATCTCACAGGGTTGCTGGGAGGGTTAACTAGTTAATATTTGAAAAGTGCTTTGGAAATGTGAAGTGCTCCCCCAGATTAATAGATTACTATTGTTAGTTAATGGATTAGAAGGGTCTAGCACCAATAGTTCCAGATATTTAACATTTTGATTATTTGACACAATGGCATCCACATACTAATGGGATTTTAAAATTGGAGCACAGCAGTAGCCCTACCTTATCCGGAATAGGCCAACGAGTGGGAGTACCAAGTTCACCAAATGGGTTAAGCTCAACCCTGCCAAGGTCCCATGATCTGAGGTTAGGAGCAGGTCATTAATTACCCAGAAGAGGGCAGAGTCACAGTGCTATGAATGGGCCATAAACCAGACCAAGCACATTCCAGGAGAGAAGATTTAATCAAGAACCCTACCGCAGGTAGATTAGAGAGGTTGCTGATGGGGGCAATTATACATATATGGCTGATGTGCTCCAGTGAGAAGGTGCTTTTGTTCAGAGGAGATGAGGTCAGTGAGTTTGATAGAGAAGGGAAGGGAGATGTGGAGCAAATGGGCTGCCCAGAGAGAGTGTAGAATTTATGCTTACTTCTCAGGCCTTGGCTACACTTGCAGATGTACAGCGCTGTGAGTTAAACCTGACTTCGTGCAGCTGAGTAGGGAGAGCGCTGCAGTCTGTCCACACTGACAGCTGCCCAGCGCACTATCGTGGCCACATTTGCGGCAATTGCAGCGCTGTTGGGAGCAGTGCATTATGGGCAGCTATCCCACAGAGCACCTTTTCCCATTCTGGCGCCGTGGGTTGTGGGAAGGAGCTGTGGGTTGTGGAAAGGGGGCGTGGGTGCAGGGGATTCTGGGTCCTGTCCCAATGCCCCGTGATGCATCGCTTCGCATCCCAGAAATCCCTTTGTTTCCGTCCACCTTTGGCGTCATCTTTCAACGGTTTCTGTGCAGCGCGATCTGTCTGCGGGAAATGGAGTCCGAACTGCTGAGGCGTATGCTGACGAGTCTCGCCAGCACGTCACGTTTGGCTATCGAACTATTCCTTAAGATCCAAAGTGACAGTGAGAGTGAGGGTGAGGATTCCGACGATGCTATCGAGACACGTAACGCGTACGACACGAAATTGCTTGTGGCATTCACGGACATGCTTAGCATCGTGGAACGCCGCTTTTGGGTTCGGGAAACAAGCACCGAGTGGTGGGATTACATCGTCATGGAAGTCTGGGATGACGAGCAGTGGCTGCAGAACTTTCGGATGAGAAAAGCCACTTTCATGGGACTGTATGAGGCGCTTGCCCCCACCCTGCGGCGCAAGGACACGAGATTGAGAGCTGCCCTGCCAGTGGAGAAGCGGGTGGCTATTGCAATCTGGAAGCTGGCAACTCCAGACAGCTACCGGTCAGTCGCAAACCAGTTTGGAGTGGGAAAGTCGACCGTTGAAATCGTGTTGATGCAAGCTTGTAAGGCCATTAATCGCATCCTACTCAGAAGAACCGTGACTCTGGGTAACGTGCAGGACATAGTGGATGGCTTTGCACAAATGGGGTTCCCTAACTGTGGAGGGGCAATAGATGGGATGCACATTCCTATTCTGGCACCACCCCACCTAGAATCCGAGTACGTTAATTGGAAGGGGTATTTCTCTATGGTTCTCCAGGCACTTGTGGATCACCGTGGGCGTTTCATTGACATTAACACAGGCTGGCCTGGAAAGGTGTATGAGGCACGCATCTTTCGGAACACTTGGCTGTTCAGGAAGATGCAGGCCGGAACTTTTTTCACGGTAGGGGAAGCTGAAATGCCCATTGTGATCCTTGGAGATCCCGCTTACCCGTTAATGCCGTGGCTCATGAAACCCTACACAGGGAGCCTAGACAGCAGCAAGGAACGGTTCAACTACAGGCTGAGCCAGTGCCGAATGACCGTGGAGTGTGCCTTTGGCTGTTTAAAGGCCCGCTGGCGATCTCTGTACAGGAAGCTGGACTTGGCCGAAAGCAGCATCCCCGCAGTTATATTTGCGTGCTGTGCCCTCCATAATGTTTGTGAAGGGAGGGGTGAAAGCTTCACTCAGGCATGGACCTCCGAGGTTCAACACCTGGAGGCTGAATTTGCACAGCCAGAGAGCAGGGCTATTACAGGGGCCCAGCGCGGGGCTGCAAGGATTAGGGATGCCTTGAGGGAGCAATTTGAGGCTGAAAACCAGCAGTGATATCTGGTGCCCTGCACGGGAGGAAAGTGCAGTAGTTCCAATCTTTAGGAATCAGTGTCTGCTTAGCAGACAAGCAGACTTGCAGGGCCTGTTTATTTCCTGGGCTAAGGAGTCTTTTACTTTATGCAATAAAGAATGTTTTCAAAGCCAAAGAATCCATTTATTGAAAAGAAAAAAGGGGGTGGAGTGGGGAACAGTGCAATCACAGATTCGTGTATGTCCTGTCTGGTGTGCTGTGCAGTGAGTGCTGCACTTCAGGATGGCTATATTGCATGGTGATGGGGGTTGAGTGCAGAGGGTAAGGGTTGTGGTCTTCAGGGTTGGGTGGTGAAGGTACTGGTGTTGGAGGCAGCGAGTGGCGTGAAGAACACGGAAGTTGGGGACAGTGGGTTGGAGGTGACAGTGCGGCACAACGGAAAGAATTTTGGGACAAGGGATGTGGGGGGGGTGGCGTTTTCGGTACTGCTCCTCTTTCTGCATGGCTACCAGCTCCTGGATAGCATCTGCTTGGCGCTCCAGGATGCTGATGAGCCTATCAGTGCTTTGCTGCCGGTGCGCTGTGTTTTCCTGGCAGATCCTGCTTTCTCTCTCCCTCCAGTCCTGTGCCTTCTCGTTCTCTTTAATAGATTGCCACATCACTTCTTGCAGCATGTCTTCTTTGCTTTTTCGCGGTCTCTTCCTGAGTCTTTGCAGTCTCTGAGCAGGCGATAAGAGGGACGGCTGAGGTCTCAAGGTTGATGCAGCTATATAGGCAAAACGTAACATTTAAAAGAGGCAGCATTGTTTATACCAGACAGAGTAATGATCCCTCTCCCCCCCCCCGCACTTAAGGAGTAGAAAACACACAGGATCTATACAATAGCATAATTTTCCCGTCCGAAACAGAGCACACATTCCACGGGAGCCTCAAAATGGTGAGTAATGGGGACTGATTGTTTCAGGGCTGCACTGTCCTCTAGGTTTCTGTGCCTTGGGGAGAGCCAACAGCTTCAGGGGGCACCTACACTGAACACTGTCCCAACATTTTCCACAGGAGTTCGTCCCGGACGATATCTCGCTGCTGAGGGTGACCTGGGAAGCAAGGGAGGGTCTTCTACTGCAATGCGGCTTCCGCCCTGGCCCATATGCAGCTTACCTGTGTGCAGCAATGGTCCCCCTGCCCCTCGCGGCACAGTGGCGCAGACATGTTAGCCTGGCTGGGACAAGGACCACGGTGGCTCTCCCGATAAACCTGCGCAAGTGCATTGCACACGTTCTGGATAAGACATTCGAAGAGATTACCGAGGCTGATTACCGCGATGTGATAAACCACATCAATGCACTATACCGCATCTAGGCATGCATGCTTAACCCTCCTCTCCTAAAGAGCCCGCACCGAAAAAATTCCTTCCCGAAAAAAAACAAACTCTTACCGGGAACCTGCTCTTCTGTTTGTCCTCCACCAAGTACTGGCCGCTGCGACTGGTTACCATCCTCCTGGCTCAAGAAGAGCTCCTGGCTGCATGGCTCCAGGGATTCTGGGGTGTCTCCATCCGGCCCACCACCATCACTCCCGTTTTCTTCCTCCTCCTCCCCCCCCCCACACCAGCTCTGAAGTGTCCATGGTGGTGCTCGGAGTGGAGGTGGGGTTAACCCCAAGTATCGCATCCAGTTCCTTGTAGAATCTGCAGGTCGCAGGGGGAGCACCCGAGCGGCCGTTTGCGTCGCGGGCTTTGCGGTAGGCACTCCGCAGCTCCTTGACTTTAATCCTGCACTGTAGGGCGTCCCGGTCATGGCCTCTTTCCATCATGTCCTTTGATACCTTCCCGAAGGTATCGTAATTCCTACGGCTGGAGCGCAGCTGGGACTGGACTGCTTCCTCCCCCCAAACACTGATGAGGTCCAGCAACTCGCCATTGCTCCATGCTGGGGCTCGCTTGGCGCGTGGAGGCATGGTCACCTAGGAAGATTTGTTGATAGCACTCCACGCCACGCCGGGCTGAGCAAACAGGAAGGGGATTTTTAAAATTCCCGGGGAATGTAAAGGGTTGGTCACATGGTTGGTTACCTGAGGCCAGGGCAGTAGAGTTTGAACTGATGACCAGAGTGGCTAGAACAGGCATTGTGGGATACTGTCAAATAATTCTGGAGGCCATTCACAGCGCATTGGGTGGCCACACTGGCGCCACAGCGCTGCACTCGCTATTCCTCCCGGAGAGGTGGAGTACATGCAGCGCTGCAACCAAGGAGATACAGCGCTGCAAATGCCTTGCCAGTGTGGATGGGGAGTGAGTTACAGCGCTGGGGGCGGCTTTACAGCGCTGCAACTCGCAAGTGTAGCCAAGGCCTCAGTCTGCAAGAGGAAGAAAGGCTCCAGGGTGCTTGAAGGAGACCAGGATGGAGGGAGACTCATTAAAGGTGGGACTAGGAGTCTATAGTGAGATATTGGAGCCTTTGCTGATGGCCAATGAAAGAAAATTAATCTTTTCCTTCAGTGCAACCAAGAAGATCAGCTTCTGATGTCTCAGATCACCATGAATTCCAAATTGCACCATTGCCACATTCTCAGGAGGGATGGGTCCAACCTGTGGGCTCAAGTGAGCACATTACTGTACCATTACATTTCCTCTAACATCCAGTGGGCTGGAAATTCCCCAAGGAGTGTAAGGTTTACTAATTATTTACAAGACATTTCAGCAATCTGGTATGACCCTTGTCCAAAGCTCCTTTTAATAGCAGCCTCATATATTGCTCCCTTCTGGACAGAGTCTTTCTTGTGAATGGATACAGCCCACAGATACACAATACTATGGCCTGGCCAGAGGAGGTTCTGAGTGACTCTCCTTACTGAATGCAGTGAGGGCCCAAAGTGCATAGCATGTCTCAGGATCAGACCTATGCAAATTTAAGATTCACATTTCACTTGCACAGGAGTCAGGAAATTCACATTTAAGGTTCCCATAGCAACAGGAACTTGGCCCCCCCTTGCGTGTATGTATTACAAAAGGGTCTTTTTATAGGAGCATATAACACTGGGCTCTATCAGTTGACAAGAAACAGCATAACACAAAGGACATTTATTATATATAAAGGAAAATGTGCAAATATACAGACTCATAATACATAGGCTAGGAGGGAGTTTTACCAGACCTGCCAGAGAAGGGACAAGTAGGGAAGCAAAACAAGGTTATAGTATCAGTGAAAGGCTGGTGAGCAAAGCTCTCCCTGAGGAAAAGAACCAAGTTCTCTAGAGGGTATATGTTGTAAAACTGGTGTGGGCTACCTAGAAAGGTCTCCATTTCTGCACGTGGGGTTACACAGTCAACTCTCTACTCTCTGGGGTCACACAATTCTACGGCACCTGGGATCCCACAGTCATTCCCCATGCCCTCTGGGGATGCAAGGGTCAGTACAGTCATGGCTTTATCCCAAAAGCTTTTTTTTGTACAGTAATAACTAAGGCTGTTGATTAATCACAGTTAATTCATGCGATTAACTAAAAAAAAAAAAACTATTAAAAATTAATTGTGATTAATTAACAGTGCAATTAAAACTGTAAACAATAGAATACCAATTAAAATTAAATATTTTGGATGTTTTTCTACATTTTCATATATATTGTATTCTGTTTTGTAATTGAAATCATAATATATATTACTTTTATTATAAATATTTCACTGTAAAAATGATAAACAAAATAGTATTTTTCAATTCACCTCATACAAGTCCTGTAATGCAATCTCTCTGTCATGGAAGTGCAACTTACAAATGTCGATTTTTTTTTTTGTTACATAACTGCATTCAAAAAACAAACAATGTCAAACTCCAGAGCCTACAAGTCCACTCAGTCCTACTTCTTGGTGTTCAGCCAATCGCTAAGACAAACAAGTCTGTTTACATTTACAGGAGATAATGCTGCCCTCTTCTTATTAACAATGTCAGCAGAAAGCGAGAACAGGCATATGCATGGCACTTTTATAGCCGGCATTGCAAGGTATTTACGTGCCAGATATGCTAAACATTCATGTGCCCCCTTCATGCTCTGGCCACCATTCCAGAGGACATGTTTCCATGCTGATGACGCTCATTAAAAAACTAATGCATTAATTAAATTTGTGACTGAACTCCTTGGGGGCAAATTGTATGTCCCCTGCTCTGTTTTACGCACATTCTGCCATATATTTAATGTATTTCATGTTATAGCCGTCTCGGATGATGACTCAGCACACGTTGTTCAATTTAAGAACACTTTCACTGCTGGTTTGACAAAACGCAAGGAAAGTACCAATGTGAGATTTCTAAAGATAGCTACAGCATTCGACCCAAGTTTTAAGAATCAGAAGTGCCTTCCAAAATCTGAGAGGGATGAGGTGTGGAGCATGCTTTCAGAAGTCTTAAAAGAGCAACATTCCGATGTGGAAACTACAGAACCCGAACCAAAAAAGAAAATCAACCGTCTGCTGATGGCATCTGACTCAGATGATGAAAATGAACATGTGTCAGTCCACACAGCTTTGGACTGTTATCGAGAAAACCCATCATCAGCATGGACACATGTCCCCTGGAATGGTGGTTGAAGCATGAAGGGACATATGAATCTTTAGCGCATCTGGCACAAAAATATCTTGCGACAATGGCTACAACAGAGCCATGAAAATGCCTGTTCTCACTTTCAGGTGATGTAAACAAGAAGCAGGCAGCATTATCTCCTGCAAATGTAAACAAACTTGTTTGTCTGAACGATTGGCTGAACAAGAAGTAGGACTGAGTGGACTTGCAGGCTCTAAAATTGTACATTGTTTTATTTTTGAATGCAGATTTTTTGGACGTAATTCTAAATTTGTAAGTTTAACTGTCTTGATAAAGAGATTGCACTACAGTACTTGTATTAGGGGAATTGAAAAATACTATTTCTTTTGTTTTTTTAGAGTGCAAATACTTGTAATCAAAAATAAATAAAAAGTGAGCACTTTGTATTCTGTGTTGTAATTGAAATCAATATTAGAAAATGTAGAAAACATCCAAAAATATTTAAATAAATGGTATGATATTATTAACAGTGCGATTAATAGCAATTAATGTTTTTAATCACTTGACAGCCCTAGTAAGAACGACAACACTACTTGGCAGTAACACAGCATTGTAGGCATTTAGAATGAACCATAAACCATAGCCACTCTATGGCCAAACCCAGTAAGGCATGTTCAGGCTTAGCCTTGTTCCTCACAGTCCCCCATCCCCACAAAGCCAGGACTCGGGACAGATGGCCTATCAGAATTCACAGGTATTTATTCATTCTATTATTGTATGTTGGATATTTCCTTCTCAGATAGTGCAAAACCTCATAAAAATCTTTGTGCTACATGAACTCACCCTACACAGAGCCAGGACATTATTAATATTTTTATTACCGATTTCTGGTAGTGCGCACTGTGTGCTATGCACTTGTTAAATATACATGGAGAAACAGTCCCTGCCCCAAAGAGCTTACAATCCTGGACTAGCAACATACAAAGGGGGCAAGAACAATAAAATGTACAGTCAAAACATTCATGGTTTTCCTTTGAGTCTGCAGTCAAATGCGCAGTAACACAAGATTGCAATGCACCTAACCTGATTCAGCTCCCATTTCCTCAGAGAATGGAAAGGACACACCCAAATAGTCAGAAATCTCCTCTTAACTAGGTGTCTCACACAGTGACAATCACAACTGATCACTATAGGCGAGTGGTTCTCAACCTTTCCAGACTACTGTAGCCCTTTCAGGAATCTGAAGCCCAAGCCCTGCTGCCCAGGGCTGAAGCATGTAACTTAGCTTTGAGGGGCCTGCTGTGGTGTGGGGCCACAGGCAACTGCCCTGCTTGCCAGCCCTGCACCTGCAACCCCCTGGGGCTCACAATCCCCAGGTTAAGCAACACTGATCTAGAGGAGATGATGTACCCCTAGAAGACCTCTGCGTATGCGTATCCCTGGCTGAGAACCAAGGCTAAAGGTCATGGCTGAGGTAACTAACTGGTCCCTATATTTAATCTAGATGAGGTCAATGACTGGTCCTTACCCATCATCATAGTTACTGATAAAAGTGAAGCTGCCTCTGTAAAAGAATGATGCTCTCTGTAACTCTTAATGGCCTGTTTCCAGCTTGCACTCCATGATGCAACTCTAAGATGCACAGAGAGTCATTAGTTATTAAAACATTCAGCTTGGACATCTGCATTAGTTTAAACACAAAACATCCTTTCCTGAAAGTGACCGGAACACACACAATTTTTCTTCAGCCTGCCTCTTCATCATTGTGGCTGATGTAGGAGTTATATGATTGGGGGAGGGAGTGTATAACAGTTGGAGGGGGGTGTGGATGAACAACCGTTACCATACAAAGATAGGGGAGAGCAGAATTTGGGCAATTAGCTGAAATGTTAGAACCTGTTTATTGTGTGTTTCGAAGACAGTTGCTCCATCCCTCATCTATGTTCTTTCTGTTTCTACCAGCAGTTGAGATAAGTGCCCACGCTGCACTCCCTAGGTTTGCAGACTTGCCATCCACTCAGTAACAAGGGCCAGGCTGTGCTGAGCTGAAGGGATAAGGAAGCGAGAACTGCGTGATACATAACTAAGGAGCTGCATCACTGCAGGAAGAACACGCTAAAGTACACATGAAAAATTCACCATACAATCATAACACACCAAGGGTGCAGAAAGAAACCAGCTGAAGGGGCAGCCCCTAGAAATCTGCTCCAGCTCTGGGGCAGCTCTAACCCCAGCCCTGAAGAGACACAGTGAGACAGCCCCATGTGGGCCTTGCAGAGAACTCAGCTCTGCGTGACTGGGGATATCACTTGTTTAGCTCTGGCCAGCTCTTGCAGTAACTGTTACAAATTAAAAACTTTGTTCTTGTTTCTGGGATTTGTCAACAAAACAAGTCAGAACAAGTCTGTTTGGAAAGAAGCTAAACTATTCACTGACACAGTGTTCTGTAGACAGAAAAGATTAAATGCTCAACTTAGCTGGAGGGAACTAACTACTCTATGAGATCTGGAGGCAGAAAAAGGAGACCAGTAGCAGAAGGAGCTGCCAATCATAGAATATCAGGGTTGGAAGGGACCTCAGGAGGTCATCTAGTCGAACCCCCCGCTCAAAGCAGGACCAATTCCCAACTAAATCATCCCAGCCAGGACTTTGTCAAGCCTGACCTTAAAAACCTCTAAGGAAGGAGATTTCACCACCTCCCTAGGTAACCCATTCCAGTGCTTTACCAGCCTCCTAATGAAAAAGTTTTTCCTAATATCCAACCTAAACATCCCCCACTGCAACTTGAGACTATTGCTCCTTGTTCTCAGTGGTCATCTACTACCACTGAGAACAGTCGATCCATCTTCTTTGGAACCCCCTTTCAGGTAGTTGAAAGCAGCTATCAAATCCCATCTCATTCTTCTCTTCTGCAGACTAAATAATCCTAGTTCCCTCAGCCTCTCCTCCTAAGTCATGTGCTCCAGCCTCCTAATCATTTTTGTTGCCCTTCACTGGACTCTTTCCAATTTTTCCACATTCTTCTTGTAGTGTGGGGCCCAAAACTGGTCACAGTCTCCAGATGAGGCCTCACCAATGCCAAATAGAGGGGAATGATCACATCCCTCGGTCTGTTGGCAATGCCCCTACTTATATAGCCCCAAATGCCGTTAGCCTCTTGGCAACAAGGGCACACTGTTGACTCATATCGAACTTCTCGTCCACTGTAACCCCTACATCCTTTTCTGCAGAACTCCTGCCTAGCCAGTCGGTCCCTAGTCTTTAGCAGTGCATGGGATTCTTCCGTTCTAAGTGCAGGACTCTGCACTTGTCCTTGTTGAACCTTATCAAATCTCTTTTGGCCCAATCCTCTAATTTGTCTAGGTCCCTCTATATCCTATCCCTACCCTCCAGCATATCTACCACTCCTCCCAGTTTAAACAACAAGGAGTCCAGTGGCACCTTAAAGATTAACAGATTTATTTGGGCATAAACTTTTGTGGGTAAAAAAAACTCACTTCTTCAGATGCAACAGACTAACACGGCTACCCCCTGATACTTGACTCCTAGTTTAGTGTCATCTGCAAACTTGCTGAGGGTGCAATCAACATCATCCTCCAGATCATTAATGAAGATATTGAACAAAAATGGCCCCAGGACCAACCCTTGGGGCACTCTGCTTGATAATGGCTGCCAACTAGATATGGAACCATTGATCACTACCCATTGGGCCCAATGATCTAGCCAGCTTTCTATCCACCTTATAGTCCATTCATCCAGCACCATACTTCTTTAACTTGCTGGCAAGACTACTGTGGGAGACTGTATCAAAAGCTTTGCTAAAGTCAAGGAATAACACATCCACTGCTTTCCCCTCATCCACAGAGCCAGATATCTCATCATAGAAGGAAATTCGGTTAGTCAGGTATGACTTGCCCTTGGTGAATCCATGCTGACTGTTCCTGATCACTTTCCTCTCCTTGAAGTGCTTCAAAATTTATTCCTTGAGGACCTGCTCCATGATTTTTCCAGGGACTGAGGTGAGGCTGACTGGCCTGTAGTTCCCCAGATCCTCCTCCTTCCCTTTTTTAAAGATGGACAGTACATTAGCCTTTTTCCAGTCATCCAGGACCTCCCCTGATCGCCACGAGTTTTCAAAGATAATGGCCAATGGCTCTGCAATCACATCCACCAACTCCTTTAGCACCCTCGGATGCAGCGCATCCGGCCCCATTGAGTTGTGCTCATCCAGCTTTTCTAAATAGTCCTGAGCCGCTTCTTTCTCCACAGAGGGCTGGTCACCTTCTCCCCATACTGTGCTGCCCAGTGCAGTAGTCTGGGAGCTGACCTTGTTTGTGAAGACAGAGGCAAAAAAAGCATTGAATACATTAGCTTTTTCCACATTCTCTGTCACTAGGTTGCTTCCCCCATTCAGTAAGGGGCCCACACTTTCCCTGACCACCTTCTTGTTGCTAACATACCTGTAGAAACCCTTCTTGTTACTCTTAACATCCCTTGCTAGCTGCAACTCCAAGTGTGATTTGGCCTTCCTGATTTCACTCCTGCATGCCTGAGCAATATTTTTATACTCCTCCTTGGTCATTTATCCAATCTTCCACTTCTTGTAAGGTTCTTTTTTTGTGTTTAAGATCAGCAAGGATTTCACTGTTATACCAAGCTGGTCGCCGGCCATATTTACTATTCTTTCTACACATCGGGATGGTTTGTTCCTGCAACCTCAACAAGGATTCTTTAAAATACAGCCAGCTCTCCTGGACTCCTTTGCCCATCTCCCAGGGGATCCTGCCCATCAGTTTTCTGAGGGAGTCAAAGTCTGCTTTTCTGAAGTCCAGGCTCCGTATTCTGCTGTTCTCCTTTCTTCCTTGTATGAGGATCCTGCACTCGACCATCTCATGGTCACTGCCTCCCATCCACTTTTGCTTCCCCTACTAATTCTTCCCTGTTTGTGAGCAGCAGGTCAAGAAGAGCTCTGCCTCTAGTTGATTCCTCCAGCACTGAGGGGGAAGGAGAACTGCGGCCCCCAAGAGGAACAGGGAACAGCTGTGTAAAGCTCAGATTATAGTATGTCAGGGTGGGGAGCAAAAGGAAGAGAAACAAAAATGGGAGAAAAAAACAAGGAGACAAACAGAGAAGGGACAAGCAGGACTGGATGGGGCATCATAGGAGTTCTGGGCTAAGACAGGGCAACACTGGCTGGAAACTGAAGAGAATCTGTGGGAAAGAGAAGGGATTCATGATTTAACGCTTATTCTCAGTTACTGGAAGAAGCATTTACTCCTAAATGAGAATATTAATTCTGGTGAATACTCACTGGGAAGAGGGAGTTCTAAGAAAAATGAAACAATACTAGACTCTGGAGGTCACCATTTTCTGAGGTTAAACAGTTTACCTTGTTGCTTCATCACCTCCTGAGTCTTGTGGTCACTTATCAGATGCTCCATCACCACAATGACCACATTAGAACTCAAACCCAGTAGTTTTACATCTGTTCTTTTAGCCTGAGACATTATTTTGCATTAAGACTTCTGAGGGATGCCAACCCCAAAAATGCATATAACCTGCACCCTGTTTTACGTAACTAGACATTTAAGGCTTGTCTATGCTATAAAAATTATCCATCACTGACAAACAGGTACAACTGAACCTGGAACGAAGAGGGTTACCTCAATCAGGGTATACTTGTTAAATATACATGGAGAAACAGTCCCTGCCCCAAAGAGCTTACACTCCTGGACAAGCAACATACAAAGGGGGCAAGAACAATAAAATGTACAGTCAAAACATTCATGGTTTTCCTTTGAGTCTGCAGCCAAATGCGCAGTAACACAAGATTGCAATGCAGCTAGCCTGATTCAGCTCCCATTTCCTCAGAGAATGGAAAGGACACACCCAAATAGTCAGAAATCTCCTCTTAACTAGGTGTCTCACACAGTGACAATCACAACTGATCACTATAGGCGAGTGGTTCTCAACCTTTCCAGACTACTGTATCCCTCTCAGGAATCTGAAGCCCAAGCCCTGCTGCCCAGGGCTGAAGCATGTAACTTAGCTTCGAGGGGCCTGCTGTGGTGTGGGGCCACAGGCTACTGCCCTGCTTGCCAGCCCTGCACCTGCGACCCCCTGGGGCTCACAATCCCCAGGTTAAGCAACACTGATCTAGAGGAGATGATGTACCCCTAGAAGACCTCTGCGTACGTGTATCCCTGGCTGAGAACCAAGGCTAAAGGTCATGGCTGAGGTAACTAACTGGTCCCTATATTTAATCTAGATGAGGTCAATGACTGGTCCTTACCCATCATCATAGTTACTGATAAAAGTGAAGCTGCCTCTGTAAAAGAATGATGCTCTCTGTAACTCTTAATGGCCTGTTCCCAGCTTGCACTCCATGATGCAACTCTAAGATGCACAGAGAGTCATTAGTTATTAAAACATTCAGCTTGGACATCTGCATTAGTTTAAACACAAAACATCCTTTCCTGAAAGTGACGGGAACACACACAGTTTTTCTTCAGCCTGCCTCTTCATCATTGTGGCTGAAGTAGGAGTTATACGATTGGGGGAGGGAGTGTATAACAGTTGGAGGGGGATGTGGATGAACAACAGTTACCATACAAAGATAGGGGAGAGCAGAATTTGGGCAATTAGCTGAAATGTTAGAACCTGTTTATTGTGTGTTTGGAAGACAGTTGCTCCATCCTTCATCTATGTTCTTTCTGTTTCTACCAGCAGTTGAGATAAGTGCCCACGCTGCACTCCCTAGGTTTGCAGACTTGCCATCCACTCAGTAACAAGGGCCAGGCTGTGCTGAGCTGAAGGGATAAGGAAGAGAGAACTGCGTGATACATAACTAAGGAGCTGCGTCACTGCAGGAAGAACACGCTAAAGTACACATGAAAAATTCACCATACAATCATAACACACCAAGGGTGCAGAAAGAAACCAGCTGAAGGGGCAGCCCCTAGAAATCTGCTCCAGCTCTGGGGCAGCTCTAACCCCAGCCCTGAAGAGACACAGTGAGACAGCCCCATGGGGGTATTGCAGAGAACTCAGCTCTGCGTGACTGGGGATATCATCTGTTTAGCTCTGGCCAGCTCTTGCAGTAACTGTTAGAAATTAAAAACTTTGTTCTTGTTTCTGGGATTTGTCAACAAAACAAGTCAGAACAAGTCTGTTTGGAAAGAAACTATTCACTGACACAGTGGTCTGTAGACAGAAAAGATTAAATGCTCAACTTAGCTGGAGGGAACTAACTACTCTATGATTTCTGGAGGCAGAAAAAGGAGACCAGTAGCAGAAGGAGCTGCCAGTCTGATTTGGAAGGAGAACTGCTGCCACCCAAGAGGAACTGGGAACAGCTGTGTAAAGCTCAGAACACAGTATGTCAGGGTGGGGAGCAAGAGGAAGAGGAACAAAAACGGGAGAGAAAAACAAGGAGACAGAAACATAGAGAAGGGACAAGCAGGACTGGATGGAGCATCATAGGAGTTCTGGGCTAAGACAGGGCAACACTGGCTGGAAACTGAAGAGAATCTGTGGGAAAGAGAAGGGATTCGTGATTTAACGCTTATTCTCAGTTACTGGAAGAAGCATTTACTCCTAAATGAGAATATTAATTCTGGTGAATACTCACTGGGAAGAGGGAGTTCTAAGAAAAATGAAACAATACTAGACTCTGGAGGTCACCATTTTCTGAGGTTAAATAGCTTACATTGTTGCTTCTTGTGGTTACTTATCAGATGCTCCGTCACAACAATGACCACATTAGTACTCAAACCCAGTAATTTTACATCTGTTCTTTTAGCCGGAGACATTATTTTGCATTAAGAATTCTGAGGGATGCCACCCCCAAAATGCATATAACCTGCACCCTATTTTATGTAACTAGACATTTAAGGCTTGTCTATGCGATAAAAATTATCCATCACTGACAAACAGGTACAACTGAATATGGAACAAAGAGGGTTACCTCAATCAGCGTGGGACGGCATGGCAAAGACTCGCCGCATCCAGTGTGGGAGGGGAGGGCAAGGGCAAGGGCACACTGTGTCCTGCACTATTTTAGAAACTGTGATTAAATCTTCCTCTTCCTTTTGATGTCTGAAGCAGAATTTTGTAGCATGGTCAGGATTGTTTGCACTGTTATTGTAGCCATGTTGGTCTAAAGATGTCAGTTCTAAGGCTAAAGGTGTCAGGACTCTGGAGGCCTGGTCCTAGCGTCTCCCGTGCACAGGAGGGCCGGGCTTTAAAGTCTCAATCTTGAACCTATTGGAGACTGATTTATCTTTGACACCTGCACACCCTCCAGATGTCTAAACTAAAGGATTGGCAGAAACACCATGAGACTATGACAGGCTCAGTTACTATTTCTCTAGAGATCTATACCAAGCTCATTGCTGTGGTTCCTTGGTATAGAGTCCCCTACAGAGGACAATCAGTGGGAGTGGGGTAAGGAGAATTTGTGGCATGCTCCTGTTAATCATTCACAGATCAACTAGTTTCCTCCAGGGCAGCCTTATAAAGCCAAGACCCAGTAGCTAATCAAGGGAGTCAGGCAGGGCCAGGAGGAGATGATGAGTACAGGGTGAATCCAGCGCCAAGAATCCTAAGAATTCTTTTAATTAGCTGACCTCATGGCAGGTGTCAAGTGAAATTATGGCCTCTGATATGCTTGGCTCCAGCTGACATTGGGCAGGACTTATTGAAACAAAGTAGAAAAATGCCTCTGGCCAGAAGGCAATAGGAGGTTAGGCACTGACTGCACCGAAAGGAGACACAGTCAGAGAAGCTGCCCTTTCCGCCCATCCCTTTTGAAATACTCATTGCTAGATACCATCATGCCAGGGCCTAGAATCCACTGAGAGGATGCAGCCTAAACAGCCTGTCTGGAAATTCCCCAGGACTGCAGTTGAGGGTTGTTAGCTACTGTGTTCATAGACAAGAACCAGGAGCATGAGGTGCTCACACTGCGCGGCATGACTATCTGGGTAGTTAGACCAAACCTGTCTCTGTGGTATCCGAGCACCTTGTTACTGTCTGCTCCTATCCCATCCCATTAACCTAGACTTGCTGGTGTCTGACACTCTCCTTAACACTGAAGTAGCAGATTGCTGCTGTGCAGCAAAAGCATTCAAGCCCAGCCACCAGGACTGTAGCAGGTTAATCTCAGGCTGAAGTTTGGGGCATCCCTGCAGGGGATGCGCTGAGAATCGTTCCCAAAGACGCTTAGTTGCGTGGCCACAATCTTATCTCACTGCATCACCTTCCATTCTCAGGTTAGCAGAAAGGTCCCCTGCTGGGCAGCGACCTCTCTTCTAGTTGTGACATGAATATACCTTCACTATAGACCCAAGCTGGCAGAGGGATCAATCAGACTTTCAGGAGAGGGGGCCCCAATTTGCAAGACACTCCTTTAGATCTCACAAGCAGCTGTGGGATATGCTGCTCCCTGGCTTAAGTCTCTGCAGGCTCTGTTCACCTCTCATGTGCTGCACAGAAGCAGCCGTTGTGTTTCCAATAGGTCTTTTAAAAACATACTATTGGACTCTTAATACATTCCATGGGTGGCGTACCCAAGCCCACCTATCCACTGATGCTTTAAAAACTCCCACACCCCAATCTTGATCTATGCTGGTTATGTGATATGTGTGTACCTCGTGAACCTTGTAACCAATACTCGCAATCCCCCAAAACCCAAGCCCGACCCCAGATGTACAGTACCTTCCCTCTTAACTTGTGTAAATTTGATTTCAAACATTAACTTTAATAAAAATTTTAAATTTGTTTCTTTACCATATTGAGCTAAAGTAGCTTTGTCCTGATATGGAAATGTGCATTCACTGTGTCTTGGAGTAAATGAGTCAGTGACACCTTACCCCCTCCTTCTCCACCTGCTCCCACCAGGAAATACCTAGGCAAAAGAACCAGAAACTCAGGGCTTAGCTACACTTGAGAATTCACAGCGCTGCCGCAGCAGCACTGTGAAGCGTAAGTGTAGTCACGCCGCCAGAGCTCTCTCGCAGCGCTGCAAGTACTCCACCTCTCCGAGGGGAAGAGCTTGCAGCACTGCAAGCGAGCGTGCAGCGCTGCAGGCGCTGATTACACTGGTGCATTATAGCGCTGCACTCGTTGCGCTCGGGGGGGGCGTTTTCACACCCCTGAGCGCAGCAAGTTGCAGCGCTGTACAGCGCCAGTGTAGCCAAGGCCTCAGTCCCAGTCACCACTGCAACACCACACCAGATTCTTCAGGTTCATCCCAACAAAACCAGTTCCTCTCATAATGGCTCTAACAGCAACTTTGTTGGAAAATACTGCTGAAGCCAGCCCTGAGAAGTGTGTGGCAGTCAGGGCTGTTTCTTTCCCATTAAGCACAATATGGGAAGGTGAGCTAGTGGCTTTCTGGAGTACTAAAGGTAGGAGCTCATAGCAGTCAGCTGATGCATATAAAAAGGAACCAAAACAAATGTCTCTCTTGAGCCACAAGGAAAAGACACCTGGTGGAAACCCAGAGCATTTGTGACAAGGTGAAAGCAGATAGTGAGGGGACATACGTAATGGCTGCCACTTCACCTAGTCTTCTTTCATCAGCATGCACTGCTGCAGAATGGGGAGTCTTTATTTGAGAATGACATGCTTGGGCAAGTTACTTCACCTCTCCTGACTCAGTTTCTACAGCTGTAAAATGGCTTTTGTACCCACTCACCAGCCTCTCGGCAGTTTAGGGTCAGTTAATGCCTGTCCAGTGTTCTGAACACGTAAAATGCTAAGCACTGTTATTCTAACAGCCTATTACTGACCCCAGGACCATAGTGTGACACCCTCTTCACATCCCAACCCTCCTACAGCATCTCACTCCCTTCTAATCAGCTGATATTTAGATCACACAAAGATGCCAGCAGGTAGAGGTGGGCCAGACATTCACCTAGTGTGCCACATTTTAAGGGGCACCTCAATAGTCCACTGAATAGCAGTGCTCAGATAGTGGGCTATTTTGCAGATACTTAAAGAAGCTCTTGAGCCCTCCTCCACAGACTCTGGTGACTCCATCAGCTTTGAGAGACACCTGCCCACTTCTAAATTCTCTTTTGAAGTTGTTAGTATTGGAGCATGTATATTAAAGTATTGCTCTGCTGAAAGGTGTTAATGACTACTACCAAGCGGGTCTTTGATCTACACACAATCAGATTTGGTTTAAGTCAATGGCTGTGCTAAGCACCCTTCTCACAGGTGAAATGGAAGGAGCAATTACATGCTCTTTTATGTAGTGATAACTGGAAACAGGAAGAGGTTACTGCCCAAAGTCTCGCAAGGAAGCCTCAGCAGGACTAAGATGTGTGGTGTGACTGATTTCCCTGGGACTGGGTGCAATCACAGGGGCTAGGGGAGTGTATGCAAGCTGCTTGTGCTGGAGCAGAGAAAGACAGCAGAAAGCAAAAGAATCAGTGGTTGAGTGTGGCCCTGACATGGAGCAGAGAGACAGAGCTCCTTGGGCACATAAAGTACTAGAGGAGCAGACTTGGAAATAGCAAGAAAAGAAGATGCCTACTGTTGTTTCTATTGTGTTCAAGGAAACAAGACTTTGGTGTAATCCTGTTTATATACAAGAAATGCACGCAAAGAATATACCTAATTCATATCCTCAATTTCTTTTTCTAGTGGAGAGAATTCTGCAAGGCTCCAAATATTGTCTAACCACTCGGGACAAAGGGGCAATAGTAAATTAACCTGTTGCAGATAGAGGCCTCACATGATCATGCCCTGCTTTCTTGGCTTCTCTTGCTGAGTCATCCCCTTACATATTCTGTTGGCCCAGCTCTCTACCCTGGGTGGCTTCATAGTACATTTAAAATGAAAAGCTGAAGTTGTGGCCCAGCAGAAGCCCCTGAACAGCTTCCTTCCCTCAGGAAGCCTCAGCTTATGACACACCCTTGCTGCAGTAATAAGTAGGTTCCTCCCTACACAGAGGAAGTCCAGCTGGAAACAGTCAGCCCTTGACCCACCAAGCCATGTCATGTTTAGTCCAGCTGGGTCTGACACACTCCCACAAAGCCACACACATATCTGGGACTGTTGAATTAAATTTGAGTATAATAAGATACTCCCAGAAGCACAGTTAGATTTGCATCCAGTCTCTGATGTTCCTGCCGCTTCACATTGAATACGTAGATGGATCAGTTCATGACCTCACCATTAGACATAAAACATGACCTTTAAAGTGTGATTCAGTACAACAGCCTGCACCATGACAACCATCAGATAGGAAATGGAGACTAGCAGATAAGGTGCTTCCCCAAAGAAGGCCCCTGAGAACTTCTTTCAGACTCTTGTGGTCTGGACTGTGGCACAGAAAGAAATAATCAGGAAAATGTGCAATAAATGTTAGAAACTCAATTGGACTAGGAGTTTCCATATTTACCCACTGTGAAAAAAAGGAGATCTCTGCAAAAAGTTAGGGACTTACCAACTGGAGGAGACACCCATGAACAGGGAGGCTGGAATGAGAGCTGGCTTTCTCTTATTGCAGGGGAAGTAGACTACCTGTGCAGTCTCTGAGAGTAATGAGGACAATCTGTGTGAAATAATCTTGGGCTGTGATAAGAGAAAATGTGTGATATTCCAATGCCCCTGGATCTCCCAATTCCAAAGCTCACTCAGGGCTACGGTGCATCTGCTTGAGCCTCTCACAGACAGCGATGGGTATTACTGAGAAGGCTCAGAGCCAGCAGATAAGCACAGACTGTATTTTCTGTGGGGGCTGTGTGAAGCTTACTATGTTCTGTACTCATCCTATGTACAAACAGAGGACTTCAGTCTTATCAATCTGGCATCTTTCAACAGCATTAAACCGACTGGAGAAAAAAATTAAATCCAAACTTTCCTGTGCTGGACCTGATCTGCTAAGTGTGCCAGCCCCTGGGAAAGGGAGTAGTGATTCTCTGCTCAGGGTCACTTCTAAACTCCTTGAAGAACTTCAATATCTATGAATAAACAATAGTGGATTGCCTAACCCCTGCAAATGCCAGCTGATCTCCTAGCCCCACAGGGATTCCAGCGGACACAGAAGCTCCTATAGTGTGACTCATGGTTGCCCTTTGGCCACTTTACAGTCATTAAAAGGAGCCAAAGAGCAACCACAGGCCCCTTCCCTGGTGAACAGTCCCCGCACAGCACACACCCCTCCAAGTGCAAAGCCTGTTCTACCAGCCGCATGCCAACCCTGCAGAAGTCCTATTTGGATACAAGGTCAGTTCTGAGGTGGGCTGACAGAGGAAGGGGGTGTATTGAAGCAGGAGGAGGCATATCCAGGGCAGACCTGTAACTTAGCAATTGCTTAGCTGCCACAAGGCAGCCCTAGCCTGCCCCAGTAGCTGAATTGTCTCCCAGCAGCCCCAGAATGGGGGAAGTACAGCTGCATGTGTTTAGTCCATAATCCATCTGAGCACCTAGGCAGAACTAGATGGGTTAAAGAACACTAGGATGTCTGCAGGTGCAGCCGGGGAAACATCTTGTTGCCGTCTAGCAATCAGAAGTCCATAATATGCTAATTACCACTAATATGGTCTAGAGTCAGTGTTATCTAATTTACACAGCTTTAATTTACTACAACAAGGGACTTAAACACCTAAGGAGGTTCTCAGACAAACAAACACCTCAATCAAGTTGGAGTTAAGGTTAATTCGTGTCAATAATTTAAAGGGTAAAGCATATTAAACCCCTCCCCCAAAACACATCCTGGAATGCCAAGAATCATAGAATCATAGATTATAGGACTGGAAGGGACCTCGAGAGGTCATCGAGTCCAGTCCCCTGCCTGCATGGCAGGACCAAATACTGTCTAGACCATCCCTGATAGACATTTATCTAACCTACTCTTAAATATCTCCAGAGACGGAGATTCCACAACCTCCCTAGGCAATTTGTTCCAGTGTTTAACCACCCTGACAGTTAGGAACTTTTTCCTAATGTCCAACCTAGACCTCCCTTGCTGCAGTTTAAACCCATTGTTTCTGGTTCTATCCTTAGAGGCTAAGGTGAACAAGTTCTCTCCCTCCTCCTCATGACACCCTTTTAGATACCTGAAAACTGCTATCATGTCCCCTCTCAGTCTTCTCTTCTCCAAACTAAACAAACCCAGTTCTTTCAGCCTTCCTTCATAGGTCATGTTCTCAAGACCTTTAATCATTCTTGTTGCTCTTCTTTGGACCCTTTCCAATTTCTCCACATCTTTTTTAAAATGCGGCGCCCAGAACTGGACACAATACTCCAGCTGAGGCCTAACCAGAGCAGAGTAGAGCGGAAGAATGACTTCTCGTGTCTTGCTCACAACACACCTGCTAATGCATCCCAGAATCATGTTTGCTTTTTTTGCAACAGCATCACACTGTTGACTCATATTTAGCTTGTGGTCCACTATAACCCCTAGATCCCTTTCTGCTGTACTCCTTCCTAGACAGTCTTTTCCCATTCTGTATGTGTGAAATTGATTTTTCCTTCCTAAGTGGAGCACTTTGCATTTGTCTTTGTTAAACTTCATCCTGTTTAACTCAGACCATTTCTCCAATTTGTCCAGATCATTTTGAATTATGACCCTGTCCTCCAAGGTAGTTGCAATCCCTCCCAGTTTGGTATCATCCGCAAACTTAATAAGCGTACTTTCTATGCCAATATCTAAGTCGTTGATGAAGATATTGAACAGAGCCGGTCCCAAAACAGACCCCTGCGGAACCCCACTCGTTACGCCTTTCCAGCAGGATTGGGAACCATTAACAACAACTCTCTGAGTACGGTTATCCAAGTTTAAAGTTAAGGTAAAACTACAGCTTTTAAAATTATCGATCCCTAATACCCAGATTCGTCCCATGAAGAGAACACTTGTCTTCTTACGGCACCATAGTTGTCAAAACTCTGACTTATTGATGACCACGTAGACAAACCACAGAAACAGACATACAAACTTTGCTAGTTCATGAACCGAAAAGAGCCTTCTCTATTATTTCTAAAGTGTGCACGTGCTACCAAATATAAAGGTGTCATTAGACACAGAACTGGCATATCTTTGTGTACAAACCTTTGAAGCCAAGATTGTAAAATTATGCCTCTACGTGGCAAGATCATAGGATGCAGTAACAACAAAGCATCACAGAGATGTGAAACCAGAAATAAAGCTACACTCTTGATAGGCAGCTTGTAAGCTGTACAAAAGTGTCTCATCCATATTTCACCCACCAGTACTGCAGCTTCATGAAGGTGAAGGTAACTACACAGGAAGAAAGCTGGGATGGGCCTTTTTGCTTGTTTTTATTTTGCTTCTTTCTAATGTATAAAACTGACTTGAAAGGTTATGAGAAAAAAGAGAGTTTTCTTTGTGCTTGTCTTTGCAATTAGAAATTCCAGCCCTGCACCCAGGTCTCTAAGTGCCCCTACCTGGACATTTCCATACTTTCCAATATTTGTTCTTAAACTTTACGTTAACTGACCATTCCTTGGCTTTCTGAACTGTGTTTTTATCACACTGCACAATACCTTCAATGCTTTTTCCATGTAGCTACTGATTTGTTTTAACAATCCAAACTCCAGCTTCACTAAATTGTTTTGTTTTTAATCTGGAAGCAGAGATATGCCAGCAGCAGATAGCCTGTGTCTGTCTTTAATTCCCAATAAATGGTACCCTTTCCCTCTCAGTTAGCAGACATGTTCTGTCACCTTTTTGTCAAACTGCTACAGAAACAGTTTCTCTCCCTCACAGCAACAGCTGATTGATGGTCCAGCTGCCCTTCAATCAGATGCTACATCACTGCCCACAGATCTAATACCCAAGCCCAACAGCACCGTTGCTACTTGCTTTGTGAGTGACTCATGAAGAGAAGGATGTGATAAGGCCCCAGTCAAGCGAAGACAAGGCCTCAGAGGGAAGGTATCTCCTCACTGCATGGAAATCATGCCAAATTCAAAGGTTCACCAGCATAGTCTTAGTTTGACTTCTATATCTGGGGGGAAGCTCCAATCAGGCCAATGGGGAGGGGGGAATTTTGCACCTGCCTGAGGCTTGCAGTTTGGGGGGGGCAATGTCCCCCTGCTTCTCCCCAACTATGCCCAGGCCAGCACTTCCTCTTGCTAAAGGTGCCAGGTAACCCTCATCACAGAGCCTGACAGGGGCTCTTTCCAGCTATTTCCTGGGTTCACAAACTGGGAGTCCTGACTCCTCAGGGGATCATGAGGTTATGATGTGGGGGGTCGTGAGCTGTCAGCTGCCACCCCAAATCCCACTTCATCTCCAGCATTTATAATAGTGTTAAATATAAAAGTGTTTTTAATTTATAAGGGGGGGGATTGCACTCAAAGGTTTGCTGTATGAAAGGGGTCACCAATACAAAAGTCTGAGAACCACTGAGCTATTTCCTGAAAGTGAAAGCCTTTCACACACTGTTTTCCCTGGACATACTATCAGACTGTAATTTCAGTGTGAAGTTGAGGGCAGGAATCTGATTCCTATTGAATCAGCTTCTTCATAGTTCCCGCAAATCTGTTATTGCAGCAATTATCTCATCAGAGTAAACCTGTGTGCAATGATAATGCCATAGTGTCCAGCTCTAAGGCTGCCACCTTGTCCTTTGCCCTTCATGCTTACATACAGTAGTACCTATAAAGCTATATGTCAGATCGCCCTCTCTTCTGAGACAAGCCCCTCCCCCTCAGCTTCTCTGCTTCCATAACCCCCCATATGTAGTATCCTTGTCTTATATACTCAAGTCATTAGTATTTACTGATGCAGGAGATGAGACTAGAGGACCTAATTGTCCCTTCTGGCCTTAAACTGTATACAATTCCTCATAAGAGAGCTAATTTCTCAGACTGCTTCTCTAGGACTGAACTCATCTGTGCCTTGGCAGGGTAACCATTCCTGCTCTAAAAAGTCCATCAGGGTTTTCATAAAGCATTACAAACTCTCCAGTCTTTCCCCTCCACATCCATCACTGACAGCAAACCCACCAAGTGTCAATTCCTTTCTTTTTAGCAGCGTTGCCTATTGTGGCCTTTTCCTGGAAAGGAGTCTGTAGTTCATGCTGCTTCCAGCTATTTCAGCCAAATGCTCCATCTTCATGATCTGAACCCAACCCAATCCAATCTGCCTCAGGGAATCAGAAGTTAGGGACAGAAAGGTTCGAGGTCGTGTTTAGTCCTGTCACCCAATCCCTCCTCCAATGGGATAAATCAGCTTTGTCCCTATGGGAATTTCTGAAGGGCTTTAATTGATTACTGGTTTTAGGATGTTGGTTCTAAGGATCAGAGTCATAGTCTTAGATGGACTCAAATCATGAAAAATAATTTAACTTGTTGGTCCTTAAATTCCTATTCCCAGTTCCCCCCAAAACGCTCTCCAGCCTTGAGCCTCCCACCCAATGTCTATTTCCCAAGAGCCCTAATGAGCTCCCCAGACAATTTAATCTCTGAGTGTTAATGATGTGACCTGGTGACAATCAGTCATATGGGGCTACACTAAAAGGCTGAGGCATATCCAGGATCTCAGATGAGGCAGCAAGAATCTCCTGAGAGCAAAGAGAAAAGCTAAGGAATCTCTGTGTTAAAGATACAGGGTGTATAAAGATCCTAGTGGTTAACAAGGGAACTGGGCAATAAGAATTCAAACCTCTGCTGTTGTTAAAATCAGGTAGCCTCTATTTTAAGAGCATCATCAATGTGGGTGGCCCTGCACAAACATGTAAGACACAGTCCCTGCCCCAAGGAGTAACGGCCTAACCTTTAGAGAAAAGTGGCCATTTGAGAGAGTGTAGTATCCACTAGGAGGTAGACTGGGTGCATGGAGGCTCTTATCTCCGGTGCTAGGAGCACATTATCCCAGCACAGGGCCTCAGACTGCAAAATTCAAACCTAGATTCAACTTGTCCAATATCTCTCGCTGTGTTTGGACTCAGGGATTTTGTTGAGGCCCTCGTCTACTCTCCCCCTTCTTCCAGTTATCTCCCTCACACCCTTTCCTGCCCTGTCCTCTCCCCCGTACACTGCTCTGTGCTCTCTAAGACTGCCAGGGCAGGTATTGTTCCACTCACAGATCGGTGTCTCTTTTTCAAGTGATGTGAATAGGCACCATTCAGAGACGGACGCCTGGTGCATTACGTGCCTGAACTGCATCATCTGCTTGTTTAGTGTGGAAAGCTCCCTGGAGGAGGGACATGGTCTTTCTCTATAGTTTGTACAGCACCAGTTAAGATGATGGCCCAAGGAAATAATGAACTTTTGTATATCTTGGGGCATTGTGTGGGTGATTTTCTCCCCCCCCCCCCCATTCCTGGAACCGTGATGAAGGTTCTCTTTGTAAGTGGCACTTATCTGATCTGTTCCTGGCTCTCAAAAGGAGTCAAGAGAAAAGGGAATGTACCAAAAAGAGACGCTGTGGAGTCACTAACTGCTTTCTGATCAGGACCATGAATAATACTGATTGGATGAGAGCCAGGATGTGTTCTGCTGACTTCATCAGGCACTTCCTCCCCCTCATCTTTGGAAAAAACTAACCCAGCCCATCCTGACCTCATCGCCACAGCCTACCACCGTGTATCTTTTCCTCTGGGTGAAAAAGTCCCACCCCCTTTCCCCTGTAAAGTCTCCACCTCCTTGCCTGGCATTTTAAGAAGGACACTGGAGCTATTTAGAGAGATCAGAGCTTAGACATATTCAAAGCACATCCAGGCTGCACTGAAAGGAAACCATCAGCAGAATACAGAAGAGAAGTGAAGGTATGTGTTATTCTGCACCTGTCTGTGCAGAGTCTTTCCCTTCCCCCCTATGGCTTAGTATTGCAATCAGAGCAGGGGTAAATAAGGTCACACTTCTGATATTAATGATTATTTCTTAATTAATTAGCATGATGTACAGTGCTTTAGAATGTGGAATTTAACTTAGCTGTTTCTTTTCAGCCTCTGGGGAGAATTATGAAGTTGGGAACAGATGATGCTTTCCAGTTCTCTCAGGAAAGCCTTGCTACCCCAAGTCAGGGAAAAGTAGAGCAGCTAAAGGACTGACAGCCTTTGGCACTGAACTGCACTTGGGTAGGAGCCCCCTGCACAGAGAAAAAGAAAAGAATAGTGTACATAAAAAAGAAGAAAAAGAAAAGAATAGTATAAATAAAAAAGAAAATAGTAATATAAATAAAAAGAACAGATATAACAAATCTTCCAAAAGCAACAAAAGACCGAGAGTGCCAGCTGTGCCATTATCATTTGTCCTATTCATGAGAGGGGCTGAGGTCAGACTGCACATTTCTCTTCAGGATTCCCGTCTAAGCAGGGATGACAGAGGGGCCTCCATGGGCTCTCTAGGCTTCTTCCTCTTCCCAAACACAACCAGAGCTACAGCAAATATTCAGAACAATTCCCAAGGGTAAATCAGACTTCACAGGTGTCAAGGGAATGGTGTATTTCAGAGACCGTGAAGGGATAGGATATAAATATAAATGCCCTGGCTATGGAGGTGGCAGACAGGAAGAAATAGTAAGAAACTAGGCACCACAATGCTCAGTACAGGATTGGGGCACTACAACTCCTCTCAGCAGGCAGTAAAGGGGAGAAAGGCACTAAGGCGCTTTCTCCCTGCAGACAGGAGGGGCAGTGAGGCCCGGACTTTATGCCCCTCTGATGAGCTAAATCAGCTTAGAGAAGTACAATCAGCACAAATGGCAAACAGCTACTGATTCCAAATCCAGAGTCAAGGCAATGGGTTCTAATGAGAAGAGGATGGAACTGGGAGTCAGGACTCCTGACTTTTAATCTCTATTCTGCCTCAGACTGTCAATGTGACCTTGGGTGAGTCTCTTCACCTCCATGGGTCTTGCTTTCCCCACCTTTAAATTGGGAGTAACATTTATTTACCTATTGCTGAGGAGAGTTGTGATGCTTAAATCATTAACACTGAACATGTGACGTTCAAAGTAATCTTGTTTCTGAGGCATCTGCAGAGATGTAGCTGTGTCTGTAGAATGCAGCATCCTTTCGCTGTGTTGATTCCAGATTGGTAATGAGTTTTGTGCTACTAACACAACATGTGCTTTAGGTGCACTAACTCCAGAACTGTTCCCCGGCTTTGTTTAGCACAAGGTTATCATGATATCATCAAGCAGGTGCACCAGGATCCAAGTATGTGTTTCTGGGGGGTGGCAAAGCATCATGAGGCAGATAGACTAGTTACATGCTACCCAGCTCACTTGGTGTTATGCAGAGGTTTGCACTTGGGATGGTGCTGCACTAAGGGCATGTCTGCACTATACTGTATCTGGGAGGGAGGGAGCCGCCCAGTCTGGATCCACAGACTCATGCTAGCCCATTAAAAATAGCTGCGTAGACACTACGGTTCAGGCTGGAGCTTGGAATCTGAAGCCTTGTGGTGGGGAGAAGAAGGTAGCTTGAGAGCCTGAGCTGCAACATCAAAGCACTGTCTACACAGCTATTTTTAGAATGCCAGCATGAACCTGTTACCACAAATCTGTGGATCCAGGCTGGGAGGCTTGCTTCCAGATGCAGTGTAGACATCCCTAAAAGTGCAGCCCATTAACCTCTGCACTGATTCCTAATTGATTTCTACAAAAGGCAGCCTGGGGGTGTTTGCTCTAGTCAGACTGTAAATGCTTTAGGAAAGGGTCTGTCTCCTTAGGTGTTTGTGCAGACTGAGCACAGCAGGTCCTGGAGATCCTGGAGTGCACACCCTCTCTGGGCTTCACACCACTTAATACATTCCTTAAAACCTCAATCCAAACATTTTAAAAACACCCTATCGTAGCCAACCTCCTCTTTCATCCCCCCCCCCATCCTATTTTCCCCTCCCTCCTCTTTGTTTCTCTACTTAGGGATGGTCTATACTGGGGGATGGAGGGGGAATCGATCCAAGATACACAACTTCAGCTACGCGAATAGCGTAGCTGAAGTCGAAGTATTTTGGATTGAATTACCTGGGGTCCACATGGCGCGGGATCGACGGCCGCGGCTCCCCCGTCGACTGCGCTACCGCCGCTCGCTCTGTTGGAGTTCCGGAGCCAACAGTGAGCGTGTTCAGAGATCGATATATCGCGTCTTAACGAGACGTGATATATCGATCCCGGATAAATCAATTGCTACCCGCCGATACGGCGAGTAGTGAAGACGTACCCTTAACTTCAGACAAGAAACTAGTTCATTCAAAACAAAACATTTGCCCATTTACCTAAATATGCCAGGTCTGCACAAATCAAGCAGATTCTAATCCGTTTAGAGTTCCATAAGAATCTAGCCAGAGAGTAAATTTAAAGTGACAGCATCAATTAAAGTATAGTATGACCTGGATTACCTTTAATGTATTTTATACAGAACGAAAGTGTCAGCACAGTAAATCCAGCCCTTTCTATTTTATCACTGGATTAATTTACCAAGGGTCATGGTGGATTCTCCATCACTGGCAATTTTTAAATCACAAGTGGATGTTTTTCTAAAAGATTTTCTCTAGGAATTATTTTGGAGGAGTTCTATAGCCTGCTTTATATAAGGAGGTGAGACTAGATGATCACAATGGCCCCTTCTGGCCTTGGAATCTATTTGCTGGTCACAGGGGCCGAAGCAACAGGCATAACTAGGCCAGAGGCAGGTAGCCGAAAAAGATTATTGCTAGAAGGTCTCTGCTTCTATCCATGTAAACATTCTCATATTTTCAGAAATCCATGTGCTTTCCTAGATAGGGCTTATCATTAAGACCACTCTGATTGATTGGGTAAGGCACAGCTGAGGCCAGGGATAAGACTAACAACACACATTGGGCAAACATCAGTTACCAGCCTTCCAAGCACACTGGACATCAGAACTGCCCAACAGCTACAGATAGGGGATTATGCACTCATTTTTGTGTATTGGAGAGGTGCTGGCTGGAAGGAATAGCAAGGGTTATTGGAACAAAGGAATCAGATGACATCCATGAGATACAGGAAGTACTATCTGGTACAAAGAAAATTAAAGGATATGAGCTGCAGGTCAGCACTGCTAGAGTGTACAGTAGACTACATTAAAAACTGACTAACAAGCTAAGTGTAATTGGGACAGAATTTGTTTTATATTTAATTCTTTCTTTAAGTAACTCTGGTGCTTTTTAAATGGAAGATTCTCCTCTCATACCAGTCTCCAAGATTTTAATACAAAACCTTTCAGGATATAAAAACATCTCTGATTCCTTCTTTTTCCTATCCAAGCTCCTGTTCCACCTGATTCCACATAGCCAGGCTCCTGGTAGGTGACTACCCAGGTTAGCTCCAATACTTTGTTCTACTGCAGGAAATTCAGACTTTGCCACAACTGGCTTATTTCCAGGGAATCCTAAATTTCCTCAGAAGAAATGGCTCAGCAGACACACTTCCACAGACAGATACTTGCTGGAGGATTAGGTCAGAGATTCTTCCTTTCGGATGAATAAAGTCTCACTTCCCTTACATAATGACAGGTTTCAGAGTAGCAGCCGTGTTAGTCTGTATCTGCAAAAAGAACAGGAGTACTTGTGGCACCTTAGAGACTAACAAATTTATTAGAGCATAAGCTTTCGTGGACTACAGCCCACTTCACGAAAGCTTATGCTCTAATAAATTTGTTAGTCTCTAAGGTGCCACAAGTACTCCTGTTCTTTTCACTTCCCTTAATGAGGTTTCAGAACCTCCATTCTCATGTGCTGCTTTAAGAGGAGGAATTGCAGCCTCCCTCTGGCTGGCAAGAGTGACATTGGTCCTATGGTGCTAATTTACATCAAGTTATGGTTATACTGCAGCATCTGCAAGAATTCAAAGTCATAGCATAGCTCTGATTTCAGGCAACAGCCTGAGGACTTCTGTGTAATAAATTGGCACTAGATTTGATCAACAGTCTTGTGACTTTAGGGTAACAAAGACAGAGATGCTAGTTTGCTACAGCACTCCTGGGGACTTCAGAGGCTTATGTCAGATTCATGTCCATATTCCTGAGAATCATTGCCTGTTTGTAAAATGTTTCTGCACTTAAAAATAAATAAATAAATAAATAAAAAAGGCCTGCTATACAGCAGGGACCCATTTGTAAAATGAATTTTGTAAAGCCAGGGCCCTGAGAGTCTTTCTTGGGAGATTCTGTGAACAGAAGACAGAAGCAAAATCCCTTAATTTTATGATGCTCTTGTCACAATGTAATGAGAATCTATTTACATGACAGTTGGACAAAAACAAAAATCATTAGTTTCTGACAGCAGCACCAGTAACACTGGGGGTTCTGAAATCTCACATGCTGGGTACAGAGGGCCGTCACTAGCAATCTCCTGAGAAGTCTTCCCACTCTGGCACTATATCCTACCTTGTTCAATTGGAAAAAAATGTCCCCAGTATGATTTTAGGTGAAAATAACTTACTTGAAGGGAGCTGTGCAAGTATATGGCACTTTACTGAATGTCCCTAGGAATTTACCATCTAACCCAGGCAAATATGATACCTGGAACCAGATATCTGATACTTAATTATAGGCTTGATCCAGGAAACACTTGGTGAAATTTGCTGGCCTGTGTTATGCAGGATCAGAAGGACCTTAACATCTGTGGCTCAAAAATGTGGAAAAACAAAGTGTTGGAGTGCCCTTTAGTGCTATTTTGCTCCCAGAGTGGAAGGCCTATGAACTGTATACTAATTCTAATCTACCTTCCTCAGTAACCTAACCTCTGCTGTACCACATGCCCTTAACATTAGTATAGAGCCTCTTTATTATCCCAGTGTGACTCCTGGTTAGACAGTCAGGTTTATTACAAGTTCTTGAATTCAGTAACATTTCTGAAAATGATGATGAACTTCCCCCTGCAGTTGTTAAGCTCATGCTCTCAAGGTCAGGATTTGCAGGAGATTGCTTATATACCCTCCTTTCCCTAACTTTTATTATTGCTATGAGGTCACTGAGCTAACTGAAGAAAAAGGAAGCCTTTGTAGGGAATGGTCACTGAGATGAAAGTAGTGCTATGAGACCAGAGCAAAGCTGCACTGCCCCTGTGGGGAACAGATCTCCTCAAAGAGCGCCTCAATGCCTACACCCCTTATTCCAGGGTGTTCTACTTGTGCTAGGATAAAAACTGCCTGGCTCTATCCAGGGGCAGTAATGGATGTTATCAGTCTGGACTGGAGAATTTTATATATAAAAATGCTTTAATCTGCTCAGGACTGAAGTTGTATTATAAAAGCTTTCCGCAAGGTGCTCAATGGGGCTCTCTCCTCTCTCCAGCAACTTCCCCAAACCACAAAGTAATTCTCTACTGCTATAGTGAAGAAAACTGCCTGTCTCTTGCCTTTGTTTGTGAACAGACTGGGGGAGGGGATACTGGAGAGAATGAGATGGCAGAGTAGAGCTACAGAGATCAGAGCTCATGTTGCTGCCATTAAGTCGGTCACCAAAGGAGGCTGAAAATGCTGCTCAGTAAAGGGGCAGGGAACACACAAGACTACTGAACTCCTCAGAGCCCGGATTGTCCCACTGTAAGCAGTAGTGATCTGGGCAGCTCCAAGCAGCCAGGTAAGAAAGAGGACAGGGGAAGGAGAGAAGGAAAGTAATGTATTCATTGGAAGAGCTGGATGCAGGCACAGGTCTAAGTCCATTCTTCCTCTCAATCACATCAGATGAGCTAATGAACTGTGCAGGAACAGATTGTTTCCCAAGGTTACTGTTGTGGGGGACAGACCATGTAAAGATTTCTCATAAGGGCTGGAATAGAACTTTGTCTGAAGTGACAGCTGCTGAGGTAGATTAAAGGGAATGAGAGAGTGTTTTGACTACAGGGAAGTGAGTCAAGGAAAGAAATGCATGCTTGGATAAGTGAGATGGAGTGCCAGACCACAAGCTAGCATCCCAGCCAACTAACCTACTTTCAACTGCCTGCAAGAGGGGCAGGATGATAGTGGAAATAAAGTCCAGACCCTACAGAGAGTGGAGGTTAAAATACTGAAAAACAGATCTAGTGCTTTAAATTGATTAGTTCTGTCCACAGCCCTATCAGACACCCCGTTGGCCCTTCAGCCTTTTCCCTCTCCCAGTGCTAACCAATCCATCAGCAGGCAGCATTATCCTTTGAGTGACAGCATGTGTGTGTAGGGGGGTAAGGATGGGAGTGGTCAGGCTTCTGATTCTATGCAAAAAATTTACTAATTCCATCTGGAAACCCTCTCACACAGACTTGTGACCTAGACTGGAACCAGCAAGTTCTTGCTCAGCATGGGTGTTTCTTGGGCCCCCGAGAGCAGATACCCCAACCTAGACACTGCTACTCTTTCAGACACCTTGTTTTGGCATCTCTTGACACTATAGTCTGTTTTATTAGACAAATATGGGAGTCACCATTTCTTTTGTGCGAGTCTAGAGTTCTTGGCTGCCACTAAGCACCCTTGGAATCCCACAGCCTGCAGAGAAGTAAACTGGACTTGTCTCTTGCCAATGTCATCCCCAGTAGTGCCAGACAGGCACTGCTTAGTGCCAGAGCCCAGGAACTTGGTTTCTGCCATTTACCTATGGGAGGTGGCAGTGCTTAAAGTGGTCTGAAAAAAGTAGGGGGTCTATCATAACCTGGGAGCAGCAACTTTGGTAACAATGAAGTGCAGCCTTCAATGATGCAGCTCAACTTTTATTTTATTCTTTTCCCCACTCCCAGGTCTGCAACCCCCCCTCCTCCCCCTGCCACTTTAAGCAGTGGGAGGTGGGTCTGGTTCCAGACTGTCAGGGGCCCTTCCAAGTTACACCAAGGCTCTTAGGCTCTCAAATTGCAAAGCCAACTCAGGGATTTAGCCACTCCCTGCAAGCCTCCTTCCCTTTGGAAATCACTGGGAGCTGTGTGGATAAAAACCCTTGTTGTTTGCTTTGACAATATCAACCTCTGCTCACACTGGAGGCTCCTTGCTCACCCCCACCCCCACCCTTTTTTTTTTTTTTAAAGATTCTGAGATTTGAAGGAAACACTGGAAAACAGAGAATGGAAGGAAAACTCCTGTGTCTCTACCTGCTGATGGCAGCAATCACCACTCTGCAGTGCCAGGTAAGAGGCCAACATGCCAGTGCCACTCTGGGAGATCCCTGGAGGGTCCTGGCACCCCTTGGCGCCCTAGCCCTGGCCTGGCAGCACTCTCCTCTCTTCTTGCCGGAGCCTCCATTGGTCTCTGCTGGTCAGGAGAAGGGACTGAGTTACACAGTTATAGAAGTCAGAGACAGAAAAGCCGTAAGAGGGTCCCAAAGTTCAGCCCCGGGTCCAGGCTGCGATCATTCCCTGCAGTGAATTATCCAGGGCAGTTTTTAATTGTATCAAGCAATGCACCTTCCATCACTCTATTTGGGTGACTGTCCACAGCCAGATACCCCTGACGGTTAGAAAAGGATCCATCATGGTCAGCCTTTGCTTGATTTCCCCACATCAATCTTACTTACACCATCCTATCATCCTCAATTACACTTGACCCTTTGAATTTATGCAGAGGGTTCCCATATCCCCTAGCCTCAGACATTGTGTGGCCTCCAAACTGTAGATCCAGACGAATTCTAACTTTCTTCGTTCTTAATCTTTCCTCATTAGCAAGCCCCTCCGCCCTTCAGTCATTTGTGTGGCTTTGTGTTACTTGGGACCAGATTAAAGAGATGTTCTTTGTGAAGTATTTCTATTTCATAGACCCTTAATGGCTCCACTCGATTTTCCCTCTACCTCTGGGCCTGGGGAAGGGCTGTTGCCTAAATTCTCATGTCTGGCATTTACACAGAAATAGTGCATGATCGTTAGCACATGTAAATTGTGTACAACTGGAAGGATCCTTAATGCACAACCCCAGGAACTTGAGCCAATTTGTGCTTGATCCCTGCTATCCTGGACTATTATAGGTGTGTCTAAGGCACTCCCCCCAATACCAGGAATGCCACATTGGGGAGGGTGGGAGTGGGTCTCAGAGCTCTCCAGGGTTGCAGGGCCTGGTGAAAGGAGTCCAGATTTTGGGAGCACTTGGTAATTGAATCTCTAAGACAGCAGCCACTCAGGCTTCCTCTTTCTCTGCTTGCAGGAGTTCCTTGTGCGTCTCAAACGGGGAGCCAGATCTAAAGGTAAGGAGGGGAGAGGAAACCCATTTAACTTGGGCTAAGCAGATGTGCAAGGCAAAGCAGGCTAGTGCTGAGGAAGTGAAACCAGGCTCATGCTCCAACTATGCCCATTCTCATAGGCTGTACTGACAGCGATTTGACCATGGAAGATATGGAGAACATACCCAGCATGCTGTAATATCTTACACAATTCAAAAGACAAGGAAGATCTTTCCCCCTCCTACACACACACAAAGAGGCCTGTGGAGCACAGAATTCTACATCCAGCAGCACAGCAGGGAGAGGGACAAAGCAGCTCTGGCCTGGGAAGGGAAGAGAGCTCTGTTAACAGAGGGGACCATTCTGCTGTCCAGGGAAGGGAGCGGAGCAGAGCCTCTATGGTCAGACAGCCCCATTTGCCTTTTCCTAAGGAGGATTTCCTGTCTCCAATTGCAGCCACTTGCACAGATCGTTCATCCAGACAGGTTTACCAGCAGAGAGAGACCTGGCTACGACTCGCAGGAGCCAGAGTAGAATATTGTGTGTGTGAGAACGGCTGGAGTAGTTGCCACAGCGTGCCTGTCAGAAGTGAGTATGAAGCAGGAGCTGGGAAGGGAAAGGGGAGCATCTGCATTTCCAGCATTCAGCCCTGTTAGACAGAAAGGGGAACTCTGCTCTCGAGGGAATGATGATTGTGCACATATAATCTGGGGTTTGCATGGATGCACTAGGATGTGCCTACTCATTGAAGCAGGAGTAAGAGTGCAGGCTGGGCCAGAGGGGTAAGTGGAGATAAGAGCCAAAGCATGTGCCAAGGTGAGTGGGGAAGATGGAGGAAAGGGGTGGAGGTGAGTACAAGCTGGACCAGCAGCAGGAAACAAGATATATGTCTGGCAACATGCCAGAGAGAAAGGGGCAGTAAGGAGGCTGACAGGAGAGGTCACAGATCATAGTTTATGGCCAAAAGGGATCAACAGATCATCTAGTCTGACCTCCTATTTATCACAGACTAGCAACACCACCCAGCACCCACAGTTACAGCAAAAATTATACAGCCCACAAGAGAATACACTATTGTGTGCCACAGGGAGAGAATAGGAGGGATAAAAGTTCACCAATGTCTCCGGCCCCTGCAGTGGCAGAGAAATGATTAAGTGAGATACACCCAAATAATCCTGGCAAGTGACCCGGGCCCACAGAGGAAAGCGAAAAAACCCAAGCTTTCTGCCAAACTGACTTGGGGGGAAAATTCCTTCCCAGACCCACATATGGGGTCAGTGATACCCTAATCATGTGAGCAGGAACCAGCCAGTCAAGCACCAGATACACAGGTGCCACCTCAGAGCCCTGAATCACTCTGCCCAATGTCCCTTTTCTAGCTTTGGCCAGGCCTGATTCTTCAGAGGAAGGGGGAGTCCCTTTGATCCCTGCCAGTTGCCAGCTGAAACCCAGAAGCTTGAGCTTTTAGGAACATAAGACAAACTGGAAATGAACCCTAGGACTGCTGAGTCTTGCCCCTACCATCACAAGCAACCCCATCATACCATCACTCATAAATTTGTCCAACCCTCAATTAAAACTAAAGTTGTTTGCCCTGATAACTCCTACTGGGAACAGTCTTTTTTCCAGCCCGAATTTGTTCATGGCCAGTTTATATCCATTTGTTTGTGCCCCCACATTGTCCTTTAGTTTAAATAGCTCTTCATCCTCCCTGGTAATTACCCCCTTTTTGATGTTTTTATACAGAGTAATCCGAGCCCCTCTCAGCCTTCTTTTTGCTAGACTAAGCAAGTCAAGTCCTTTGCATCTCCTTTCCTAAGACAGGCCCTCTGTTCCCCTGATCATCCTAGTAACTCTTCTCTGCATCATGGGTGACCAGCGTTGTATCCAGTATTCCAAATGAGGTCTTACAAGGATACCTTGTACAATGACATTAGTTCTTCTCTATCTCTACTGGAAATGACTTGTCTGATACATCCTAGGATTGAATTTGCCTTTTTCACAGCTGCATCACACTGGTAGATCATAGTCATCCTGTGAGGGACCCCCACAGCCGGGTGTCACTCCTCATCTGTCGCCTCCAAATGATGAGCTCCCAACTTGTAGTAGAAAATCTTATTAGACCCTTGTACTTTGTAAGGTTGAATTTCATCCCATTTCTGTCACTCCAGTCTTCGAGATCATCCAGCTCTTCCTGTATAATATTCCAATCCTTCTCAAGATACCTCCCAACTCTATATCGTCAGCAAATTTCATTAGCACATGCCCAAGTTTTGTGCCAAGGTCATTAATAATAATATTGAATAAGATTAGTCTCAATCCCTCATTGGTCTCATCTGGAGAACTCATCTGATAACTTCCTCCAGTCCGATAACTCACCTTTCAGCACAACCCACTGCCCTCTCCCCTTTAGCCAGTTCCTTATCCACTTTACAATGCTTGTACTGATCCCCATCTTCCCTGATTTAACTAACAGTTTCCCATGCAGTACCATGTCAAATGATTTACTGAAGTCCAGGTATATTAAGTTTATTGCACTTCCCTTGTTTAAAAAAAACCAGTTATTTTCTCCAAGAAGGAAATCAGGTTAGTCTGACACAACCTACCTTTGGTAAACCCATGTTGCATTACATCGCCTTTACCATTACATCCATGAATTTAATTATTCTTTCCTTCACAATTTGTTCTAAAGCCTTGAATACTACTGAGATCAGACTAACAGGTCTGTAATTACCCAATCACTTCCCCCCGCCCCTTCTTAAATATAGGCATGATGTTAAGTATTCTCCATCATATGGTACTAGCCCCAAAGAAAAAGATGTATTCAAAATCCTTGCTACCCGACTAGCAGTCTCGTGCCAGTTCTTTCCATATTCTGGGATGAAAATTACCTGGTTTCCGCCCCCCCCAACATTTGAGCACATTAACATCTTTAAGTTTTCCTTCCACCTCAGATGTGGTAATTTTCATTTCTAGACACTCATTTCCAACAGATGTACTGCATGTATTCACATGTTCCATATTATCATCCTTATTTAAAACTAAAGCAAAGTATTCATTTAATTTTTGGGCCATACCAGTTTCTCAGATGGGGAGATATTCATGGCTGCCTGAGGATGTGAAATCTAATGAGGTTTCCTGGCTTGTGTTTGCTTGACAGGATGTGCTGACAAGAAATGCTACAATGGGGGTCAGTGCAAGCAGGCATTATACTCCCCTCTGCACTTCATCTGCCAGTGCCGTCAAGGCTTCTCTGGGAAGCACTGTGAGATAGGTGAGTGCATGTGCAGTGAGTACAGCTACATATGGCTGGGGGAATGGCAAAGGGTTTGGCTGCCCAGAGGTTGCTGCAATGTAACAGGCCCTGAGCTATGCTGTCTCTATTTCAGAGCTAATATTACAGGGGATCTTAGGCTGCATCTGGGGGAAGGATACCTGTGCTGCGGCCTGACCATAGATAAATACTGTCTAGCCTCAGGGCTGAAGACCCTCCGCTACATGTGGGGTCTGGACTGTTGAGGCATTTATGCTGGGCTAGTGACTGTGGTACCTAGGGTCCCTCCATAAGGGAACAGCTCTCAGAAGCTCACGGGAGGGAAGCAGAGTCCATGTGGGACCAGTTTGAAGCTACCATTTTGCTTCCCTGTTGCTTAGATACCGAAGTCACATGTTACAAAGACTTGGGAGTAACATACAGGGGGACGTGGAGCATGACGGAGAGTGGGAATGAGTGCTTAAACTGGAATATCAGTGCTTTGGCTCAGAAAAAGTACAATGGGCGGAGACCAGATGCTGCTCAACTGGGACTTGGCAATCACAACTACTGCAGGTGAGAGGCAAGGGAAAGGAGCTGCCCTTGTAGTGATGGGGGTATACAATGTGTGGTGCTGTGTGTATGTGCAGGGGGGAGGATCACAGTGCTACGTATAGCATGGGGTGGAGGAAGATTGTATGCAGCGTAGGGGACCTAGCACAGGGTGACTGGCCCCTCTAAGAGGAAGCAGGGTCCAGTGCAGCTCTGACTGGTTATATGCCTCCCAACTGGGTTTAAGAGAAGGCATCTAGGCCCATAAAGGGGCAGGTGAGAGTTGCCTGAGAATAGAAGGGAGACAAATGGAGCAGCAGAGAGTTGTCTGAGGAGAAGAGATGAAGCAGAGCAGTAATTGTGAGTTGCCAGCAATAAGTGCTGAGGTAAGCTGTTGAGAGGACTAGCTATTGCTTCGGAACCCTGCCAAGTTGCAGGAAATTTTGTGAAGAAACCCCTAGGAATGAGAAGAATCAGCTTAGTCAGTGTAAGCTGGGCTCAGAAGCAAGAGGCTGCGGATGGTCCACAGGAGCAGGGGTAGGACTCACTGGTGATGAAGTGTGAGGGCGTATAACACTGTGGGGAGGCCCTCTCATGGGTGACCTGACGTGGGGTTACTGGAGAACACTGATGGGAGAGAAGTGTGTCTTGGAACTCTCAGGGTGGTGGCCTGGAGATGGGTCCTGAAGCAGGCTCACAATGAACGGGAACAGAGTGACTAATGGTTCTCGGGTGGGTGACCTGGGAATGGTGACCTTGGCACATGACTGAAGAGCTGCTGTAACCTTGTTTTGCTTTGGGGTTTTGGGAGGAACTGTGTTTAGCATACGGGGTCTGTGGCACTTCATGTGAATAAAAGGGTTTGAATTTGGTACTGAAAAAGACAATCATTCTTTGCATGAGCAGATGAAGGGGAAACTAAGGAAGGTCACACCTGATCTGCTGAGGTTGCCCATGACAGGGTTTCCCTGTAACAGTACCATGATGAAGCGGGGACTGTATGTGGAAAGGGGCCAGGAAGCTACTTCCTTCCTGGGCCCTACATTCTGGCTCTCCCACAGGGAATTTCACTCT
This sequence comes from Chrysemys picta bellii, assembly GCF_011386835.1. Taxonomy (NCBI): domain Eukaryota; kingdom Metazoa; phylum Chordata; order Testudines; family Emydidae; genus Chrysemys; species Chrysemys picta. Next base: position 164,723,739 of record NC_088792.1, on the reverse strand, counting down.
GCTTCAAGCTGCATATCTAATCACCCCCTTTGTTCCTTTCTCGCACCCTTGCCTCTGTACCTGAAACCCCCTTCCTGAACCAATCTACCTAACCACAACCTGCCTCTCCAAAACCTCCTTAAATAACCCAATCCCTAGTGCTCTCAGCTTCAGCACTGCACACGCGCAAGCTACAAACAACACTCTACTACTCCTGCCTTCCATGTAACAATCAACATTCCTCAAGTTACTCAGTTAGACTGCAAGGGCTGGACTGTGCATTGGTATGGAGTTATATACACAATGTTACCATCTCTCTCAGGAACCCAGATGAGGACTCCAAACCCTGGTGCCATGTCTACAAAGGGGGGCAGTATACCTGGGAATACTGCAGCACACCTGCTTGCTTTAAAGGTATGTGCAGGGGCAGAGGGGATACCTGCTGTGGAGACTAGATTTTTAAGGGTTCCCTGGGCCCACAAACATTTCCATAGTCTGCAGAATTGAGCACTTTAAACTATATTTAAGCTTCTAACCTTTCTGGCTGAAAAGGCACAGACATCAGCAGTCTTACTGATGTAGTGGTGATTATTAGTTGATGCACTATATAAACAGCTGAGGTGGTGATGCTGGGAACAGTTAGCAGCTGGTACTAATCAGTTAATCTGCAGATTTCTTGTTGCAGGAAAGGACGACTGTTTTTCTGGGACGGGCATAGAGTACCGGGGCAGCCACAGCACTACCAGCTCCGGTGCCGCCTGTCTGAGATGGGACTCCAAAATCATTGCCAACAAATTCTACACAGCTTGGCTGGTCAATGCCCAACAGCTGGGTCTCGGGAGCCACAATTTCTGCCGGTAGGTAGGGAGTTAATTCACAGTTTTTAAAAGGAACCTCCCTTGCCCCATTCTCCCTAAGGTGCAGCTCTGACCTGTCATGTGAATTAGGACATAGGGGATACACAGTACTGCAGGGAACATGCAGCCTGGCCATAGAGTGATTATCTATGTGATGTCACTCCATGCACGCAGTTTTCTGCAGATACTACTAGGCACAGCTCTGGTATCCTCCAGTGAAAGCTCACAAGATGGCCTTGTCCCTAAGTTACACTCGAAGGATACAGACGGTTTTTGGAAAACAATGCTTTTTTCCATTGTCCCCTCCTCCACCGGGCTCTCTACAGGTCCAATGGGAGTGTGAGCAGCTGAAACATCTGCCCCTTTTTTGTGTTCCAGAAACCCTGACAATGACTCCAGGCCATGGTGCCACGTGCTGGAGGCAGGCCAGCCAAAGTGGGAATACTGCGACGTGCCTGTCTGCTGTAAGAGACATCCCCACACTTGCTCTCCCTGTCTTCTCTTCCTTTGAATCCCCACTGATATGCTTCTTGCTACTGTCACACTCAAGCCCCTTTCAGTAAGTAAGAGCTGGATTGCAGCTGTGGCAGAGCAGCAGGGGAGTCTGTGGCTCCACACAGGTGTCTCTTCCAGACTTGCAAGGAAGGCAGCAGAATGGGGGGCACAGGCAGGGCTTCCTTGCTCTCTTTCCTGCCTGTGTGCCAGGTTTCCAGGGGGTAACAGAAATCAGGTCATCAACAGCATTGTGTTCAGTGCTACTTCAGCAGATGCTAAGCACATAGAGACCTTTTAGCCCATGAGAGAGCAGAATAAGGGCCACAGCACAAAGCCTATTTCTGTGTTTGTCATCCACAGCCACGTGTGGCCTACGGCAGCACAAAGTGGCCCAGTTCCGAATTAAAGGCGGCCTCTATGCAGACATCACCTCCCACCCGTGGCAGGCTGCCATTTTTGCCAGGTATCGGCGAGCGACTGGGGAGCATTTCCTGTGTGGAGGAATCCTGATCAACTCCTGCTGGGTCCTGTCAGCTGCCCATTGTTTCCAGGAGAGGTGAGAGAAGAATCCAATTAGCGCCTCTGCCACAGGGACTAGATACTGGGTCTCCCTATTGCAGTAATATGAGATCTCAGTGCCCTGACTACCGAGACACTGAGCCACGGTGGGAGCTGCTGCATGCAGAGGGAGGCGAGATGAGTAACTGTGCCCTTCAGAACCTCTTACTCCCTACATTACTTTCCCAGCTATGGAATAAGATCCTCCTCCCCACCACCACCTTTGGGGATGTAGGACAGCTTAAATAGATACAAAGGTCCCCTCATCACCTCTCTCACTGCTGCAGCTAGGAAGGCACTCTCCTGCAGCAGTAGCACTGTGAAGGAAGGTGAGGCTGTGGTCTCTGGGTAGGCCTACTGTACTTAAGAACTATAGTGTAGGAATAGTGGGGTTTAACCTCCGCAACTGCCTGACAATGTCATTCTCTGTGAGTTAACCCTGCATCTGCTAAGCTAGGCTCAAATCTGGGGAATGGGAGGGATGTTGCAGTGACTGCTTTCTACAGAAAATTAACTACACAGTCATGGAGACCCCTATCCCACTGTGCATGGCTCCATCGAGACCCCATCTGGAACCCTGCACGCTACTCTAGTTACTGAGTTTAAGAAAAGATTATCTGATTTTTTTTTTCCTGAGAGAGAATACAAAGGAAGCATCTGGAGTTATCAGAAGTCCTACAGTAAAGAGATGGTCAAGATGAACATGACCAGCATCAAAAAAGGAGATTGAGAGGCAAACAAGCTGTGGGACATAAGATACCTCAAGGAGACTAAGACTAAATCTGTTATACAGGGCAATGAGAATAGAACCTGGGGCAGCCTGAGACATGACTGGGTGGGGAGAGAGAAGGGGAAAGCAGATGAGCTTTTCCACTGTATGCAATAGTCAGTGCTATGAGGGAGACAAGGATGCCCTGAATATAAATCCAGACTGACTAGGTATGTAAGGAGTAACAATTCTACATGAGAGAAAGTTGAGCTCCTGCTGGGCAGCTGACACCTTCAAAGGATGGGTCTCTGGAGTTGAAGCTGGGAGACACTCAAAGCTCTTTCATTGTCCAGGTTTAGTGTCAACCGTCTAAAGATTGTACTGGGTAGGACCTATCGAATGATCCCTGAGGAGAACGAGCAGCAATTCCAAGTGGAGAAATACATCCTGCATAGCAAATTTGACCCAGAAACTTATGACAATGATATCGGTAAGAACTATCCTAGCCACAGGTTCAAAAACTGCACCACCAGCCAAAGCCTGTTCTTATACATTTTCTTTTCAGTTCTGTTACAGCTGAAGTCTGGGTCAGAACAGTGTGCTATTGAAACTGACACTGTCCGCACTGTCTGCCTCCCAGAGCCAGGACTTCGGCTGCCTGACTGGACGGAATGTGAGATCTCTGGCTACGGCAAGCATGAGGAATGTAAGGAGATGATGTACCCTATGTAAGGGATTCTTCCACAGGGCTCCTGTCCCTCACCTTCATATTTTAAAAGAACTAAGTGGTCCCTGGAATCACTACTACTGTAGTTAGCATTACAGTGACTGTACACATCAGTTCTGCCCAGAGTTATACCTGTAGCACCCTTGTGAGCTCCCCTCACGTGGGCTACAACCGTCCCTTGTCTGAAACCTACAGACAATTGGAAGTATCTTGGGAGGTGCAAGACTCCAGCACAACGAATGAGCTAGGTGGAACGTGGCAGCCGTAACTCTGCATTTCCTCTTCTCAATTTACATGTAGAAATATTCTCTCACTCTCATTCGGCTGGAAATAATTCTCCTGTCAAGGATTATTGCACAGTTGCAGATAGTGGTGCTATCTGTATGATGCTGAGTAAGAGAACAGGAACAAGAGAAACAGCAATAAGAACAGATGTTTAGAAGCCAACTAAACCACACCTAGATTATTTCTAGTTGTCTTTAAAAAAAAAAAGTGTTTATCCATCTAGATATGCAAATTGCTGTCTGATGAAAATAAGTGTTCTTATGGCCATCTTCTTCCTCTCTCCCCTGGCTCCTTCCTATTGCCTGTTATCCCTACTCTTGCATCTTTTCTCTTAATAAATTGCATGTCCTTCAAAGTAAGGGCTGACTGTTGTTGCAGGATCCAGCAAGTGGAGCCCAGATTCTAACTGGGACCTCTCCCTGCTGCTGTAGTTATATCTCCAAGCGTATATCAGCGTACTTTTAAGACAAACAGAGGGTTAAGTGACGAAGTGTTAAAGGAAGCTAATCCTTAATCATCCTTTGGTGAAACCTCATTTGAAATCAAGTTTTATGTTTCTGAAAAATCACTTGACAGATAACTATTCTGCCAAGTTTCAGCCCAATGAAGCTTGAAATGGCCAAGATATTAACCTCCCAAAACAAAAGCTTTGTCCCTTCTGAGTTCAGTAGAGCCATAATGCATTCCTATCTAGTTACACAGTTACATAGGCTCGAGTTTGCATGTACACAAATAGGACATCTGGTTTCCATTAGAGCAAGTCAAATCCCCTAAAGCCATAACCCCTTTCAGAGAGTTCACAATACCCTCCCCCACCTCTTTTCCTCCCCACTCCATAACTTTACACAAGTAACAAACCATTTTACCGAACAAAAGCTTTGGCTGAAATGGAAGGCTTTTAGTCGACGCAATTTAGGACACTACAGCCAGCTGAGAGAAGCCATATCTTGTCCCACCTAGGTCCGAAGCAGTTTCCCAGTGCCAAAACAAAACCGATGGATTTTAAAAGTGACTCAAGTAGATAAGAGTTGAGATTTTTCTGTACCTACTTTAGAAACTTTGCTCTCCCTGATGATAGTTCTGGAATGGGGAAGGTGACTTGCAAAACCCCAGAGGTATCTGGGGACAGGTGGGGTAGTGCTCCAGGAATAGAAACTGTGTAGGCTCTCCCCCTGCATAAACTCATGTGTGTGTGTGTGTGTGGGGGGGGGGGTGACAGCAGGATCCACAGGGACTGGAGCAGCTGCCATTGCGCCAGGGAGTGGGATCTGGAGGGATTGGAATGGGCCTGGGAGCAGATATGTGAACCCCCAGGACCCTCCTTCCAGCCAGAAACCAGCTGTTCCCCCCCCCACTCCTCCCCCCACACACCTCATTAAGTCTCAGTATCTCCCGAGTCCCCTTCCTATCCCTTCACCTATCCATTTACAAGGAACTTCTGCTTCCCCCCCTCCAACCAAATACATCCATTTCCCTTGCAGTTTCTCCTTTCTACTCGGAGCGGCTGAAGGAAGGTCATGTCAGACTGTTTCCAGCTAGTCGCTGCACATCACAGCACCTGAACAAGACAGTCACTGAGAACATGCTGTGTGCAGGGGACACCCGGCAACTGGATGATGCCTGCAAGGTAAACCTACCTCTGTCCCTACCTGTTCCCTCTAGTTTCCTCCAGAAAATAGTTGCTAACAAAGCACTATTCTCCAATAAATCAGAGCAAATGCAGCCCTGCATCAGCCTATGGTGGGCTCTGGAGCAAGACTGTCCCTTGCTGCGAAGCTTGCAGCATCAGCAACTAGGAAAAGAGGCCACATTTAACCAAAATAAACCTAGGACAATGGGCATTGAAAACCCAAACTGCAGGAAATGTTACCAATAGCTGGGCAGGAAACCCCACCTGGTGCAGGGTTTCCTGTAACTTTCCTTTACAGAAACAGAACATGAGGTGTTCATCGGGGGGGGGTCTGTGATAGGATAGGGTACTGCCCAACAGAAATGGGAATAGACTAACAGGCAAAAAGGAGAGTAGCATCAGAATTGGGGGGCACAAATAGTTAAAGTTCCTGAAACAAAGCCCCACGTATCAGCATCCGTGATTCCCTAATGAGTATGTTCTCTACATACCTCAGCATTATACAGTGTCACCAGTTTACACAGTTTGGGGCGGGGGAGGGGGGGAAACCTGACCAAGATTCTTCTAGGATTATTGTACTTTAAAGATTCCTCATGTGAGTTTCAAAGGGATGATGCTGGGAAGTGTTTTAGGATCTCACTTTTTCCTTGGTATAGCAGAAGGGGTGTAGGATGCTATCCTAGTAAACACAGATCCTAGTTTTTCAGAGGGGCTTTCAGCGACTGTACTTGAAGCATGGCACCTTTGAAGATCAGGCCCTATGCAAAGCCTAAGCTTGGCAGTGCAGAGGAAGTATCTATGGGGAATCTAATATGGGAAGGCTTAGCATCCAGTCAGCAAGTAAAGAAAGCGAATGAACCTCTTACTAACCTGCTTTCTCCTTGTAGGGTGACTCCGGAGGGCCTCTGGTCTGTATGAAGGATAATCGTATGCATCTGATTGGGATCATCAGCTGGGGAATAGGCTGTGGACGGAAAGACACACCAGGCATCTATACAAATGTGACTCGTTACTTTGCCTGGATTCAGGACAACATGAAACCCTGAAGGAGGAAAATGAACTACTCAAGGCCTTGCAATCATGCCGCCATCCCTCCCTTACAGGAGGTACTAAGGATGCTGACAGGAGCTGCTGTTTACACAGATGCCCTATGATCACTCACCTGTAGGGTGCAGCAGAGTGGAGGGCGGGGCATACATTTTTTAGGTACTTTCTCTCTCTTTAGAGATTATTAGAAGTCATGGGTTTTGTTTGTTTGCGCACCAGGTCATACAGGCACAATGAAAAGCAAGTTCTACCCCCACGAGGACTAACAGCAGAGTCTATGCATCCCACAGCAGTGAGAGTATATAGAAGGCAAAAAGGGCACAAGTCTAAACTCTAGAAGCCATCTTCTCTCTCTCTCTCTCTGAGGGTAAGGTTATGACACTTGCACTATACTCCAAAGTATGTATAGAGAAACACGATTGTAGCTGCACTGTAGAGCTTGGACCATGTCCCATTTCCACCCCCACCTCAGGGTATGGGCTGCTGTTTAAATCCACTCCCACCTCCATATTTTCTTAAAATAAAAATACTGAGATTATTTGGCACTAGCCCCACCTCCCCAAGGTGCCCTTGAAAATCGAGAGAGGGGCAGACACAGTGAAAGATCATAGCTTAGGATGCAAAGAGAGAAACCAAGTTTTGTGATCTCAGGTGAAATAGCCGAAGGTGAACACACACTGAAAAACAAAGGATGAGAGCATGTTCTACCACCACCCTGGTTCTGTGCAGTGGGATTCCTAGAATAAGTGAGTACTCTGCCTGATGTCAGTTCACTCATAGGCACAAACATATTGTGAGTCCATCCACTTGCTCAGAACAATCTTCTAATGTGACACTTATCTCCTGCAGCATTTTTAAAGATTATTTTTATACTATGCAGATAAATACAGGAAAGTTTAAATGTCAGTTTTGTTTTTTTGTATGACAGTATAATTCCTACCACTATGCTGACTTTCTGGCAAGCCTAGGCTTATCTCTAGGAATATTAAACTATATTGGTCTTCTGAATTCAGCTTTGTTTTCATTGACAGACTTTATATTAATAATGACTTTGGAGGTAATAAAGACTGATTTACATTGCAAAAAAGGGCAAACATCATTCTGGGATGTATTAACAGGAGTGCAATATGTAAGGCACAGGAAGTACTTGTACCACTAATCAGCACCGAGGCCACAGCTGGAGTACTGTGCATCACATGTTAACAAAGATGTGAAATTAGAGTCCAGAGGAGAGCCAACAAAAATGCTAAGAGTTTTAATAAACATGACCTGTGAAGAAAGATTGAAAGGGTTTATCAAATATGTAAAGAAGATGGTAATTGATTGTTCACCCTGTCCACAAAGGGGTAAGACAAGAAGGAATTGGCTTGTTTGTAGCAAGGGAGATGTAGATTAGATATTAGGAAAAACTCTTAGTATAAGTTTCAGAGTAGCAGCCGTGTTAGTCTGTATCCGCAAAAAGAACAGGAGTACTTGTGGCACCTTAGAGACTAACAAATTTATATGTGGAATAAATATTGAGGAGATATATATACACACATACAGAGAGCATAAACAGGTGGGAGTTGTCTTACCAACTCTGAGAGGCCAATTAAGACAACTCCCACCTGTTTATGCTCTCTGTATGTGTGTATATATATCTCCTCAATATTTATTCCACTCTATATGCATCTGAAGAAGTGGGCTGTAGTCCACGAAAGCTTATGCTCTAATAAATTTGTTAGTCTCTAAGGTGCCACAAGTACTCCTCTGCTTACTAGAAGGATAGTTAAGCACTAGAACAGGTTACTAAAGAGGTTGTGGAATCCCCTTCATTGGAGGTTTAAGAAGTTAGTACACTCAGGGGTTTGATTAGCAAAACTGATGAGTTGCTACTGCATTTGTACTTCATTACTAGCTCCAGCAGCACTCAAGCTTCATCCTATCCCACCAGATGGGCCAGCTAGCTTGAGTACCATTTAGTTTGAGCTAGAGCTTAGGGCATTAGGGACAAATGCCAGTTATACTATGAGCTAACAATGCAATGAATATAAGCTCTGTCCTGGCCCAGTTTACTTTGGTAACTTGAACTGTTTGAGATTGGCTCTGGTATGAGCAGCAAAGCAAATTACATGGGTTGCTCAGCTCAACTGCTTCATAACAGTGCTGAAGTCCAAAATGTATGAATAAACACAGGACAAGGCATACACTAATGGGTTTAAGTTGCAGCAAGGGAGATTTAGGTTAGACATTAGGAAAAACTTTCTGACTGTAGGATAATTAAGCACTGGAAGAAATTACCTAAAGAGGTTGTATAATCTCCATCACTGGAGGTTTTTAAAAACAGGTTAGACAAAGACCTGTCAGGGATGGCCAAGATAATACTTAACCCTGCCTCAGTGCAGGGGACTGGACTAGATGACCTATCAAGATTCGTTCCACTACTGCATTTCTATGATTCTACTCTTGATAATACACCAGCTACTCTTCCATTTGCTTTCCTTCTGACAGACAGCTGAACACTTAGACAAGAAAAAGGTCAAATAGGTAATGATGGAGCTGTCAGCAGAAAAAAATTTAAGCCTTTTGTATGTTACCCTTGATGCCTGGAATAGCCTCCCTGCCCTATATACTCAGGATGGTCACTGAAGACCCTTCTAAAAATTCAAATTTTTACCCCTCCCCTTTCACTCCTAAATGTCACTCTGACATTTAAGCCATTGCAACACAGAAACCTGTAATCTAAACCATCCACAATGCATTATATGTCACACTTACCTCTTGCACATACATAATTTGTCTACAGCTTTTCTTATCGTACCGCTCAGTTCTGCCACCCTTACTCACATTGATTAGTATCACACTCCTCAAGCAATCCCACAGAAATCAATGGGATTGCTCTCAGAGTAAAATGCCACTCAGCACAAGCAACACTGACAGGGTCAAGCTCTTGGCTCATAAGTCCTTCAGGGCACAGACTTTTCTTATCACTGTCAAGAGCTATATAGACATATGGCATTTGCCTCTCACTAGTATTGTGTCCTGCTACTCAGTACTCACTGGTGTGGCAAGCCCTCTGGAGTGGCAAGCCCTCTGGAGTAATGTCTGGGTGTTTTCTAGTCATGTTTCACCAGGATGGGCTCCCAGTCCCACTGACTGCAGGATGCATAGGGAGAAGAGATAGGATTCAGCATAGAGTAAACATAAGAACGGCCATACTGGGTCAGACCAAAGGTCCATCAAGCCCAATATCCTATCCTCTGACAGTGGCCAATGGCAGGTGCCCCAAAGGGAATGGACAGGTTATCATCAAGTGATCCATGCCCTGTCACCCAATCCCAGCTACTGGCAAACAGAGGCTAGGGCCGCCATTCCTGCCCATCCTGGCTAATAGCCATTGATGGACCTATCTTCCATGAATTTATCTAGCTCCCTTTTGAACCCCGTTATAGTACTGACCTTCACAACACCCTCTGGCAAGGAGTTCCAGAGGTTGACAGTGCATTGCATGAAAAAATACTTTCTTGTGTTGGTTTAAAACCTGCTACCTATTAATTTAATTTGGTGGCCCCTCATTCTTGTATTATGAGGACTAAATAACACTTCCTTATTTACTTTCTCTATACCGCTCATGATTTTATAGACTTCTATCATATCCTCCCTTAGTCACCTCTTTTCCAAGCTGAAAAGTCCCAGTCTTTTTAATCTCTCCTCATACAGAAGCCCTTCTATATCCCTAATAATTTTTGTTGCCCTTTTCTGAACCTCTTCCAATTCCAATATATCTTTTTTGAGATGGGGCGGCCACCTCTGCACACAGTATTCAAGGTCTGGGCATACCATGGATTTATATAGAGGCAATATTTGGGAGTGGCCTTTGTTGTACCTGTGCTTAATGCCAGAACTGTTAAGGGCAGCTCCTTTTCCAGAAACAGGGTTGCTTGACTTTTCCCTGGGTCAAGGAGTTCTCAATGAAATTTGCTGGCACAGTTTATAAGAGTTACTACTGAGAAGGTATAATAGCCCCCAGCAGCCATTAAGCCTGTGCTGAACATATGTGCCAGAGTCAGAGATTTTGATTTTAGATCCTTATGCATCCAAATTCCTAAGATACACACAATTTTCCTCTCCTCACAGAGAGGCTTATTCTGGATAATCAAGAAATACAGTATTACTATTTGAAAAATAATAGTTTCAGGGCAAACAAAGGGAGGAATTTGGCTGCATCCCACTGGGGCTGCCCAGGCATGTTCAAACGGGAATCATTTTAAATTTAATTAACCAGAGCCGTTTGGCCTCCTAGTTTGAAGATGAAAAGTGAAAAGACAGCAGCCTCTCAGACTGGGTAATGAAAACCACAGACTGTAGAGACAATGCCTCAGTGCAGAGGTTGCTGACTCAGCAGCACAGCAGGTTCGAGCACCAGGGTTGTTTGCAATGTCCTGTTCAGGTTTCAGTGCATTTTTAGCAAGATTCTCAGCCTGCAGTGGTGAAAATATGGAAGATTTTAGAGATTTAATTGAAACAAAACAGCAGTGTTTATCAAAGAGAGATACTTTAACAGACTTACTACCAAAAAAAAAAAAAAGAGAAGCATTCTGTTCCCAAGAGGATTAGCAGGGCTCTGCAGTGAAGTTTTCTTTCCTTGGATGCGGGGGTGCAAGTTTATAGATCTCTGTTACAAAATCTGCTAACAGTAAAGAAGATAAACATTCCTTCCCAGACATCAAAGCTGAGTCTTGAGCCACAACAGCAGTAGCTTGTAAGAAGCCTGTTTTATTGGTCAGAAAGTATCTTTTAAATTAACATTTCCTTCAATTGTCATCTGATGTGATGGAGCACAGGCTTCCTCTGCACCAGACCTTTGATTTATAGCACAACCTACCATTTAAATGTTGAAGAGGTTGAGATAATTTATTAATTAATTTAATTATATCCAGATGGGAACATCCCTTGACAGGAAACAGCATAGGCTAAACCCTGGTACCATATACCAAGACAGCCAATAAAACTTACACCATTATTTATTTGCATTATAGCAATGCATAGATGCCCCAACCAAGATCAGGGTCTCATTGTGCTAAGTGCAGTACATTCACATAGAGACAGTCCCTGCCAGAAAAGTTTATGATCCAAATAGATGAGGGACAAGGGTAGGAGAAAGTAAGTATTATCCCTGTTTTACAGAAGTATAAACGGAGACAAAGATATTAAGTGATTTGCTCAAGGCCAGATAGGGAGTCTGTGGCAGAGTTGGGGACTGATCTCAGCTCCCCCAGGACTGCCTTACCCACAAGGCCAGCTTTCCTTATTTGGTCAAGGTGTGTACATTAGAAAACATTTCTGTTGGTTAGTGATATATCACAGCTTTGAAAAAACTCTGGTGATCCACCACCATGCTCTTCCACCAAAGACAGAGGCCTATGGAACAGTTGGCATACTGAGATTAGAGTGTTCAGAGAGGCCCATCCCTCCCACTCTGGCCCTGGGTGAAGTGAATTCCCTGTAGAAAGCAACCCTGTCTTTCCAGCCACCTGCTTGTAAACAGGCTCCTGTAGAGAAAGTCATCCAGAGTAAACCCCTCAAACTAACCTCAATGTAAGTTAGCCCCATTCCCACAGTATAAGTACCCCTACAGTCCCCTCTGCAATGCACAGGATATTTATGAACAAGTTCTAGCTTTCTCCACAGTTATCTAGTTGCCTTTTATAAATATTACTCTTAAAGAAGAGGAGACAGGTCCATTTCCATCTTCCCTAAAATCATCTCCAAACCTGCTGGGCCTCAGTTCTCTTGGCATGTGCAAGTCCATCAGCCTCCACCAGATGCAAAAACATAATACACCATTCCAGTGCAAGACATGAACAGTGTGTATAGGACAGTAACTTTGGTCCCATGTTCTATTCCAGGGGTCCCCAACGTGGCGCCCGCCGGGGCATCTATCTGCACCCGCGTACTGGCCGGCGGACAAGCATCCGCCGAAATGCCGCCAACAAGCAGCGTCATCCAGAGGCGTCGCCGCCAAAATGTTGCCAAAAATCGGCGGCATTGCGGCAGCGACGCCTCTGGATGATGCTGCTTGTCGGCGGCATTTTGGCGGCGACGCCTATTGATGTTGCCGCTTCTCGGCGGCATTTCAGTGGATGCTCGTCCGCCGGCCACGGTCCACGGTAGCTCATCATCTGGCACCTGCCAGACGAAAAAGGTTGGGGACCACTGTTCTATTCAGTAAAAAAAAAAAAAAAAAAAGTTCATTATTTGAGTTAGGACACCACCTACTTGGCACAGGAAAGAAATACAACGGAACCCCACAGAGATGTAAATCACAGAAAGCAGGTGGAAGCCTCAGATAAAGGGTTTGGCATCATATGTATTTCCAACTCTATGTTTCACAAAAAGAACATGAGTACTTGTGGCACCTTAGAGACCAACAAATTTATTAGTCTCTAAGGTGCCACAAGTACTCCTGTTCTTTTTGCGGATACAGACTAACACGGCTGCTACTCTGAAACCTATGTTTCACAAGTTACTCACTGGAGGATTATCCTGAGACAGCCGAGGGGCAGAGGCAATGCTGTAAGTTTCACTAAGGCAGCCAGCTTTGGCAACCATCTCTATACTGACAACTCACATCCACTCCTGGCCTGGAAAGATAATGGAGCGGCTGATATGAGACTCGATTAATACAGAAGTAAAAGAGGGCAATATATAATTAATGCCAACCAACACCGGTTTATGGAAAATAGATCTTGTCAAACTAACTTGATATCTTTTTTGATGAGATTACAAATTTGGTTGATACAGGCAATTCTGTTGATGTAATATATTTTTATTTCTGTAAGGTGTTGACTTGTATTGCATGACATTTTATCAAAAACAGAATGATACAGAATTAACATGGCACACATTAAATAGATTAAAAGCTGGTTGATAAGTCTCAAAATGTAATTGTAAATGGGGAATCATCATCAAGCAGGCGTACTTCCAGTGGGATTCCAAAGGGATTGACTCTTGGGCCTATGCTATTTAACATTTTTATCAATGACCTGGAAGAAAACATAAAATCATCTCACTGATAAAGTTTGCAGAGGACACAGAAACTGGGGGCATGGTAAATAACGAAGGGGAGAGGTCATTCTGACAGAGCAATCTGGATCATTTGGTAAGCGGGGAGCAAGCAAGCAATGTGTGTTTTAATACAGCTAAATGTAAATGTATATATCTAGGAACAAAGAATGTAGGCCATACTTACAAGCTGGGGGACTCTAGCCTGGGAAATATTGATTTGGAGGTTGTAGTGGATAATCAGCTGAACGAACGTAAGCTCCCACGGCAACTGTGGTTAAAAGAGTTAGTATGATCCTTGGATAAATACACAGGGGAATCTCCAGTAGGAGTAGAGAGGCTATTTTACTTCTGTATTTGGCACTGTGTTTGGTGTGACTACAGCTGTCAAATTCTTGTGTCCATAGTTGAAGGATGTTGATAAAATTGGAGAGGATTCAGAGAAGACCCACGAAAATAATTAAAGGATAAGAAAACACGCCTTATGTGACAGAATCAAGAAGCTGAAACTATTTAGCTCAACAAAGAGAAGGTTAAGGGGCAACTTGATCACAGTTTATAAGTACCTACATAAGGAACAAACATTTGATAATGGGCTCTTCAATCTAGCAGAAAAAGGCATAAACATAATCCCATGATGTCAAGTATCAGGGGGTAGCCGTGTTAGTCTGTATCTACAAAAACAACAAAGAGTCTGGTGGCACCTTATCTGTTAGTCTTTAAGGTGCCACCAGACTCTTTGTTGTTTTTATAATCCCATGACTGGATTGTAGACAAATTCAGACTAGAAATAAGGCACACATTTTTAACAGGGATGGTAATTAACCATTAGAACAATTCACCAAGGGTCATGGTGGATTCTCCATCACTGGCAACTTTTTAACCAAAGATCTGCTTTTAGGAATTTTTTGGGGAGTTTCTATCACTTATTACACAGGTGATCACACTAGATTATCACAATGGTCCCTTCTGACTTTGGAATTAACGAATCCTTCCATTCAATCCATCATATCAGCCTGTTACATACATCTCTTGGATGGCTTGTGGTCAGTTTAATAAGGACAAGACAGTGAACTCCCCATCTTTCTTCCCAAAATCCCTGCCTCCTCCACTGTTTGTCACTAAGGCCTCTAGCCTGAGGAGAGAGTGGGAACCTTGACACCTTCCTTTCCCTCAACCAGATTGTGTCCAAATACTACCACTTATTCCTCCACAACAGCTCCAAGACTCAACTTCTATATGTAGCACTCTCATTCTGGCCCTTCTCTTATCTCGGGTACTTCCTCTCCAGTCTCCTTGGAAGCCCATGGTGCCATCTTTAGTTTATTAAAAAGACAACCTACCATTGGCAATAGCATTTCCCTGACCTGTCACTGACCACATCATACTCAACTTAATTTATCTCACCTTCAAGATTTTCCATTAGTGTGCCCTCAAGCACTTAACAGACCTTATTTCTCATTGCATTATTCCCATGCCTCATTACTGATGCCAGCCTCAATGTCATTTGTTCTGCTTCTCCTTTCAACTTTCTTACCACTCTGCTATTGCCTCTGATGCACAGCTCACCCTTCACTAACAGGTCTACAAAGCCAAGACCCACATCTCATTCAAACTCCTCAAGAACTTCCAGCCCATTGCCTACCAAAAGTTTGCCAGCTAGACATTTATTCTAATTAAAATACACCGCAAGGCCGCCTAAAATCCCACCTTCCTTTCCTCCACCAAGTCACGTCCTAGCCATCACAGTAAACTCATTAAATGTTTCCCTCCCCTCTACTTGGTGCCTTGTTTGGCCCTACATTCTACATTAGCTTGTAATCTCTTCATGGAGGTATTTATTTATTTAGATTATGAACAACAAAAATGCCTATCCAAGGCTCTAGGCATCCTAACAAACCATTTAACCATACAATACAATGAAATCCCAACCACATTAAAGTAATTATTTCAACAGGAACATAGCCAGACAAGAAACCTACTGAACTCCTTCCTATTCCTTCATAATTTTGGGAAGCACACTCAGCCCTCTCCAAAAAACATATTGAACAGGTATCTTTTGCAGCATACCTGGACAGTCCAGGCAGGCTGCAAGAGACCCATTTGATAGGGTTTTTGTAGAGAGGTCACCAAATAAACACTGGAATAAATTGCCTAGGGAGGTTGTGGAATCTCCATCTCTGGAGATATTTAAGAGTAGGTTAGATAAATGTCTATCAGGGATGGTCTAGACAGTATTTGGTCCTGCCATGCGGGCAGGGGACTGGGACTCGATGACCTCTCGAGGTCCCTTCCAGTCCTAGAATCTATGAATCTATGAAATTCAAGATATGTTAGACCAAGGAAGGTGAATAAGATCTAGAGTCTCAGAGCCTCACAGAGAATAAGCTATCAGCCACATCCTGTCTTTTATAATGAGGTACCTACCATGTCTTCTGTTTTGGGAGGCGCATAGCACATCTTTCGGTGCCATCAGAAATAGTAATCCCAATAAACCAATTAATTTCAGCATGGTAGCTAGCTGACTTGGGAAAAATTCAGATATTGATACAGTGATCAGCTCACTGGGGTCCCCATCATCCAAGACCAGTTAGCATGATCTAGCTTCAACCATGCACACCTTCTACATCCCTTTTGAACCCCAGACAAAACACTGAACACAGACAACAGGTAAAATTGACCTTTATTAATACCCCGGTAGAACTGTTACATTTGCACTCAGCATGCTCAGATCCTAGGCTACACTGCAGTAGCATTCATATTAGTTGTACAGGAATCTGTAATTCAAAAATGAGGTACCACTCACCCATTACAAACATCCATCACACACAGATCAGAGCAGAATGTAGGTTATCCCACAGTGGGTGTCACTCCTCTTGGTCACACACACACACAGGTTATGTGTGCTCGACTGCACAGCCAAGGAAGCTTTCCGGGTTATGTAGTCATATGCTCAGTAGTCCACAGGTAAGTTCTGTTGCTCCAGAAGAGCACATATGGCTTTCAGTGGCCAAAGAGCACATGATGGGCAACCTGGAGTTATATGCACACTGTCCATGTATACTTTACTCTGTGCAGCACAGGCTGGAATGGGAACAAATGTGACAGTCTCTCGTAGGACAGATGGCCCCAGAGGAATGACAACAGAGGCTAGAGTCTACCGGCACAGTAGCAGAACAAGGCAGGGAGTGGAATCAGGTAATACAGCCAAAAACATCATACAGATACCAGGACACAGGACCTTAAACAAACACGTCAGTGAGCAGCAGAACCACCACAGCCATTGTTACAGATAGGGAGAGAGGCATCGCTCTCACCCCACACTTTGCCAGGACAGAGCCTATCCTCTTCATTCAGCAGCAGTTAGGGTTGCCATCAGACATCACTTCATAAAGATGCTTAAATAATTATATACACAACTGTTCCCCCACTCCCAACAAGGGAACCAAGAGAAACCTTCCCGCCCCCAAATACTGAATATAGAAGAGAAGCAGGGTCTCATGACAATAAGCATGTTCAGATAGCCCCATCCTTCAGACATCACAAGGTAATCCCTGCTCCAGTCAGCTCTTGGCAGGGCATAAGGCTAGGTTTAGTTGGGAATTTCCAGTCTATTCTCAGAGGCTCAAGACATGTAATGATCAAGAGAGCTCTATGTAGCAAGAGATAACCAGATTCACTCTTCCAACTTCCTCCCTACTCCCCTTGTGCACCTTCTGAACAGGCTCCTGCTCCCTTCTTCCCATTTCTGGAAAGGAAATGCCTCCATCTCCCTTTGCCTCTCCAACTGACCCCTTCTCACATGACTAATCCTATCTCTCCTTCCAGTTCTAACAGGAATTGCCAGTTAGGGAGAGGAGCAAATTCTAAACCATTAAACTTTGAGTCCAGCTTCTTTAACTGAACCTTGTTCGATCTGCATAGAAATGCTAGCCAACCTAGCAATGCCTGGTAGGGGGCTCACAAGGGGAGTAGGCCTCCAGAGTGTCCTTTGCCAAGCAGGTTGAGGATGGTAAGAACTGAGTTGACATATCTGAACCCGCAGCCCCGAGGGACTGGAACATTTCTCCTATTTTCTTTTGACCCCACCTGAGAACGTAAGACTCAGCTAAAGTTGAGATGGTTTCAGGTCAGTCCTGCTCTTCCCTGTATATGCCATTCCCAATCCGCTAGGTACTGGCATCCCTGGAGGAACTAGAAAAAGGCAAGGGAGCAACCCCAAGGGGTTGATAGCGGGCAGAGGCTGGATCCAACAACTGGGTACATAGGAAATAAGAAAGTGCTTGTGGTTCTTGCCTCACTCTTGGGCTCTCTAAGTTCGGACTTGGAACTTGCCAGCCTTGGTCATGTATTTAATGCCCTTGAACGGTTTGTACTTCTCCCCATACATGTCCAGGCGATTCACCTTCAGCCCTAAAAAAAAAAAAAAGTTGAAAAGACAGTGAAACTTTGGGGATTGGAGGAGAGCTGCAATACTGCCACAGATGATGGGGAAAGGCCTTGAGAGAGCACAAAAGCTAGAAACAACATGCAGGCAATACTGGAAAACAGAAGGAAAGCAAAGGGACATAGGCTGCTGGTCACCACCTGCCCCAACTTTAACAACATTGTTCACACACGCTGTACACTTCCCTAAAATGCTTTACAGAGCTCTAGAGAGGGAGAGGAATTAAGGGGGGCACAGACAGGCTGTTCCACACAGCAGTCAGGAGAGACTGTATGAACAATCCCCCAAGCATACACCAGTGTGTACTCCAACTACAGAGACTATTTCAGATCGAAAACCCAGTCATGACACTCACAGGGCCCCATATGCATCCAGAAGCACATTCTGTATGTCAGACATACGCTCACCCAGTGCATGAAGTAGAATAGGACTGTGCAGGCTCCAGGCTGACAGCCACTTACCAGAGATAGCCAGCTGCTGAATTTTAAACTGAAGGTTGATGGTGGGATTCTCATCAGGTTTGGATGTGCCAGCTTGAAGGCTCATAGTCCCCTTCAGACTCGGCAGCTTCTGGGGGTTTATTTTCCCTACATCCCATGAGAGCAACTTCAAAGGACAGAAAGAAGGTATTGAGATAGATGGATGTAATGATGATGCCCTGTAACGCAGTGGCTCAACCGTTCCAGACTACTGTACCCATTTTGGGAGTCTGACTTGTTTTGCATACCCCCAAGTTTCATCTCACTTAAAAACTACTTGCTCACAAAATCAGACATAAAAATACAGAAGTATTACTGAAAAATTGCTGTGTGTCTCATTTTTACCATACAATTATAAATCAATTGGAATATAAATATTGTACTTACATTTCAGTGTATGGTATATAGAGCAATATGAACAAGTCATTGTCTCTATGAAATTCTAGTTTGTACTGACTTTGCTAGTGCTTTTTACGTAGCCTGTAGATGAACTGATGTACCCCCTATAAGACCTCTGCTTACCCCCGGGGTACACGTACCACTGGTTGAGAGCCACTGCTGTAAAGGACCATCCCATTGATGGTTTTGAATAATGATGCTTTCAGCCCATCCCAGTATTTGGTTCTTTGCATTCAAGCCATGAAGAGGATTTAATGCTGCATGGTGAAACTGTGGGTCTGATTAAAGGAGTGCGCCCCCCAGTGGCCAGGATTGGCACTGCCAGTGAGACTCCACCTCACTTTCACCCAGTTGGGGCATCAAATGTTCCCTGTAAAGGAATCTGGGCAAACGGACCCAAAATAAACAAACTAATAAAAATAAGTATATCTCCTTTAATAAGACCTTATGGCAAGGAAATTAAAATCCTTCTTGTTGAGCATTACAATCCTTGTAACTCTGTTCCCATTCCACCCAGGAGTGAGTGACCAAAAATCAGGTGTTTTACTGCAGGAGATAATCCCCATCTCCACTTCCATGGTATTGCCCATCCCAATTCAGAGGGAGTTGGCTTTTGCTCAGGGGCCTGAGCTGATCAGTCTGCATCACAATGGGCAGAAGTGACTGGTTTTGGCCCACTATATAAGAATTCCTCTCAGTACAGGGCAGGGGGCTCTCTCCAGGTAGGGAAGGCTCTGCTGGGAGTGATGCTCAGGGCCAAACAAGTGGAGACATTTCTTGAGACAAGAAGCTCTCCTCCAGATCTTAGGCCAAAACCCAGAGAAAGCAGTGTATGCAGTTTGGCCACTGTCGGAAGACAGGATATTGGGCTAGATGGACTTTTGGTCTTATGTTCTTACCAAGAGAGTGGCCCATGTACATCAGGCTACAAGAAAATCCCACTGCATCCTTTTCTCTCACCTTTGTAACTGGATCAAAGGTGTGCATTCCCTGTGAGGGAGTGAGGCTCATGTTCAAGACCCCTTTTGGCATCTGGCTGGTGACCATCACCCCCTCTACAGTCTTTCCCATAGTCTGCTTGGGTCCCACAGTGATCTCAAAGCGTCCCAATGAGCTGCTGTCACGGAAACTGATGTTGTGTTTAACATAGACAGGAATTGCCACCAAGCTGAAACAAAGGACAAGTCACTGCTATTGTAACCTATCCCTCACCACTTTCTATTCCACAATCATCACCCAGGCCCTGCATAGCCAACACTACAAGACATTCCTTCTGCATAAGGAGGAAGAAAATGAGTGTTGTATCATAGCTAAAGCCCAGACCAGGAAGTCAGGATGCCATCTCAGCTCTGTTAACCATATCCTTTGGTAGGTCACAATCTTTCTGCACCTCAGTTTCCCACTTCCTCACATTGCTGGTGTGTCAAAGATTAATTATTGTTTGGAACATGCTTCGGGGGTGAAGGATGCTGGTTTTTCTTGCAAAATGGGACCATGTTGGCAAGTTGCTCTAAGCAAAGGCAGCAGCACTGCCTTGGACTATGTAAGTGTGTTTGCAGCCTGACGTCATCCTTTCTGCTCTTTTCTATACAATGCAGGTTTCAAGATGCACTTTGCTCAACCAAGTCTAATAAATGGCTTCAGCGTCTAGAGCCAAGACGTGCATCTTTTCATGGTGAAACTCAAACTGCTGGAATAAAAACTACCAGTTCCATTAAAACAGACACCAACATCATTGGATTATGCTATTATTTTACTTTATTTTAAGGAGCCTCATTAGTATAATGAATTAAAATAGACGACAGACACTACTGCCTACTTTGTCCCAACCGTAGATTACACACCTGCCACTGGAACGTGGACAGAGTTGGCTTGCAGAACTGAAATTGCAAGATTATTGCCTCAAAGAGTAAAGAGTTTAAATTAAAAAATAGCACTAGTTTTCCCAGCTCCTCACTCAGCAAAGGAAGCAAGTGATCCTTCTCTAGAGACCCTATTTAGCAATGGGCAGGAAGGGACGAAAGTCCAGATTTTGAAAACCCTCAGTTCTAAATTCCCTACTTACTTCTGAGCGCTGACATGATAGGAGAGCAATCGGAAATTTCCATCTGGTGGGATGAAAGAGAGGATCCGCTCTGATTCCCAGCGCTTGAAACGGACACATGGATGGAAGCTGACATCATCCAGTAACCGGGGGTTCTGAAGTCCAAGAAACCAACAAAATTTATGAAAAGGAATCTGTCTATGCTCTTTCCTCTTGTTCCTTTCCCGTGTCCCACCTCAAGCATCTGCCACGTGGCACACAATACATTCTCCCATCAGACATGCCAAACCCGTGAAAAAAAACGCAGAAATTGGACTTGCTTTTGGCTTAACTGGCTTGTGAGTTGCTTGTTGGCTTGTAGCTTTTTTTTTTTTTTAAATCGGTTTCCCGCAAGCAGGGGGAGAGAGTCAGGGGTGCACAGCGGGCCCACCATAGTTCCAGACTGCACACCGGGAGGATCTATTCACACAGAGTGGTGGGGTTCTTAGGGATTGGCTTGTTTTGGCCTTGTTTTGAAATGGGATTACCTTGATTTTTGGCTTATTGTGAAAATCAGGGTGCTTATTTACCACATGACAGTTGGCAAATGTCTCCCATTCTGTTCTGTAGCAGTGTTAAGCTGTTTAATATTTGTGTAACAGGTGTACCTATAGTGGTGGTAATTCTATCCTAGCGTATAAAAAGCCTATCTACTTAGTCATGTCAAATAACTACCCTGATGTGAACTCATTACAAATGAGCCCCGGGAGAAAGCTGCCTTAGGCAGTGCTACATCTTGGCGCTCAAGTGAGCCTACACACTGTTGTAGGCGACTTCTAACAAACATCACCCCCCCTCCCCCACTCAAAATTGTAGATGTTTATAGAGATTTTTCATCATATGCATTCCTTCTTCCCTTCTCTACTTGGTATTCCTGGAATCTGTCATAGCTAGAGGCACCTAGGAGCCCAGTGAAGGCTATTTGATTAAAGAATCCTGCACTTCCTCTATACAGTATCAAGAGGACCGATCACCCCTTTCCTTGAACTTTACCATGAAAGAGAGGGTGAGGTCTGGCATTCCAGTCAATTTAACACAAGCATCAATCACCCCTTGGATTTCAGCTGTAATTGTGGAACCTATAATAGGAAGTAAAACAAAACAGGTTATGGAAGGCAACTGTGGACCTGATTGAAATTCATCCTGGACAAGTGGGGAAGACTGCAACACAGAGCGAACAACCAGAGTTAAAACCAAACCCTACATAAAATTCTGGAGCCTCTAGCTTGCTCAGTACACTAGCCTACCTATTCCTAATGTCATCTAGAGACGATACCAGAGTAATGAGAACTGCTAATATGGGCTCTCACCTACTTTACAGCTGACAGTGACAGCCTTCACCTCCAGTGAACCTATGGGAAGATGCACTAAGATTAAGGAAGTAATTTCAAGAACAAAGGTTTCCTCTCACCTTCTATTTTCAGATGTAGAGTTGGTAATAAAGGTTTCATAAAGGAGCAGAGGAAGATGACAAGACTACTCAGTGCCCAAGACAAACTCTATTCAGGCCTTACAGCTTGAATCTACTGACACTTTACAGAAACTTAAGACTAAACAGCACATCTAAGCTGTCAAGAGGTCAGAATGAGAACAGTTTCCAAGAGCTTCCAACACTCCTCCCTCCTCTAAGAAAAATACACATCCTCTCCCTCTAGGCACTCCCAGAGCAAGATCTCTCAGCCTTAACTGGAAGGAACGCTCATACCTGATTTGTCAATGATTGCATCTATCTCCTCAATTACATCAAAATATGCTTCATTATTGGTGTATTTCACACCGGTACGTCGCCATGGCACCACTGATAGTTGTCCAGTAGGGAGCTGGTCACCTACATTGGTGCTTCCTGGAAGGGTTAAAGAGATCAGGATGAACACAAGCAGCTACCAAAGCCCCAGAAGAAGCCCCGGTCCTCACCCATATAGAATATTGATTTGTTCCTGAAGTCCTCAATCTCATTAAATAAGAGCACAGTCACTCTCCAATGACTCATAGTATGAATTCACCAAGCATTACCTCTCCTGCCACCCCTCCCACTAACCCCTCATATGAGAGGAGGAGGAACAGTCCACTTAGGAAACCAACCTTGGCCATAAAGTCATTTCATGGATCTGACTAGAGTGCAGGACAATCCATTGCGGGCAGATGACTTTTTAGATAAAGGAGATCCTATGTCTAATGCTGGAAACTGGACTACCCCAATGCCAATATGCTAACATGGGCTCCCTTACAACAACAGCTACACTGGAGGTTAGGAGGATATGGTCAGAATATCAACTTCTCCTCCTCCCTCCCCAGCATTTGGAATCACTTCAGCAGAAGGATCATCACAATGACTCAACCCCTTTCCCACTCCGCACTCCCCTGTACCTGTAATGGTGTTGACAACAGTTCGCAATATGGTGGGGGGTTTTATCAGCTCCTTCAGGATATTGGACTCAGTAGCCAATGGGAATCCATTGTCCAGCATCTCCTCCAGCACCTCATAAACCACCACCACATTGTCCTTGATTACTACTTCCGAGCAGACACCAAAATAATCCTGTGTGAAACAGACACAATTACCCACCTTCCCCACTAAGCATATTCACAAGAACAATTGTGAATTTTAATGCTGCTAAAAGTGAGAGACCAATGGGTCTGATAATTAGAGCCAAGTATTAGAGCTTGTCTACACTTGAAATGCTACAGCAGCACAGCTGCGCCACTGCAGTTGTGCCACTTTACTCTTCAGTGTAGACACTACCTACACCAACAGGAGGGGTTCTCCCATCACTGTAGGTGATTCATCTTTCCCAGAGGCGGTAGCTAGGTCGATGGAAGAATTATTTTATTGACCTAGCACTGTCTATACCGGGAGTCAAGTCGGATTAACTACGTCACCTAGGGATGTGGATTTTTCACACACTTGAGCGACATAGCCAGGTTGACTTAACTTTTTAGTGCAGACTAGGCCTTAGCTATGCTGCTTTTCTCACACATCCGAATCTTCACCTGCAGGACTCTATAGTCCTGCTGCTTGAGGGGAACAACCCCCTCTTGAGACACAGCTATTCCACTTCGTTTTGTTACTCACATTGCAAAACACAGTATTATTATACTGGTGTAACTCACTTCAGTTTTTAAAGAAAGTTGTAAGTTATTTATACAAGGTCTATCTCTTGTATGGGGGAAGGCTAGGGGAGAGCTGGAAAACTACAGCAAGCTGATTTTGATGCTGTTCCTTTCTACCTGGTCTTGTTTTACAGGGAAACACATTCACCAACTGACATTTCTAAAGTGCCTCCCTCCCACATTGCTCTCGGTCTTTTCTCCCCAATGCCCTTTCCGATTCTTATATACTGCCAACAAAGCCCAAGGTAACTTGAATGGTCTGCTAACACTAGGTCCTGAGAGCAAAAGTCTGGTATTCCACAATCTGTTGAAGAGCCTGAGAAGCAATTCTCTCCTTCTGAATGGCAGAAACCCAGCATGCAATCTTGAGAAGTGGGTAAAAAGAGAAACCTGTAGCATGAATAATAGAAGATCCCCAGCCCAGCATCTGCTTCAGTCACTCGGACACTCAATGACAGTTGGTACAGCTTGGCTATGCTTCCTTCACTGTTTCTCACTTCCCACCCCCCCCCCACATGTATTTAACAGTATTACAATTTCTGGTCAGAGCATAACAAAATCAGGCTGTGAGCCCATCAAATCTTACCAGTTTAGCAACTGGGATGGGAGATCCCCAAGAAGGAAGTAGTGTTGGTGATTCAGCAGTTCCCTTTGATTGAGCATTAAATCAATGCCACAGCTTGATGCTAGGGGCTGTGTGTGGCTTAAGAAGTCATCTTTCAGTAAAACCAAGCTCCTGACCATGCATGCTTATTAGAAAGCCAATGCATTTTTCATAAAAGCAAGAGTGTTACTATGCTATTTTGCCAAAATTCTGATGTGTGTAACATCATCCTGCCTACCTAATTCTACCCCACCCCACTCACAAATATCAACTGAAGAGATGATTCTTCTTTTTCCTATCCTCAACTGTCACATAGTACCTGTGTGATGTTAAGCAGCTACCATGTGCCATCCAAGAGATGGTTGCAGGTCAGTAGGGGTTAAGCTATTATACATGCTCATGCATATTTATTTTATCTATACACTGGCAACGCTTTATACACAAAAGGATGATGCAAATGCCAAGTATTATCATCTATGAAGTTTGTGAAGTACTCTGGGATGCTTTGTAATGAAAGGTACTAAAAAATGTTAAAATATTCTAACAATATATTTGCCCTGGTGGTATGTGTGTGTCTATCCAGGGCTCTTATACAGCTAGTATGCAGTGAAGTGCACCTGCACCTCTTTCTTGTTCGTTTCTCATTCTCCAGATCCTAAGTTTTCACTAAAAAAAAAAAAAAAAAAAACTCAGTGTCTAGCTACTATGGTTGTTGAGACAGTCTTGAGAATGCAACCTGAGTAACTAGTGCAACAGATCTGAATATACTTACACAACCTGTGGCAGCAAGCCTCCCAACCCAGGTTGTCAGACATGGGCTTGCACTACTGTGCTAAAAATAGATGTTGTAGACATTGTAGCTCAGGCTGGAGGTTAGGCTCTGAAGCTTAGGGAGGGTAGTGGTCTTCAGAGCCCAGCCTCAATTTCAAAGTGCTGTCAGCACAGCTATTTTTAGTAGGCAGTACAAGTCCAGTGCGATGGGTTACCTAGGGAGGTGGTGGAATCTCCTTCTCTAGAGGTTTTTAAGGTCAGGCTTGACAAAGCCCTGGCTGGGATGATTTAGTTGGGGATTAGGTCCTGCTTTGAGCAGGGGGTTGGACTAGGGGACCTCCTGAGGTCCCTTCCAACCCTGATATTCTATGAAGCCTGTCAACCTGGGCTGGAAGGTGCTGCTGCCGGCTGTGTAGAGGTACCCTTGAGAGGTGTGAACTGCCTCATTTATCTGACTAACTCAGACAGCCAATGATAACTTTGATACTTGAAATATTAACTATTTTACTGCTCATCAAAGCCTGTAAGGAAGACGGGTTGGGGGGGGGAGAATCATAGAATGACCATCTGAATAATGTACTCATTTTGGCACTGCTGTGAGTGAGCTTGAACAACAGTGCCACTTCTCTCCAGCCCCCACAACCAAGAAGGAGCCAAGTCCAAAGAATCTAGCAGAGCTCCCAGAAGAGAGCCAAGCTCAAGCAGCTTCCTGGGGCACATGAGCCTCATGAATGGGAAGCCAAACATGAAGAACCCATGGGTACATTCTCCATCTGAGGGGGAGCCCAGCACAAGCCCAATAAGCATGAGCAATCATATTCTGAACAACCTGTACAATCTATTGCAAATAGCTCCAGACTCAGACTCCATGGGCAGAAGGGACAGCCACGATCATGTAGTCTGACCTCCTGTGCAACATAGGCCACAGAACTTCCCAAAAATAATTCCCAGAGCAGATCTTTTAGATAAACATCTAATCTTGATTTTAAAATGGTCAGTGAGGGAGAATCCACCACGACCCTCGGTAAATTGTTCCAATGGTGAATTACACTGTTAAAAATGTACACCTTATTTCCAGTCTGAATTTGTCTAGCTTCAATTTCCAGCCATTGGATCATGTTGTACCTTTCTCCGATAGATTGAAGAGCCCATTACCAAATATTTGTTCCCCATGAAAATACTTAAAAACTGTAATCAAGTCATCCGTAACCTTTTCTTTTTTAACCTAAGTAGACTGAGCTCTCTGAGTCTATCATTATTATAAGTAGGGTGACCAGATAGCAACTGTGAAAAAACGGGACAGGGGGTGGGGGATAATAGGCACCTATATAAGAAAAAGTTCCAAAAACCGGGATTGTCCCTATATCTGGTCACCCTAATTATAAGGCATCTTTTCTTATCTTGTCTTTCTCGTGGCTTTTCTCCAAGCCCTCTCCAATTTATCAACATCTCCTCTGGGAAAGGCTTGGAAGAGTACCATCAAGTTTCATGCTCCACCTACCAGTCTGATCCCTGAATCTACCTAATTTCTGATCCCATTCCCCACTCACACCTCCCACATCTGAATTCATGTGTCTGACTATAGTGCTCAGAAGCAAAGCACACATGATAAAGAAGTTTTACTAAAGGCTCCTATTTTCTCTCTTCTGCTGCAACTCTGGTCATGGGACACCTCAAATTCTGATCACAGGATTCAGAGCTTTGCAGGCAGAACATGATGTCTGCTTTCCTTCCCCAGATTGCCTGAGGATCCCACTACCACTGTACTCTGAATATTAACAACGCTCTGGGGCAACTCTAATGTGACTCATCTTTCTGTGAAACAAGATTGTACTTTAAATTCACTACAGGAAACTCAGAGAAACCAAATCCAAAGATAACACTCCATTATCTGAAAGAAATACAGTTAGTTGCCCAAATTCCTTCTGAGGGAGAAAAGTCCAATTAGAACAAAATTAGATTCAAAAAAATCCCACAGGAAGCAACTCCACTTTGGGATAAACATACGGTAAGTAACAGCCCATACAATGCCATAACCCTTGCAAATATAAGTTGATCCTGATGTCCTGTTTTTCTAGTGCAGCTGCATCTTGACTGGGAATCACCTCGCTGCTGATCCAGTCCTGGTCTTCTCATGAGCAGAGTGACAATGATGGGACACAGACAAAAGAGGAAGCAAATTACTGGTAACTTAACAGAGTTCCTTTTTTTTTTTTAAATTAAATATAACCATATCATCACAATCTTTCAGAACTTTTGTGTGTTTCAGTCCTCCACACTCATTACTTCACTGCCACTATAATCAATAAAATAGAATGTCCTGGTGAAAAAGAAAAAAATATTCAGTTACAAAGAAACTGACAAAGTCAGCTCCTTTATGATCCAACGCAGGATTTAAGTCCCAGATCTGCAAAGGTGAAAGGCTATTGAGTTAACTCTCAGCACTATCTAATACCCTTTTCCACCCTGCAGAAGATCCTGCAAACCCCAAAGTTGTAAATTATCATCATGTTAGGGTTATTTTGTTAAATTAATGGAAATTTGTTTTATATGATCTCAAATGTCTATTTGTTTGCAAGTACAATTCAAGTTGTTCACTTTGATTTACTGTATAAGCACTAAATGGCTAGGTGTTGACTAAGTGAAGCATCATCCATGCATGCTCTGCTGTGAATCTCCAAAGTTAATATCAGCTAGTGTATTTGAGCTAACAGTCCCCAGTTTTACATGTCAGGTGACAGGATGTTCTCAGAGGCAGACTTTGGATTTGAAAGAGCTCAAGCTTGTTGATTTTTTCAGCCATTGTGTGAAACCTATCTCTTTTTACAGACTTTTGACTTGGCAAGTATCAGAGGGGTAGCCGTGTTTGTTGCTTTTTACAGATTCAGACTGAGGGTCCTGTGGCACCTTTGAGACTAACAGAAGTATTGGGAGCATAAGCTTTCGTGGGTAAGAACCTCACTTCTTCAGATGGCATCTGAAGAAGTGAGGTTCTTACCCATGAAAGCTTATGCTCCCAATACTTCTGTTAGTCTCAAAGGTGCCACAGGACCCTCTGTTGCTTTTGACTCGGCAAGAGCATGAAGTGGGGTGCAATTGCACTGAAAGAGCTTTACCTTTGTCTGAGTTCTTGCTGAAAAAAATGATCTGTTGTGTTAAATTGTGTATGTGAATTCAAGGAATTGTAGTTGAGCACATTAAACAACTAAATGGTAGAGACCTAATTTATAAATCCACTTTTGTTGGTCTACACCAGCCAAGCAAAGCATGCCATGCAGAGAAAGGGCACTGCTGCGAAAAAACTCTCTGTGGCAGTCCTAATGAACAACATAGTATTGCTGCAAGGCGATCTTTACTATTATAAGACAGTGAATGTACAAGTGATAGATAAATAAGAAACATAATGTCCTGCTTTTCTCACCTGGAAAGTGTCCACAACCCGATGTAAGAATTCAATGACAAAGAGGGGTGGCACTTCTGTCTGAATCACTGCCACAAAAAAAATCTTATGACGATAAACATTCAGGAGGTAGTGATGAGGTGTGGGGATCACAGGAGGTACATTTTCTGCCTCTGTAGCCCTCTCCTGTGCTTCAAAAAAGTAGTCACAAACAGAGCGGCTGACAACACTTTTCCAGTGCTTCTCCAGAAAAATATCCCCTGAGGAGTTGATCAGGAAGAGGCTGTGAATCATGGTTGAACCCAAGGGAGTACAAGTGCTGGAAACACTTTGCCTACCCAACAGGACCCTGTTCTGCAGTAGTTTGATCCTAGAAAACAAAATGGCCCATTCAAGAGTTGATCTTCGACGCTATTTAATTTTACAGAAAGTAACAACATGCACACGCTTGAATTTTGTAATTAGACTGTGTGGAGGGAGTATAGTCTTGTGTCTAAAGAAGTCAGGAGACCTAGATTCTGCTCCTGAGGCCTTGTCTACACTACAAATGTTTTGCCAGGATAACTATACTGGCAGAACCCCCTAATGTATATGCCACATACGCTACCAGGAATTTTTCTGTCAGCATAGTTAACATCATTCAAGGAGGTGGTGGGGTTATGCTGACAAGAGCACTGTTCTATTGGCATATCTGCATGGATATTGGAGTTTTGCCAGCATAGCTATGCTGGCCGTCTGTATTTTTTTTCACACCCCTAACCAACAAAACTTCATACCAGAGAACTGGCCTAATTGTGCCACTGACTTGTTGGGTGATACTGAGAAAGTCACTTTCCCTCTATACCTCCATTTCCCCAGCTTTAAGACAGAGATAATGACACCACCCCGACACTGTAAAACACGTTGTGGTCCTGGATGTAGAGATTCCGTACGAGCCTGTGCATTCCCTGTGTAGCCTCCTCCTGTTTGGACAATACCAAGTCACAGGGGGTGGCTGTCTGGGGCCATGGTGTTTTTTTTTTTTTTTAGAGTCATAATACCCTCCGGGAGCTCCCTCCTGCCTTATGTGGTACCATCACTCACTGCAGCTAAGCTACAGGTAGCCCTGAGTGGGGGCCACACGGCTAGGGGGGCTGTGCCCGCAGGGAGGGGCTCTGGCGTCACCAATGTGACAGCGGAGGGGGCTGTGCCCGCAGGGTGGGGCTCTGGTGTTACCGCTCTGACAGGGGTCACGGAGCCAACCCCCTTCAGCCTCCGGGACTCCGCGGGGGGAGGGCGCTAGGGGACCAGGAGGCCGCAGGGCGCCACTCACCTCCCAGGTCTGTCTGGCTCGCACCACGTTCCGGACGCTCCCCTCGCCTTGGCGGCGCCCCCCTCAGCAGAGCAGCCGCCCCCAGCCCCGGCGAATGGCCGCGGCAAAGACTGGTCCGGCCCCGACGCGCCTGGATCGGTGACGCCCCGAGGATTCTGATTGGGTGACTTGCGCCCCAATTTACGACGAATAGGTTGCGAAAAGGCAAATTGCTTACGACAAGAACGACATTGGTGCGCGGGCCTCTGATTGGCGTATCCCCAGGCAGTGCGCTATGATTGGTGCAAACTCTAGGACGGCCCCAGCAACGCCCCACCCCCCGGCTCAGCGTGACGGGAGTCCGCCCGACGGACAGAGGGCCAGTGCGAGAGCGAGCGACCACGTGCTCCGGGCCCTGCTGCACAAAGAGAGCATTTCCCCGGACCTCCGCCATCCCAACCAGACTGCGCCCCCTACTGGTCCTGGGCATATTGCGGGCACCAGCTGAGCTCACTCGCCCTTCCTCGCCTTTCTGCACCAATGGGCTTGGGCTGCGCCCTCCCTGCTGAAAGTAGAGCTCTGCCCCCACTGCTAGACATCACCTGTCAGCAGAGTACCCCCGCTCCTTGCTGTGGGGGGCATAGGCCAGCTCTTCCCAGCACTGAGCCAAGGACAGGTATAGCACCAGGCACCAGAGCCTGATCAGGTCTCTGGACCGGAGTGCCATGCAAGGACAGCTCACACAGTCAGAGATGAACAGGCATTCAGCAAGGGTGACCAGATGTCCCGATTTTATAGGGGCAGTCACAATATTCAGGGCTTTGTCTTATATAGACACTTATTACCCCCCATCCCCGCCCTGATTTTTCACACTTATTATCTGATCACCCTACATTCAACATCACCCAGTATGGCCAACAGTCAAAAGTCAACCCCACCTTCAAACCATTTTTTAAAATGGGTGCTTTTTCTTCACCTCATTTCTAAGCCTGTCCTTGCTCTTTCTCATTTCTGTGCTCAGCTCACGGTTTCAGATTTCTCTCTGCAAGCAGGAGGGCTGGAAACTTCCATTTTTTTCTAGAGGTAAATGAAAACCAAGATTCTCATATAGTCACAGCCCTCCAACAGCTGGGGTTTTAAGAAAAACCATCACAAGCATCAGTAACAATGGAATTTACTATAGTACCCAAAGGGCTCAGTCATGTATCCTTCGTAGCCCTATGGTTCTGGGTGCTATAATCACCTGAAGAAGAGCACTGTGTAGTTCAAAAGTTTGTGTCTCTCATTAACAGAAGTTGGTCCAATAAAAGATATTACCTCACTCACCTTGTCTCTCTAATAATCACACATAAGCCCCAGCCCCCAAAAGCTTACAGTCTTGGTTAGTGAAAAGATGCAACAGCTGGAGAGGCTGCACAGAAATAACCTCACCTTATTCTGGTGATTAGTCTGTCTCTCCGGTGGGGGTGGACAACTCAGATATAAAAGCAGCACAATGAGAAAGAAACCCAGTAACAAACTCATAGTGGAACACACAAACTAGCTGACTCCCTTCCTCTCACCCCCATTTCTCTCTGTGGGTGTCTGGCTGGCCAGCTGGTTGTTCCCACCACTCCCATTCTATATCTCTTCTAGTTTCACATTGTGTAGGCCTTGTTTTCTCCTGTAGTGCTTGGATCTGGAGAGCGCTCCCCAAAATGTGTTTCCTCCTGCTCATGGAATATGGCAGATACTGTTCCATTAACACTGACAAGAACATCTATTGTTCCTCCCTCAAATCCTTTCTAAGGTCTGGGAAGAGAAACATGCTGTTGCTTTCAGACAGGATATCCTGTTGCTGCAATTTTAGCAGCACATCTCTGTTCCTTCATGTCTACCAAAAGCTAAAATAGAAGCACCCCCGTTATTTCCAGTGTCAGTGTTTCCTCCCATCCATATTCTGAAATATCTCACCACAAATATAGTTTTTTCTCAATATAAGCTTTCTGCAGTCATGATTAAGGCTAAGATTTTGTCATGGATATTTTTAGTAAAAGTCAGGGACAGGCCAAGGGCAATAAAGAAAAATTCACGGAAGCCTGATAATAATTAGAAAAGGCAGACATGTTCAATAAATATTTCTCTTCTGTATTTGGGGAAAAACAGATGACATAGTCTCATCCTATGATGATGATAACATTCTTTCCATTACACTAATATCTCTGGAAGATATTAAAAAGAAGCTACTCAAGTTAGACATTTTAAAATCAGCAGGTCTAAATAACTTGCATTCAAGAGTTTTAAAAGAGCTGGCGGGGGAGTTCACTAGACCGTTAATATTGATTTTCAATAAGTCTTGGAGCACAGAAGACTGGAAGAAAGCTAAAGTTGAGCCAGTTTTTAAAAAGAATAAATGGGACGACCTGAGTAATTCTCCAGTCACTGACTATTTTTAAATCAAGCTTGGATGTTTTTCTAAAAAATGAGCTCTAATAATTTGGGCGGGGTGGGGGGGATTCTATGGCCTGTGTTATACAGGAGATGAGATTTTGTGATCACAGTGCTCTCTACTGGCCATGGAGTCTATGAATCTATGATATACAATTCAGCAGAGATAGCACCCCATTTATAAGCATGTGAAACATGGACAGTTTACTGCAAACACATTAAGTATCTTGTAAAATTTCATGTGTGCTATATCTGTTCTATTCTAAAGCTCTGGACACTCAATAATAGACTTAAAAGTGGCAATTCTTCAACACAAACATTTCAAAAACAGACTCCAACAAGAAACTGCAGAAGTGGAATTAATTTGCAAACTGGACACCATCAAATTAGGCCTGAATAAAGACTGGGAGTGGATGGGTCACTACAAAAGCTAATTTCCCCATACAGTTCTGTCTCATCTTACGGGGGGTTCTGTTCTGCGGTTAGTGCGTAAAGCGAAAACCGCGTATAGTCAAAATTACATTGAGTTTAATGGCAGGCGGAATCGCCCGCACTACAGGTACAGTATTAAAATTGTTATTTTTCTCTTTTTGTTTGTTTGTTTTTGACAATCGCGTAAAGCTGAAATCGCGCATGTTAAATGCGTGTAAGATGCGACAGACCTGTACTAATTTCCCCCTACTCACACCTTCTTGTCAACTGTTTGAAATGAGCCACCCTGATTACATTGCCCTCATTACCACTACAAAAGTGATTTTTCCTCCCTTGGTATTCTACTGTTGAGAATAGCCCACTTCCACTTTAATTGAATTGTCTCGTTAGCACTGACCCCCCACACTTGGTAAGGCAACTCCCATCTTTTCATGTCCTGTGTATATATATACCTGTCTACTGTATTTTCCACTCCATGCATCTGATGAAGTGGGTTTTAGCCCACAAAAGCTTATGCCCAAATACATTTGTTAGTCTCTAAGGTGCCACAAGTAATGGCTGAGCCATTACAGACATTGACTATCTCCCCTTGTAAGTACTCTCACACTTATTATCAAACTGTCTGTACTCGGCTAGCTTGATTATCACTTCAAAAGTTTTTTTTCTCTTAATTAATTGGCCTCTCAGAGTTGGTAAGACAACTCCCACCTGTTTATGCTCTCTGTATGTGTGTATATATATCTCCTCAATATATGTTCCATTCTATATGCATCCGAAGAAGTGGGCTGTAGTCCACGAAAGCTTATGCTCTAATAAATTTGTTAGTCTCTAAGGTGCCACAAGTACTCCTGTTCTTCTTTTTACAAGTACTCCTCGTTGTTTTTGCTGGTACAGACTAAAACGGCTACCACTCTGAAAATGATGAGACAAAGTCTCAAACATTAAAGTCCTTGAAAAAGCAAAAAACAACCAGCAACAAGGCAATGTAATCAAAGCTCTGCTTAAACAGGCAGGTCATAGTATAAGAATGGGCGATGATAGACTCCCAACAAAACTTTTCTATAGTGAGCTGAAACTCAGAAAATGCAAGAGGGGTAGTCAATGAAAGCCCTTCACACTTCAGCAGAATCTCACCTCATGCAGCATAACTACTGATAACTTTGAAGACAGAGCCACAGACAGATCTGAATGGAAAGCAACTATCCATAAAGGTTGTAAACACTTTGAGGAAGACAGATGTGAAAAATCGATCAAAAAGACAGCCAAGTATCAAGAGGGAGCCTGCACATTCCTGTGTGATATCTGTTTGTGATCTTGCTCTTCACGGATTGGACTATACAGCTACATAAGAACACACATGACACCGTGACATCACTGTTAGATGCAACAGTCATCTACCTATTATTTAGTTAGTTTAATTACTAAGATACATTCTCACACTATTAATTTATTCTGAATTTAAAACTTTTAGTAACATAGGTCTGTTAAAAGACACTCAAACAGGTTTTAAACATAGGATCCAGGAGACAGATATGGTCTGTTTCTGTTATTTATTCAGCCTATATGACAGATTCAGATTTTGCAGAATGCAAGTTTTCATTAAAAGAAGCATATATCTAGCTCTTACTATTGTAAAGAAAATCTTAAAAATATGAAACATGTGTAGCCTATACCTAACTGAGGCAGCGTGGTTTTCCTGAATCTGTACACAGCCTGAAATAACAGCTCTAAGAGATGTGAACTAGTCATCTAATTGGGATGCAACTCTTGAATCACATCATGAGCCATATTTTACAATAATAAAGGTACATGACTGAGCATGTAACTTGCATGGTTATTACCACTTTGTCAACAAATCAGTTAATTGCGTGCACAAAAAAACAAATAATTTTAAACAGCAATTTGTCTTCTCAACAGAATTAATTTGGTACCCTTACTGTAAATAACTGAATATGCTGTACACGACAACACAGAATATATGGCAATGAAGGTGACAACAATGTGAGTCCTTGTAGTCTCCCCCGTTCTAATGCAGCACTGAAGGCATTAACAATCCTTGGTCTCTTGACAGCCACACTGGGCAACCCACCTTCCTCCATCAGAGTGAAGTAGGATGACATTTTTTCAACAAATATGTTATGTGCCAAAAATACACTTTTGATTGAGCTGAAACTATTCATAAATGTGACCAAGTTAGTTTGGGCCAGCTTCAGAGAAGTGAGAGACAGCATGTCTGTCCATCTATCAGCCTAGCAGTTAGAGCACTTACCTGGGATGTGGGAGATGTGTATTCAAATCCCTCCTCTAAATCAGGCAGACAGAAGATTTGAATCCACAACTCCTACCTCACAGTGAGAGGCTTAATCACCAGGGAATTGTCATTTTCACTAACTCTCTCTCTCTCTTTGGCCCAATGAATATTTAAGTATTTATACAAAGTAAAATACCTTTCACAGGAGAACCTGAGAGTGACTCATCTCAGAACTGTCTATAGCCTGGTGGTTAGAATGCTCATCTAGGAGGGTACAGCTCTGAGTTGAATCCCTAAGCCAGTGTGTGGATTCAAACCTTAGTCTTCTCCTTCCCAAGCAAGTGCCCTAACCACTAGAGGTCACACACATATTTGCTGACAAATTCTGAACATTTTCGGAATCTATCTATTGTTTCTGATTTTTCGGTTTGCAGGTTGAACCAAAAAATAAATTATTTACCCAGCTCTAGATGTAAGATGCCTTAAACAAAACCTTTTGAAACCAACCCAAACCAGCAGGGGGCACTATTGAGATTTGCATGCAGGACACTGAAAGTCTGCTGTCTATATTCCTCTACCTCGATATAACACCACCCGATATAACACTAATTCGGATATAACGTGGTAAAGCAGCGCTTGGGGGGGGGCGGGGGGCAGGGCTGCGCACTCCGGTGGATCAAAGCAAATTCAATATAACGCAGTTTCACCTATAACGCGGTAAGATTTTTTGGCTCCCGAGGACAGCGTTATATCGAGGTAGAGGTGTACTTCTAATTCCCCTACCTCTCTAGGTGTCATGTAACAAAAATTAGATTCACACTGGTTCTCCCTATATTGGCCTAAACTCTCCACTCCTCCCTTGATTTATCCAGAACCCTAAAAAGGCTAAATCCTCACCTGGAGAACATACAGATCATTGTAGACCTCTGTTTTTGTGAACAGGTTTGCACAAAAAGATGAGTCTTTCACTGTGTCTTAAAAATGGCAAGACTCCAATTCTTCTTGTGTATCCCATGTAATGTTTACACAAATGTACCAATATATATTTCAAATTTAAGGTGCTAACCCTGGTGAATGAGGTCCTGTCTCTGACTTGGTTTGAAAAGTAATTGAAAAACCAATACATACCTCAAAAATACATGGTAATGTTATCTCCACAGAACCTTCAGCTACTGTATCATGGGTGATCTACAATAACACAAGTACAAATTCAAGGACTAAAGACAAGATTAAAACATGTAATGTAATAAACTTAATGAGAATCAAGATCTCCACCTCCTTAAAGTCCTCTGCCTGCTTTTCCTTTGCTTCTGGTCTAAAACTGCTGTGTACTGTTTCTGTGAACTATTAAACAGTTGCTGAATTTCATATTAGAAATAATTCAGAGGAATAATAATTATAACCATCAATTTAGGCCCGAAAACACAATTTTCAGATGAAAATTAAGTAATGTGAAATGAGACCCTGCCAAGCAGCTTCTGGGCAGCAAGCAGCAAAGAGCTGCTATTAGCATGTCTGAAGCTCCATTGACATTGGGACTGTTCTTAAGTCCTTCACAGCCATAAATCAGTAACCATAGCATCTGTCCTTACTGGGATCATCCATGGACTTAGTACCAAGCAATTGGTTATTTATAAGTTTTCACATTCCCTATCAATGTCAAGGAACTTTTTGGGGGGATTTTACTTCCCCTTTTCAAATTCAGTAAAGGCTTGAACTGAGAGGCTTAGGTTGGACTTCAGCTGTTAAAAACTCTAAATACAAATAATCTTCCAACCTGCTCCATAACCAACAGCTGAGAACCAGGACAGACAGAAAGCAATTTATGGTGAAGAGGGGCTAGAAGAAGAGTCCCAAAAGAGTGCTCTAATGGTTAAATGCGGAGACTGTGGAGTAAGCGCAGCTCTGGCCACCCTCCAGTTTAATTCATCTTAGGCTTTGTCTTCACTAGGAAAAAAGGAGTATTTCGCCACATATTAGCTTTAGGCTTCCCCCTAGTTAGTGTTTACCTCAACCTGCTAACGTGTGAAAACTAAAAGTGCCCTGTCCACACTAGGTTGTTACCATATGTTAACTAATATATGGTAAAACATCTTTTCTTCCTAGTGTGGATACACACTTGGATTGGGAGATCTATCTTTCTATTTAGGTACTTTCTAACCCCCATTACCTTAGCATCTGTTGCCTCCCAATCTGAAAGAGGAAGAAGAATCTCTCTTCCTTCCCAGCCTGTAAGAGAAATAATTTGATTAGTTTATAGGCAGTTTGTGTGAGTGAGTGGGTGTGTTGGGTATCCATTTGTGTGTGAAGAAATTATTGAAGGGAAACTAAATTGAAGAGATGAGATTTACATTTAGAAACCATCTTAATTACATTGGTACAACTTTCTTGTAGACAAGATCTTAGTTCTGAATATGGTGAGGCTTGGTGTCACTCTTAGCTCTTGCAGAAGTGAGTTTCAAAGTGTAGGTCTGGCTCCTGTGAAAGTTCTGTCCCTCACACTCAGGGCCGGCTCCAGGCACCAGCTTGGCAAGCAGGTGCTTGGGGTGGCCACTCCGGAGAGGGGTGGCAGGTCCAGGGATTCGGCGGCAATTCAGCGGACGGTCCCTCACTCCCGCTGGGAGCGAAGGACCTTCCGCCGAATTGCCGCCGCAGATCACGATCACGGTGGGGGTTTTTGGTTTTTTTGGGCTGCTTGGGGCGGCCAAAACCCTGGAGCCGGCCCTGCTCACACTCATGAGCCTCCTACTATTGGTCAACAGTTTCATTGTTTTTGGGGAAAGCAACTGTTGTGGGAGATCATCACTGTGGACACAGAGATGATTTCTTGGGTGGCCAGGGCCATTTGCGTGGAGGGTTTTGAATATCTGAACCAATACCTTGAAATAGACTCTGTATTCAGTGAGGACTAAATACAGAGGAAGGAACACTGGGGTGATGTGTCCACTAAAAAGACAACTGCATTTTGTATTGATTGATGATTTTCCAGGTGTGAAGCTTCATTCCTAGATATGAGTTGCAATAAAGGAGCCTGGAGGTACATTCATGGACACTACAAATTCTATTAGGCCAAATCTCATTTCTGCTTTTCCCTTCTAAGAACTGTTTTGTTTTTCTATTGCAGGTAAACTCAGCCAGAAAGAAATTTCTGTTAATCTACCGAGGAAGATAAAAACACAAACTAATACTGGAGTACATTTACTTTTTAGTTGCAAAAGTATATAGATGCAAATTACCTGCCTCTCTCATGCTCCTTGCAAATTGGTAACGTGGCCCTTGATGGTGAAATCTGAATGACCCTAGATTAGCAATTGGGTTTCTAGTACAGGCAACACAACAGACATATAAAAAAAGGGGTATGGATGAAATGAAAATGATGACTCAAGTGTTTTCTTCTATGATTTGATTATGCTATGTTTAAATATGTGTTGAATTAATCAGTTCTCAGTCAGAGACAAGTAGCAGAAAGGAACACGTCATTTTACTGCTCATTAAATAGATTTTGGCAACTCGTACTCACACATTTCTTAGGGTACGTCCAGACTACTCGCTGTATCGATGGGTAGTGATCGATTTATCAGGGATCACTATATCGCGTCTTGTTAAGACGCGATATATCGATCCCCGAACTCGCTCCCCGTCGACTCTGGAACTCCACTGGAGCGAGCGGCGGCAGCGGAGTCGACGGGGGAGCCGCGGCCATCGATCCCACGCCGTGAGGACGAGAGGTAAGTTGGAATAAGATATGTCAACTTCAACTACGGTATTCCCGTAGCTGAAGCTGCGTAGCTTACATCGACACCCCCTCCAGTGTAGACCAGGCCTTATCCTCAGTTTATGCCCTTTTCTTTCTCTGCCTGTTACCCTGGCAAATGCATTCCTGACACCCACATTCCCTCCATCCTTTAAAAATGGATATCCCTCAGTCATACCCTCGTCTCTTCTAGGGAATACAAATTCTTTCCTATAACCTTGGCTTAGGTATGTACCCTCTGAGAGTTTTAGCACTCTCATTGCCCTCTTTGGTGCCTTTTTGGGGTGTGCCTAGCTTAGTGTGAGCACTACTGGAAACAAGAGTAATCTTCAATATCCTCTTTGCTACACGGAACCCTGAACTGTGTCCAGCACTCCAGGTTTGGTCTCACTGCCCCTGTGACCCTTTCTCATTCCTGCTATATCCCTCTATCACTACCTCCTTTTTGCTCTTTGATTTCTTGTTGGCTGAGCTGGTAAGTTTAGTTTTCTGTTATCATTGTTCTCCAGACCTTTCTTCTAATCAGTGCCTTGCTGATGGGGATAATTTAGGGCAGAATCCACTTTGTCCTTTTCAGTCCTACCTTAATTATTTTATTATATTTTTCTACATTAAAACACAAAAGTCCCTTGTCAGCTCCAGCCACCATTTAGTTCTGTGCCTTTCAATCCAATGCCCCGCTCTATGATACCAGCTGGTCTTCCTAGTTATGTCTTCAGCAAATTTGCACATCTTGCATATTCCCTTTTCTATGTCATTGATATATTGTGAGCAAAACTGGGCCCAACAGCAATGCCTGCAACATTTTACTTGTCACACCTCTGCTACCTGATCTGTAACCATTTTCTCTCATCTCTGTTACTAAGTCAATTGTTATGCAATTGAGAATTTCAGTTGCTAATATTAGATAGCCTTTTATTTTGCTGCTTCACTACTGTCTGTTCTCATTGTCACTTTCCAAAAGCAATTAATCAAGTGTGTTAAACATGCCTTCGCTTTTGGAAATCCCTGGGTACTGTCTTTCTCTTACAACATACTGGTTTAAGAAGGGCACCCTTTCTGGCGTCCTGAATGAGCTGCATACATGCAATATATGCAGCAGAGTAACACCTACCCGCTTCACTGTGCAGGCTAGT
Source organism: Chrysemys picta bellii (assembly GCF_011386835.1). Lineage (NCBI taxonomy): Eukaryota > Metazoa > Chordata > Testudines > Emydidae > Chrysemys > Chrysemys picta. The sequence goes on along the minus strand of NC_088792.1, from coordinate 164,683,823 downwards.
TAATTATACATAAACACAAACAGCTCTTTGTTACCTGTCCATCTGAAGATCATTTCTCCCTCCTTATGGTGATGTCATCTGCTTTTTTTTCCCATCTCGGCTCTAGAGTTGGCGATGCCAGGAATATTCCTTTCTTTTCCTTTGTAAATCCAGAATATAAATCACCCTTTATTAATGAGCCTTCTAAATTAGTTCAGTGACTGTTACCCTCTGTCAATGCAACATGCACACATGGTGAGCTATTGGAGCACTATATCAATGAAAGGAGTTGTTACTGTATCACAATAACATTTAATTATCTTTAATATAGCACCAAAGATGTATATGGAGCTGATCAGTAGATAATATGTGCCTCTGCCCTGAGGAGCAGCTTCTCATCATTATATTGCTATTATACAAAAGCTTTTCATTATTATACTGCTGTTTTATCACCAGTGTCCTAACTCGGCCTTAAATACATTCCAAATAACATGCAGAATAAATTTAAACAACGTGCCCAGCGGCTTCCTTAATGAGAGGTGTATTCCAGGTATACATGGCAGAAACATGGACCTCTGAGTCTGATAGCTAGGATATAGGAACTCTACACCCATTGGGAGGTATTTACAGTAGTTTATGGCCACTTTCTGACAGCTCTACATGATGCCACATGATCCATCCTCTGTCACCCATTCCCAGCTTCTGGCAAACAGAAGCTAGGGACACCATCCCTGCCCATCCTGACTAATAGCCATTGATGGATCTATCCTCCATGAACTTATCTAGTTCTTTTTTGAACCGTGGTATAGTCTTGGCCTTCACAACATCCTCTGGCAAGGAGTTCCACAAGTTGACTGTGCGTTGTGTGAAAAAATACTTCCTTTTGTTTGTTTTAAACCTGCTGCCTATTAATTTTATTTGGTGACTCCTAGCTCTCGTGTTCTGAGGAGTAAATAACACTTCCTTACTTACTTTCTCCACACCAGTCATGATTTTATAGACCTCTATCATATCCCCCCCTTAATCATCTCTTTTCCAAGCTGAAAAGTCCCAGTCTTATTAATCTCTCCTCATATAGAAGTCGTTCCATACCACTAATAATTTTTGTTGCCCTTTTCTAAACCTTTTCCAATTCCAATATATCTTTTTTGAGCTGGGGTGACCACATCTGCACGCAGTATTCAAGATGTGGGCATATCATGGATTTATATAGAGGCAATATGATATTTTCTGTCTTATTATCTACCCCTTTCTTAATGATTCCCAACATTCTGTTCGCTTTTTTGACCTTCGCTGCACATTGAGTGGATGTCTTCAGAGAATTATTCACAATGATTCCAAGATCTCTTTCTTGAATGGTAACAGCTAATTTAGACACCATCATTTTATATATAGAGTTGGGATTATGTTTTCCAATGTGCATTAGTTTGCATTTATCAACCTTGAATTTCATCTGCCATTTTGCTGCCCAGTCACCCAGTTTTGTGAGATCCTTTTCTAGCTCTTTGCAGTCTAATTGGGACTTAACTATCTTGAGTTTTGTATCATCTGCACATTTTGCCACCTCACTGTTTACCCCTTCTTCCAGATAATTTATGAATATGTTGAATAGGACTGGTCCCAGTACAGACTCCTGGAGGACACCACTATTTACCTCTCTCCATTCTGAAAACTAACTATTTATTCCTACCCTCTGTTTCCTATCTTTTAATGAGTTACTAGTCCATGAAAGGGCCTTCCCTCTTATCCCATGACAGCTTAGTTTGCTTAAGAGCCTTTGGTGATGGACCTTGTCAAAGGCTTTCTGAAAATCTAAGTACACTGTGTCCACTGGATCCTCCTTGTCCATGCTTGTTGACCCCCTCAAAGAATTCTAGTAGATTGGTGAGGCATGATTTCCCTTTACAAAAACCATGTTGTCGTTTTCCCCAACAAATTATGTTCATCTATGTGTCTGACAATTAATGCTGTTTGAGTTCCTGAGGGCTTGTCTACACTTAAAATGCTGCAGTGGCACTGCTGCAGCTGTAGCACTTCAGTATAAATACTACCTATGCTGATGGGAGAAGTCCTCCCATCACTGTAGGCCTCCCCAAGAGGCAGTAGCTAGGTTGATAGAAGAATTCTTCCATTGACCTAGTGCTGGTCTATACTGGGGTTAGGTCGGTATAGCGATGTCTCTCAGGGGTATGGATTTCCCTGAGAAACATCGCTATACCGTTGTAAATTCCTAATGTAGACCAGGCCTTAATTGTGCATTTCTTACCCGAGAGAGACAAGGTGAGTGAGGTAATATATTTTATTGGACCAACTTCTGTTGGGGAGAGAATCTGGTCCAATAAAAGATATGACCTCACACAGCTTGTCTCTCTAATATCCTGGGACTGACATGGCTACAACTGCAACTACACTGCACACAACATTTCTTATCTTGACATCTTTGGATTTCTTTCAAGTGTAACCTTAACTAGAAATTTTGTGGATTTATTATGCTTCATTTGGGGATAATTATAATATCCCTATTAGTTATATTTTTACCCTTAGTGTATTCTCAAACTCAGTTCCACCTTCATGTAGGTTTTATTTTGTCTGAGAAGACATATATGACTCCCTTTTAAGAACTATCCCTACTATCTCTGCAGGAAAGTCCTTTCCCCTTCCCCAAGATCAGGGATGAGGCATACTGGATGGTCAGGGTTTGTGGAAAGCTTGCCCTGCTGTTCTGCTTTAGCTAAACAGAAGACCAAGCCAACGCCTTTCACCAGCACTAAATCTACACAATTTTTTAAAGCCAAAGGTCGTATACAAATTAGCTAATTAAATCATTTGCACAAAACGTCTCACATGGAACTGCACAAAACTTGGTAGCTATAACCATTCCCTATTTTCTGCACAAGTCAACAGCAGTCCTGGGCATTTGGGAATACCGAGGCATTGCTATGATAAAAGGCCAAAAGGTAAATGAACTCTAGAATAAAGCATGAAATGTCACAGACATGGCCACATAACCGCATTGTAACAAACTGTAAAAAGTCCATGATTTTTCCCAAACATAATTAAATCAGTGTCTAATTGGGATCATTAGGGCTTTTATCTTCTGCTCCCTATTGGATAAAATTGAGAGTCCCTGCAGTTTGAAAGGGTCTTATCTGTATTGATGAAGTCTGCCCCAAATATTATGAGTTGTTCTACAGACTTTGTGATTGTGAGCTGACTGCAGAAGGTCATCTTTTCTGCAGAGGTTTTTCATCTCTAGAATGGTCAGAAGTTTCAGTCTTTCCTTCCAGTCTTTGACATTTTCACAGTAACCTAACTAACCTTGCCCAGGAGAACCAAAATGAACTGTTTTCCCCCATCCCTTTCCTAGTACAAAGACCACACAGGCCTCCCCAACCCCTAAGGAATTGGCCAGTCTGGAAGCAATGAAGATTAGCCAATGTCCTCAAGTTTATTAATTGCTCTTAGTTTATTCATTGTACAACAGCCAGAATCCTTCAGCAAGGAGAGATTTAAAATAAAGATATATTATTTATTATAGTGTATTTATATTTTCTATTATACATTAAGGTCTTGACCACTCATGAACATTAAAGATCCTGTGATGCTTTTCATAACATTATGGATATTAACCCAGATGTCCTGGCCAAATTCCAGCTTAGGAACTACATCCTGCCTTCCTAAATGGGATATAGGATTCCTCTTCACTCCCTCTCCAAAACTGTTATGCAGTGTTAGTGTGTACTGTCAGACAGCTGCTGCCTTTGACCCCAAAGCAGATGCACTTTAGTTTTGGGTGAAGTGATCCTTGAGTAGAGCTTGTGTATCTGTTTAAGTCTGTAAACTATTTGGGATCCTTGGCTGAAAAGAGCTCTCAGGGGTAAGAAGAAGAAAGAGCCACTTTAAACGCCAGATCATCATTATGCCTCTAATATAGCACAGCTGTGGGTCAATGGGTTGAGAACTCTATGTCTGCACAGATCTCACCTTTACATGGATTTTGAGAGAGTTGGATGTTAATTGATCCTAATGGATAATGTGTTTATACTAGTAGATTTTATTTGAGGGAGAAACCATAAACATTTGATATTCAACATAAGGATCTATGTGAATAAAAGCAACATTATTACCAGGTGAAAATGGCTACAGAACAACAAGGAATGGATAGTAATGCATGCTATTTTTAATCACCATAATATTTGTGGCATTAATGATGCCATACATATTATTATTATAAAAATTACTATTAAATAAATACCATTTATTTGGTTTTGGGTAAATCCCTAAACAAATGGGATATTTGTTATCACAATACTTTTCCCTTTTTAAAAGAAACAAGTTTTCCTGCATTGGCTAAGCCTGCTACAGAGCTGTGCCAAACAGAAGATACAGCAGTAAACTCTGTAAACAGTTCTGTACAGGTCTTTCTTCTCTATAACTTTGTCATGAAAAATCGTGGACGCTTCTTTCCCAAGGTTAATTATTTTATTGTTTAAAATAAAGTTAAGAGCCCTGCCCAGGCAAAGAAAAGCAATGTTAGTATTACTATTTTCTATTCATCTATTTCTAGGGTGACCAGATGTCTCGATTTTATAGGGACAGTCCCAATTTTGGGGCCTTTTCTTATATAGGCTCCTATTACCACCCCTACCCCGGTCGCGATTTGTCATATTTGCTGTCTGGTCACCCTATTTCCAAAATCTTGTTATTCTTTTTGCATTTTTAAAAAAAACGCAAATAATTATACATATTTTATCTGCAAAAGTTCTCATGCCAACTCATGAGCAACCCTACAGCAAATTAATGAACACACAACAGAACAGTTTTTGTCAAGGAAATAGATTTTCCATTTCAAGTTTCCAAGGAGTTATGGAAAAATAATCATAAAATTATTATGTAAGATACCTTGACAAGATCCTGATAGCTCTTCTGGCCTTTGAGAGACACCTGGATCAGTTGGGACACTACTCTGAAATTCAAACTTTTCCAAGAATGTTCTGGTGTCCTGCTAGTACCTGTGGAGAGCAATTTGCAGTTACACAACTGTTTACTGCTGCAGAAATGCAGCTTGACTGCTTCTGAGCTGTCAAAGTGGAGACCATATTGCATTCTAAACTAAATAAATGCTCTTCCCAGGATTGCTGGGGATTTTACTATAAACCTAAAGGGGAAACTAAAAGGAGAAGAGTCCAGTGAAAGATGCTTCCAGCGCTGAATTCAGAGTGTTATTGGTTAGTATAGGAAGAGCCTGAGGAATCAAAGGTCAGCAAAAAGCCACAGCTGAGTTAAGAAATGCATATCCCAGTGAACGATGGGTGCAGCCACAGTCAAAGGACTGAGCATTGGAGAAATGATGTTGCCAAAGTGTACATTATCTTGATGGGCAAAACAACTTTTTATTATCTGCAGCATGCCATATGCAATGATCTTGCTGGTGTAACTGTCAGTTTGTGCTGTGAAAATGGAAAGCAGGGTGAAGGGGAGAACAGGCAGTATTTGACTTCTGAACAAATTCCTTATTTTAATTGTATCACTTTGAACATTTTATAATTTGATACTAATAAATCCAACCTAATGTAATCAGAGAAAGGCATCATTTAGTTTCACATTTGTGTGTTCAATCCTCTCAGTTTCACTTTCCTTACTTTCAACTCCCAGAAATTATCCTCACCTCATCATTATTTTTCTCACATTCAGCACCACAGCTCTGGGACCACAGGACCTGTGCAGCACCCCCACACCTGAGTCATGTGGGCTTGGGGGGAAAAGACACTGCAGGAAGGAGCCAGTTTGGAGAGAGGTGGGGAGAGGAAAGGGAGGAGGCCGAGAAATTCTTAAGCCTGCAAGAGCAGATGCAGAAGTAGCTGGAACAGGGACTTGTGGACACGGATGTCAGAATCCTTTCTGCTTTCGGACTCTGCCTTTCAACTGCTTACTCCAACAACTGCTGCCCTCATTCTGTCTCTTCCGCTTGCCCTGAATGCTCCCCTCCCTGCCTTCGCCTGCCCACTGTGTTTCCATTTAGCTAATCCCATAACAATTCCCCCAAAGAATTAAACAACAACCCATCAGATCCCCACAAAACAATCTTGACACCAGCATGACATTTGCAAACCATCATTCTGCTTGTGTGTTCTGTCTTTTCCCCTAACCTTTGCCTGTGCTGTCAATTTAAACTGAAAACCCTTCAGGGCAGGGACTGTCTATTACACTGTACAGTGCCTAGCACAATGGGACCTTGTTCTCGGTTGCTCCCCAGACAGTATCATAATGCAAATAATAAATAGTTACTTACCCAAACAGTCCCTTTTAACTTGGATAAATTATTGTAGTTAGTGTTAAACAAGTTCCTCTTGCTCCAAAAGAGAAGTTTCTGAATTCAAGACATTAAATGGAAAGAAAATTAGAAAAAGCCACAAGTTTACTTTACTAATTCCCTGTCTCAAAACAGCTTACAATAATAGGACAAACCTATTCTTGCTTTTATTAAAATATATTTAAATGCAAGAAGGTCCATCCAAAACTACAGAAGACCCCTGTCCTGCAAGTTATTGGTCAAAATCATAAAACTGCCCATAACACTGTATAGATAAAATTGTACTTCCATGAATATACAAATCAAAAGTCAGATCTAAAGCAAACTAAACTTTCTAAAAAGAACAGGAGTACTTGTGGCACCTTAGGGTATGTCTACACTACGAAATTAGGTCGAATTTATAAAAGCCGGTTTTATAGAAATCGGTTTTATTCAGTCGATTGTGTTTGTCCCCACATAAAATGCTCTAAGTGCATTAAGTCGGCGGACCGTGTCCACAGTACCGAGGCTAGCGTCGACTTCCGGAGCGTTGCACTGTGGGTAGCTATCCCACAGTTCCCGCAGTCTCCGCCGCCCATTGGAATTCTGGGTTGAGATCCCAATGCCTGATGATGCAAAATCAGTGTCACGGGGGGTTCTGGATACATGTCGTCAGGCCCCTCCCGCTCCGTCAGAGCAACGGCAGACAATCAATTCGCGCCTTTTTACCTGGGTTACCTGTGCAGACAACATACCACGGCAAGCATGGATCCCGCTCAGCTCAGCTCAGCTCACCATCACCATATGTCCTCTGGGTGCCGGCAGACATGATACTGCATTGCTACACAGCAGCAGCTAATTGCTTTTTGGCAGTAGATGGTGCACTATGGCTGGTAGCCGTCATCAGCTATCTGGGTGCTGGCAAACGTGGGGCTGCATTGCTATACAGCAGCAGCTCCTTGCCTTTTGGCAGTGGATGGTGTATTATGACTGGTATCCGTCCTCCTCGTACTCCTCAGTGAGTTCGGTCAGAGGCACCTGGGCAGACATGTTTTGTCTCCTGGAGACTCAGTCCTGCCGGCAGTCCTATTGAACCGTCTTGACGATAATGGCTAGCAGTCGTAGTACAGTATCTTCTGCCAAGCACCCAGAAGATGCCGATGGCTATCAGTCATGCTGCACCATCTGCTGCCAGCTTAAGATGTAAAAGATAGATGGACCAGATTTGTTCTGTATTCATTTGCTTCCTCCTCCCTCCGTGAAATCAACGGCCTGCTAAACCCAGGGTTTTGACTTCAATCTTTGGGGGGGCCATTCTGTGTGACAGTTGTCTGTGTTTCTCCCTGATGCACAGCCACCTTTGTTGATTTTAATTCCCTGTAAGCCATGTTGTCACTCGCCCCTCCCTCCCTCCCTCCCTCCCTCCGTCAGACAATAGTTTCGTGCCTTTTTTCAGCCCAGACACCATAGCGCTGGGATCATGGAGCCCGCTCTGATCACCGCGGCAATTATGAGCACTATGAACACCACGCGCATTGTCCTGGAGTATATGCAGAGCCAGAACATGCCAAAGCAAAACCAGGCGAGGAGGCGATTGCAGTGTGGTGATGAGAGTGATGAGGAAATTGACATGGACATAGACCTCTCACAAAGTACAGGCCCCAGCAATGTGCAAATCATGATGTTACTGGGGCAGGTTCATGCCGTGGAACGCCGATTCTGGGCCCGGGAAACAAGCACAGACTGGTGGGACCACATCGTGTTGCAGGTGTGGGACGATTCCCAGTGGCTGCGAAACTTTCGCATGCGTAAGGGCACTTCCATGGAACTTTGTGACTTGCTTTCCCCTGCCAGAATACCAGGATGAGAGCAGCCCTCACAGTTGAGAAGCGAGTGGCGATAGCCCTGTGGAACCTTACAATGCCAGACAGCTACCAGTCAGTCGGGAATCAATTTGGAGTGGGCAAATCTACTGTGGGGGCTGCTGTGATCCAAGTAGCCAACACAATCAAAGACCTATTGATATCGAGGGTAGTGACTCTGGGAAACGTGCAGGTCATAGTGGATGGCTTTGCTGCAATGGGATTCCCAAATTGTGGTGGGGCGACAGACGGAACCCATATCCCTATCTTGTCACCGGAGCACCAAGCCACTGAGTATATAAACCGCAAGGGGTACTTTTCAATGCTGCTGCAAGCCCTGGTGGATCACAAGGGACGTTTCACTAACATCAACGTGGGATGGCCGGGAAAGGTACATGATGCTCGCGTCTTCAGGAACTCTAGTCTGTTTCAAAAGCTGGAGGAAGGGACTTTCTTCCTGGACCAGAAAATAACCGTTGGGGATGTTGAAATGCCTATCGTTATCCTTGGAGACCCAGGCTACCCCTTAATGCCATGGCTCATGAAGCCGTACACAGGCAGCCTGGACAGTAGTCAGGACCTGTTCAACTATAGGCTGAGCAAGTGCCGAATGGTGGTAGAATGTGCATTTGGACGTTTAAAAGCGCGCTGGCGCAGTTTACTGACTCGGATAGACCTCAGCGAAGCCAATATTCCAATTGTTATTGCTGCTTGCTGTGCGCTCCACAATATCTGTGAGAGTAACGGGGAGACATTTATGGCGGGGTGGGGAGTTGAGGCAAATCGCCTGGCTGCTGATTACGCGCAGCCAGACACCAGGGCGGTTAGAAGAGTACAGCAGGGCGTCTTGCGCATCAAAGAAGCTTTGAAAACCAGTTTTGTGACTGCCCAGTCTACAGTGTGAAACTTCTGTTTGTTTCTCCTTGATGAACCCTCCCCCCCGCCCCCCGGCTCACTCTACTTCCCTGTAAACTAACCACCCTCCCCTCCCCCCTTCGAGCACCGCTTGCAGAGGCAATAAAGTCATTGTTACTTCACATTCATGCATTCTTTATTAATTCATCACACAACTAGAGGGATAACTGCCAAGATAGCCCGTGAGGGGTGGGGGAAGAGGGAAGGAAAAGGACACACTGCAGTTTAAAACTTTAACACTTATTGAAGGCCAGCCTTCTGATGCTTGGGTAATCATCTGGGGTGGAGTGGCTGGGTGGCCGGAGGCTCCCCCACTGTGTTCTTGAGCGTCTGGGTGAGGAGGCTATGGAACTTGGGGAGGAGGGCTGTTGGTTACACAGGGGCTGTAGCGGCGGTCTCTGCTCCTGCTGCCTTTCCTGCAGCTCAACCATACGCTGGAGCATTTCAGTTTGATGCTCCAGCAGCCGGAGCATTGACTCTTGCCTTCTGTCAGCAAGCTGACTCCACCTATCATCTTCAGCCCGCCACTTGCTCTCTTCAGCCCGCGATTTAGCCCGCCACCTCTTCTCTCGTTCATACTGTGCTTTTTTGCAATCTGACATTGACTGCCTCCACACATTCTGCTGTGCTCTGTCAGTGTGGGAGGACATCTGGAGCTCCGAGAACATATCATCCCGAGTCTGCCGTTTTCTTCTTCTAATCTTCACTAGTCTCTGTGAAGGAGAAACATTTGCAGCTGGTGGAGGAGAAGGGAGAGGTGGCTAAAAATGACACATTTTAGAGAACAATGGGTACACTCTTTCACGTTAAATTTTGCTGTTCACATTACACAGCACATGTGCTTTCGTTACAAGGTTGCATTTTTCCTCTTATATTGAGGACCTGCCAGTTTGGTGTGAGAGATCACTCACGCAGTGCCAGGCAACAGAATTCAGCTTGCAGGCAGCCATGGTAAGCCACAGTCTTTTGGCTTTTTTAACCTTCATAACATGTGGGAATGATTTCAAACAGCAGCGCCCTCATTTCCCATACCAAGCACCCGTTGGGTTGGCCATTTAAAATGGGTTTGCAATGTAAAAGGAGGGGCTGCGGTTCCCGGGTTAACATGCAGCACAAACCCAACTACCCCCCTCCCCCACACACCCAATTCTCTGGGATGATCACTTCACCTCTCCCCCCACCATGTGGCTAACAGCGGGGAACATTTCTGTTCAGCCGAGCAGGAACAGGCACCTCTGAATGTGCCCTTAAGAAAATCACCCCATTTCAACCAGGTGACCGTGAATGATATCACTCTCCTGAGGATAACAAAGAGAGATAAGGAATGGATGTTGTCTGCATGCCAGCAAACACCGGGACCATACGCTGCCATGCTTTGTTATGCAATAATTCCAGACTATGTGCTACTGGCCTGGCGTGGTAAAGTGTCCTACCATGGCGGACGGGATAAGGCAGCCCTCCCCAGAAACCTTTTGCAAAGGCTTTGGGAGTACATGAAGGAGAGCTTTCTGGAGATGTCCCTGGAGGATTTCCGCTCCATCCCCATACACGTTAACAGACTTTTCCAGTAGCTGTACTGGCCACGATTGCCAGGGCAAATTAACCATTAATCATTAAACACGCTTGCTTTTAAACCAAGTGTAATATTTACAAAGGTACACTCACCAGAGGTCCCTTGTGCGCCCTCAGGGTCTGGGAGCACACCTTGGGTGAGTTCGGGGGTTACTGGTTCCAGGTCCAGGGTGATAAACATATCCTGGCTGTTGGGGAAACCGGTTTCTCCGCTTCCTTGCTGTGAGCTATCTTCATTGTCTTCATCATCATCTTCCTTGTACCCCGAACCCGCTTCCCTGTTGTGTGATTCTCCATTGATGGAGTCAAAGCACACGGTTCGGGTAGTGGTGGCTGCACCCCCTAGCATGGCATGCAGCTCCACGTAGAAGCAGCATGTTTGCGGCTCTGTCCCGAACCTTCCGTTTGCCTCTCTGGCTTTGTGGTAGGCTTGCCTTAGCTCCTTAATTTTCACACGGCACTGCTGTGTGTCCCTGTTATGGCCTCTGTCCTTCATGGCCTTTGAGACTTTTTCTAATATTTTGCCATTTCATTTACTGCTACAGAGTTCATCTAGCACTGATTCGTCTCCCCATATGGCGAGCAGATCCCGTACCTCCCGTTCGGTCCATGCTGGAGCTCTTTTGCAATCTTGGGCCTCCATCATGGTTACCGGTGCTGATGAGCTCTGCATGGTCACCTGCACTCTCCACGCTGGGCAAACAGGAAATGAAATTCAAAAGTTCGTGGGGCTTTTCCTGTCTACCTGGTCAATGCATCTGAGTTGAGAGTACTGTCCAGAGCGGTCACAATGAAGCACTGTGGGATAGCTCCCGTAGGCCAATAACATCGAATTCCGTCCACACTACCCCAAATCCGACCCGCAAAGGCCGATTTCAGCGCTAATCCCCTCTTCGGAGGTGGAGTAAAGAAACCGGTTTAAAGGGCCCTTTAAGTCGAAAAAAAGGGCTTTGTCGTGTGGACGTGTCCAGGCTTAATTCGATTTAACGCTGCTAAATTCGACCTAAACTCGTAGTGTAGACCAGGCCTTAGAGACTAACAAATTTATTTGAGCATAAGCTTTCATGGGCTAAAGCCCACTTCATCGGATGCTGTAGCCCACGAAAGCTTATGCTCAAATAAATTTGTTAGTCTCTAAGGTGCCACAAGTACTCCTGTTCTTTTTACAGATATAGATGAATACAGCTGCTATTCTGAAAGCTAAACTTTCTAAGGAACTGTGAATAACACAGGGAATGAGAGCATACAGTACATGCAACGCAAAACAAAAAAGCAGATCAAACTTGCAAAGGCAAACGACATTATCTAGAGTGAATGTCCTTAATCCTGGAAAATGAGATTTTCCTCAAATCTTACATGTGCTGCTTCAGCATCATAGAGGTGCAGCACAGATAAAAACCAAGCCCCAATCTTGCAATTAGAGCCACGAAGAAGAGTCCTTGTGCTCACACAGAGCCCCACTGACTTTGAGACCTAAGTTTGTATACAGATCGAGTCTTTCCAGGGAGTGGCGTAGCCAGGTTCTAACATCAGGGGGAATGAACACATAAAAAAAGGCACCACCCGACATATCAAATTACTAATTACATACTTTTAAATTTGTTATACATAATTATTTTGTACTTAAAATAAAAACACAAGAATTATATTATTTTACAAGTATGTGAGCCCACTTGACAAGTTTTATTGTCCTTGGGTCTGGCTTCCATCCCCTTTCCAACTGTTGCAGCTGTCTGGAGGTGCTTGCCTGTCACGCCTTCCTCATTCATTCAACAGGGCAATTGATTAAGGGGTGGGGGGAAATCTTAGTCTATTCTTAGCAAAGAGACATTTATCTTCTATCTTATTCTATCCTTAGGGGCTATAACATTATACCAAGGGCAATGCAAAGTTTCTACATGAGGCTTTGATACAAAGTTTTCATATACCTAGGCTCATCAGTACAAGGTTTCCATATGAGGCTTTGATACAAAGTTTCATGAAAACAGAGGTCACACGTGGGTAGACCCACTACAAGGTTATAGGAAGAGGCACAATGTAAAGTCATATGAAAATTATCAGAGATTTATCTTGGGGAATCATGGATGGGGGTGGGGGGTGGGGCAGGCTGGCTGGCTGGCCCTGCTGCTCTCCTGTTCTACAGGAACAGAGGTGACTCTAGGTACCAGAGCCATCAATCCATCACCTCTCTCCAGTGTGCCATTTAGTAAAAAAAAACAAAAAACAAAAAACAAAAAAACTTTAAATATCCAAAAGCTTGTTTTAGTTCATATTCCTGTGGTTGCCTGGTGTTGTTGTGTATAAACTTCCCCCATAAACACTCTATTCACAGTTCCCCAAAACTTAAGTGTGGCAGACGAAGTTCATAGGCCTCAAGCCTCATCCTAACTGCTTAAGCTAATGTCTTACAGGATACAGTCCTGTAGGTTACTTGCATTATCGCTAAATAAAATAAATGGTAAAGCTAGCTCTGTGGGCTACAATTGTTTGAACCATCTACAAAAAAAATTCTAGTTTTTTATTCTTAGCTATAAGTTTTTATAGCAATTTCTATAGAAACCTATTTAATGTCCTCCCTGTATTGGTTTAATCCCTATTTAATTCTGAGACCTTTCCATAAGGAAGGAGGCAAATAAATGTCCTTTCAGCAACCACCCACATACCCAGTTTTTTCACAAGCTAAGGAGATTTTTTGGGGAACCCCTGTTTTGAAGTATTGGTAGCAAATCATTGCCTTGTAGCTTGCCCTGACATTATTGAAATTGTGATAGAGGGAACTCTGACCCAGTTTCTGCAAATACACACATACATAACTTTGAACTCAATGGGACTCCTCACCTGTGTAAAATTAAGCTTGTGTGTAAGTGTTTGCAGGTTCAGATCCTCTGGTAGCAGGGGCAGACTTTATTATTATGGAATATGTGCCAACTTCTGAAAGCTATGACACAGAACAAAGGTTGTTTGTGGGAGAGAACAGTGATCCACCACACAACTCAAATTTTGACCCAAGATTAGATTTGTAAAAACAAGGCGAGAAGAGAGATTTGGGATGCATTTTTCTGAGCATTCCAATTGAAACAGTTTGGGTTTTCAAACAAATAAAGGTTACCCTTCAGTGTTTGCAACCCAAACTTCACAGCTCTGCGAACCTGACTGTAAACAAAGGTGGAACTGACTTTATTTATTTCCCTTGTCAGCATTGAGAGAAATGCAAAAAGCAAACAACAAAAATAGTGACAGGTGAAATGGATTTTTAAAAGGCTTTATGTTTCTAATATTCAATGTTCTTTCCTACCAGATTTCTGTTTTGTTTCCACCCGGCCCCGCCCCTCCCTGCCTCTATTGGACCGCTCTCCAAATCCCCACCCTGGCCCCGCCTCTTCCCCAGCACGCTGCGTTCCCCCTCCTCCCTCCCAGGCTTGCCGCGAATCAGCTGATTGGTGGCGCAAGAGCTGGGAGCCAGGGGGAGGAGCAGAAGGCAGGGGGCCCTCAGGGGAGGAGGCGGAGGTGAACTGGGCAGGGGGGTAGGGACTGGGGAGCTGGGCTGCTGGTGGGTGCTCAGCACCCACCAATTTTTCCCCATGGGTGCTCGAGCCCCAGAGCACCCAGAGAGTCGGTGCCTAAGGCGCCACTTTTGAAGAAAGCAGCCGCTCCCCCCTGCTCCCACCCAGCTACGCTCCTGTTTCCAGGACAGAAGACTTGTCTTTCTGGTAACACACATCAGCTTGTAATGTATTACCTTTTCAGGAAAAAATAAAATAAAAGGATGATGTGACATCAGAGAGCACCCCCCAAACATTCTCTATTGTGACTCTTAGGCCATGCCTACACTATGGGTACTACGGTGCTGGAACTACACCACTGTAGTGCGATAGTGTAGATGCTTCCTACAGCAATGCAAAGGGTTTTTCCATCAATGTAGATAATCCACTTCCCAGGGCAGTGGTAGCTAGATTGACAGAGAAATTCTTCTGTCGATCTAGCCATGTCTACATTGGTGGGTAGATTAGCTTAACTATGATGTTAAGGGTGTGAATTTTTCACACCTCTGAATACTCTACCTGTGTCAACTTAAAAATTAACTGTAGATCAGGCCTTACTCTTTTATACCCTCTGCAACAAAAGACTGAGGCCTGGGCTGCACTTAAAACTTAGGCTGGCACAGCAAGGCTGCTCAGGGTCTGAAAAATCCACACTTCTGAGCACCGTAGCTATGCAGAGTGCACCCCCGGTGTAGATGCAGCTAGGGCAATGGAAGAATGCTTTCGTCGACCTAGTTACCATTGCTCAGGGAGGTAAAAACAGTCTCCAATTTGTTCCATCTTCATCATGCCAGCACAACCCGAGAACTGAATGTTTATCTCAATGGTCAAAAGGTGAAGCATGAAGTAGAACTGGTCTATCTAGGTTTGACCTTAGACCGCACACTGAGTTACCATGCTCACCTGAAGAAGACAGCAGCTAAGGTTATAATGTTCTTAGCAAACTGCAGGTTCATCATGAGGTGCTCATGCTCCAACTGTGCAGACGTCAGCTCTTGCCACCTCGTAATCGGTGGTGGAGTACTGTGCACCAGTTTGGAGTCGATCATCACACACCAAACTGGTGGATACGCAGTTACATGCTGCCATGCGTATCATCTCCGGCACCCTGCATCCAACTCCACTCCCATGGCTTCCAGTTCTGAGCAATATTACTCCTCCTCATAACAGACGAGAGGATAAGAGCCAGGCAGGAAGGTGTGGGGAGCCACGGCGGACTCTCTATCTGCCTGTGGTGCAAGGGGCCCGAGCAGCCCCTGGCCCGTGTCCCTGCTCCCAGGGCTCCCCGCCTGCCCGGGGCAGATGGAGGATCTGCGACTCCATGGCTCCTCACAGCTGCCCACACAACTCTTACCATGGCCAGACTGCAGCTCCAAGGCCCGCCCCACTGGCCGGAGCCAGGTTGGGGAGAGCTGCGCGGGCAGCTGTGGGGAGCCAGCATGGAGTTGCAGACCCTCCTCCTGCCCCGGGTGGCCGGAGAGTGGGGACATGGGCCGGGGATTGCTTTCAGCCCCCCACTCCCTGGGCAGGTGGAGGGTCCACCACAGCTCCCCACAGCTGCCCAGGCTCCACATTGGCTTGGCCGTGGGGTGGGGCCTCGAGGGGAAGAGGAGGAGAAGGGGGCGGGGTCTGCCTGGGCGAAAAGTGGGAGGACCAGGCCCTTCCACTTTCAACAAGTAGGAGGGCTATGACCTGCTGGTTCTGGCACCACTGGCCCGGGGCCCCAGCCACAGGGGAAGGAAGAGCCGAAGCACAGTGCAGTGGGAAGCAGGAGAGAGGCTGGGGGTGGAGTGTGGGTGGGGCCATGCAGGCAGTTTGGGTAGGCTGAGCCTTCCCCTGACTTTGATGCCTGCTGCCCTGCCCAAAACTGGACACAGCTATCGACTTTTCATTAATTTACTTGTACTAGAAGAGGTAGTAGTATACCAACATTCATTCATTCAGACAAACTGCTCTGCATGGCCCCCTCTTGCCTGTGTACATAGGGGTGGTTCCTTGAATCCTCCTGAGAGATTTCGTTGAAACATTCATGGAGGTACTCTGCAGTCCTCTCCTGAAGGTTTCTAGGGATGGCAGCATTATTTCTTCCTCAAAGGTAGGACACTTTCCCACGTTAGTCAGCTGTAACTTCGGCAGGCACCATTGTAGTACACAGGCTAGCAGTATATGGGCCCAGGCACCTTCGGGATGCCAGCAGCAGCTGTGTTCTCTATGCCTCTGTTACACTCAGGAGTGAGATATCAGCTAAAATGACCACTGCCTGTGGAAAATGGTGCCAGTATTCAGTACCATTGCTCAGTACTCATAGTTGCATGCAACCGAGCAATTCCCTCCTCATCTCCCTTACTCCTGGTAGGCTATACTCACCACGAGACTGGTGCTGTGAGTGGGGCCATGCACAAGCACTCTGAAGCAGAAGTGACAATAAGCATGTCTTATTTAAATCTTTAGGGGAGCAAGGGAGGGAAGCTCTGAATCTTAACTTTTACTTTCTGTTGTGACTATATTGACAATGCTACCTCTGTGTGTTTTATCTGCAGCTGCTGCTGTTGCGGCCTTAAGGGGTTCCCATTCCACACCTGTGGGAAGGGGAGTCAGATAAGGAGAAAAAAGATGACGACTCAGGATGACATGTTCAGTGCGATCCTGCAAGCTGGTGCTGCATCAGACTTGAGCATAGTGCCTGGAGGGTGAACACTGCAAACAGCCTGGAGAAGGAAAGAGCAAACAGAAGGACTAAGAATTTCAGCAGTAATAGGAGAGGGAGATGCACCAGGATGTTATGGGGCTTCTCTGGCAGCAAACAGATGCTGCAGACTCTTGTGGACCTACATGTTCAACAGTTATAGGCTCGCCTCCCATAGCAGTCCATGGAGAACTTTATTACATCATCTCCCTAAAGCGCCCTCAACATTCATCGTGATATCAGGGGCCACATCTCTACCCCACCATTCCACCCCATGGGACATTAAGGACAATCACAGCTTCACAGGCACTGACCTGTGAAAGCCATGGTTGCTATATGTGTAGGTAAAATGGCATGAATGTTTTTTCCCTTTGTTAAGGTCCGTCCCATTAATGTATTACGTTTTTAATGTATTTGTTTTTAAACGGCACAAAGTTTTCTTTGCACTGGTATTGTTACTGAATACAATTCTATTATTTGGAAATTAATCTTTATTAGTTCACAGCATATGCTGTGGAGTGCCGAGCAGTTCTGAAAGCACCCACTTGTTACTTTACAGGTATGACACAACTCATATGACCAGTAACAGTGTAAAAATCCTAAATGTACAGCAAGCATCGAAAAATGCATAGGTGAATTAACAGCACTATATTCATAAGCGTACACCACATAATTTCTAACAGGCCCTAAAACAGCAGGGCCAGGTAGAGCACAGTACAACACAATACATTACTATGGCTTACCATTAAAGAGCTCTTTCAAAGCCTCGCTGAGCCGTATAGATCTGAGTTGAGCTTTTCTAATAGCCCTTGTGTCTGGCTGTTCAAACTCAGCAGTGAGCCGCTCTACCTCAACCATCCACCCTGGTGGCAACTTTTTCCCCTTTGCTTCACAAATATGCAGGACACAGCAGGAAGCTATAACCATTGGGATTTTTTTTTTAACTGAGATCCATTCTTGTCAGTAAACAACATCAGTGTCCCTCCAATCCACCAAAAGCACATTCAACTGTCATTCTGCACCTCCTGAGCTGGTAGTTGACTCTTTCCTTGGTGCTATTGAGGTGGTTGGTTTACAGCTTCATGAGCAAGGGGTAGGCTGGGTCCGCCAGGATCACTGCTAGCAATTCAACATCACCATAGCTAATTTGCCAGTTGGGCAAGAAAGTCTCTGTAGCTTTCTGAACAGTCCTGTGTTCTTAAAGATGCAAGCATCATTGACCTTCCCTGACCAGCCAAAACTGATGTCAGTGAAGCATCCCCAGCAATCCACCAATGCTTGCATAACCATAAAAAAGTAGCCGTTTCTATTGATATACTCTGTGGCAAGGTGGTCTGGCACCAAAATAGGGATGTGTTGCTCCACCGCAGTTTGGGAACCCCACTGCTGAAAATCCATCCACTATGTCCTGCACAGTGCTGAGTGTCACAGTCCTGCATAGCAGGAGATGATTAATGGCCCTGCACACTTGCATGACAACAGACTCCACAGTGGATTTTCCATCTCCAAAATGACTTCCCAATGATTGGTAGCAATCCGGCTCTGCGAGTTTCCACAGTGCAATTGCCACTAGCTTCTCTACTGCCAGTGCAACTCTCATTTTGGTGTCCCTGCACTGGAGGTCTGGGGCGCGCTCGGCACACACATCCAGAAATGGGACCTTGTACATTTGAAAGTTCTACAGCCAATGCTCCTCATCCCAAGCCTGTATTATGATGCAATCCCATGCAGTGCTCCACCATCAGCAGCTGCTCTGTGAATGCCATCAACAACCTTGAATTGTTTCTTTCTATGTCCCTCAGCAATTTGTCCTCCAATAACTCATCATGTTCCTTGCTCATTCAGTTCTTCTTACAGCTCTGCCAATACTGGAGGAATGCGTGTCCTATGCTTGTAATGCTTATGACAATAGTGGAGAGCTCCATGCAACTGTCAGAGATGACTGACAGTGAGGATGGCTACGTGGGTTTGTGGGATTTTTAAAAAAGGTCTGAAAAGTATGGGATATAAGTGACATTATGGGACGGAGACAGTTGCATGCTGGGAGGTTAACCCCATGCTCCCAGTCACCCCTGCACAACCCCTTTCTGCCCCACAATGCATTGCCAAAACTTTCCAAAAGACAGTGTGCTGGATGGTGTCAGGTTGCACACTGGGATACCTACCCATGGTGTACTGCACTGTGCATTGACACAAGCACTCCTGGTGAGTATGTGAAGCACTGACACAAGAAGCCAAGTGAGTACAAGTGCTATACTAACTGTGGCAGTTTTATGCCAACATCACTTCATGTGGATCAAAGTTTGTAGTGTAAACATGGCCCCACTCCTACATATTTAAAAAGTTTAAGGTCAGGTCTACACAAAGTTAAGTCAACCCAGCTACGTCGCCCAGGGGTGTGAAAAATCCACACCCCTGAGTGTTGCAGTTAAGCAGACCTAACCGCCGGAGTAGACCAGTGCTAAGTCAATTGAAAGATTCTTCCGTTGACCTGGCAACCATCTCCTGGGGGAAGTGGATTAACTATAGTGATGGGAGAACCTCTCCTGTTGCAGAAGTGAGTGTCTACACTGAAGCGCTGCAGCTGTGCCACTGTAGCGTTTCAAGTGTAGTTGAGCTCTAAGTTTATCGGATGCTGTTTATCATCCTCCACAGTTACTGTTGAAATAGAAAGGTTTCAGAGTAACAGCCGTGTTAGTCTGTATCCGCAAAAAGAAGAACAGGAGTACTTGTGGCACCTTAGAGACTAACAAATTTATTAGAGCATAAGCTTTCGTGGACTACAGCCCACTTCTTCGGATGCATATAGAATGGAACATATAATGAGGAGATATATATACACACATGCTCTCTGTATGTGTGTATATATATCTCCTCATTATATGTTCCATTCTATATGCATCCGAAGAAGTGGGCTGTAGTCCACGAAAGCTTATGCTCTAATAAATTTGTTAGTCTCTAAGGTGCCACAAGTACTCCTGTTCTTCTTTTTGAAATAGAAAGTATTTCTTTAATATTGTAAGACATGAATATGCCATGCCGCTTCTTTACAAATACAGGACAGAAATATTTATTGAACACTTGTCCATTTTACCATCCCTGCCTAGTACTGGGCCTAGATCATTGCGGGGTTCCTCTAGTCCTGTTAATTATCTGATCACACATTATTCCTCATCCCCTCTTCCTCTAACCCCCCCATCCCTCTCTCCAATTATCCCCTGCCCCATTCCTGCCAACCCTTCCCCAAACCCCATCCACCCCTATAACTCCTCCTGCTTGTTCATCCTCTCCCCAACCCTTCTATCGCCCATAAATAACCCCCTCCCCAAAGTCCCTCCAAACACCCCCCATCCCCCTCTATCCTCCCCTAGACCCTTCTCCCCAAAGCCCCGTGCCCCTCCCCAAATCCCTCTATCCCCCCAGACCACTCCCCAGCCCCTCACAACCCCTCCCCCAACTCCTTCCCTCCTCTGGCGGCCCTCTCGGTCCCCTCAGGCGCGCTGCTCTCGGCACGGCACCCTGACGGCTCCCCGACCCCTCGTAGCCGGGCTATTCTCTCGGCGAATCCCCCTCCCGCCGCAGGCTATTCCCCTCCATCGCCCCCTCCCCCCGCCGCAGCGCTCCGGACCCAAGATGGCCGCCGTGTCAGTTTGGGGCTTCGCCGCCGTCCGGCCTCCGGCTCGCGGTTTGCGTCTCTCGCAGGCCCCGGTAAGTGGCGTCGTCTCGGCCGCTCTTGGCTCCGGTGCCCGGCGCCGAGGGGGCCGAGGGCAGGCGGCTGGCCGGGCCCTGCCGCCCCAGGGAGCGGGAGGCCCGTCGGGTGCTCCAGGCCCCGCGGCCTGTTCCGGCCCCGCCGCCGCTCTGCGCCAAGCCCGGGCCCGGCCGCCCCGCTCCCCTGCAGCGCGCTCGAGCCCAGCAACCGAGGAGGCGGCGCCCACGGGAGGCCGCGGATGAGGCCGGCGGCGCGGGCCGCGGCGCTCGGGCTGAGTCGGCCTCCGACTGCGGCTCCTGGTAGCGCGGCTCAGGCGGGCCCGGCGATGCGGGAACACCGGTCCGGGCTGGGCTGCCTATTCCCAGGGAGAGGCAGCGCGGTGCCCACTGGGGTGCCCTCTGCCGCTGGGGCCGGTGCCCTGATTCCCCGGGAGCGGAGTCCGTGCGCCCGAGCAGGGTCCAGGGGGTCCGGCCGGGGCGCCGTCCCGCGAGCTCTTCTGTGCTGTGGGCTTTCCTATAGCACGGGTGGGGACCGGCTGTGACAGGTGCAGGGGTACTTGTCATGCAGCTGGAGAATGAGTGAGGGGCCATCACCCCAGGATGACACCAGCCTCAGCCTGGCCTCGCTATTAAGAATGTTCTAGGACAGTGAAATGCCCTGATGGGAGATCGCAGGGTCCCCTTCCCTGGGGTCCAGGTATGGGGTGCCTCAGAGGCATCCCCTGTCAGTTACAGTTTAAATAGAAAGGTGCAGACAGATGTATGTGCGGTCATACCTATCCTTACGTCTGTTATAGTGGTAATACAACCCCTGTTTAAATACTGTTTTCTTTCTGTGTAGATTTTGTTTTAAGCAGAGGTTCTAAACTTCTACCTAATTATTAAACTTAAACCTATATGCGGGGGACAGTGTAGATGATCTAATTTTCATGTTTTAAAATCCTTTGTTATTGGCAGATTCTCTAACAGTTACTAGAAAGCAGGATACCGGATGGAAGAGCTAGAGGTACTAGGTTAACTAACTTGGAACTTACAAAATCTGTAAAAATGGTGAAGATTTCAATAAACTGTCTACAACTCCTTGAATGTAAATGCAGGAGGCAAAACGTATCATCTGCCTGTGGCATTCGGAATCCTTTAATTACTTTGTATTGAAGTTTCAGGCTAAGGCTATGTCTTCACTGCCAAATTAGGTGTGTGTATTGCATCAGGATAGCTGTCATGATGTAAAATTGTAATGGAGATAAGGCACCAGGTAGTTTTTACCTTGATGTAGCTAACTGAGGTCAACCCTATATCTCCCACCTGGGAGTTACGTTGACTAGCTACATCCAGGCAGAAACTACAGTGCTTTGTCTCCAATAGGATTTTACATTGTTAGCTGTCTCGATGTAAAATCCAAACTTTGTTTTTAAGTGAAGACATAGCATAAGTGTTACTTCAGCATTGTTACAAAATGTGCTTCAAAACTTCAGTGATAGATTAGAAGAATTTACAATATTCTTGTATATTTGTGACTATACAAACTAGAATGGGACACTTGTGACTTTCTTTGTGGGCGTGACTATTTTCTCATTTTCTTTCAGATTTAATGTTCCAGTTTTCCTGATGTGAGATTGGAAATCCAAAGTTGAGGTGAGATGTGCTGAGTTCTTTACAACTTTGTGAAAACCTTTCTCTGGAGCTGTTGATGGATTTATTGAAAGCATGAAGAAATTCCTAACAGAATATATCATTTTTCTACTTTCAGTTTAAAAATATTAATGTTTGAGAAACAGAGAGTAATTCAGCTCCAAAAACGTGTATGCTATGGTTAACTGGTTCCCATCCTCCAAAAATCTGTTTTCCCATGGTGTGAAGCTTATTCAGCATCGGGATAAAGGATAACGACTCTATGGATATACAGAATTCTTCACCATGGTAAAACTCGCTAACCCGCTGTATACGGAGTGGATTTTGGAGGCAATCAAAAAGGTGAAGAAGCAAAAACAACGCCCTTCAGAGGAGAGGATATGCAATGCAGTGTCTTCATCCCATGGTTTGGACCGTAAAACTGTTCTGGAACAACTAGAATTGAGTGTTAAAGATGGAACTATATTAAAAGTCTCCAACAAAGGTCTCAATTCCTACAAGGATCCTGATAATCCTGGGAGAATAGCACTTCCTAAACCTCGAAACCATGGAAAGTTGGATGGTAAACCAAACGTGGACTGGAATAAACTGATCAAACGGGCAATTGAGGGCTTGGCAGAGTCCAGTGGTTCATCCTTGAAAAATATTGAACGCTTTTTGAAAGGTCAGAAGGATGTGTCTGCATTGTTTGGAGGTAGTGGCACTTCCATCTTTCACCAGCAATTGCGACTGGCTGTCAAGCGTGCTGTTGGCCATGGCAGACTCCTTAAAGATGGACCTTTGTACCAACTCAACACTAAAGCAGCCATCAATGCTGATGGGAAAGAGAGTTGTGAGTCTCTTTCCTGTCTGCCTCCAGTGTCGCTCCTTCCTCATGAAAAGGATAAGGTAAGAGCCAAGTATACACCAACATTTCCTTGGAGCTGATGATACATGGTGATACAGGCTCAAAATTTGAGGTCACTCTCTTTAATATGTAACTGGTAAGTTGAAAATGGGCAGGAGGCTTTGAGAAGTCTGCAGCAAATGAATAGTTCTGTTTCTTCCCAGTTTCTGAGCATGAGCAGAGAAAACCTCATGGTTGGTAATTTGTGCCTGCTGCTTGGAAACTGCAAATGACAAACTTCCCTTCCCAACATTCATGGTGTTGAATCAAAGGGTTGGTTGGAGACTCTCCAGAATATAAGGTTGTGTTTGTCTGATATGTTTAACTCCATTTATATCAACAGGAAAAGCAGGGAATTATCCTCACATGCATTCAAATTGGGTGGATTATTAAAAAAGAAAAAAAAATTCAAGGTTTTATTTTTTTCAGTTAGCTACCAGCCCAATTCACTATTTCGGACCTATTATTTTATTTTTTATGTGTATTCTGATAGCATCTAGAAGTCCTAATCAGCTATCTGAGCCCTATTGTGCTAAGTGCTTTCAACGCATGCACATAATGAATGACAGTTCTTGCCTCAAATAATTAAGTTTTAGCTTCTGAAAAGTCAACAGATGGATAGAGCAAATGGGGGAAGGGATGGACTACATGGAAGGTAATAGTGGAGTGAACACTTTTAATGTATCTTAATGAAACCAAGTTATTTATATTGTATCATAAAGAAACTCAGGTATAGACTCATTGTAAAACGAAACACTTATTTTCTGTGTTTTAGTGTCTCCTATTCTGTGCATATTTTTGGCCTGTTTCTTTCTATCCCTCTCCCTGTATAAGATTTTTGACCTCTCCAACTTCAAGTTCGAGTTGGCAGAGTGAAATTGACACCCAGTTCAGTTCGTTCTTGCCCCTGTTTTACCACTGGGGATGTTATGTCAATGAGTTTGTTTTCAAGTAAAGACAAAAGTTGCCAACAAAGGGTCCCTTTGCACTGCAAGTCTCTAATGCCTTCTGCAACAGTGCTGAAAGTGACTTTGTCCCATCCACGCTACTGGCTAAATTTATTTTCAACTCTGATGTGGGGGAGAGGGGGTCTTGTTGCTGACATCCTTTTGTTACTGATGAGAGCTCAGTGCCTCTCTAATCAGCTTCACACTCCAGGCAGGGTTCTTTCTTATGGTCTTTACAAGCTTTGAGGCCTTGATGGCATTAGGAAGTTTCTTTTCTAAAATTTCCAACTACTGCTACCACTAGTAAAAATCCATCAATGACTGTACAGGTGAGAGCACTATTGTAAACAGAGCACTGTTACTTTCAGCACTGTAGGACATAGACCTGCACTGAGTAGAATTAGAGAACAGTATACTTAATCCCTGTGGTTTCCTGGAGCTCTGGCTAGTCTAGTCTAAGCTAATGATCTTACTACTAGTAAAGACTGGTCTACATTTTTTTGTACTACTTTAACAATATCGGTTACTAAACCAAAATAGTTTCAGCAGTATGGAAACTGTGTGTACACAAGCAGTAAAACCAGTAGCAGCTGAACCGATAGTAGTAACAGTGGGGAAACTGTAGCACATCTTAGTGTCAACTGTCTGAGAGAGAATGTCTGGGCTCTGAAGCTGGTTGCGTATTAATACTGTGGCATCAGTATGATTCTTCAGTGGAATTATTCCATGGTAGTGTCTTAAAATGAGGTTATCTAAATGCAGTGAAGGAAAATATGGAATACCACAAATCCTGTGTCTTATTTCTTATTTTTTTTTTGTCCCCCAAGTATATCCCCCAGTAAAACGTTAATGAAAATTTCAATAAAGATGTTTAAAAATGCCCAACCCCCGCTAGAATTACAAACATGCACTTCCTTGTAACTGCTCAGATCTGGGATTTCTTCTGTAACCTTTGCATTGGAGCTATGACAGAAAGTTCATCTGGCCATGTACTGAAGAAAACTATAATGACTAATCCTGCTGACTTTAACCATGTTCCTTCTTGAACTCCACGATGTTTCTCTTCAAATACTCTTGGCGTACACTGCATAACCCATGCTGAGTTTCTAACTAGCTTCACTAGGGTCATTACTGACTGTCAAGGTGTGTTGTCTTGTTAGCATGCCTTCAAAGTTCTGCCAGTTCTAATTGGTCTGCAAGTCATGACATAGTTAAAGCCACAGGCATTTGGGTAACTGGGAGGGATGTACTTGTGATGTGACAAAGGCAGGGCATCCAACTTTTTGTCTGATATAGTAACAGTTACAATAGATGCCAGCATGGCAAACCTTAAATAAACTTATTTGAATGTTAAAGGTTGAGAAAGATACTCTTTGTTTCTGTTGCCCTTTTGTTTTAATTAATCTGATGTTTATTGTCAGCACTGGAGACTTTAGTTCCTTTATCCACAGAACAAATACAGTACGAGTAATGGTAGTGCAGCGTTCACCTCATAGTCTTTAACTTTGACCTAGTGAGACCACTCAGGTTGAGAAGAGAGCTCAGTCTCCATACCCAATTCAGGGCATGGATTTGCTGCTGAAACTATCAACAAGGTAGTTAATTACCCAAAGACCATAACTGAGACTATGTCGATGCTGCAATTAAAAACCCACGGCTGACCCGTGTCAGCTGACTTGGACTTGGACTCTGGGGCCATTTATTTGTGTGTAGATGTTTGGGCTCAGGCTGGAGCCCGAGCTCAGGGGTCCTGCGAGGGAGCATGGTCTCAGGGCCCGGGTTCCAACCCAAGCCCGAATATCTACGCTGCAATTAAATGGCTCCATAGCCCGAGCCTGAGTCAACTGACATGGGCCAGCCGTGGGTGTTTAATTTCAATGTAATCATACCCTTTGAGTATGAAGAGCTGTCTAGTAGGAAATGACCTGAGACACAGTTTATTTCCTTTGTAGACCATGTGTGGAATAGCCATTAGTTGGTGATAACTTTCACCCACTGCTGTTCTGGGCTGGATTTGAACTAGCAATCCAGATGTGAAAGGCTCAATATACTATAATGAATCCCCTGAGCTGTTCATCCCACCTATGTTTTTAGAAGAGTGATAATTGTATAATTCTAACATTTATTTGCAACAGATGAGCCTCAGTCAGTCTAGAAAAACTATGAATAAAAGAGATCATTTGGGTTTCCCCACTATCACTTTCTCTTAACCGTTCATTGTATTTAAATAACTGTTAAAGGGGTGTTGCCAGTTTAAAGAATCATATGGTTCAAATTTAGGATCCTAAAGTAATGTTTAGTCGTCTAAATAACGCTGGCCTGACTTCCAGAGATGCTGAGCAATAAGAGCTTCCTCTGAAGTCAGTAAACGCTGCAGGTACTCAGCATCTTTGATGAATGTGCCATACTTATTTAGTTGCTTAAATGTGGATTTAGGAGCCAAGTGTAGGCACTTGATTTAGAAAATTTTACCCGGAATTTTTCAGTTAACGTCTTTGCTATACTATTGATAATGCTTTAAGTTAGAAACAGAACACTTGACAAATCTAATTTACATCTTATGCAATTTAGTATATGCATTTCTCTTAGCTTGAACAATGAAACTGAAAACCAAGTATCAATTGTCTATAGTTTCTAGTCAATTTCACCTTCCGGTTTTCATGTTAAGTGCACAGTTATGTTTGGGTGGCAAACACTCCGGGGGAATGTTTATTTAAAAATGTTTCTATTGACATGTAACGAAAACCTCTTTTTATAAAATATAATTTTTATGCCAAATTTTAGCAGTGTGTACTTTTAATACCACATGACAGCATTCAATGCAAGGAAAAATCCAAAACACAAACTTTGGCTTCAGAGATTAATGCAATAGAAACACCCTTCTAACTGCTAAGTCTGAAGTCTCCCAGAAACATTATCTAGATTTTGAAATGGGTTTTCGGTGCAGAATTCAGCATTGAGGTTTGGTTATCTGTATATGATGATAGTTAATGATAGACACCTTTAAGTTCTAAAGTTCTGTGCTTGCCCTCATTTCTGTTCTCTGGTAGATGGAAAGAATTGTCTTTTTTGTTATTGTTCACTTCTCTATGCTTTAATCTGTAGCTTCTATTGGCCCTATTTTCTGTTGGGGTAGGCTTGTACGGTAAAGTGCAGAGAAAGGAATTTGGAGAGCAACAGGCTGAAATATTCTGGGATAACTGGGGCTTGGTTGAAATGGCAGTTTTAAGATTGTTTTTAGTTATTACATTATGAGTTTCTGTCCTACCTGCTATTTCTTTACCTCATATCTGTGCAGTAATACTTTTATTTAGAATCATAGAATATCAGGGTTGGAAGGGACCTCAAGAGGTCATCTAGTCCAACCCCCTGCTCAAAGCAGGACCAATCCCAGACAGATTTTTGCCCCAATCCCTAAATGGCTCCCTCAAGGATTGAGTTTACAACCCTGGGTTTAGCAGGCCAATGCTCAAACCACTGAGCTATCCCTCCCCTTTGCTTAACTTCAGGTACAAAAGTTTGCAGTTGTCTAGCAATAAAGGTTAATTTCTCATAAGATTACTTGTGTTTGAGCTCTGTGGTTTGTTTGATTGAATTGTGAAACATAAACAGTAATTCATATCTAAGTAAGTTTGCATATATGAAGTATGTGTTATGTACCGTGTTTAATTCTGGGAAATTTCCTAGAGATGCACTAGCTTTTGGATGTTTGAAGAGGGAATTGCAGTATTTCAAAAGAAAGTCTTCCCTGGGTATTGAAAATCTGAAAATAAGCAACTTTGCATCAAAAAGCAGGGATTTCTAATTTTTCTTGCCAAGATACTGCATTGTATTCTAACAACCTGTTAAATCTGCACATCTGACTACAGGTTTTTGGTTTAAAGGCCCTTCATCAACTGATAATTTTGTCACAGGAGACCTGCTTATTATTAATTATTTATAGTGTGGTAGCTCCTGCAGGCCCAAAACTCACTGTGCTAGGCACTGTAAAAACACATAAATAAGGTCCCTTCTCCAAAAAGCTTACAATTTAAGCATAGAACAGTTGGTTACAACAAATATGGGGGGAAGCACAAGGTATCAGTAAGATTGTTCTGATCTGTGTGATAAGCATCCTTCACAGCACACTAGCTATCTAGTCATAGCTGATAGACACTACTCTGTCCTAGCAACAGTGGGAGCAAAACGCTACATCCATAGTTCCAAGATCTCAAAACACATAGCAGACATATACTATCATGATTGAGCCTAACAGAAAGTGAAGCCTAGGCCTCTGTGAGGGCTGTTTGGGTACGTCTATACTTACCCACTGGTTCGGTGGCCAGAAATCGATCTTCTGGGATTGATTTATCGCGTCTTGTCTAGACACGATAAATCGATCCCGGAAGTGCTCGCCGTCGACGCCGGTAATCCTGCCCTGCAAGAGGAGTAGGTGGAGTCGACGGGGGAGCCTGCCTGCTGCGTGTGGACCCGCGGTAAGTACCTTTAAGTTCGAACTAAGATACTTCGACTTCAGCTACGTTATTCACGTAGCTGAAGTTGCGTATCTTAGTTCGAACTGGGGGCTTAGTGTGGACCAGGCCTTTGGCATGATCTGTAAGTTGCCTAGTGTGTGATTGCGGGATTTGGGAGTAAGGATGGAGGTTGAACTAGTGCAGTGGTTTTCAACCCTTTTTCATTTGCAGACCCCTAAAAAATTTCAAATGGAGATGCGGACCCTTTTGGAAATCTTAGACACAGTTTGCGGACTACCAGGGTCCATGGGCCACAGGTTGAAAACCACTGAGCTAGAGGGAATAATTGAACTATAGCTCAAACACAGTACCTGGTCTGCACAAGACTGCAGTCAGAAGCTAATAAGGGTGAGGGGAGAACAGTATATTGTGTATTGCATTACTTTATTAATGCAGTGTTAAGGATGCATAGTTTAAAAAAAGTCAAATGCAGAAGATAATCTTATTACAGCAACTATGAGTTGGCCACATAGCAGATGTTGCATATTTTATTGTATTTACTAAACATAACAGAAATGTTTAACAAGCAACAGGAATCAAATGTACTCATCTCATATGCAACATGTCAGTTATTTTTGCTGTATGACCCTGATTTTAACTGTAACTTTAAGATTCTATTAATGTAGTTTTTTTTCATTAATAAGATACGATATTCTACCCTAATGGTGCAAAAGGTTGCAATACAATTGTAGGTGGTGCTGTGGACTGTTACTGTAAGTCTCTTTATGATCCAGTAGGTGTTATCCCTATTTTATAGACAGGTGAACTGATGCCCAGGGTTACACTGCACATTAGTGGCAAAGTTCCTATAGAACCCCGAAGTCCTGATTCCCAAAATTAAGGATTCTTCAAAAGTCATAAAGAAATCGGAGGCTGCCTTATTTTCAACCAGCATTACTATTCGACTTGACTGAATAATGTTTTCAAGGTTAACTTTTAACTTGTCCTGATGAATGATATTGCTTAGTGGAGGGAGTGTGTCCCCTGTCCTGATGGCCTGTGTTCAGGAATTAAACTGTACTATGAAATCACAGAATCATAGAAATGTAGGGGTAGAAGGGACCTTGAGAAATCATCAAGTCCAGCCTCCTGTGCTATTGTAGGACCAAGAAAACCTAGACTGTTCTTGACAGTATTGTCCAATTGTCTTATAGTTAGAAAGTTTTGTCTTATAGTTAGAAAGGTCTGACCCAGTATGGCTGTCCTTATGTTCTTATGAGCAGTTAGAATGTAAGAATGGCCATACTGGGTCAGACCAATGGTCCATCTAGCATAGTATCCTGTCTTCCAACAGTGGCCAATGCCAGATGCTTCAAAGGGAACAGAACAGGACAATTATCAAGTGATTCATCCCCTATCTTCAGGTAGGTCTACACTTACCCGGTAGTTCGGCGGCGAGCGATCGAACTTCTGGGTTCAACTGATCGCGTCTTGTCTGGACGCGATAAGTCGAACCCGGAAGTGCTCGCCGTCGACTGCGGTACTCCAGCTAGACGAGAGGAGTACCGCGGAGTCGATGGGGGAGCCTGCCTGCCGCGTGTGGACCAAGATAAGTTCGAACTAAGGTACGCAACTTCAGCTACGTGAATAACGTAGCTGAAGTTCGAAGTACCTTAGTTCGAATTAGGGGGTTAGTGTAGACCTGGCCTTCCAGTCCCAGCATCTGGCAGTCATAGGCTTGGGGCACCCAGAGCATACAGTTACATCCCTGACCATCTTGACTAATAGCCATTGATGGACCTATCCTCCATGAATTTATCTAAATCTTTTTTGAGTCCAGTTATAGTTCTGGCCTTCACAACATCCCCTGGCAATGTGTTCCACAGGTTGACTGTGCGTTGTGTAAAGAGGTACTTCCTTTTGTTTGTCTTAAACCTGCTGCATGTTGTTTGCATTGGGCAACTTCTGGTTCTTGTGTTATGTAAAGGGGTAGATAGCACTTCCTTATTCACTTTCTCCACACCATTCATGATTTTATAGACCTCTATCATATCCCACCTTAATTGTGTGTTTTCCAAGCTGAACAGTCCCAGTCGTATGGAAGCTGTTCCATACCCTTAATAATTTTTGTTGCCCTTCTCTGTACCTCTTCCATTTCTAATATATGTTTTTGAGATGGGGTGACGAGAACCCACACAGTATTCAAAGTGTGGGCGTACCACGGATTTATATAGTGGCATTATATTTACTGTCTTATTATCTACCCCTTTCCTAATGGTTCCTAACATCATGTTACCTTTTTTGACTGCCACTGCACATTGAGCAGATGTTTGCAGAGACTTATTCACAATGACTCCAACATCTCTTTTTTAAGTCGTAACAGTTAATTTAGACCCCATAATGTTGTATATGTAATTGGGATTGTTTCCCAATATGTATTACTTTGAATTTATCAACCTATTAGTGAGAAAGCTTGGCATTTCCATCATGAATGAGAGTGGGACAGTCTTTTTAAAATAATCTGGAAGGATCTGTACCCCTTGTGTTAATTGATTCTCATTTCTACTTTCCTTGGAATTTTTATTATGTCAGTTAAAAGTAGAGAGGGCTGTGTTATTCTGCAAATATTTAAACACTGTCCTGCAGGAGATCTCCCTATAATCACAGAACTATGCAGAAGCAATTCTGGCACTGAAGAGTAGGATAGTTTCTATCACCCAGTAGTGTCATGGGAGAAGTGTTTACTTTAGTGCTGTAGTTATCTGTTTGCCATAAGGAACATAGCTGATATGGCTGTGCAAAATGTCTTTATTTATTGCACTATAGGATTGTCACTTGATTGGAGAATATAATGGACACAGCATCCTTAAGGTCTTGTTCTTGTGGGGCTCTCCTGCCCCATCGCAAACAGCACAGAGGCAGCTCTAGGCCACTGTACTATGGTTGTCAAAATTGAAGCTAAACTTCATTTATCCAAGAAGAAAATTCACTTGTCAAAGACAGATATGCACGGTGGATGGTCTTGGGGGGAGAGGGGACTTCATTAACATGATAACTAATGTTGCCCTTGCTGTACTGTAGAACCTTTTAAAATAAATGCCTATTCTGGGTCTTGAGGCACAAGTCCATTGCTAGTAAGTAAAGTTGTTTGTGGCTTGGTTTTCTGCTGGAGTCTGTGCACAAAGGATCTGCAGCAGCTAGAGTGATGTAATTAGACTCAGAGTCTAGTTGTGCTGGCATTGGCTCCCAGCTGGAGCAGGATTAGGATTTGCTCTGTTCCAGCTTGTTCCTTGGAAAGGGGAGACCGTTCTCCTCTGACAGGAAAGTCATGGCTTCTAACAGATGGCCTCCATCTGCACTATGTGTAATTCTGGAAATCCAAGTGTCATAAAATTACTCTGAACTTGATTTGCTTGATTTAATGAACAGGTGAAGCAGTTTCTAATAGCAAATGTGTCAGAAATGGACTCCGTTTTGGGGTTTCCTTGATAGTAACAGGAGACAATGCACTATGAGTGTAGCATAGTCTATATGGAACTTTGTCAAAGGAAGTAGCTAACTCTAGAATATTGGTACTAAAAAAAAATCCAAAAGTTGGTGAGCCTGTGGAAAGACATTGGAGTGTTGTGGTGATACGGTTGTCTCAGCTGTGCACGTTAGAAAAACTGGGTTCTAAACAGAATATTCTGACACAATTTCAATAGGAGTTGAATACAGGATACCGGTCTTTAATTAAATGAAATTGGTCCAGCATGTTGGCTGGAACCCTAGTGTTAGTACTTTCTGTCCAGGAGACTGTTGGCGGATGTGGAATGACACATCCCTGAAGTGCAGTTAATAAAGGAACCTTATTTATCAGAGAGCTTTAAAATATGGACAGACTGGGAGGGTGCATGCTGGAGTACGTTGCTAAGTACACAAGAGCTTGATTCTGGTGTTAAAGCTCTGTTATGTAAGGAGAACAAACAGCAGTGAGAATGACAGCAGGTCACTGACTCTCCTCCAGTTTCCTGGCTGAATTGGTGCACTGCTTTTGTTTTTCCACTCCCTGAATGTCGCTGCTGTGGTTGAAATAGCTGGTTAAGAATGGTTTAAACTTTGGATAAAATAATTGCCTACTAACCAAAAGAAAATTCTGAATTCCTATTAAAAAGAAATACTTGATATGCTAGCAATAGAAAATCTGGCAATACAAATCCTGTGTGTGACAGAAGACTGCTGATTCCTTTGACCTCTGCTCTCTCTGCAGAGACGGTAGGTGGGTGTGTATTGCTGTTTGCATTTCCAAAGGATCATGAACTAAATTTGACCTGGAGAGCTGTTATAAGTAGTGTTAATCTCCATTCTGTTTTATTTAGCAGAGCGCTTTGTCCCTTTATTTTCCAAATCTGAGGACTACAGTGAGAATCCTTATCTCCTAAGGCAGGGGTCAGCAACCTTTCAGAAGTGCTGTGCCGAGTTTTCATTTATTCACTCTAATTTAAGGTTTCGCATGCCAGTAATACATTTTAACATTTTTAGAAGGTCTCTTTCTAGAAGTCTTTAATATATAACTAAACTATTGTTGTATGTAAAGTAAATAAGGTTTTTAAAATGTTTAAGAAGCTTCATTTAAAATTAAATTAAAATGCACAGCCCCCGGACCGACGGCCAGGATCCAGGCAGGGTGTGCGCCACTGAAAATCAGCTCGTGTGCCACCTTCGGCACGCGTGCCATAGGTTGCCTACCCCTGTCCTAAGGGATCTTACAGAAAGGTGTTCACATATTCTGTGGAGCAGTACTGCTTCCCATATCAGGTGGGATACTGTAGGAATGGTGTTAGTTTAAAGCCTGTTCATTATCCAGAGATCCAGCAGTATTTAGGGACCCCTACCTCCATAATACAATAAAGCCTGTAGACTGCTTAAGAAGTTTCACTGTAGGTAGTGTAGGCAGTGTTAGATTACTACACATGTTGGAATTCTTCTGAATCACCTATGCTTTCTTAACTGTCCATACTCCCTTATCAGTTCAGCACATTTTTAAGAATTAATTGGACAGAACAAATTCCATATCTCACCGTACTGCTACGTACATAGAGTATTGTTACTTAAACATGGGACTGGGAGTTTGGACTCTCCTGACTTGTTAGTTCCCTTGCTGAACCCTGGGCAATTTAATCCACCACTCTGTTTACTTATCTATAAATGGATATTGCTGAAAATTGCAGAGGTGCTACAAATCATAGGAAGGGTCACCCATTCTAACTCTTTGCCCTTGCTTTCTAGTGTTTGGTCTAGTCTGGTTTTAAAAGTCTCAAGTCTTTTGCACAGCACCCAGTGTTGGGGGTTGTGAACTTGTTTGTTGTGGGATTTTTTTCTTTTTTTCTGTGTTGGACATATTCATGAGGACTATGGCTCAAGGACATGAGACTCTGTTAAATCTTGCTGTGAAGGGAGGCCTTAGAAAGCTGTTTGTAGTGGCTTTTGGTAGAGAAGGGGTATATGCAGAGTTAGTTCATAGCATTGCATAATTAAGTAAACAGAGCTTAACTATAGTTGTGACGCTGGATCACATAGTTTCACCTGTGTGGTAGGGCTGAGTAAATTGGAAATAGAATTCTTGAGTTCAAATTTTTCACCAGGCAGTGAATTCTAGTGTCTTTTTAATCCCTTTATAACCACTCTGTCTTTATGTCAGGCAGTGTTTTTGTGTAGGGCTCTGTATCATATTGGATGCTCCTGTGTTAATGGCAGTTCAGATTCAGACTCTGATCAAGGTGTTGTTTCTTACCTGTGACAGGAATGACTAATCATGGTGTGAAGCTCTAATAGTACCCAAAGCTAGAAAGAGTCACTTTGCTTGTGGAAATTATTTGTATAATGACCAGAAAAAAACTTGTTATTGTTAGAAACGATAAAAAGACATTTATTTACTGGTGTTCATCAGGGATTGGGATTTGGAACCAACATAATTCTGCTGGTTTGGTTGGTGTATATCTCTACTATTGTTTGTATAAGGCTATGGACTCTTGGCGAAAAATCTCACTATCTGAAAAGGAGTGTTACGACCAGCTACAATTTTCAGACTCCTCGCACATAAAGATGACACAATAGCTTTCCTGAAAAATTGGGGAAGTACCTGCAACAAGAGCAAGGCAGGGGATATTTGCAGAATGCTGCTTTGGGTAGAGAGAAACTTCATATCATTATCAGTAACTAGTATTGTTAGAGTCCTGAATCAAAGGGCCAGATATGATCTGCAGATTGGGCAACTCCATACTTCATTGGCTGATATCTTGAAGATGGAAAATTCTCCCAGGTGAATCTGACCTCTGCAAACAAAGTGCCAGATTCTCAGAATTGAATCAAGGACCTGCTGGTCCTGGGAGAAGTTCTGCTTGCATGAGCCTGGGATTTTCTCTTCTGTTAGGCATACTACTCTACAAGATTGTCAGCATTTGAGCAGATGTTTTATTGGTTCTGGAATGGTTCAAGAGATGTATCCAGAGCTATATAGTGCTGATGGTAATTTAGGAGTCCCAGTCATATGAGACAAAGGCCCATTATTAACAAGCACTCCAAGCACCCTGCTTCATGTTGTGGGTTTAGAATTGGTGTGTTTCAAAGGTGAATTGCAAATGAAAAAAGATTTTCTATTTATTTAGATATTTATTTTGTCCCCATCATTATAGCATCTGAATATCTTTCATGCTATAAAGTTCCTTTGTGATGACTATCTAATAATTTTTTAATTTCAAAATAAAAATTTGTTTCTCTTTGTTATATGTTTGAAATTTCATCCCGGCACCTTTTTTGCCATTTTTTCAGTTGGCTTTTCATATGATGACATAGCTGCCATGAGTTCAGCCTCAATGTACCGTGCTAAAATCTGAGCAATTAACTTCCCCATGTCACCTCAGCCCCACAAATATGGCAATCTTTCAGGTGTCCCCTCCAGTGTGACGTAAGCCCCTCTTCATAAAAATAAAAAGAGCAGATATTTGTATTTGTATTGTTCATCCTTTTAGCTTCAGATGCCTCTTACATTTCCATTAGGAGAAGGGATAAATTAAAAGAGCTTGTGTGACCATTATTTTATTTTTCTATCATCATCTCTCCTTTTTCTTGCATGTAATCCCTGTCCTCGCTTCCTGCCTCTAAATTATTTTCGTTGTCCTTCTTTGGACCTCTACTTTTTCTGATGTAGCTCTTGAGATGAGGTGACCAAACTGTATTCAAGTTCAGGATGTGTTGTCTATTTGTATAATGCCATTAAAATAAATGTTGTATTTTCTTTTATCTTCTTTGTAGTGCAGTGTAATAATTTGTCCTCCATAAGAATGTCTGCGCTGCAGCTGGGAGAGTGCTTCCCAGGCCACGTAGACATATATGCGCTAGCTTTGCTCAAGTTTCTGTGCTGCTGCTTTTAGTATACTTTGTGGCATGGGCTAGCCGCCTGAATGCAAGCCTGCCCAATACCCTAGAACCCTAGGTCTGTGCTCAGGTGACTAGGCTGTGTCATCACTAGGGCCCTATCAAATTCACGGCCATGAAAAACATGTCACGGACCGTGAAATCTGGTTTCCTCCCATGAAATCTGGTCTTTTTGTGTGCTTTTACCTTATACTATACAGATTTCACGGGGGAGACCAGCGTTTCTCAAATTGGGGGTCCTGACCCAAAAGGGAGTTGCAGTGGGGTAGTGGTATTGCCAGCCTTCTCCGTTGCCTTCAGAGTTGAGTGTCTGGAGAGCAGCGGTTGTTGGCTGGGCACCCAGCTCTGAAGGCGGCACCCTGCCAGCAGCAGCGCAGAAGTAAGGGTGGCAATACCATACCATGCCACGCTTACTTCTGTGCTGCTGCCTTCAGAGCTGGCCGGCCAGAGAGTGGCGGCTTCTGACTGAGGGCTCACCTCCGCAGGCAGCAGTGCAGAAGGTAAGGGTGGCATGGTATGGTATTACCACCCTTACTTCTGCACTGCTGCTGGCATTGGCTCTGCTTTCAGAGCTCGACTCCCTGCCAGCTGCCCAGCTCTGAAGGCAGCCCCACCGCCAACAGCAGCGCAGAAATAAGGATAGCAGTACTGCAATCCCTCCTCCCCCCCACCCCCCAAATAACCATGTGGAAACCCCCAACTCCTTTTTGGGTCAGGACCCCTACAATTGCAACACTGTGAAATTTCAGATTTAAATAGCTGGAATCATGAATTTACTTCTCTGGTTCTAGTCTTTCCCCTCTTCTTGCAGTTGCTGTCACATGAGGCAGATTTTGGGTCAATTTGAGCAGCAAGTACCTTTTGAAATAGCTTTGAGTATTTTGAACCAGAATAAATGGGTTGTGGCTTAGTCCTATCTGGTAAATTTAATATACTATAGCTGTTGCAGTTCTCTTAATAGTCACTATGTGGTATATTATACATTCTCTTACAAGAGCAATGTAAACACCTAAATGTATGTTTGTACAATGTGATTTCAGTACTTCTATTTCCCAACCACATGACTATGTTGGTCCTTCTTCTCCAAAGCAGCATTGTGTTCTAAACCTTCTGGTGTATGTGGACGTATATGCAGTAGAGGTGGTGCTGATATCTGATGAGCATCTGACAGCATTGAAATAGCCGTAGGAAGCATAGCACATTCAAGTTGTTGACCATGACTTGCACTGATCTTATGAGTCACTGATGTAACCCAGGTTTTTCTGTGGGGTTAAAAGAAGAACAGGAGGACTTGTGGCACCTTAGAGACTAACAAATTTATTAGAGCATAAGCTTTCGTGGACTACAGCCCACTTCTTCGGCTGTAGTCCACGAAAGCTTATGCTCTAATAAATTTGTTAGTCTCTAAGGTGCCACAAGTCCTCCTGTTCTTCTTTTTGCGGATACAGACTAACACGGCTGCTACTCTGAAACCTTTCTGTGGGGTTAGAGGATATATTTTTTTTTCTCCAAGAATTATGCGAGTTGCAAAACTGAGCAACTGGCAGAATGCAGTGTTTTTGTAGCCGTATTGGTCCCAGGATATTAGAGAAACAAAGTGGGGGAGGTAACACCTTCTTCAGGAGAAGAGCTCTGTGTAAGCTCAAAAGCTTGTCTCTCTCATCAACAGAAGTTGTTCCAATAAAAGATGTTACCTTGCCCACCTTGTCTCACTGGCTGAAAACAGTCTTTTTAATTAAAGGCTTTTCTCCTTTCCATAGGCAGTTCTCTTCCTGCAGATGTTTTTAGAGGGGGTGCAGTCTCTGAATCTGTACAGCACATTGATTTTCTAGACATCCTTTGTATAGTAACAGCGTGTGCTGAGAGGTTGGCAGCCTATAAAACACTGTCACTCTCTCTCTCTCTCTGCCTCCCTCCCTCTCTGGATCTGATGACATTACACAGATAGATGTGCTTGCAAGAAAAACAGCAGAAGGAGTTGAATGTCTGCCAAAAATCTACAGCACTAAGCTGGCTGCTTCTCATCTTGTTTTCCCGGATCTCTTATTGTGTGCTTGTATTCTTCACTTGCCAGGATTTTCTTTGCTGAGCAAACAGACCAGCAGTGAGATCTCTCCATTCTTACAATTTTGCTTTCTCTGATACAGGGATTCTCTCCCGAAGATCCCATCTCCATTCAGCCTTATTATAATTATCCTAATAATAAAAATGTTTGATAGGGTGGGATATTAAATACAAAAATTGGAGCTGATTGGACATGTAAAAGTGTTTGCTTTTAGTGTCTTGTTTGAGTCTCAGAATTGATGAAAACAGGAAGTCTTCTAGTTGTGAAGGAAAAGATTTTTCTTTCTGTTCTCTTTGAAAGAGTGCTACATTTACAAAATCCCTTACAAGACTGCGCAAGAAAGTGAAAGAATCAGTGATAAGAACAGCACAGAAGATGAAGTAAGAGATAACTCAGGTTTTTAATTGTACTGAGATTTCTTAAAATTCTCTTAGGATAAGTGAGTTCTATGCGAACTCTCTGCAGGCATCAGTTATATGAAATAGACCAATGCTTATTCCCAAAGGAAGTACCATAACGCTTTCGCCTGCTGTACCAGTGGGTTGCTTTAATAAATGGCATGGCATGGTTGCCAAATTGGATTATCCACAAAGGGCAGTGGCTGCTGGTTGAGCACAACTATCCTGAGTGAACTTGTTTTCAGTGGAGGGATATACACTTAGTTCCTCCACTTTAGGCTGCAGAAAAAAATTTTTATTTACGGACAAAAAAATCCAACAATTTGCAAGCTAGTTAGTGCAACCAACTCTTAAGCTTTGCCAGTTCTCCTCCTGCCCTGTCCCAAACATGCGAGGAAGAGAGAGAGAAGGAAAGAGGAAAAACACATGTGACAGAAGCTTCATGTCACTTCATGCACCACTGGAAAGCATGCAGATACCCCTTGATAGGCATGGTATAAGAACTTGAATAGAGTAGCTGGAAATCTGACATGCATATTTTTATATGAAACAGAAACTGTTAATGAGACTGTCTGACACCATTCAAAAGTGAACTGCAAAACTAAATGAAAATTTAGTTAATATTTTAGGTTAGTTGTTGTGGAATGCCCCTTAAAATCTGATTAGTTGTATTTAGTACACATCTGGGATTCAATTTTTATTTTAGTTTTGCAGTTCATCTTTAATAACATGCTGGGTTGCTTCAGGCTGTTGTCACCTTACACTATGTTTCATCTGTCTGAGAGTTCTTGTAGGAGATAAACAGAAGCATGTTGCATATGCACATTTTAATGGTAATGAGTGGTTTTAGATTCAGTTGTAATAGAGGGGATAGCAAGATACTGTAGGAGAAAAGTTTGTCCTCTACATGAGGTTTGGCCCTTTTCAGCTTCTCAGGAAACTCCCGTTGTCTCTGCTCTCTGACAGAAAGTTTCACCTATATTTCATCCATGGATGAAATCCTCATTGAGGTCAATGGCAAAACTCCCGTTGACTGCAGTAGGGGCAGGATTTCACCCCAAAACTTCAGTATTCTGAAATATTTTAAAACAAAGTGGCTTCCCTGGCAGAGATAAAGGCAGGGTTACCAATCACTGACAAGTGATCTCTGTAGATGGGTAAAGTATGAGAAAAGCACATGTAAAGTGGGAGTTCTCTTCTGTGGAGGTGATCTTGGAAGTTAGTTCCTTGGGAGGAGGATGCTGGGATAAACAATGTAATGAAGTACACTCACTGCAACATGCCTCTCACACCCACCTGTTTAGTTAATTGGACCCTTGCTCATTAGATTGTACCTATCTTGTTTGCTCCTGCTTGCTTAGTGCGATAGTGTAGCCTGCTGACTCTAAATTCTTCAGTAACCACCCTCAATTTCTTATGGTCAACTGCACTAGATATCATGACATTTTGATAACTTCAAGTAAATTCAGAAACCGGTTTTTATTTAAAAATGAAAACAAATACTACAATCAATTTAGTATTCCATGTGTTTATTTTAATGTTAAATTAATCTCAGATCAGTTTTTATAATGTTTTTATGAATGTTTCCACCGTTGCCTCCAATATTCACTTGATGATGTGCCACTGGACTTGTATTGGCAACGTTCCTGGTAGGGGAAAGCAGTCAGGAAACACAGGAATTTGTCCGACGAAAGATGTAGCTTTTGGCTACTTGATAAAGGGCTAGTTGGGGACACTTTGAGAAGTGGCTTGGGATTTTAGCACTTAGAATGTGCTTGAGCTTCTTACACTGGAGAGGACATGCATATCCATCTTTCCTTGTCCTGAAGTAGGAGCATAGAGGACTAGAAACTTGAGTGGTGGCTTGAGCTATCTGCTCCTGAAACCCTTGGCATAAACCAACTATCCCCATGCCACTGTTGCATTCAGCAATGGTGGATAAACATTAACTGCTTGTTTCTGCTAAAATGATTGAACAGTGAAATAGCAATGATGGCCTTTAAACTGTCAATAGGTTTCAGCATAAAAACTATACTGAAATGAATTGGCACATTTCACCTGTCAGTGATTGCTTCAGACAGACTGTTTGCATACTTAGACTATGTCTACAGTTCAGCTTATGTCAGCAGAACTTATGTCATGCAGGGGTGTGAATAACCCCCCCCCCCCCCAAGTGACATAAGTTACACCGACATAAACACCCTGGTGTGGGCAGCGCTATGTCAGTGAGAGAGCCTCTCCTGCCGACATAGCTGCTGCCTCTCATGGAGGTGGTTTTATTATGCCAACAGGAGAACTCTCCTATTGGGATAGAGTGTCTTCACCAGATGCACTGTATGGGTAGAGCCCTTAGAAAAGAAATTTTGCCTTAGGTCAGAGATTCAGATTTTAGTCTTTTGTCTCAACCATGAAGGCTACAAAAATTTAGGTTCTAGACATGGGTGGCGGGTGAACCCCAGGCTCGGGGAGGCTTGCCCCCTGGTCCGGCTTGCCCCTTCTGCCCGAGGCCCCTCCCCTCCCACTGAAGCCCAGGGGTACCCCCTTCCCCGTGCAGCCACCAGGCCTCCCCCGCCCTGGGCCGCTCGAGCACATCCCACCCCCAGTACGCTGGCTGGGCAGCATGGCCCCTGTCTTCCAGCCCTGGAGCACCGGGTGGGTGGTGGTGCAGAGGAATGAGTACAGTTCTCTCCTATGTAGGATTTTAAAATTACAGAAAGGTAGGACTTCCACAAGCCCTTGCTGATTTTAAATATTGCCTCCCCAGATGCCTTACGAAAAAAGCAATATGCCTAATGTGAAATTTTAAGGTAACATTTTTCATACCTAGATAAAACAAGAGTTATGAGGTGGAAATGTGATTCTGTGAACGAAAATACTATTGGGCATAGGGCCCTTGACAAGGAAATATTTTCCATGTTGTGTTAGATATTAGTCATCACACTGTGTAAGGAGGTATAAGGCACAGCATCTGAATGGTGTTAATGTAATATACATCACAGGAGTTTTGGAATACTGTATTATCATTAATACATAAATGTTGAATGGGGAGAGGCCACTTAGTCAGATATACTTATCCATGGAAATTTACAACAACAAAATTTGTTGGAAAAGGAGAACTTTTCAGATGCTTCAAAGGGAATGAATAGAACATGGCAGTTATCAAGTGATCCAGTCCCAGCATCTAGCAGTCATAGGCTTAGGGACACCCAGAGCATGGTTGTATCCCTGACCTTCTTGGCTAATAACTACTGATGGATCGATCATCCATGAACTTATCTAAATATTTTTTGAGCCCAGCTATAGTTTTGGCTTTCACAACATCCCCTGGCAACGTGTTCCACAGATTGTGCATTGTGTGAATAGTACTTCCTTTTGTTTGTCTTAAATCTGCTACATATTAATTTAATTGGGCAACCTCTGGTTCTTGTGCTATGTGAAGGAGTAAATAACACTTCCTTTTTCAGTTTTTTCACGCCATTCATGATTTTATAGACCTCTATCATATCTCACCTTAGTTGTATGTTTTCCAAGCTGAACAGTCTGACTTTTTAATCTCTTCTTACACGGAAGCTGTTCCATACCCTTAATAATTTTTGTTGCCCTTCTCTGTACCTTTTCCATTTCTAATGTATGTTTTTTGAGATGGGGTGACCGGAACTGCGCACAGTATTCAAACTGTGGGCGTACCATGGATTTATATAATGGCATTATGATATTTACTGTCTTATTATCTACCCCTTTCCTAATAGTTCCAAACACTGTTAGCTTTTTTGACTGCCACTGCACATTGAGCAGATTTTTGCAGAGACCTCTTCACAATAACACCAACATCTTTGAGTGATAACAGCTAATTTAGACCCCATCATTTTGTACGTGTAATTGGGATTGTTTACCAATATGCATTACTTTGCATTTATCAGCATTGAATTTCAGCTGTCATTTTGTTGCCTTGTCACCCAGTTTTGTCAGTCACCCAGTTTTGTGAATTACCCCGCAATGAATTACATGCATGTCTGAGGCATCCATCATCCTAGTAACTGTGGGCTTGATTTTCAGAGGTGTTTGATTTTCAGTGCCTGTAGCTCACATTGCCTTTAGTTGGAGTACTGGGTGCTCAGCTTTTCTAAAAATCTGGACCTTGTGTTCTTTATATCATAAAAGTGTCATATTTAACAATCAAAAAGATAGACACACAAGGTGGGTAAGGTAATACCTTTTATTGGCTCAACTTCTGTTGGTGAGAGAGACAAGCTTTCGAGTTTACACACTACTGTAATCTAAAATGTCGTAACACTGTAAGTCTGGACAATTGCTGAAGAATGCTGCACGTTTTTATGGTAAGTGTTATCCCCATTTTATGTATTAATAAACTGAACCAGAGACTAGTGAAATTACTTGCCATCTTTCCCATTAGTAAGTAGGAGGGAATTCACTTTCTGTTCCAGAAAAACGGTGCATGTCTTCTGGGAGTGTACTCTAGGGATTTGAGCACTTACCGTTAAAGAGAATCACTCTTTATTCTGTTATTTTGCTTACCTGTTTTGGGTTCTGGCAGACCTCTTGCAGGGATGAGTTCTAGAATGCACTGCTGCTGACTTCTTGTATTAAAATATGTGAGGGATTTTTATTTAAAACAAGGCTTTAATTTCAACTTTAAAAAAAAAATACTGTGTGCTTTTTGCATTTTCTGTATGCTTTGGCTCTCTTCCTGGCTGTCAGCATGTTTTTGTGGGAGGTGAGAGGACAGAGAAATAAAGGAGCAGGAAATACACACATCCCTTTGGTATGAAGTGGTAAAGCTGCCAGCTAAAATAGCTAGTCTCATTAAAATCAGCTACAATACTGAAGGATTGGAGAGTAGCAGCTGTTGTACCTATATTTAAAAAAGACAGTAGGGGTGACCCAGGGATTATACAAGTAAATCTTACTGCTGTACCTGATAAACCAGTTGAATTTACAATTAAAAATAGAATTATAAAGTACTTAAATCATGATATGATAGGGTCTAACCAGCACAGATTCTGCAGTGGAAAATCATGCCTCACTAATCTACTAGAATTCTTTCAATGTGTCAAGATATTGGTGGATAGACGGGAAC
This sequence comes from Chrysemys picta bellii, assembly GCF_011386835.1. Classification (NCBI taxonomy): domain Eukaryota; kingdom Metazoa; phylum Chordata; order Testudines; family Emydidae; genus Chrysemys; species Chrysemys picta. Next base: position 164,640,371 of record NC_088792.1, on the reverse strand, counting down.
TATTTGATGTTTATTTAGATTTTAAAAAGACCTCGGAAAAAGTCTTTTACAAGGGATTCCTAAAGAAACTAAGGGGTCAGGTGAGAGGCAAAGTACTGTATGGATCAGAAACTTGACTGAGACAAAAACCAAAAAATAGGACTAAATGTTTAGTTTTCACCAGGCAGAAAGTTAATAATGGCGTGATGTTAAATATATTTATTAATGATATGAAAAGGGAGATGAGCTGTCAGGTGGCAAAATGTGCAGGTGACACAAGTATTGAGGTTAGTTAAGACCGGAGAAGATTGAAGAACTTCAAAAAAGATCTAACTAAGCTAAGTAAAATGGTTGCACAATGACATACGAAAGTCAGTATGGATAAATGCAAAATAATACATATTGGAGGGAATTATTTGAACTTTTCATACACCTTACTGGGTTCTAAATTAATTGTTCAGTTCTGGTCTAAGGATGTAAAACGTTAGCCGATAAGCATTAGTCTTACCAGTTAACCCCCAGGCCACCTGGCTGACTCCAGTGGCCCCGCGCTGGCCGACCCCAGCCCGGTCAGCGGGAGTGGCCCCAGTCCCTCTCCTTTTAATCAGTTAACCATTTACCCTATATAATTTTAATTGTTTAAACTGTTAACTTTTAAAATGATATTTACATCCCTATTCCGGTCATCGCATCTCAAAAAAGGAGATAACAGAATTAGAGAGGGTTCAGAGTCTGACAACAAGAATGGTTAGGATCATGGGAATACTCTTATATTAAGGGAGATTGAAAAGGTTGGAACTGTTTACCTTGGAGAGGAGACAAATAAGAGGGGACATGATAAAAATATACAAAATAATGAATGGTGTAGAGAATGCCAGTTGGGATCTTCTCTTCACCAAATCCCATAATACAAAAACAAAGAGACATTCAATGAAATTGAAAGGTTACAAATCCAAGACTGATAAAGGGAAACTCTTCTTCACACAACACTATTAGCCTGTGGAATTCCTGGCCATTAAAATATCACTGAGACGAAGATCTTAGCAGAATTAAAAAAGGAGTGTGCGTGCACGCGCGTGCACACACACACATAGGTAACATGAATATCCAAAATTATTGGAGGGGGGGGCAGGGAACTGTTATGAACCCTCCTGTTTCAGGGCATGCACCAACCTCTAGCTATTGTGGATTAGGAGGAAATTTTCCTGGTGTCAGATTGTCCCATAACTACCCCACTTCAGAGCTCCTGCACCTTCCTCTGTAGTAACTGGTACTGTCCGCTGTCAATGACAAGATTTTGGACTAAATGGGTTATGGGTCTGATTCACTATCTTAATTCCTTGTGTTCCTAATTGAACTCCTTTCCGTTTAGCTTTACTCTTACAGACTAACTCCGTTTTTGGCTACATGATTACATATATTTGTTCGGACTTAAATAAAAAAATGCCTCCCACCAGCTACAGTTGTTGAGGAAGTATCCTATGCAGGGGACCGTCATTTTCAGTTAATCTATTTGCAGGGTATGTTAATGTTCTTTTAGCATCCTTGTTCCTGTGGGTTTGGTGTGATTCCATTCACATGGCTGAATTAAGAGGACACTTTTCAATGTTCCTACCATACTAATTTTTCACTTTTATCTCCTTACATCAGCCTAGTAATGAAGTGCAGAATACAGTTTGGGAAATCCCAATTCCAAATATCTACTGATGGCTTCTATAGAGATTTTTATTTTAACACAGGAATTTTTCTTTTTTCAAAGAAAACTATTTAGCCTCCAGATGACTCAGAGATAGAATGTATGTAGAGGACCTTCGGCTACATCTGCTACTGCCAGCAGAGGGGAGGATGTTTAGGTTACATACCTTTCCACATGGCAGATCCTCTGTCCTTAACTCAGGCTGTCTGGACTCCCTACATGTACAGTGTTGTGAGCTCCGCCAGTTAAGTTCCTCTAAGAGAATGCCACTGTCATGGCATGTGCAGAAGGGTGGGCTCCATTATGCAATATCACACATTTAGGAGAGATGACAGTTCAGCGTAGACCAGTGGTGTCAAACTTGTTCTTCAGATACATCAAATTACATTTAAAATTATTTTCTGTGAGCTACAAATATAAAGCATATATACCACCCTTGGCCTGTGGTCGATCTCCTGCTTTGCATTACAATATGGCCCTTATCTGAAAACTAAACTTTTAGGTAAATTACTGTTGCGTTGTGCATTACTTAGTGGGAAGATGATGCAAAAAATCTTTAAGACACTTTTTACTGGGATTTGCAGTTACTTATTTTAGGGGCACAGCTGTGGTAATATTGTAAATTAAGTGCTTAAATGCACACCTAAATTATTGGAAAGTCTGGCTTTTTGAGTGTCATCATTAGCCTTAAGATTTAACACCCCGTTGAGATGAATGGAGGAAGTTCATTTATTAATGCTTATTATTTTATTATTTGTATGACAGTAGTGTCCAGGGTGCCAGCTTAGGTCCCCACAAACACTTAACATCAAGATAGTCCCTTCTGCCAGAGAACTTGAATATAAGATAAAATAAAAGGCGAATGAAACAAACAGAGAAGGAAACAGAGAGAAACAATGAGACAATAAAAGTTCATACCTCTCAGCTCTCTTTTCAGGTTTTCTGTGGGCTTTGGAGAACAACTCTGTGTTGGTTTTACATTGGTCACATTCATTTTTGGAAGGTTCAAACTGCAACAAGAAGAGCTAGAAATATACCTTATTATTTTTAAAATAAATTTGGTATTAAAAATGATTTTTTAATTTTTAAATTAAAGGTTGGCTCTGGCCTGTGGGATTGGTGTTTGACAGTGATCTAGGCTACTTCACAATCGTATATTCAACTCCCCTTGTTATTTTAGTTAGAGCTGATTGCTTTAGAAATAATGGAAAGCTGAAGATTCCCTTGCTACAAGCTTTTGCTGCCAAAAAGGGTCATTGTTTCTAGCAAATTGGCATTTATTCTCCAGTGACTATTAAACTTGCTTGTAGCAGAACTTACATGATCCACGACTGCGTTCAGAATCTGTTATCTTCATCAGAGAGTGAAATAGTATTTTTGTGTTTGGGAGATATCTACATATTAAGAGTATGAAACCCATGGCAATTGCCATGAGCTCCTTTTCCACATAGTTTAGAATCATGCGATTCCTGGCCCACAAAGTTTTTTGTCCTTCTGTCTTTGCACTGCTAAATGAAAACTGTCTGCCTCCCCTCTACCTGATACACAAACAAGATTGGACTCCAGGGTCAAGATTGTTTATTGCTAATTTAGTAGATAGGTTAATAGGGTCATCATACTTCAGGTATTCAATTCAAAGATGACTTTTCTTGCATAATCTTCAGTGTTTATATTGTGTGCAGCATCCCAGAAACTCTACTCTTTCTGTCCAAGTGGTGCACACCTTTATGGTACCCAGATTCTTCACTCCTTGAATCCCTGAGAGTGGCAGCCAAAAATGCTCCCCTCACCCTCAAAATTGAGAACTCCTTAGGGATGGTCTACACTGAAAACTTACATAGCTGTGTCTCTCAGGGATGTGATAAATCCACACCCCTGAGTGAAGAAGCTACACTGACCTAATCCCGGCTGTAGACGGTGCTAGGTCGATAGAAGAACTCTTCCATGGACCTAGTTACCATCGCTTAGGGAGTGGATCAACTACAGTGATAGGACAGTCACTCCCATTGCTGTAGTGAGTGTCTACACTGAAGTGCTGCAGCTGCAGCTGTGCCACTGTAGCATTTTAAGCATAGATGTAGCCTTAGTCAAATGAGGTGGTAGCCATGATGATAAGCTTCTGTCACCTCCAGAATGTATTGTCTACCTGAGAGCTTTCCTAAAGGACTTTTCACCACCGTATCTAGTCCCTTACTGTTGTGACATATCATACCAGGGGCTGGTCTTAAAGGTCTCCCAAATGTTAAAGCTCATGCAGCATGCTTACTAACCGATACAATGAAAGGTGGGTCTGGTGATATATTTTATTGGACCAATAAACAATATTACCTAACCTACCTTTTCTCTCTCATTTCCTGGGACCAACACAGCTACAACAACACTGCATACCCTGTTTCCCCGAAAATAAGACATCCTCCGAAAATAAGGCCTACTTACAGTTTTGCCTCTCGTTGTAATATAAGGCATCCCCCCGATAATAAGACCTCCCCGATAATAAGGCATCCACCGATAATAAGGCATTTTTCATTTCTGAAAAATAAGACATCCCCTGAAAATAAGACCTAGCGCATCTTTGGGAGCAAAAATTAATATAAGACACTGTCTTATTTTCGGGGAAACAGGGTACTAATCAATACAATCAACTGAATGTATCACACTGATCTTTTGTGATCTAGATGGGCTGCATATCCAGCTCTGAGCCAGTCTTACCATGTTAAGAGCAAATTGCAAGATGTCGCTTTAGTTCAGTTTTTTTCCAGTGGAAGAGCAGGCTCACTTGCTCTACAGAATCTGGTCCTTCTGACAGGAGCCTGTTGAAGAGATCTGGTAGGAGAGCTATGCTTCTGTTGGTGAGCAACCCATATACAAACAAGACGTATGGGAGGGTGGGGGGGGGGAGAAGAGACCAGATACCATGATTAAACAATGTTTTAGAAATGAAAATAACTTAAAGCAAGCAGGAGAAACCTACAGGAGATTGTGTGCTGCTGTCACACATAGCATTTCCCCAATGTTGCTAGCAGCAACCCTATAAAACTGATGATTCTCCTCAGTTTCCCTCTGCCATTCCTGCTGGCACGGGTTGAACCTTCACTGTGGGGTGCTCATCAAACAGGATCACAAGGTGGAAGGGAGGACAAAAATGGAAGGAAATTGGTTTGGTACTTTAGAGGCAACATATCAAAGATTAGGCTTGAGTGCTTCATGTTGCCCTTTGGCTGTATGAAAGACCACCATTGATGAGCTGTTGTGGGAGCCATATCTAGAGGAGGTAATCTTTCCAATACAAACAGAATGTAAACCAGTGCAATGCTATCTTCCCAAGTCTGTAGACAAATTTTCTCAGGGCTTGTCTACACTGGCAATTAAAAGCGCTGCAACTTCCTTGCTTAGAGGTGTGAAAAAAAAACCCCTCTAAGTGCAGCAAGTTGCAGCGCTGTAAGGTGCCAGTGTAAACAGTGCCCCAGCGCTGGGAGCCATGCCCCTTGTTGAGGTGGGTTTTTTTAGAGCTCTGGGAGAGCTCTCTCCCAGCACTGCGCCGCGACCACACAAGGCACATTAAAGCGCTGCTGTGGTAGCGCTTTAGCGTTGCCAGTGTAGACTAGCCCTCAGTTCCTGTGCTATTTTTGAGTTTTCCCAAGCTGCAGTAGAGGGTAAACTGACCTAATCTTGCCAGTATCACTGTCACCTACAGGTTTCTAAGTAGTTGGTATGGAAACTGACAAGAATGAAGTCAGTTTCAAAACTTGTGTAGCTTGAGAAAATTGAGCAGCAGCAGAGACTGACCCTGGAGCTGTTCACTTTGGAGAAGTATTGTAGCAATGACATGTACACCAGATGTACACTGGCCTCCCACCAGGAGGCTCTAGAATGAGGTAAAGTGAGAAAGGCGGGGACTGTTCTTCCTTTCATCTAACTATTATGTGCTATAGGCAGAGAATAGGAGGGACTACAATGCAAAGTGCTCAAGGCCCTGCAATGGCAGGGAAATTAAGTGAGATATACCCACCCAGATAATCTTCGCAAGTGAGCCACACCCACATGCTGCAGAGGAAGGTGACCCAACTCAAAATTTTTTGTTTCAATTTTGGGCAATTTGACAAAAACAAAGGAGAACTAGATTCAAAAAATGGCAGGGGGAAGGAGAAAGAAGACTCCCTATAACCTTTAGCCCAGTAGTTAGGGAGCATATCCAGGATGTGGGTACCCTGATTCAATTCCTCTGCATGATGAGGAGAAGGGATTTGAACAGGGGTTTCCTACCTCTCAGGTGAGAGCCCTAGCTACTGAAATTATGGGTTACAGTGGAGTTGCATCATAGATGTATTTAACTTAAATTTAACTTCAGCAGGGCGAGCTGAAGCTGCGGGGGAGGGGGAACAGCTGGGGACTAGACTCCCCAGCCGGGAGCTCAGGGGCCGGGCAGGATGGTCTCGTGGGCCACCGGAGTGGGTGCCCACCCGCCCCACCCCTAAGAGCCAGAGGGACCTGCCGGGGGGCGAGGTGGGGAGTCCCGGCGGTGCTTACCTGGGGCGGCTCCTGGGAAGCATCCGGCAGGTCCCGCTGGCTCCTAGGGGCGGCTGAGCATAGCTGGGGGGGAGCAGGTGGAGCACAGGGCCGCCCGGGTGGGGGGCAAGTGGGGCAATTTGCCCTGGGCCCCACAGGGGCCCCCATGAGAATATAGTATTCTATAGTATTGCAACTTTTTTTTATGGAAGGGGCCCCCAAAATTGCTTTGCCCCCTGAATCCTCTGGGCGGCCTGGGGGAGCAGCCGCTTCCCCTGCTCCCCTCCTAGCTACGCTCCTGTCACTTCAACTTACCGGTTGTTAAATTTAGAGGCCCTTTTAGAACCAGTGTCCCATGCGGGACAACCGGTTCTAAAAGGGCTTCTAAATTTAACAACCGGTTCCCGCGAACTGGCTCCAGCTCACCACTGCTTACATTCTCTTTGAGCTTCACCAGAGGTGCTTGAAAATTCTTGAAACTAATGTATGTGCACTTAACTAGTTGTGCATATGCAGTGGATCTGTTTAAATGTGCCACATGTAGGTTTAAGGTGGTTTTCTGCTGTATAGGCTGAGTTTGTAGTTTTCAAATAGACATACCTTGATTAAAACAAAATCAATCCAGATTGCTGGTTTTCATTGCGGATTATCTCCTTAGTTTCATGTTTCAAATTTAGCTATTTGGCTGAAGACCTATCTTAAATGTGATGAGAATTTTTTTGAAATGGGATTTTTTTTTTCATGGTGAAAGTTTGAAGGGATATTGCTCAAACCTTCAGCAGCAGCAGCAAAAAAGTGCAGTTTTAGGCAGAGATCAAGTACAGAAAATTTGATTCAAGGTTACAGTGTTAAGAAGTTTTTTGTGTATGAAAGCAGCAGAGGTCTTTATTTGAAACGGTTTTGCAACCAGTCATCAGTACAATGAAGCAATAGCAGTAAATTTTTAGTCCACTTCTGTGCATAGTGTTATAATACATGGGAAAGAGTGAACTAACATAGATCTCAGTTCTGCAGTTAGCTTTGTGTACCAGGACCTTTGTGCATATGCTAAGCCTGATTTGACTTGAGTGAGGCATTGCACATATGCAGGAGTTCATGCTGGTGTATCTGATATCAGAGCTATGGCATGATGTGTCACTCCATCACCTGTTTGTTGCTTCTGTTCCCTTGTCTATGTTGTCTCTTTAGAGAGTAATTTCTTCAGGCTGGAATTCTCTTTTTTTGTCTGTAAATCACTTAGCACTCTTGGTGCTGTATTATTTGTAAAAATACCTATCTCTCAAACTATTGTATATACATATGAATTAAAAGCTAATATTCCAGTTGTATAATATAATTATCTCTCTGATCAAAGTGATTGAATCATTCCATTGTAAATTTATGGAAATAGGACAAGTTAGAACTGAGGAGAAAATAAGATTATTATTACTAGTGAAACTTTTTGGATATTGCTTTAACAATATATTGTGAGTATAGTTCTTTAAATTCATAGATCTCAGAGTTCTTTCTAAAAGTGAGTGGTGGCATCCCAATTTTACAGATGGGTTAACTAATATTACCTAGGGTTACTATACGTCCGGATTTTCCCCGTCCGGGGGGAAATCCCAAAAAGCCGGACATGTCCAGGAAAATCGGGACCGGAGGGGCTGGGCCGGGGGCCAGGCCGGGCGCCGGCGGTGCCGAGGGCCAGGGGCGCTGAGCGGCGGGGCCGAGCGGCGGGGGCCAGCGGTGCCGAGCGGGGTCTGGGGGTCAGCGGGGCCGAGCACCGGCGGGGCCGAGCGCTGGGGGGCCGGCGGGGCCGGGGGCCGGCGGTGCCGAGCGCCGGGGGCCGGCGGGGCCGGGGGCCGGCGGTGCCGAGCGCCGGGGGCCGGCGGTGCCGAGCGCCGGGGGCCGGCGGTGCCGAGCGCCGGGGGCCGGCGGGGCCGAGCGCCGGGGGCCGGCGGGGCCGGGGGCCGGCGGTGCCGAGCGCCGGGGGCCGGGGGCCGGCGGTGCCGAGCGCCGGGGGCCGGCGGGGCCTGGGGCCGGCGGTGCCGAGCGCCGGGGGCCGGCGGGGCCTGGGGCCGGCGGTGCCGAGCGCCGGGGGCCGGCGGGGCCTGGGGCCGGCGGTGCCGAGCGCCGGGGGCCGGCGGTGCCGGGGGCCGGCGGGGCCTGGGGCCGGCGGTGCCGAGCGCCGGGGGCCGGCGGGGCCTGGGGCCGGCGGGGCTGAGCGGGCCGGGGCTGCTTGGCCGGGGGCCCGGGGGCTGGGCCGGGGGGTGCTGAGCGGGCCGGGGGCCCGGGGACCAGCAGTGCTGGGCGGGCCGGGGGTGCCCGGGGCTGGCACCCCAGGGCCCGAGCCGACCCAAGCTGGAGAGGCCGGGGGGGCCAGACTGGGCCGCGCCTCCCCCCCCCACACCACCCTTACCTGCTTCAGGCTTCCCGCGAATCAAATGTTCGCGGGAAGCAGGGGAGGGGGCGGAGTTGGGGCGGGGACTTTGGGGAAGGGGTGGAGTTGGGGCAGGGCGTGGGCGGGGCTGGGGGCGGGGCCGGGGGCCCGTGGACTGTCCTCCTTTTGGAGGCTGAAAATATGGTAACCCTAATATTACCAGCGGGTTAAATGACTTGTTTGAGGTCGTACTATGGGTTGGTAGCAAAGATGGGAATACAACACAGGTCTTCTGACTCTCAGCCAGGTGTTTAGTCCATTAGATCACCACTTTAGAGTCTGGGCCAAATACATCCCTGATGTAACTCTTGAATGTCAGGGGAAGTACATAGATTTTTACTGTAATCACCAGAATTGTGCACAGTGTTCCAGTTGTGATTTCCGGTTTCTTTATTTTGTGTGTGCTGGGTACTGGTGTGATGTATGTACCTGCAGTCTTCTGGTGCCTCTGTGACGCACATATACGCACATATACATACGAGCGGGAGAGCAGGCTGCTAGTAGTTTAATTACAGCTCTGCATTCTTTTGACATTGTATATGTAGTGGTGACTTCTTTCTATGTAATTTGCATTAGCAATTCATATTTCCAGATGACAGCTCTAGTGTGAGACTTGAACACTCATGTGGCTTTGAAGAGTAGATCAGAAATCCTTCAGGCTTATTTGAATGTATGGAGTAATTTTATCATCCTACAGTCCTTTAAAGTTGATGAGGCTTCACTAAACAGTAGCCTGTAAAGTTTTTCTTGAGATATGTGAGTGACTGAGATTAGGATCTGACACAGAATTCAGTCCTAAAACAATGAAGTTTATTGTTTATATTGAGTTATTCTGTTCTAACAGAACAGAGCTTTTATGTCCAAAGCAAATATGTAAGTACCTTTAATTGCTTAAATTCTACTTTCTGAGTTGGTGGTGTTTTGCCACCTTTGAAACAAGGTAGCATAATATAAAATCACAACTTGGATGTCATTGTAGAGCTCTCTTCTGATTACATTGCTTCTGTCAAATAGAACTTAACCAAAGGAACCTTAGCATCTTGTTAGCCCTTAATTCTGACTGAATTGGAGATCTATACAATTTCAGATGTTAGCATAAAGATATCATTATTTATTGTCTAATGGTCAGTTATGTTAAATAATTTTCTGTTAGCAACAGCATTTATTGTTTCATATACTAACTTGTGTCTGAAAGATTATTTTGATATAGTTCAGATTCATTATGCAAATGGACTATAGGACTTCAGTCTGAAACAAAATCTCGCTTTGGAGGGGAGATGAGAGAAGGGGCACAATGAAATCCAAGATGTGAGATGGTCTTATTTAGTGAGCAGGTTGCTGGCAGAATTAGACAGGCAGAATTCAAAACAAATTAACATACTAGGTTTAAAAGAAGTTCATGAATGAGAAATATTTTCTGATTAAAAAAATGTTAATGATTGATCTAATCTATCACTGATTATAAATAATGAATTAAAAATGTCAGTAATGGTGGTTCTGAGTTTGAGTTTAAACCCTAAAATGATTGTACTGCATGTACCATTGCTTGAAAGAGGAGGACAGCTGTTCTTGTTGGGATTCTTATTGAGTAGGAGCTGCAGTGGCCCAGAGGATAGAGTACAAGACTAGGACTGGAGGGATGGGGGTTCTGTTTCCAGCTCTGCCACTGGCCTGCTAGGTGACCTTGAGCAAGTCACTTCACCTCTCTGTGCCTATGTATCCCCATTTGTAAAATGCAGATAATGATACTTTGCCTCCTCTGTAAAGTGCTATGAGATCTGATGAAAATAAGTATGTAAGAGAGAGGTGGTAATGTTATGGCAGAGATCATGTTTGTTTAATAATAAGGTAATTTGCACTTAGCGGAATAAGTGCTGCATAGAAAGAGGACACTGCAGCTAAGGAGAGGCAGTGGGATAAAAACACCTGACAAGAGAATACAAAACGAAGAGAGTAAAGGCAATTTCCTAAAATATCTCAATTCACATAACATAACATCAATGCACCAGCAGATCACATAGTTCCCAGAACTAACCTTGAACAACTAACTGTCTGGTTCCTAAGCCTAACCAGGAATGAAAAGATAAGGTTTGTGGGTGCTTAGTATTATCCTCTCCTCTCCCAATTTTAAACAAAGACAAGGGATCCATGCACATCACCATCCTAACTGTGGAGGGAGATATTTACACCTGGCTCATCCTACCTGGTTTTCCCTTCCAACAAGAAACATGTCAGATCCTGCCTAGTTTCTTCCTTCAAACAAGAGAAGAAAGTGTCTGTGTGTTGTGTCCATCTATTCTTGTGTAGTTTGATCTCTTATCCAGAATTCTAACTGGAAATGGAAGGGAATCCCTTAGCTAATTCATCCCAGGGATATAATTAGATACAGAACCAGTGGGATAAGCACTTGGAGATTTATCAGTAGGTTATTCTTAAAATCTCCTTAATCTGAGGGTGCGGGTTAAAACTTCTGATCTTATCCATACTTTTGTTGTTGTTGTTTTTTCCCAAGTAATCATGCCTTTCCAGGTCCTGCTGTGCAGTTAGCATTTAGCCCCAAGATACACACTGTAGTAATTTTCTACAACATTTGTCTTGAGTGTTTCCATCTTGTGGACACTGTAGAAAACACAGCTCAGTCTCTATCTGGTGTGTGGTGTGCACTGAAGTCTGCACTGGTAGAGAGAAGTGACATAGCAACTGAATCCTCCAGGTTGTATTACTGCTACATAAAATCAATCTTTTGCTTGCAATAAGACCACTGTTGGATTGGTCCAGCCACATTGAAGCGTCTTGTATATAAATGAGATCTGTGCATCTCTTTCTGGCTTAGAGTTGCATCCAGTAGTAGATGTGATGAACATCTAAGATTGTATAATATATTGGAGCACTTAGTGTGTCATTGTGTAATTAAAAACTGTATCATAATGCAGATGTACAAAGGGGGGCATACTGAAAGTACAGAATTAAAGTTGGGAAATGCCAAAATTAAGGTTGAGTGCTTAACCTGCAACCTTAGTGTTCTCTTGATACAGTTTTTTAATGGTTTTTATGTGTATGTTAATTTGCTCTTAAAGCTACAATTCCCAGACACATCCATATAATGTATGTTGTATCATGGGGTTAGCACTAAGTTGAATATAATTCTATGTAATTTTTCCTCTGCATGCTATGTAAGTTGTATAATTAGTTGAAAATTTGTTCAACGGGTTATAGATTGATTAATGGTTGAGCACTTTGATCTCTGCTTTTCCCTCACAGCCAGTTGCTGAACCAATCCCAATCTGCAGTTTCTGCCTTGGTACAAAAGAACAGAATCGTGAGAAAAAACCTGAGGAGCTCATCTCGTGTGCTGATTGTGGCAACAGTGGTAGGTGACCACTTATAGTGCTCCTGGAAACAACTGTATCTCTCAAATGTGGCCACCAGGGGCCTTTCTTGCGGCCACAGCCTCCTGGGCTGTGATGGGGAGGTGGGGGTGGGAGGGTGGGAGGGAGGGAGGGCGGGCAAAGTCGCACCCGTTTCCCCTCCCTGTTGATCCTGGATGCACCACCTTGGTGTTGATTGCTGGGGCTACCAGTAGGGATTGGGCCCTGCCCCCCTCTGGAGTCACCTGGGGCACAATGCTGTAGAAGCAGGCAGCCAATGAGTTCCCCGCCTTCTCAGGAGTGTTGGGGCTCAGACTTTGGGCTTCAGCCTTGGGGTGGCGCGGTGGCAGTCTCTGGACATGAGGCTTCAGGCTCCAGCCCCCTGCTACCTCCCTCAACCCCCATCTCCCCCGACCCTCCCATCCAGGGATTAATTTGTCTCCAGGCTTGCCAGGGCTGAGTAAGTCTGCTGTGAAAAGTGATACCTGTATGTTTAAGATCACTTTTCACAACAGACTTACTAGCTATCAGTAAATATATACACATCCAGATCATTATAATTTGTGCATATTTATTTGGTTTTCCTAAAGCTAATTAAGTATTTTAGGAAAAAGCGTGAGAGCAGCCACCAGCAAGAGTTGGTGGCCGTATTCTGAGGCCACCAAAAATTTTGTCCTGAGAACCTCTCTAATCTAGTATGATGTCTCCACATAACTGTCTGGATGGGGAACAATAGGGTTTGGCTAGCTGATCTTTATGCTCCTTCAGTTTGGGGGACAGTTGCATTTAACTGCCACATAACTAGTTCAGTAAGCCCTTAGTAAAATTTTTAGAAAGCTGTCTTCTGTATGGCCAATTTTGTCATCTCTTTGACCCCAGTTTAACAAAGCACTTAGGCATTTAAGTAGGTACTTAAGTGCTTTGCTAACTGAGGCATTTATACCACACTTATCCAAGACCTCCTGAAGGTGTAAATTTTTAACGATGAGAGTAATTAACTAGTGGAACAATTTGCCAAGACTCATGGTGGATTCTCCATCACTGGCAATTTTTAAATCAAGACCTGGATATTTTTTAAAAGATCTGCTCTGGGAATTATTTTGGGGAAGTTCTATGGCCAGTGTTACACAGGAAGTCTGCCTAGATGATCACAGTGGTCTCTTTATCGATTCCAGGATCAGAAGGGACCATTGTGATCATCTGGTCCAACCTCCTGTATAACAACATGCTGTAGGACTTCTCCAAAATCTGTCTCTGTCTCTCATCTTAGTATCCCACAGTCATCCTCTGTGTCTTTGTTCTATGCTGATGACTCACTTGATTCTTTAGCTGCTCATCTCCTTGCCCTCACCTCATGGCCACTCTAAATCTTGCCACTTTTTCTTGCATAACTTCTCTAAGATCCAACCTTTCCTCTCCATCCACACAGTAAAAATTCTTATCCAAGTTCTCCTCATCTCGTATCTTGTCTATAGCAACCTCCTCCTCTCTGAGTTTGACTAATCCTATCTTGCCTCATATATATCCATTCAGAACGCTTGCTGCAAACATCAATTTTCAGACTCGCTGCTATTTCTTCTCTACACGACATCAAATGCAAACTACTTATCTCACTTCACCGCCTATAATCTATGCCAGCATTCATTGTCCATTTGTTAACCCAGATTATTTGACATTTTTTCTTTCATGCTGCACCATATGCCTGGGAGAACTTCCCAATAAACATCTACAAAGCCACCTCATTGTCCCCTTGCCAATCCCTCCTTAAAACTGTTCTGCCATGATGCCTGCAAAAAACTTGACAGTGGCTAGGTAGCTGATGTACTGTGACCACTGCTTAACTTAGCAACCATTACTATCTCATTTTTTCCTTGTGCTCCCTCTCTCTTTGTATCTGTCTGTTGTACCTTGTCCTATACTTAGATTGTAAATTGTTGGCGGTAGGGACAGCCTTTTTGTTATGTAGTTATAACGTGCCTGCAGTCTGGCTCTGATCTAAAATTAGTTACAAACGACTACAAAAAATATCAAGTTAGAAGTTCACTTTAGACAGAAACCTCACAAGAGAGTCATCTGCTCATGTGTTCAAAATGATATACAAAGGACAATTTAGCTTTAAAAAAAGATAGAGTAAATCAATGCACAAAAATTTCTTCAGTTAAGTCCAAATGTATTCAACTAGGAATGGGGCTGCCAAATTTCATGCAATGTATCTGATTTTGAGCTGTAAGTAAGTATGAGCTGGAGTACCAAGTCCTGGTGAGATCTGTGTTGAAATAGAAGGAGCTTCTGAGTATCTGAAACTGTATGTGAAAGATATGACTAATTAGACCTCCTTATGTATGTCCCAGAGCAGTGACAGCAGCAGAATTGCTTCCTTGGGGTTATCTATCCTTTTTTCATAGGTCATCCGTCCTGTTTGAAGTTCTCTCCAGAGCTAACAGTTCGAGTGAAGGCCTTACGATGGCAGTGCATTGAGTGCAAAACTTGCAGTTCCTGTCGAGATCAGGGCAAAAATGCAGTGAGTACTTCTGGAACCAAACATTTACAGCTTCTGCTTGACTTATCTTTGGTTACCTAGTGAGACTCCGAACTAACCAGTACTGTATACATTTATGGTTGGGAACTTGACATAGCCTGTCTGGGATCAGTGGTAACTGAGAGCTGGACCTGATGCAGTCCTTTGGTGTGAAGCTAACCAGATCTGTCTCTTCCACAGGATAATATGCTATTTTGTGACTCATGTGACCGAGGTTTTCACATGGAGTGCTGTGACCCACCTCTCACCAGGATGCCGAAAGGTGAGGATTCTGTGTAACAAATAGGGGAATTAAAAGAGATGTTGGGGGAGAGGTGAATTGAAAGTATTGGCATATCAGAAAATAAGAGAATTCCCCTCTCCTCCTTACCCATCTTTATCTCACTCATTGCACCACTTTTCAGGTATTAAAAGCCATAGCACAAGGAGAATCTGTACTTCATGTAACCTGCAGATGAGAATCCTTTATTCTCTTCCTCTCCTGCTTTCAATAGAAAGAATCAAAATGTTAAATTCCTGGTTTAAAAGTTTTCAGAGGTCTGAGGGGATGGAGGTTATGGTAGCAGATTATCATTATCAACTTCTTTGGGTGAGTGAGTAGCTTTGTGTAGAAGAAAGAAACTGATATGCGGTCCTTGAAGTGGCAGCAGATATTTCTGTTTGTGTAGTTAGTAGCTCCTGGAGCATAAGCTCAATTTATTCTGTTCTTCTCGTAACTCAAAAGCCATGTATAAGGGAAGTCTGTCGAAGTCTTCCCACGTGGTGTGGTGATGTCTCCACCTAGTTTGGAGGCACTATCCTTAAGTACAGTAGGAACTCATTAAATGGATGTCCTTCTGTACTATTTTTCTAATAATCTGATGCCTGGGCTCCTCTGTACTTGCAGGAAGCATGCTTAAAAACTTACCTATAGAGCCTTTCTGGAGTGAGTGCTTCCACCAAGACAGGATTTGAGTTTAGGTTGCTAGGACAGAAAGTTTTCTTACAATCTTATAGTAATGGGGATCTGTCAGATTGTTCTTCCCTCCAGCTGGAAGGGACCTGTACTCTTTCTTGCCTCAATTTTTTCCTTCCATCCGTGATGAAGCTTTGTGTCTTACAGGTATGTGGATATGTCAGATATGCCGGCCACGGAAGAAAGGAAGAAAACTTCTACACAAGAAGGCAGCACAGATAAAACGACGCTATGCCAACCCAATAGGACGTCCCAAAAACAGGTTAAAGAACCAAAACACAACGTAAGTTGCTTTAAGGAGAAAAGGAAAGTGAGTGCAGGGGAGGGGGAATAAATGGGCCTTCTGTGGGGGGCTTAGTGTCCTACCTAGGGTGAATATCTCTTAGCCCTGGTCTACACTAGGAACTTATATTGGTATAGCTATGTCTCAGGGGTGTGAAAAATCCATACTCCTAAGAGATGTAGTTATTCCAACCTAACCCCTGCGCTAAATTGATGGAAGAATTCTTCTGTCAAACTAGCTACAACCTCTCAGGGAGGTGAATTACCTACATTGACAGGAGAATCCCTCCCATCCGTGTAGGTAGTGTCTACACTGAAGCAGTTGTGCCACGGTAACATTTTAAGTGTAGGCATACCCTTAGTACATAATTTTTCCACAGTACTAATATTAACTGTTTTACACAGAATTTAATTTCTCAGACTACTGTGTACAGTCAAGGAGTGTTGGGGCATTTGTTCAGTTCTGCTTTCTCCCTTTGCCGTAACTAGATGTTTAGATTTAAAGTATTTAGATTGTTACTTCAGACTAGCTTTGCTGATTTACAGCAGGATTCTATTGCAGCATGGCACTGCTCCTGTCAACGTAGGTAGCTGCACTCTATAGTCCTCTGGGAGGAAATATTGCTGGGAGTTAGAAAAGTTGTAGGTTACATACATTGCCACAATTAATGAGAAATCTGAAACAGAAGCGGATGAATATGAGCATCCCATCGAGGTGATATTTTGTGAGGGTCTTAAAAGGGCACTGATGCTTAGGTCAGTGGAGGGAGCATTCTCTTTTGTTCCTTCATTGTAGTGGGAAGTCCTACAACATAATGGGCTTAGATGAGACCACTCTAAAACCTAATAGAGTACCAGAAAGGCAGGTCATGTGTATTTCACAATTTCATGACTGCAAACTTAGCTGCAAAATTCAGATATCAAGCTTGCATTTAAAAAAACATGTCTTTAGCCTCTATGGGTATGTCCACACAGCAAAGAAAAACCTGTGGTTGACCCATGCCAGCCACCTCTGGCTTGGGCTGCGGGGATGTTTCATAGCTTGTGTAGGCTTCCAGGCTTGGGCTGGAACCCAGGTTCTAGGACCCTTGGAGGAGGGGGACAGGATGGTGGGGGTGTGTGTGTGTGTGTAAATGAAATAGCCCTGCAGCCAGAGTCCCGTGAGCCTGAGTTTTTCTTTGCTGTGTAGACATAACATTAGGTTGCAAAGTAAACCTGTGAAGAAAATACCAGTTGTTTCATTGATGTCTGCCTGAGTCAACAGACATTCTGAAGCAATAGCTCTGAGAAGCATGAACTGCCTTATCCATTTCAATGGGTTTTTAAGTCTAAAACCTAAAAGATGACAGTTTAAATCTCAACACTCTTAATTTTTTCACTGGTGATTGTTTTAGCAGAAACAGCCAGCTAATGTGCATATCCCACAGTCCTTAATTGTTTGCTCAGCTGTCAAAGCCTTCAGCTTCTTCCTGATGCTTTCTACAATGCAGTTGTGCTGGCAATATAAAATCTTTGGCATATCAAAAAATGAAGATGTGAGGGACAGCATAAATAAACTGACTTTAACATGAACAATACTTGCATCTGAAGAAGTGAGGTTCTTACCCACGAAAGTTTATGCTCCCCAATACTTCTGTTAGTCTTAAAGGTGCCACAGGACCCTCTGTTGCTTTTTACAGATTCAAACTAACACGGCTACCCCTCTGATACATGAACAATACTAATACTGTGGCTGCTGGTACAGATTGTATAATTCAATTTCATTTTTCATTCAGTAAAAACCTACATTTTTATATTTAAATGAATCAGCTAGAGAATTTCCAGTAACCAGGAATAGTCTAGGAATTTTGCTGTGCAACTTAGGCCTAGACCGTCATGCAGTAAACAGGGCTGTGATTACCACTTATTGAATTGTGCAGTTGATGTCTATATACCATGATGATTGGTATGGTACATAGATGTTAAACCAGTTTATTACCTTACCTAAATCTCTCTCTCTCTGCCACATCTACTGACTGGCCCTTTTTTCGCCTACTGGTTCTTTAGATCGAAAGGCCCCTTCAGTAAAAGTTTCGAACTGGCCCTGGTCGGGGCCGGAAGCGCAAGATCACTCTATCCAGCCAGTCAGCGTCATCAGCAGAAGGAGGATACCTGGAACGGATAGAGGCCCTGGACTTCTGCAGAGACGGCAGCACCACCTTGAAATTTAACAAGAAAACCAAAGGGCTCATTGATGGCCTTACCAAATTCTTCACCCCCTCCCCTGATGGGCGGAAAGCTCGCGGGGAAATGGTGGACTATTCTCAGCAATATAGGATCAGGAAAAAAGGGGCACCAGAAGATCTAGCACTTCAGACTGGCCCACAGGTAAAGGATCTGTCCCCTTGCCAGTGAAGGCAGCCTCTTTTAAGCCAGGAAAGGGTTCACGGAGGTAGAAGATATTGAACAGATAAGAGCTGGTAGATGGTGGAATTTTGATCTAGAGAGTAACAGATTCAAGTGCAAAAATCAATTAGACATCATAATAGAGTGACAAGGTAGGTGAGGTAATATCTTTTATTGGACCAGTTTTCTGTTGGTGAGAGAGGACAAGCTTTTGAGCTTACACAGAGCTCTTCTTCAGGTTTGGGAAATGTACTCTGTGTCACAGCTAAATACAAGATGGGAACAGATTATTTAGCATATGTAGTTAAGACATATTTAAAGGGACTGTTCAAGGCAAAGTGGCCAGTTAACACCTTTCCAGTCATAGAGGGGACAGGGGAGGAAGTGGGGAGGGGGGGTTAAGTGGGTTATAGATTGTTGTAGTAAACCATAAATCCAGTGTCTCTGTTCAGTCCATTATTTTTTAGTATCTAGCAATGTTATGAATTTAAGCTCCCAGGTGTGTCTTTTGAAGGTGTTTACGCAGGTTCCCCCAGTTTTTTTGTTTGCTTTTTGTTTTTGTTTTCCTTTCCCTCCTATGATTGGAGAGGTATTAATGGGTCACTTCACCTTGAATGGTCCCTTGGAGTGTTTAACTGCTTATGCTAAAAATAAACAACCAAGGGAGTCCGGTGGCACCTTAAAGACTAACAGATAATCTGTTAGTCTTTAAGGTGCCACCGGACTCCTTGTTGTTTTTGTGGATAGCCAGAAGACTAACGCGGCTACCCCCGATATTTGCTTATGCTAAACAATCTGTTCCACCTTGTATTTAGCTGTGAGACCGAGTACATTTCCCAAACCCTGAAGAAGAGCTCTGTATAAGCTTGAAAGCTTGCCTCCCTCACCAACAGGGGTTTGGTCCAATAAAATATATTACATCCCCTATCTTCTGTCTCTAATATCCTGGGGCCAACACAGCTACAACAACACTGCATAGATGTCATGATTGAATAGTAGGCTGGAGAATGGAAGTGAGCTGGAGACCTTGGCTTCCTATATATATATAAAGCAAAGAAGTACTTAAATAGATAGATACAGTTCCAGTCCAAAAGGAAGGGGCTAAGGGTGGCCTGAGAAATCTGTAAAGTAATGTCAAATATTGTTTGGGAAGAATGAGTGATTCAGAGGCAGGGACTAACTTAATAGAAGTTTTCTTATAAATAGGGAGGTGGAAGTATGAAACAGAGCAACTAAAAACAAACCTGTATGATAGAAAGAACCCTTGTGAGTTTCTTTTGTGTGGCATAGGCCACCTGTAGAAGGTCTGTACTGTTCTGGAATGTGAGGAGATCCTGCTTTGAGCAGTCCTGAACACCATTATATGCCACTAGATGGCACTCTGGAGAACATTAACTCCCCTCACTCGGTCTCCAAGTTTCAAGCACTTTTTTCAGCTAAAGAATGCAGTCTGGATTGCAAATCAAGTGACAGTTTTTTATGCTCTTTTCAGTCTTGTGTAATTTCCTATAATTATATGTCAAGTAATATCCCCTTTTCCAAAGCACCAGAAAACCAATAAGATGATTAATCACTTAGTCATTGATTACTTTACTTCCCTTGTACAACCAGTAGATAATATTCAGCAATGCCATGCAGGAAATCTCTCTTTAGCAATAATTATTAATATGGATACAGTTTTGTCACAGTAAAATTAAGCAAAATTCACAGAACAATCATGGGGGGCAGGGGGGAAAAGGACAAAATCAGGGTATGGTCCCAGCAGGGCTGAAGACGAAGCCAGAGCCTCACTATGCACGGGGCTGACAGCCAGAGCTGAAAAAGTTATGGAAATCTGTTAAAGTCATGGAATTTGTGACCTCTGTGACCAAATTGTATCCTTAATTATGAACATCAGACTGGTTGTCTTTGGAAGTGTAAAATGGGCACTTGATGGTTGTGGGATGGGATGAGTGCAGTAATCTCCACCACTCTCAAATAATCCCCAGCAAGCAGATTTAAATTGCTGATGTGGCTGCAGAGATGGTTACTTGAATATTGAACCGAGAATGTTGTGGCTCTTTGGAGTTCAAATGCCTTCTCTGGTGCTGGTGAAAAGATGGGAAAAGGTGCTTTCTGCAAAATGCAAGCCTTACAGCTTTCACTCAGATTTTTCATGTAGTGAAATATTGAGGGGTGTATAGCTCAGTCTGTTTTGGGAGGCGCAGAGAAAGCCCATGTTTGGCTGACTGGATCCCTGCTTACCAGAAATAGGCAGTAAGCCATATGTAATTTCCTTTGTTTCTAAATTCTCATTGTGTGCACGTCACTATAATAACATGAAAGCTTAAGAGACCAGCTATTTAACCAGGTCCAGTATGTTTGCATTATCTCTTTCAGGGCCATCAATCCAGAACTATCTATTCTGGTATGGTCTCAAACAAAAACATACCCATCAGAAACGTGGCAAAGAGACTAAGGCTATGTCTACACTAGAAACCTTACAGCAGCACAGCTGTACCGCTGCAGCTGCGCCACTGTAAAGTCTCCCGTGTAGCCACCCTAAGCTAACCAGAGAGAGCTCTCTGGTCGGCATAATTAAACCACCCCCAACGAGCGGCGGTAACTATATCAGCGGGAGAGCATCTCCTGTCAACTTAGCTCTGTCCACGTCAGTGCTTCTGTCAGTGTAACTTATGTTGATCAGGGGTGTCTTTTTTCACACCCCTGAGCGACATAAGTTTTACTGACAAAAGTCCTAGTGTAGACATAGCCTAAATGCAGTTGTCTCTTCTTACTAGAGGAAAAGAATGCACTTATAGCTTTGCTAATGATCAGTGAGAAATTTCTCTCTTATTCACAGACAATCAGGATGGCTGGGATGGAAAACAGGAAAATGAGGAGCGGCTTCTTGGTAGCCAGGATGTCATGACCGAAAAAGATATGGAGTTGTTCCGAGATATTCAGGAGCAAGCGCTGCAGGTAAAGTCAAATTATTAGTGTCTGGGAAATCTTAAACCTGTGCTATAAATAAAAACATGGAGAAAAAGAACTCCTACTGAATCCTGTCAGAGCAGCTAATTGCCCCTTTCTGAGAGGATGTATAGTAATGGGTAGTTGATTCAAAGAGGATGAAAGCTGTGGCTGATTAGCTTCACAAACTGCAAAAAATTCATGAGAAGAAGAGGTTTATGTTCTAAAATAATGTATGTTATAGTTATACTATTGTTTATCATGCACCTTTGACCATCTTACTTGTCCTCTGTCCAGTCACTAATGCACACCCCCTGAGACTTATTCTAACATTCTAAGATCCAGCAATCATTAAAAAAAAACCAACAATCACCTGCAAGGTAAATGTTCTCTTCCGCAAATAAGGAAGCCCTCCCTTCCACTCAAACACTCTCCCCCCCCCCCCCCCCAAAGCAAACAACAAAACACCCACAGAAAACAAAACAAAAAAGCCTCTGCCTGAAGCCCAACATGGTCAGGATTCAGCTGTAGTCCAGTGACCACATTTTTGATAAAATCTGATATTTCAGATTTTGCAATGCAGGAATCTGAAATATTTTGCCATTGAAAAGGAGAGATCATCATAGCTTCTAGCTTTGGAAGATTTTGAGATATTGGACTTAAAAATCATTACATTTTTATTGTTGTATGTAGTGTAGGTGTAGCCATGTTGGTCTCAGGATATGAGAGAGACAAGGTGGATGAGATAATGTCTTTTATTGGACCGACTTTTGTTAGTGAGAGAGCCAAGCTTTCGTGCTTACATAGAGCTTCTGAAGAAAAGTTTGTGTGTAAGCTCAAAAGCTTGTTCTTCTCACCATCAGAAGTAGGTCCAATAAAAGATATTACCTCACCCACCTTGTCTCTCCAATTATATTTTTAGGTATTTTTGGTCAAACTGAGAAAGATCCCATGCAGAGTGAGTGAGAGACTGATCTAAAAAAATATAAACAGTGTCTTTTTTACTCTGTAAAACTATCTTTGTGTGGAATATCTGTGAACATTTTAGTAGTATTTTTTTCCTGCATGTCCCCTTAATCATTCTTTGCAAAGTTTCAGAGATCTGGGCCTAAGGAAATAGAAAATTTATACTTAAGTGCTTTGGGGGTTTGTATCTGTCTGGCACTGCCCTGCCCCATCTGATTAGTTCAGTACCTCTGTCCATATATGCTGTTTGTCTGTAACTGAATGTAGTGCAGTTATTCCTATAGCATCATTAGTAAGGCTATGTTTTAGTCATGGGTATTTTTAGTAAAAGTCATGGACAGGTCACAGGCAGTAAACAAAAATTCATAGCCCGTGACCTGTCCATGACTTGTACTATATACCCCTGACTAAATCTTGAGTACTCTCGGGGTGAGCGACCCGGGGGTACTCCTATTGTGGGTGGGGGGGTGGGGAGAAAGGAGGGTTGGCAGGGACAGCAGGCTCCCTACCTGGCTCCGCACGGCTCCCTGGAAGTAGCGTCATGCCCCTCAGCTCCAAGGTGGAGGCGTGGCCAGGGGGCCTCAGCACATTGCCCCCACCCTGAGTGCCGGCTCCGCAGCTCCCATTGGCCATGGTTCCTGGGAGTGCTGCGGGGATGGCACCTGCGGACGTAGGCAGCACACGGAGCCACCTGGCTGCCCCTCTGCCTAGGAGCCGAGGGACATGTTGCCGCTTCCGGGGAGCCCCCCGAGGTAAGCGCCGTCTGGAGCCCTCATCCCCTCCTGTGCCCCAATCCACTGACCCAGCCCTGAGCCCCCTCCCACAGCCAAACTCCTGCTGCTGCTCGGGGAGCGTGGCCCGAGACTGCCCCAGCAGTGGCCGGTGCGTCTGGCCCAGGGTGATGATAGAATCATAGAACTGAAGGGCTGAAAGGGACCTTGAGAAGTCAACAAATCTAGCCCCTTGCACTGAGGCAGGACCAAGTACACCTACACCATCTGTGACAGGTGTTTGTCCAACTTGTTCTTAAAAACCCTCCAATGATGGGGATTCTGCAACCTTTTTTGGAAACCTGTTCCAGAGATTAACTATCCTTAGAAAGTGCTGCCTAATGTCTAACCTAAATCACCCTTGCTGCAGATTCAGCCTATTAGTTCTTGTCCTACCTTCAGTGGACATGGAGAACAATTGATCCCCACTCTCTTATAACAGCCCTTAACATACCCATAGACTGTTATCAGGTCCACCTCAGTCATCTTTTCTCAAGAATAAATATGCCTAATTTTTTTTAACCTTTCCTTATAGGTCAGGTTTTCTAAGCCTTTTATAGTTTTTGTTGCTCTCCTCTGGACTCTCTCCAGTTTGTCCATATCTTTCCTAAAGTGTGGTGCCTGGTATTGGACCCAGTACTCCAACTGAGGCCTCACCAGTGCCAAGTAGAGCAGGACAATTACCTCCTGTGTCTTATGTTTATTCCTGTTAATGCTTCCCAAAATATTAGCCTTTTTCACAACTGCATCACATTAACTTATATTCACTGTAACCACCTGATCCTTTTCAATAGTACTGTCATGCCAGTTATTCCCCATTTTGTAGTTGTGCATATGATTTTTCCTTCCTAAGGCCTGGTCTACACTAGGCGTTTATGTCGAAGTTAGCGCCGTTAAATCGAATTAACCCTGCACCCGTCCACACTGCGACGCTATTTAGTTCGACATAGAGGTCTCTTTAATTCGACTTCTGTACTCCTCCCCGACGAGGGGAGTAGCGCTAAATTCGACATGGCCATGTCGAATTAGGCTAGGTGTGGATGGAAATCGACGCTAATAGCTCCGGGAGCTATCCCACAGTGCACCACTCTGTTGACGCTCTGGACAGCAGTGCGAGCTCGGATGCTCTGACCAGCCACACAGGAAAAGCCCCGGGAAAATTTGAATTTGAATTCCTTTTCCTGTCTGGCCAGTTTGAATCTCATTTCCTGTCTGGACATCGTGGCGAGCACAGCAGCACTGGCAACGATGCAGAGCTCTCCAGCAGTGATGGCCGTGCAGTCTGGGAATAGAAAGAGAGCCCCAGCATGGACTGATCGTGAAGTCTTGGATCTCATCGCTGTGTGGGGCGATGAGTCCGTGCTTTCCGAGCTGCGATCCAAAAGAAGGAATGCAAAGATCTACGAGAAGATCTCTAAAGACATGGCAGAGAGAGGATACAGCCGGGATGCAACGCAGTGCCGCGTGAAAATCAAGGAGCTGAGACAAGGCTACCAGAAGACCAAAGAGGCAAACGGACGCTCCGGATCCCATCCCCAGACATCCCGTTTCTACGAGGCACTGCATTCCATCCTCGGTGCTGCCGCCACCACTACCCCACCAGTGACCGTGGACTCTGAGGATGGGATACTGTCCACGGCCGGTTCCTCGGACATGTTAGGGGACGGGGAAGATGAGGAAGGAGATGAGGAGGGCGAGGCAGTCGGCAGCTCTCACAACGCTGATTTCCCCGACAGCCAGGATCTCTTCATCACCCTTACAGAGATCCCCTACGAAGCGTCCCCAGCCGTTACCCCGGACACAGAATCTGGTGAAGGATCAGCCAGTAAGTGTTGTAAACATCTAAACATTTATTTTTAACAAAACAGGAATATTAACAATTAAAAGAATGGGTTGTTCATGATTAGTGTGCCCTAGGCGCTTAACGGTTTAGTAAGGGGCAGTGCAAGTTTTGAAAAGAAATCTAGCAATGTCCGGTTTTCAGTGATTGTCCTGCACAAGCCGCTCTACTGTTTATTCCCTGCTACTGCAGCTACAGTAAAATGCGGTCTATGTGTCCGGGGATAGAGCAGTAATCCTCCTGGGACATCTCGATGAAGCTCTCCTGGAGGTAACTTGAAAGCCGTTGCATGAGGTTCTTGGGGAGAGCGGCCTTATTGGGTCCTCCGAAGTACGACACGTTGCCGCGCCACGAGATTATCAAGTACTCGGGGATCATTGCTCTGCACAGCAGGGTGGCATACGGCCCTGGTCTTTGGAGGCTTTCCCGGAGCATTCTCTCTTTGTCGCTCTCGGAGATCCTCATCAGGGTGATGTCGGCCATGGTGACCTGCTTTTAATTAGGTAGGGGAATGTTAGTGTTGGGACTGCTTTCCCGTTCCTTTACAGAACTGTAACCGCTGGTTTGCAGCCACGCGGTGGAGGCGGGAGAGGGGCAGCCGAAAGGGATCGTTCCCGGGGACAGCCGCGAGGGGGTGGGACAGGGGCAGAGTTCCCGCTTGCCGGATTGCTGGCAGCAGGGACTGACATTGATTTAAATGTGAAATGAGGCCAGTGGTAATATAAAAGTTTTAAACTGCCACAAGTGTACGGCTTACCATGTCTGCCTGCAACAGAAATTCCGTTGTGCTGCCTCGCTTCTCAAATGTGCTGTTCAAGACCCCAGGCACTGAATGCGAAGGCCGAGAATTCGACCTTGTGCTGAGTGCGCATGTGAAAGGTGCTGTGCATGGTCTTGTTCACAGAGAAAGACTATGTTCTTTGTTCACAACTACATTTATCTTTCTGAGGAATTCACTCCCTTTTTCCCATTTCCACAGCCCCGTCTGCGACTGTCTCACAACCTAGCCTGGAATCACACTCCCAGAGGCTAGCGCGGATTAGGCGTAGGAAGAAGAGGACACGGGAGGACATGTTCTCTGAGCTTATGGCCTGTTCCCAAGCCCAGGCAGCACAGCAGACCCAGTGGCGGGAGAACTTGACCCGAATGCACCAAGCCAACATGGATCGGGAGGAGAGGTGGCGGCAGGAAGACCAGCAGGCGACTCAAACGCTGCTTGGACTACTGAGGGAGCAAACGGACACGCTCCGGCGCCTTGTGGTTGTTCTGCAGAAATGGAGGCAGGAGGACAGAGCCCTGCTGCAGTCCATCTCTAACCGCCCTCCCCCGCCACCAAGTCCCATACCCACCTCACCCAAAGTGCAAAGAAGGAGAGGCGGCAGAGTCCCTGCTAAGTCTCACTCCACCCCTGCAGAGAGCTCTAGTAGCAGAAGGCTCTCATTTCCCAAAATTTGAAAAGTTCTTTCCTTCCCGCCTGACACAAGCCCCCGTCCAAGTTTCACCTCCCAATGCCATGTGTAGTTGATAATAAAAAATTCGTTTCTGTTAACTACTGTTTCAATCATGTTCTTTTGGAGGAGGAGGGGAAAGGGGGTTGGTAATTGGACAGGACAGTCTCCTTTGGCAGGGTACATAGTCGGGGGCAGGCACAGCAGCAGGGCACATACACAGTGCAGTGATGCAGTGACTAGTTGCTCCGGTTAGTCTGGGAGGTTGTTTTGATGTAATGTTGGGGGGGGGGTGGGTTGCTCTGTGACTTTGTGGCGGGGGAGGGCAGTTACAGATCTTAAGCGCCGGTCCTTAGGCAGGATCACAGAGCCACACAGCATGGGATCTGTAACCGTCCTCCCCCTGCCACAAAGTCAAATAGACCCCCCATACACACAGTCCCGATCAGGAGGGTTGACAGGCTCCGTTGAAACAAGCATCCCACCACAGCGGAGCCTGTCAATCCTTGAGTTTAGAAGCTGCATTCGCGTCACAACACTACACCCGCCCCGCACCACAGTCTGCGTCCCAGTTTTAAAAAATTCCCGCGAAAACAGTATTAAAGAAAACGGTGTGCTTTAACAAAGTAGAACTATTTTTATTTCGACACGTGTGTTGGAGGGGGGGTGAAGGGGGTATGTAACTGGATAGGCTAGTCAACATTACCTGGGTAAAGAAACGGGGGCAGGTTTAGCTTCTCAGTACACAAACTATAAAGTCACAGGTTACCCTGCTCACTCAGGAACTTTGCTTTCAAAGCCTCCCGGATGCACAGCGCTTCCCGCTGGTCTCTTCTAATCGCCCGGCTGTCTGGCTGTGAGTAATCACCAGCCAGGCTATTTTCCTCAACCTCCCACCCCGCCATAAAGGTCTCCCCCTTGCTCTCACAGAGATTGTGGAGCACACAGCAAGCTGCTATAACAATGGGGATATTGGTTTCGCTGAGATCACAGCGAGTCAGTAAGCTTCTCCATCTCCCCTTGAGACGGCCAAAAGCACACTCCACCACCATTCTGCACTTGCTCAGCCGGTAGTTGAAGAGTTCTTTTTCAGTGTCCAGGGCGCCAGTATAGGGCTTCATGAGCCAGGGCATTAGCGGGTAGGCTGGGTCCCCGAGGATGACTATAGGCATCTCCACATCCCCAACAGTTATTTTGTGGTCCGGGAAGTAAATACCTTGTTGCAGCCGTCTAAACAGACCAGAGTTCCTGAAAACACGAGCGTCATGAACCTTGCCCGGCCATCCCACGTAGATGTTGGTAAAACGTCCCCTGTGGTCCACCAGTGCTTGCAGCACCATGGAAAAGTATCCCTTTCGGTTAATGTACTGGGTGGCCTGGTGGTCCGGTGCCAGGATAGGGATGTGAGTTCCATCTATGGCCCCACCGCAGTTTGGGAATCCCATCGCTGCGAAGCCATCTATGATCGCCTCCACGTTTCCCAGGGTCACTACCTTTGGCAGCAGTACATCAACGATTGCCTTCGCTACTTGCATCACAACAACCCCCACGGTAGATTTGCCCACCCCAAACTGGTTCGCGACTGACCGGTAGCTGTCTGGCGTTGCAAGCTTCCACAGGGCTATGGCCACTCGCTTCTGTACACTCAGTGCAGCTCGCAACCGGGTGTCACTGCGCTTCAGGGCAGGGGACAGCAACTCACAAAGTTCCAGGAAAGTTCCCTTCCGCATGCGAAAGTTTCGCAGCCACTGGGATTCATCCCAGTCCTGCAGCACTATGCGGTCCCACCACTCAGTGCTTGTTTCCCGTGCCCAGAATCGCCGTTCCACGGCATCAACATGACCCATTGCCACTGTGATGTCCTCGGCGCTGGGTCGCCTGCTTTCTGACAGGTCTGTGCTACTCTCAGACTTCAGGACATCACCGCGGTGCCGTAGCCTCCTCGCCTGACTTTTCTGCATCTGCCTCAGGGAAACCTTTATGATAAGCTGCGAGACGTTGAGAGCGGCCACAACTGCAGCGATGGTCGCAGCGGGCTCCATGCTCGGAGTACAGTGGCGTCCACGCTGTCAATGACTGGAAAAGCGCGCGAACTGTTTTCCCGCCGGCGCTTTCAGGGAGGGAGGGCGGGAGTGATGGACGGATGACGACAGTTTCCCAAAAGCACCCTCGACTCATTTTGTTACCCAGAAGGCATTGCCGGCTACACCCAGAATTCCAATGGGCAGAGGGGACTGCGGGAACTGTGGGATAGCTGACCACAGTGCACCGCTTCGAATGTCGACGCTATCACCGTTAGTGTGGACGCACAAAGTCGAATTACTGTCCTTAGTGTGGACACACACGTTCGACTTTGCAATATCGATTACAAAAATTCGATGCAAGTAAAATCGAACTACTCTCGTAGTGTAGACAAGGCCTGAGTGAAGTACTTTGAACTTGTCTGTATTGAATTTCATCTTGTTGATTTCAGATCAGTTCTCCAATTTGTCAAGGTTGTTTTGAATTCTAATCCTGTCTTTCAAACTGCTTGCAACCCCTCCCATCTTATCTGAAAATGTTATAAGCATACTCTCCATTCCATTATCCCAGTAATTAATTAATAGATTGAATAATATTGGACCCAGGACTTACCCTTGTGGTGGGACTCCACTAAATACGCCCTCACAGTTTGACAATGAATAGTTGAGAACTACTTTTTCAGTACAGTCTTTAAACCAGTTGTGTACCCACTTTCTAGTAATTTCATCTAGACTACATTTCCCTAGTTTGCTTATGAGAATGTCATGTTGGACTGTGTCAAAAACCTTACTAAAATCAAGATGTATCACATCTACTGCTTTCCCTGCTATTCAGTGGGCCAGTAACCTTGTCAAAGAAGGAAATTAAGTTGATTTGATATGATTTGCTCTAGCCAAGTCCATGCTGGCTATTTCTTATAACCTTGGTATCCTCCAGGTGCTTACAAATTGATTGATTAATAATTTGTTCCAGTAACTTTCCAGTTATCAAAGTTATGCTGACTGTTATATAATTCCCTGGGTCCTCTTTGTTCCCCTTTTTAAAGATACGTACTATGTTTGCCCGTCTCCCGTCCTCTTAGCTGTCATCCATCCTCCATGGATTCTTGAACAGTTCTAAAATTGCTTCAGCTAGTTCCTTAAGTATCCTATGATGAATTTTATCAGGCCTTACCAACTTGAATACATCTATCTTATCTAAATATTATTTAACCTGTTGTTTTCCTACTTTGGCTTTTATTCCTTCCCCCTGTTGTTAATATTGATTGTGTTAAGTATGTGGTCATCATTCACTTTTTTTAGTGAAGACTGAAGCAAAATAGACAGTAAACACCTCAGCCTTCCTAATGTCATAGGTTATTAGCTCTCCTTCCCTGTTAAGCAGAGGATCTGTACTTTCCTTTGTCTTACTCCTGCTCTTAATGTATTTAAAGAACCTCTTCGTATTGCCTTTTATCTCTCTTGTTTAGGTATAACTCATTTTGTGCTTTAATCTTTCTGATTTTCTCTCTACATACTTTTGCTATCCTTTTGTGCTCTTCCTTAGCAGTTCATCCATGTTTCCACTTTTTGTAGGATTCCTTTTTGATTTTCAGGTCATTAAAGAGCTCCTAATGGAGCCATATTGGCTTCTTACTATTCTTTCTAGTTTTCCTTTGCATGGGGATAGTTTATACTTGTGCTTTCAATATTGTCTCCTTGAGAAATTGCCAGCTCTCCGAACTCTGTTTTCCTATATAAAAATTGCATTAGCCTATATAAAATCACCATCTGGCTGGGGCCTCTGTGATATTCTGTCCATTTTTATAGTTTTCACAGTCTTGAATGATCTGTTCCTTCTAAAACTACAAGTTTTGCTCTTTCCTTAAGTATAACTATCCCTATGCAGGTTGTTCCTCTTACTCCAGATATTTGGGCTTCTGTTTGTTTATCTTTTGTTATTCCATAGTAATTGGAATGAACCCAACCTAAATATAGTCACTACATACAAAGAGCGTTAATGAATAATGAGTTGTGATAAGTCTGCACTAAACCACAGCAGTGAGATAAACCAAACTAATATGAGAGCCATTAACCCTTCAGATCCCAGCACAAATGCAGCAGTACTGTACAGAATTGCTTGTTTCTGATACTATTACATGGGTGACTTTAAAAAAACAAAACAAAAAATCCAACCCCATAATAAAGTGCCATAATGACTAGCTTTTTCAGTCAGAGAATTTTGGCTTAGAAAAGTAAATGAAAATCTGAAACTAATCTTCCAGGAGTTTGGACAGAAATTTAGTAAATAGATGCCATTGTCAAACAGTTGCTGGCCAGAAAAGGAACAAGTTTTGGAAAAACAAACTTTAGATGTAATGTATTTGATATTGCAAATAATCTGGTGAAGGCAAATGTAATTTTAAAGTGAAGTAGTTTGTGGATTGGTTTTGGCAGGGATTGGGTTAAACAGTGGTTGAGATGCAGTTGATGCGAGTGCCTGTGTAGAGCTGAGCTAAATGCTGCACCTGAGCAAACGGAAATGCACAAGCTGAATAAAGTAGCACAGGGAAGAGACTGAATCTGTAAGTGCGTGAGGCGGAAGTAGTGTAGGGGCAGACCGCAGCAAGCCTGTGAGTTGTTCAGTACGTCTCTTGGTGGGAGCTTTCTCCTGACCACTGCAATGTGCAAGCAGCTGTACTGGAGCTGGGTCTCCACATTTACACTGGGCATTCATTTGGAGGAGAGGTTGATTGCTGATGCGAGGGCACAGACGCAGGAGACATTGCCACAGGTGCACATTACTCTTTGTTCTTCTTCCTTGAAATATGCCTGGTGATGCCTGGGATGATTGTGTTGGGACTGACTGCCAACTCTGCATTGTTGCTCTCAGGAGCAGTGAATGAGGAGTATGCAGTACTGTTCGACTAGACAAGAATAGAGATTCTTATCAGAATACAGTGTTTGGAGATTCTTCACTGGATTTGAATAGATATAAAAAGCTCCCTACTCCTTTCTTCATAAATTAGCTTTTGTCAACAGGTGTAATTCTCACGTTGCATATATCCCATTCTGAAATGTGTTGTGTGATTGCACTTTCATTTCACCATGGGATCCAAATACTAGCCTAGCACTAGTGTTAGCTTTTAGCACCAAAGGTTGTTTTAATCCAGCTAGCGCAGGTTTTTTGTCTTTCAGTAAAATCTTTTTACTGTCCAGGAAGGTAAAGTCACTCCTTCATTTAGCTCCCTTCCTATTAGGGACAACCCCCCAGGGCTTTTCCTAAAAGGGAAGGGCCTATGGAATCAATAAGCTGAGGGGAAAAGGCATTTTTTCAAGTAGAGGAACTTTTGATCATACACAGATACCAAACTGTAATTTTTGAAATTTTTTTGGTCGACCTCTGAAAAAACTTAGACTTGGTAAGAATGGAAGGAACTATGAACCGAGTACCTCCATTACTGGTTAACCCATGTGGTGCTTTTAGATAAAACTCTAGGACAGGAGGCTTTTGCTCTTTTCTGTATCTTGAGGTATTTTGTTCAAATGTGTATGCCTAGGGGAGCTGAATGAATAATAATCTGAGCTTCCTTCCTTCTGCATTAGTCCTTAACAGATAGAGTTATACTAAATGGAAAAATCTGGATTTGGGATGGTAGCATCTCATGCCATAACCCAATTGCCAAGGATCTTTTTAGCTATTTCATTCTACTGGAAGACATTTATTTATAGGCATTTCACTGACACTCTTCACATTAATATCTGACAACCTAGTGGTAAGAGGTCTCATTTATTAATAACTGTGCAGTCCAGGCTGAGACATGTGACAATGCAAAGTCACTGAAAACCTTTGGATTTTAACCATGTGAGTGTTGGAGCTTTTTGAAGTAATGTGGCCATGGACGGACAAGTTGAAAAAAAATGGAGAGGGTGTGCAATTCCTGGATTCCAAGGCTTATATCCTGGAGAATGTTTGCCAGCAAACTCAGACAAGGAACTGTAAATAGGAGTTTGGGTAACATCCTAAACCAGTGACCACACCCTAAATAGAGATTTGTTTGCCACTGTTGTAACGCTCAGCAGTGCATGTGGTGTGTGTGGGTATACATTATCACTGGATATATGTATGTGTATGTCCGAACACCATCACCAGTTATCTATCTCTCTGCTTAGATATTGCTGTGATGGGAACATAGGAGCACCTAGACTGAAAGAAGATTAGATTGAGTGATTTATAAGAGTGTTTGTTGTGTGCTGGCTATATCTGGGGCTGTGACCTGCAGCAAATGTGGGTAATATTAAATGCATCTGATTGGCATAAAGATGTTTGCTAGCCCTCCCGTCTCTGGATTGGGTGCCATACATAAAGAGTAAGTGGTATTGCTGCTGGCTTTAAAAGCGGATGTCAGCATCTTTCTGTTTCTCTATGGAGCCATGTAGAGGAAGACAGACTAGATGGATATAAACATATTTCTCCCCCCCTCCGTCCCCCCATCACCACTGTATTCCTGAAACTGATGAGTATTTGATTTGCTAATTTACAAAAATATTTTTTCTTGAACAGAAAGTAGGAGTGACGGGGCCCCCCGATCCACAAGTCCGCTGCCCTTCGGTTATCGAGTTTGGGAAGTATGAAATCCACACCTGGTACTCCTCCCCATACCCACAGGAATACTCAAGGTACAGTGTGCAAACTCTTCACCGTCATTGGTGTTTACAAATTGTGTGATAGTTACTCTGGCAGGTGCAGAAATCTCAGGCTGGTGAACTGGAATTTTAGCATATAAAGAGTATTTAAATGTATGTGGTTTATAATAAATAATGAAACGAGTGTCTTGGGGTCTGTTAAGGCCTAATCAAAAAATTGATAAATTCTCTCATCCCTATGTACTGCAAGTATTAGAAATGCATTTGAAAGATATCATAAGATGGATATGCAGAGAGTTGAGATGCTGTGTTCCCAGGGGAGAGAGCACTCCCAAGCTAAGTGATCTGGCAATACATTGTTACTTAAACATGTAGATGACTGGAGAAGCTGGGTTTGAGGTCTCATCAGTTCTTTAGTTTTAGTTTTACGTTACAATATAAACTGTTAAAGTTTGTGCTGAGATGAACTTTGAAATAATCTGATTTAGAGCTGCAAAATAGTATGTATATATTCTTGAAGGAGATGGGAAAAGAAATAAGCAGAAAAGTTGTTAAGAATAATTTATTTAAAATTACACTGTATGAACTGTAGCTAAATTATTTTTGCTTCTAGATATTTATTTACAGTTATCAGCATAATGCCTCACATTTATCAAACACAAATATGGTAAATCTCTCTGTTTCCTGACCTAGGAGACTACCATGTAGGAGACAGTAAAATTTATTTGGTCGCTTTTATATTGTTTTCTATTCGGTGAAAACTTTGCAAACTGTCTAAACCACAAGCTGTTCAACCTTCAGAAAAAAAGTCAGTTCAGAATGTGGGCCAGCTTTAAATAAGACCGTAGAGGGGAAAGATTGAAACTACAAAACACCCTCTCTCACCCAGTCATGCGGCTCGGGGATCACTATAAAAAATCATTCTTACTCTTCCAAATGCTGAGGGATTAGTTAAAATAACTGTAATTAACACTGTAGCTGGAGAGAGTAATTGGAGTCAAGTCAATAATAGCAGGCTCACCATCGACCCCATCACAGTGAATGACTTGAACAGAGAAAAGCTTCATAGAAATTAGAGATTGAAAGGAAAGAAAATTACAAAGCCCTCATCTAGCACCCCCACCCACCTCCTGATGCTGAACTGTTCCTTACAGTACAGTATTTCTCCAGAGTTTTAGCTGACACACACAATGGGACCTTCACCACTTCTATTGGATACTGTTTCATACTTTAGCAGAGCTCAGTACGTGGAACACTGAATATATGTAAAATGTGTATTCAATAGAATAAGGAAATGGGGTGGCTTGAGGTATATTTTATATTTTTGGCTGAAACAGATATTGGTTATGTTGTTTGGTTAGTGAGACTGCTTTTATCATTTTCTTTTCCCTCAAGTTCTGTATTAGCAGGACTGAGGAATTTAGTACTTTTGTTATAGTTAATAAGCAAAAGCATACAATGTATTTATAGATTTTGATTTTCTTTACCTTTACTTACAGGCTACCTAAATTGTACCTTTGTGAATTCTGTCTAAAGTATATGAAAAGTAGAACTATCCTCCAGCAGCACATGAAGAAATGTGGCTGGTTTCATCCTCCAGCCAATGAAATTTACAGAAAGAACAATATTTCAGTCTTTGAGGTAAGTTAGGAAAATGAGTGATAACTGCTGCTTTCCTGTGTCATTTAAAATGTGACACTGATGCCTTTACAACATTCATATAGATCATGTGGGTTTCATATACCCTTAAAAATCTTGCCCTCTCTTTGTCCTTAAATCATTCAGCTCTATAAAGAATGAAGAAGTGAATGATAGCCCTGAGTGTCATAGTGCTAAGTTCATGGGTAGATCAGTAACCTCAAAATATGTTAAAAGCCATAAATGGGGTTTAATTTATCCTTCAAGCTGATATATTAATATAACAGAGTGATCAGTGCCCCCAAAGTGTACCCTACCACTTTGAGAATTATCTGAGCCACTATGCATTATCTGGAAATCCTTTCATTAATGTTTGAGGGTTAGAATAAATTGAGATATCCAGCAGAATCAGATAATTGTATGGTGATAAGTGTAATGACTTCATTTGTTCTCTATTTCTGTAAGGTTGATGGCAATGTCAGTACCATTTACTGCCAGAACCTGTGCTTGCTGGCAAAACTCTTCCTGGACCATAAGACACTCTATTATGATGTGGAGCCATTTCTTTTTTATGTGCTGACACAGAATGATGTCAAGGGCTGCCACCTTGTAGGCTATTTCTCAAAAGTAAGTATTTTAGCATGGAGTAATTTTGGATTTGGACTTGGAGCTGGACCTGTTCTGAGTCAGTTTGAGATATAGTGTTGTCAAAGCATCTTTCGTTAGTTGTGGCAGTCCTGGCCTTAGACTGTGTATGAAGAATTCAGGGACATGTAGCAACTAATAAAGCCAAATTTCCTCTTAATATTGTTGAACAGAGCATATCCTCAAAGGAACTAGTACAGCACTTAGCAGCTCAAAGGGAGAAGTTTTTAAATGACTTCCTATTCCCTTGATGGTGATAGGTAGAACGGCTTGTGAAGTAAACATTGTTACCCACATAAAGCTATCTAAGCTCTTCCTCAACAGATAAAGTCTTTTCTTGGTCTGCAATTTGAACCTCATTTCAAACCTTTTATTTTGTATGCTGGGAATGCGGAGACTCCACTGATGCTGAAAATATCTTAGTGTTCCCCATATAGAAGCCAAGCATAGGAAGCCAAACATAAGATTTCAAATAGCTACATTTTCAAGTCTCTTTGTCCCAGCAGTTGTTGTTTTGCTTGCAATCCTAGCCATCAGAGCAACAAAGCAAAAACCAAACAGAAAACCCCAGTGGCTGTAATCAATGGTCATCTTTCAACTTCTAGACCAGCACACGGTGACTTGGATTTTGATTTCAGTTACAGTGGTGTGAATCTTGGGTTGGTTTAGATTTACACCAATGTTACTTGGATATTAGAATCTATCTCAGTGTGTTTAGCACCTCCATTTTGGTGCTTTTGAGTGACTGGTGGGGACTTAAATTCCTACACTGACCATCATTTTTATCTTTGTTTCTAAGCTGAAGAAAGTAGCAGATGTCACTGTCTCAGTCTTTTCACCCTCTTGGGGTGGTTGTTTCAGTAGTAATGACAATGACTTGGTACTGTTCCATCTTAACTCATTGGGGACTGTGCTTTGCTGATGCGCATTGCTGTCCCCAAGGAGCTGTGACTGGAGCTTTCATTCTTAGCCTTTAGCTCAGGATTAATTACTAGCTCACACACCGCAGCTTCTTTTCTATCTCACTAAACCATTGTTTTTCAAGTTTCTTTCTCTTTTCTCTATCAGGAGAAGCACTGCCAACAGAAGTACAACGTTTCCTGTATAATGATTCTTCCCCAGTACCAGCGTAAGGGCTATGGCAGATTCCTCATTGACTTCAGTAAGGATCACTTTCACATTCATATTTTTTTCATCTTTTCATATTTGTTTGGCCTTTCATATTTTTAGACGGGACTAGACGGGGAAGATGTACAGGTATCCAGGAACTTTCTTGGGTGAAATACCTTCTCCAGAATTAGCTCTGTTCTGAGAGCACAAAAAAACATTCAGACTTCTGGGCTCTGGTCTTTAAACTGGTGGAAAGCTAAATGCTGAAAACAAATACATCATTCTCCCTTTGATTCCCATGTTTACCACATAAGTGCCTTATGCCAAAAGCTGTAGAGATGCTCAGTGGAGAGTTTCTGGCAAAAACTTACCCTACTTTAGTAGTTCTTTCTGAAATAAAGTAAACCCTAAAATTACATTGCTTGTTGAAACTGTCAGCAGCTAAACTAAGTGACTTCTAGTTTCTCAAGCAGATGCTAATAATAGTTTGTTTATTTTATCTTTTGATTTAGAGTAATCAAAACCACCTATACACAGGCTCTGAGCATTCTGTCAATTATATAAAATTATGAACTCAAAACATATTTCATTCAGGTCCTCTTACTAACCAGCGGCTCTAAATACAAACAATAACATCCCATTACATTGGTCAGTTCCTCAGTCTCCACTGTCAGCTTGTCTGCACTTACCAGCACAACGATACTGGTATAATTATACCACTCTAGTTCTACTGAGGTAACTATTATTATTCCAGCTCAGTACTAATGTGGACACGAGAACGAATGGATATAAACTGGCCGTGGGGAAGTTTAGGCTTAAAATTAGACGAAGGTTTCTGACCGTCAGAGGGGTGAAATATTGGAACAGCCTTCCGAGGGAAACGGTGGGGGCGAAGGACCTGTCTGGTTTTAAGATTAAGCTAGATAAGTTTATGGAGGGAATGGTTTAATGGGATAACATGATTTTAGTCAAAGGAACAGCGTGCCATCGCTGGTAAATAGTATAATGGCCAATGAGGGTCTGGCTGGAGAATCTTGCCTACATGCTCGGGGTTCTACTGATCGCCATATTTGGGGTCGGGAAGGAATTTTCCTCCAGGGTAGATTGGCAGAGGCCCTGGAGGTTTTTCGCCTTCCTCCGCAGCATGGGGCAGGGATCGCTAGCTGGAGGATTCTCTGCTAATTGAAGTCTCTAAACCACAGGATTTGGGGACTTCAGCAGCAGAGTCAAGGGAAAGGGTTGGGACGGCTTTGTGGCCTGCATCATGCGGGAGGTCAGACTAGATGATCATAATGGTCCCTTCTGACCTTAAAGTCTATGAGTCTAAGGCTAGGTCTACACTACCCGCCTGAATCGGTGGGTAGAAATCGACCTCTCGGGGATCGATTTATCGCGTCCCGTTGGGACGCGACAATCGATCCCCGAATCGACGCTCTTACTCCACCAGCGGAGGTGGGAGTAAGCGCCGTCGACAGAAAGCCGCAGAAGTCGATTTTGCCGCCATCCTCACAGCGGGGTAAGTCGGCTGCGATACGTCGAATTCAGCTACGCTATTCACGTAGCTGAATTTGCGTATCTTAAATCGACTCCCCCCTGTAGTGTAGATGTACCCTATGAGTTTAACTCCCTGTATGGCCACTCTTATTCTAGAATTAGTGTCCACACAGGTTGTTATAGTGGTACAACTATACTGGAATAGTTCTGCCAATAAATTTCCCTGGGTAGACCAGTCCTAACTCTCTTCAAGGACCAGGTGAAACACATGGGCCATACAAAATGCCCTGAAAGTCAACAAATCTGGGTTATTTCAGACTAGGAGTGGAAGCCCCTGGCTCTGGTAGGGAATGACTTGTCTGCCAGCCACCGCCTTTGTTATATCTAGCATCCTCGCCTTCTCTGATCACAACTATGGCAGTATGTCACAGGAAGATAGGCAGTCTTAGGCCCATTAGAGCTCTCTAGGTCAGTACCAGAATATGAGACGCTCAGGGCTCTAACTGAAGTTTCCCAACATAATATTTTTAAGAAAAAATTTGGGGTTTTTTTTAGTTCAGCCAAGTGGTGGAAATACGTGCTTCCCCTTGAAATCCTCAGTCATCATTTTAATCAAGTTTTGTGCCTGAATATTCCATTTTACAAGCACAAAAATATTTGGGTGTGCTCTGAGGAGAAGGTAGCTACTGTTTTAGGCTGAAGTCAGTTATGAAATATTTCTTTTCCCTCCTGTCTTTCATTAATGATTAAAAACAATAGAGTAACAGTTCACTGTTTTGTAATTGCTATATTAGTGTACTCTAAAATAAATTTGAAAAGGATATTTAGAAGGCTTTCTGCACTTTAACTGCGTGCTCAATATCCAGAGACTAGTTCCAAGGCACTTTCTCATTATATTCTTCTTCTTGACCTGAAGAAGAGTTCAGTGTAAGCTCAAAAGCTTGTCTCTCTCACCAACAGAAGTTAGTCCAATAAGAGATATCTCCCCCATCTTGTCTGTCTAGGTTCAAAATAGGCAGATTGTGCCATCTAGTGGTAATAGCTTATAAATAAATATACAGAGATATACCTATCTCATAGAACTGGAAGGGACCCTGAAAGGTCATCAAGACCAGCCCCCTGCCTTCACTAACAGGACCAAGTACTGATTTTGCCCCAGATCCCTAAGTGGCTCCCTCAAGGATTGAACTCACAACCCTGGGTTTAGCAGACCAGTGCGCAAACCACTGAGCTATCCCTCCCCCCATAATCTGTAATCAAAGCAGGATGCAGTTTATAAATCTCTGAATGCACTATAGAATAATGGAGGTTAGAGATGGAAAAGATCTGACAGATTATTCGGTGTCTCCTGTAGATGCAGGATATAGTCTTGGTTTTCAAACACTTTCCATCCCTTTTTTGGAAGAATGCCACTGTACAAACTTCAGTATAATGTTGGCATTGGGATAGGATGTAATAGTTGGTATCTACGTATGCCAGTATTTGTGAGAAGTTGCTTTGTGTTTCCTTAGGCTATCTGCTATCAAAGCGTGAGGGCCAAGCAGGGTCCCCAGAGAAGCCATTGTCTGATCTGGGCCGTCTCTCATACATGGCTTATTGGAAAAGTGTAATATTGGAGTGCCTTTATCATCAAAACGACAAGCAAATCAGCATCAAAAAGTTAAGCAAACTCACTGGAATCTGCCCTCAAGACATCACTTCCACTCTGCATCACCTGCGAATGCTTGACTTCCGCAAGGACCAGTGAGTATAGCAATCCCACTGGTTCCCAGCTGGGATCCAAGTACAGCTGTATAGAGTTGTGGGAGGGATCACATTCATAGACTGGGGTGGTGTAACATCTCTCCTGCTCCCCAGGGACCAGCTCTGACTGCTCAGACAGCATTAGCAGGAGAGATCACACAGTAATATGCCAATAATCTGGGTGAATGTTGAGAAGGGCAAATATATAATCTGAACATCAAAGCCAAGTAAAATACCATCAGCTCTTACACAATAGCAGTGATGTGTTTTTGTTTTTGTTTTACTTTTCCT
This sequence comes from Chrysemys picta bellii, assembly GCF_011386835.1. Lineage (NCBI taxonomy): Eukaryota > Metazoa > Chordata > Testudines > Emydidae > Chrysemys > Chrysemys picta. The sequence continues at coordinate 164,600,695 of NC_088792.1, read as the reverse complement.
ATTTCTTTGGGGAGGTGGTATGGTACGGTGTCATTCAAAATCACATGAGCAAAGGTATTCTTTGTCCCGCAACAAAGGTCTTGTTTACATTATAAAAGTGACCAGGTCAGCTGCTCAGGTTATAACAGTCATGTCCCCGAACACAGTTAAAGCATATTTTTGTAGTTGGGACTTAACCTTTTGACTGTGTTCTTGAGTAACATTAAGTCTTTGATATGTACCCTAAATAATGAGTGTCTCTCTCTCTCACCCTTTCCTTCCCTTCATTTTAGGCTGCCTCTCCCCCAGTTTATATACACCCAATCCCACAGTCTTAAAACCCTCATCTAAGAACATAAGAATGGCCATACTGGGTCAGACCAATGGTCCATCTAGCCCAGTATCCTGTCTTCCAACAGTGGCCAGTGTCAGATGCTTTAGAGGTAATGAACAGAAAAGGGCAATTATCAAGTGATCCATCTAGTCATCCAGTTCCAACTTCTGGCAGTCAGAGGCTTTGGGACCCCCAGAGCATGGAGTTGCATCCCTGACCATCTTGGCTAATAGCCATTGATGCACCTATCTTCCATAAACTTATCTAATTTTTTTTTTAACCCAGTTATATTTTTAGCCTTCACAACATCCCCTGGCAACAAGTTCCATAGGTTGACTGTGCATTGTGTGATGTACATCCTTTTCTTTGTTTTAAACCTGCTGACTATTAATTTCATTGGATGACCCCTGGTTCTTGTGTTAACTGAAGGAATAAATAGCACTTCCTTATTCACTTTTTCCTCACCATTCATGATTTTACAGACCTCTATCATATCTTAGCTCAGTTGTCTCTTTTCTAAGATTAACAGTCCAAGTCATTTTAGTCTCTCCTCCTATGGATGCTGTTCTATACTCCTAATCATTGTTGCCCTTCTCTTTACTTTTTCCAATTATAATATATATTTTTTGAGATGGGGCAACAAGAACTGCAAGCAGTATTCAAGGTGTGGGCATACCATGGATTTATATAGTATCATATGATATTTTGTGTCTTATTATCTATCCCTTTCCTAATGGTTCCTAACATTTTGTTAGCTTTTCTTTCTGTCACTGCACATTGAGCAGATGTTTTCTCAGGACTATCCACAATGACTCCAAGATCTCTTTCCTGAGTGGAAACAGCTAACTTAAACCCCCATAATTTTGTGCGTATAGTTGGGATTATGTTTTCCAATGTGCATTCCTTTGTACTTATCACCATTGAATTTCACCTGCCATTTTGTTGTCTGGTCACCCAGTTTTGTGAAATCCCTTTGTAACTCTTTGCAGTCAGCTTTGGACTTGACTATTTTGAGTAATTTTGTATCATCTGCAAACTTTGCCACCTCACTATTTACCCCTAAAATCAAATGAGGTTGTAATGTTCAACTTGCAGTTTGCTCTGTAGCTAACAATATCATTTTTACCAGTGGCAAGGAATGGAAAGACATTAGTGCTGTCTCTCTAAAGCAGCGACTTTGAACATGTGGCCCAATTAGCACATAGCTGCAGCCCAACTCAAGTGTGTGCTAAAGGCTCTGGGCTGCCGGCTCCCAGCTGCCCTGCTGTGCAGCGGGGTCCATGTTCCGTGCTGCCCTGCCTCAGGGTGGGCTCTGGGCAGCCCTACTGCAGGACGGGCTCCAGGCAATCCTGCCGTGGGGTGGGCTCTGGGGTCCAGGCAGCCAAGTGCCCCACGGCCCCACGCAGCAGGGTCTGGGGTCAGGGTCCCTGCCGCACAACCAGCTCTCCGCTCTTGGCCCACTCTGTGGAGGAGTCTCTGGGCAGAGGGCTCTGAACATAGGGGGTTAGGTGGGCGGGGGAGTTAGCTGGGGGGGGGCACTGTGGTTCTCAGCCTGCAGCCCAGCTAATACTTTGTGGGCCACATATGCGGCCCACAATGATAAATAAATTGAGAACCACTGCTCTAAAGACTGAAGATGCCCTCCCTCCCTCCCAGTCTTAGGATATCTCAGATGATAAAATATTGTCCTGTCAGACTGTCCTCTGCTACCTTTCCTTCCTGAATCCTGACATGATGGGCATCGATTGAGGGTACAGAGTCCTTCTATCATATCTTGCTTTGCGTCGGTTTCTCTCTGTCTGTGTCTACAGCGTGCACCACACATATGGCAGACTGAAGGATTTTTCTCTATTCCTAGATTTGTTATTGTTCGTCGGGAGAAACTTATCCAGGATCATATGGCAAAGCTCCAGGTGAATCTCCGGCCTGTAGATGTAGATCCAGAATGTCTGCGTTGGACACCTGTTATAGTTTCCAACACTGTTGTCTCTGAGGATGAAGAGGAAGAGACTGAGGAAGGAGAAAATGAAGAGCAGCACCAGAAGGAAAGAGAGGTCAGTGTAAGAGTGAATCTGTTCTCTTTATGTAGATCATAGCCATTTGAGTCCTACTCAGTCAGCTCTTGTACCTCCCCAGACAATACAGGTGTTTTGTTTCCAGTCTAGAAGTTTAAATGGGAAGCTGTGGGGTTTTATTTAATGGTAGAAGACATCAGAATTTTGGTTAGGTTGCTTGTCTATTTTCAGATCAGAAACCAGAAAAGTGAAATCCAAAGGGGGCATAGTCTGGAGGGAAGTAGCACCCATCCTGGTGCAGTGTGGTTGGAAATTACAAAGGGACTGCTGTCACTAAACAATTACTCATTTTTTTTTAACCTACAGAAATGCCCAGACCATACCCTGTAAAAATGGAACCAAGGTTGTTGTAATTTAGAAATTCTCCTATGGATTTTTTTTTCCTTAAATAATATTTGGTTTTTCAAAAACATTAGAGAACCTAGATATATTCAAAGTTAAGTTTACACTTAAAAATGCAGAAGACATTAGCCAGTATGAAAATACACAGTGAAGAGCACCAAACCAGTGTAACTCTGTCCTTGTATCATTGCCCACAAAGCAATGGGAAACTAGGAGGCCATCATATCCTCAAGCAGTGCACTTTGTCACGTCAGTAACAGCATTGAGGAGTGACCCAAATAGATTACCTTACTCTTGTTGACAAGCTGATTGCACACTGCTATAGCATTTAAACCATGAAATGCACTTGACTCTACATTGCTATAGAAAATTACTTCTGTTGTCTTTGACCATATACCATAGCTGGAAAAAGGGCTTTTATATCCCACTTCCTCCAAGGTCTAACAGATACTGGACTTTGGTGTAAGATTATTATATTTTCATTCCAGCAAATATCAGTAAACTAATGGCCACTGGTGGTAGAAATAAGCTGTCAGGCAGCTTGTGGGAGAACATTATCAAACATTATCAAACTGGGATTTTGGACCCCCTTTGCAGCCCTTTGAGAACTATCCATTTACCATTCTGCAGCTCCCAGGAGTCATCCCTGGTACCTTGTTCTGAGTCCTTCAGTTTCCAGGACGTCGCCTTGTCTTGTCAAGAGCTTTTTTAGGGTGGGGTTCAGGATGGAAACATAATTTAAATAAAATATGTGAAATTTATTTGTTTTTATTTAATTCAGGTGATAAAATCTGTATTGTGGGAGAAGAAGGAGCAAGAGCCTTATTCTCCTACAGAGAGTGAAAAAAAGCCAAACGTAATTCCAGACAATTCTACACGGCCAAATAAACAAGTTCTTCCCCTGGATAGTCTTCCTGCAAACAGCCAGACATCACGGAGAGGCCGATGGAGCCGAAAAGGCAAAAAGCTGCAGGAGCCCTTTAGTGAGAAGGAACAGAAACTGCTCATGGAGGAAAAGTCAGCAGTCCCCAGTGGACGATGTAGTGAATGCGAGGAGAAGTCAGCAGCCTCGCGGGGGCGATGTGGTGAATGCGAGGAGAAGTCAGCAGTCTCCCAGGGACGATGTGGAGAATGTGAGGAGAAATCTCCAGCCGCACGGGGGCGCTATGGTGAAGATGAGGAAAAGTCTGCAGTCCCTCAGGGACAGTATAGCAAAGCTGAAAAGTCATCAGCCCCCCGGAGGCGATACAGCGAAGGCATGGAAATGTGGAGGGGGCAGCTAAAGAACAGCACCGAGCCCCTGAAATGCAGATTCACAGAGGAGTGTGACAGATTACCCCGGCGCTATAGTGATGGGGATAGGACTCTCCTGAGGTGCTTTAGTGAGAGTAGCGAAGAGGAGGAGGATGAGCCTGTGAGTCCTCGTTCAAACTCTCCACCTGTTCTCACCAAGCCAACATTAAAACGAAAGGTACGTGCTTCTTGTGCTCCTTCATCTCTGGCTGCATGCTGCATACGTGTTCTCCCTGGATTGGTACCATCTTGGGGTCCATTGCTGAAGAGACTTGGTTTAAAGCTACACAAGTTACAATATAGCATCTGATCTGCCTCTTTTCAAAGAATCTGAGAGACTGTCCTTGTTTCTCAAATGTGTAGAGAAGGCAATGTGTGGGGAACACTTTTGCTAATTCTTTTAGTAGACACCGTCTATTGTATCAGGAAGTTACGCTTTCCCATGTTCCCCTAAGCTTTTTATTTTTAACGCCCTTCTGTTATAAAATACATCTATGTCATGTCATATACAATGCAATAAACATGGAAATAGCATTAATTGGAAAAGAAGCTTCACAAAACAGCGTTAACTAATCAGCAAGTTTAAAATAAATTGCAATGTGAGGGCTTCACCATGCCTGACTTTGGAAATATGAATTCTATAAACATGACCAAGAAAACCTTGTGTTTAGTGGCAGGATGCTGCAAACAAAAAGTAGAAATCATCTTTTCTGCATGATCTGTGTAGTTGGTTTTAATTCACATACATATGTGCTGAAATGATGTTAGTTAGCTGTGATCCTGTTGGACAGTAAACCTGCCGAACAGTTATATAGCAGGTCATGGATGGATTGTTGATCCTCAGCTCTTACAGTTTCTGTTCTGTTACACTGGTGTAAATCTAGTTAACTTCATAGAAGTGTGGCCGAATGAATAAAACACTGGACTGGAACTCAGAATAGCTGGGTTCTAGCCTCATCTCTGCTACTAGCCTATAGGGTAAGCTTGGGCAACTAAGTCACTGCTCTGTGCCTCAGTTTCCCCATCTGTAAAATGGTGATAATGACTCTGATCTCTTTTGCAAAGTGCTTTGAGATCTACTGACAAAATTGCTATACAAGAGCAGGGCAGTAGTAGTAGTAGTATTCCTCTGTATTTTCATCTGAATCACTGAGGGCAGAATTTGGGCCATGGTTTCAGTAGTGTCTAGATCAGGGGTAGGCAACCTATGGCACATGTGCCGAAGGCAGCACATGAGCTGATTTTCAGTGCACTCACACTGCCCGGTCCTGGCCACCAGTCTGGGGGGCTCTGCATTTTAATTTAATTTTAAATGAAGCTTCTTAAACATTTTAAAAACCTTATTTACTTTACATACAACAATAGTTTAGTTACATATTATAGACTTATAGAAAGAGACCTTCTAAAAACGTTAAAATGTATTACTGGCACATGAAACCTTAAATTAGAGTGAATAAATGAAGACTCGGCACACCGCTTCTGAAAGGTTGCCGACCCCTGGTCTAGATTCTGGAGGGGAGGCTATCCTGAGCCCATGCAGACTGTTGAGTTCAGAAGTTTGTTTGTTCCATTTTTCAGTGGTTTATTTTTGCTGTATGTGATCAAATGCCTTTTTCCCCCCTCCACCCAGAAACCAATTCTCCATCGGAAGAGGCGAGTCCGTAAGCGCAAGCACCACAACAGCAGTGTTGTCACTGAAACAATCTCTGAGACCACAGAGGTCCTGGATGAACCTTTTGAGGACTCGGACTCTGAGAGACCAATGCCCCGATTAGAGCCTACCTTTGAGATCGAGGAGGAAGAGGAAGAGGATGAGAGTGAACTGTTCACCCGGGGCTACTTTCGCCACTTACCCCCCCAGGATACCCTCAGGCGCAGACCCTCCTCTAAGAGGAAGTCCAAAGATGAAGAGGAGTCTGATGACACTAACGGTATGTTTCATGAGCAAACTGTGAATTGGCACCTTGATATAGTTAAGGGTGTTGAGTGAGTGATAGCCTTAATCCCTCAGGAAGTGGTATACACTGCCCTGTAATTTCCAGACAAAATATCTAACTAGGCACAGATTACCAATCAAACCAACCTCTGATATTTATAACTCATATGAAAAATGTATTTTTATATTTAAATATCATCTCAGCATGTGAAGAGATAACAGGTCATCTTCACATTTCATCTGTTCCACTTCCTTAGTGAAGGAAATATATGTGGCTGCAGTAATGGTTACGCAAAGGTGTCTCTTAGAGAAATAAAAGCAAAGCAAATCCCAGCGACCTCTTACTCAGCATTCCCTTACAGTGACTAAATATTGGGTATACTTGCCCTCCATTTCTCATCCTTCCCCAAAGTGCTCTGGTCCTAAACCTTTAATACAGACAAGAAAAATAAATTTGGTCTGAACTGTGGCATTTAGTGTGCTGTAACACTATAGACGTAGCATCTCTCATTCAAGTATTTCACTAATAACCTAATTCACAGTTGTTATATGCTCCATTATTGCCTAATACATTGCATGTACCCTGTGGGAGCTCTTTGATTGCCTACATTGTATGAGGGCAAACAGCCAAATAAAAATAAAGGACCATAAGAAAGAGATGTTTGCTGTTCTCATCCCACCTTCAGTGATTCTTACTGGAACTTCCTAAGTAATTCATAGTACTCAACTGGCCTCTCATTAGCAGAGGAGAATCATCCCTAAAAGTACTTAAATGCTGAAGAGGTAATGATGCAATTCTGTCTATCCTTGCTATTTATATAGCACCAATCACCATTGTGTTCCTATGGTGTTAATCCCCACTTACATTAAAATTAAATGTTAATGTAACATGGATTGGGCAGAAAGAATAACAAAATGTCATAACATGCAATAATTAAGATTGAAAAAAATAACTTGAGCATGTTTCACATCACATATGTTTTAGGGAATTCATTTTACAGCTTGAACATTGTTTTGTGATGGTAGAAATTAGAGATGAGAAAAGATCTATCCGGTCCATTTTAAGCTATGAGACTTCCAGTACTTTCCCTGGGAAACTATTATATAAACTAATACATCACATTTCCAGGTTTTCCCTGATGTTTGACCTACATTTTTCTTCTCTTAATTTTATCACGTCTCCTAGTTATGGAAAATTTAAGTTCTTCTTAGAGCAGTTGCTCATGTCCATTCCATGTTAGGGGTGTGTGCTCACCACATGCACTGGTGCAAGAAGTTTTTCCCTCAGTGGTATCTGTAGGGGACTGGCTCTGGCGCCTTCTGGAGTGGTGCGCATATGTGCCGGTACAAGGTATGCCACTGGCTCCCCCCTCCCTCAGCTCTTTCTTACCACCAGTGATGGTGCTGGAGGGTCTCCTTGCTTTGGGAAGTGTTTTTTTTCCCTATCACTCATTGTGTAAATAATTCTTAGATAAGTAGTTTTCATTCTTCTCTTAATAGTTAGCTAAATAATACTGTAAATAAGTTAGATAATCCCCTAAGGGACTTAGCTCAGGGATGTGGCATGCCCCAGTCCCCGGGCTTCAAGCCTTGTGATCACCGCAAAAAGCCGATGCTGGTCAGTGACCCTCATCAGAGCTGCTTGATGCGTTTGGGGGAAACTCACATTACTGAAAAGTGTCGCATCAGCAAAAGTTTCAAGCCAAGAACTAAAATGGAGTGGAACATAAGACTAAGAGCGCTCCTCATGGAGTTGACTCTTGCACTGGTCTCAGCCACCAAGATTGGACTCCTCACCAAGCACCGTGGCATCCGTGCGAAGTGCCAGCTAAAAAGCAGAGAAAGCACCCCAGGAGAGGACGCTCCTCGACATCCCGTACTGGGAAGGGAAAGTCCGGAGAAGAGCATAGGCCCATGCGGGATAGCACATCTCCGAAGCTCAGCCAGGCACCTGCATAGCTGGCTAGGCTATCCAGCCTTCCTAGGGACCCACCAGCCACTCCAGGTAGTGGCAGAGGTCCCCGCCACCAGGAGATTCCATCCAGGCCAGAAGCCTTTCAGGCTGCAAAAGACATCATGTCTTTGCTGGTGCCACCAATGCCCCGTCAAGTCGTCGTCATCTCCAGAGGGAAGCTGGCACTGAGACCTGGCCAACGGTCTCCATCAGCATAGCATCATTCCCTGGCACCACGGCGGTCGGCGTCGAAGCAGCGATTCCCGGGGACACACTTCCAACCTGCCCATAACAACCGGAGCGCCTGGCACCATTTGCCAGACTATTGGCATTGGTCCCCCGAGGTGTGGCATCACTCGCCGAACAGTCAACGCAGAGCCGAAGCATGCCACTGGTCCCCGGGATCATGGCACCGGTCCCACCCACTCCTCAGGGCAATGGAGATCATCAGGACCACAATGCCGATCCCCAGGACCACGTGAATGGTCCCTGGAGCTGAGACGCAGATTGCCAGACTTTCTGCACCAATCTCCGGAGTCGAGACTTTGTTCTCTGTTGCCCGATTGTCGATCGCCAGACTCCTGGTGTCGTTCCCAGAGCACAAGGCGTCAATCGCTAGTGTACCGTTGCCGATCCACCGAGCTCTGCCACCGGTCCCTGGACAGGCAGCACTGGGACCCTGAGCCCCAGAACTTCTCCCCCAGCCGCAGATGCCGGGATGGTAGGCGCGGAGGGGACATGGACGTGGTGTCAGTGCTGCCCGGTCCCCAAGGGAGGAACTTTCTTCCTCAGGCTCGGAAGCTGAGGAGATGGCAAGTTCCTCAAGCCAGGCACACCCAGCCATATCTGGGGGGGGTTCCAACAGGGCTACCAGCTGGTGCATGGCCCCAGGGCCAGTGGCCTACCTCATGGCACTTTTAGAACCCATGGCATTGTGGGGGAGGAACAGCTCAGTGGTTTGACATTGGCCTGCTAAACCCAGGGTTGTGATTTCAATCCTTGAGGGGGCCATTTAGGGATGGGAGGGATGGAATCTGTCAGGGACAGTACTTGGTCCTGCTAGTGAAGGCAGGGGACTGGACTCAATGACCTTTCAAGGTCCCTTCCACTTCTGTGAGATAGGAATATCTCCATATATTTATTTATTTAAACCCAGATGCACCGTTCAGTGTCGGGGGCATCAGAGAGGAGGTCAGTGGCAGTCTCCCACCACCCTCCGGACTCAGAGGAAGGGTCTGAGCAAGGTGCCCAGGAGCATTCTCCGACCTTGGTGGAGGCCACCCATGCAGTGCGGGGGACGCTGAGCCAGCCCCTCCTCCCACCGTCGCTCGACAAGGCAGTGGTGGGACCGTCCCAAACAGTGCCACAGGACAATGCCAAGGCACACCAGGAGCTGCTAAAGCAGGTGGCCGCAAACCTGGAATGGGAAGCAGAGGAGCAGGCAGAACCCTCTGATACTTTATTTGACATTTTGGCCCCGGTGGTCCTGTCTAGGGTGGCATTCCCAATCCACGAAGGAGTGGTAAAGCTGGTAAAAGCTTTATGGCAGACTCTGTCCTCTCTCCCGCCTATCTCCAAATGGGCAGAGAGGAAGTATTATGTCCTTGCGAAGGGCTTTGAGTATTTATATTTATATTCCCACCCGGCTCTGAACTCTCTAATGGTCTTTGCGGCCAACGAGAGAGACAGGCAGGGACAACCTGGGACAACTCCCAAAAACAAAGACGGCAAGAGGCTAGACTTATTTGGCAGAAAAGTTTATTCATCTGCCAGCCTCCAATTACGAGTGGCAAACCATCAGGCCTTACTCGGTAGATATGATTTTGATGTGTGGCAGTCTATGGCCAGCTTCACAGACTCACTGCCAGAGGACTCCAGGCAGGAGTCCCTGGCCATTTTAGATGAAGGGAGAAATGTGGCAAAGTCCTCCCTTCAGGCCGCCTCTGACACGGTGGACTCAGCGGCCAGGTCCATTACTACAGCTGTCGACAGAGGCTCAACAATCAATTCAAGACCTCCCTTTCGATGGCCTAGCCCTATTTGCAGAACAAACAGACATGGTTACATGGGCTTAAGGACTCATGGTCTACTCTACGTTCCCTTGGTCTCTATACACCGGCCTCTGTTAGAAAGAGGTTTAAGCCACAGCAACCTCAAAGACCAAGTGGTCAGGCCTGACCGGAGCCCTACGGTAAGAAGGGCAAGGGCTACAAGCGCCGTCAAGGCCAACAATTAGCTCCTTCCTCCCACATGGGCTCTTCCCCACTACCCGCCAGAAGCAAGCGGGTATTTTGAGGGTGTGCCTAACGGCAATCTCATCTCTCTTCAGGGACCCTTCTCACAAGCAACTTCTTACTCAAGAGGTGCAAGCCCTCCTGTGAGTAGGGGCCGTAGAGGAAGACCCCATGCATCTAAGAAGGAAAAGTTTCTACTTTCAGTACTTTCTGATACCGAAGGCCAAAAGGGGTCTGTGTCCCATATTGGACCTGTGAGGCCTCAACAAATATCTCAAAAAGTTGAAGTTCTGCATGGTCTCCTTGGCCTGCATTCTCCCCTCCGTGGATCCTGGAGACTGGTACACCGCCCTCGACTTGAAGGACACGTATTTTCATATTTCAATTTTCCACGGACACAGAAGGTTCCTGCGGTTTGTAGTGGGACGAGCTCACTACCAGTTGGTAGTGCTTCCATTTGGCCTGGCTACAGCGCCAACGGTGGTCACAAAATGCATGGGTGGTCGCAGCTTATCTGAGGTGCCAGAGCGTTCAGATCTACCCTTACCTCGACAGTTGGCTCATCAAGGGTCGTTCGAGGGTACAAGTTCATCGCAGCATCGAGTTGGTCCAAGTCACTTGCTGAGCCTTGGGTCTATTGATAAACGAACAAAAATCCACATTGATACCAGTGCAGAGAATAGATTTCATTGGGGCAGTTCTGGACTTTATCTGAGCCAGGGCCTTTCTCCCAGAACCCAGATTCAAGGCAATGTCCGGCCTAATCACTCAACCCACCAGTCACGCAATCACCACGGCCAGGTTATGCATCAGGTTGCTAGGGCACATGGCGGCATGCATGTATGTAATTCGACATGCACAACTACATCTCAGACCCCTCCAGATGTGGCTGGCATCAGTCTACACCCCAGCCAGGCACCACCTGGACAGAGTCCTCACAATTTCACAATGAGTACTTACTGCTGTGGAATGGTGGTCCAACCCAGTAAATATGCCCGAAGAAGTACCCTTTGCGAGCCCGAAACCCACAATGGTGCTAGTGTTGGACACATGGGAAGCCAATTTGGATCACTAAAGACCCAGAGGTTGTGATCCCAGGAAGAGCTGGTATTGCACATCAGTGTCAGGGAGTTCAGGGCCATCCATTTGGCTTGCAAATTGTTTCTTCCCCAATTATCCCATCAGGTGGCACAGGTGTTGATGGACAATATGGCCTCCATGTTGTATGTCAACAGGCAAGGAGGAGCTCGGTCCTCTGTCAAGAAGCCCTCCGGCTGTGGGATTTCTTTATCTGGCACCCCATATAAATCAAGGCTGTACATCTCCTGGTGTCCAAAACATGCTGGCTGGTTGCCTTAGCAGGTCATTTTTTTCTCACCACGAGTGGTCCCTCTACTCGGAGGTCATCAGAATGATTTTACAGAGCTGGGGAACTCCCCAAGTGGACCTGTTTGCCACCAGGTGGAACAGGAAGTCCCACCAGTTCTGCTCTCTTCAAGGGCTTGACAGCGGATCACTCTCAGACGCTTTCCTCCTGTCTTGGAAAAATGACCTGATGTACACCTTCCCACTGATTCCACTTCTCAGCAGGACTCTCTTGACAATCAAGAGGACCGAGCCAAGGTCATCATGATCGCCCCAGCATTGGTTCGGCATGTTCGTGGATTTGGCAACAGAGTCCCCATGGACGTTTCCCAACTGCTCAGACCTGCTCTCAGGATCACGGGAGGTTGCTGCACCCGAACCTCACCTCTCTCCACCTCACAGTATGGATGTTGTGTGGCTGAACCCAAAGGAGCAGGCCTGCTCTAGTCAAGTCCAGCACATTCTGTTGGAGAGTAGAAAACCCTTCACTAGAGCGACTTACCTGGCATAGTGGAAGTGCTTCTCCTGCTGGCCGTCGGCGCAGAGGATCTCCCTGATCCAGTCTTCTCTGCAGTCCATTCTGAACTATCTGCTTCACCTAAAAACATCAAGGCCCCGTCTTCTCCTTGATCAAGGTGTACCTGGCAGCCATTTTGGCTTTCCATCCCCACATCTGGGGCAGATCGCTATTCTCACATGAAATGACGATCAGGTTCCTTAAGGGCCTTGAAAGGCTTTTTCCCCCAGTCCGGGACCTGGTGCCCCAATGGAACCACAACCTAGTCCTCTCTAGGCTCACTGGCCCTCTCTTCGAACCTCTAGCCTCCTGTTCTCTTGCGCATCTGTCGTGGAAGGTTGCTTTCCTTGTGGCTATCACTTCAGCGAGGTGAGTTTCCAAGATTAAAGCCCTCACCTCAGAGCCCCTATACACTGTGTTCTACAAGAACAAGGTTCAGTTGCGTCCCCATCCTACTTTCCTTCCAAAGGTGGTGTTGCCTTTTCATGTTAACCAGGACATTTTCCTCCCGATGTTCTGCCCAAAGCCTCACGTGTCCAACGAGGAGAGGCATTTGCACACTCTAGATGTCAGGCGGGCTCTGGCTTTCTACTTAGAGCATACCAACCCCTTCTGTAGATCGACTCAACTCTGTTGCGGTGGCTGGCAGGATGAAAGGCCTCCCAGTGTCTTCTTAAAGGCTTTCGTCTTGGATTACTACCTGCATCTGTACTTGCTACGATTTGGCGCAGGTTGTACCTCCACCGATAGTGACGGCACATTCAATGAGAGCTCAGGCATCGTCAACAGCCTTCCTAGCACAAGTCCCTATCAAGGATATCTGCAGGGCCGCAACGTGGTATTTGGTGCACACCTTCACAATCCACTACACCATCGCCCAGCAGGCCAGAAATGACACTGGCTTTGCCAGAGCTGTGTTGCAATCAACACGTCTATGAACTCCTACCCACCTCCACAGATACTGCTTGGGAGTCACCTAACATGGAATGGACATGAGCAAGCATTTGAAGAAGAAGAAAAAACGGTTACTCATCACCGTGACTGTTGTTCTTCGAGATGTGTTGCTCATGTCCATTCCATGAACCGCCCTCCTTCTCCTCTGTCGGAGTTTCAGCAAGAAGGATCTGAGGAAGGGGAGAGCCGGCGGTGCCCCTTATCTCAGCGCATATGCACGCCATTCCTGAGGGCACCAGAGCCAGTCCCCTATGGATACCACTACAGGAAAAACTTCTGGCACCAGTGCATGTGGCAAGCACACACACCTAACATGGAATGGACATGAACAACACATCTCGAAGAACAACAGTTATGGAATGTTAGTAACCGTTTTTTTTAAAGAACCAAATGGGGCAGCATGACTAAATGTCAATTGAATGGGAAGTAAGACAACACCTTTCAAATAATTTTGTATTATTTAACACTAAAGAGAGAGAGAGAAAAATTGTTTAGAATGACTCCATTGGTTTAAACTCAAAGTATGAAAACATATAGGAACTAATAATTTTTCAACGATTTGCTGCGGGTAGGACTGAGTCCTACACGGTGCTGAGAGACTAATAGAAGTGTCAAAAACTTCCAACTTCCCCTTGACTTCACAAACTCTACTTGACAGTGCTCAGCATCTTGTGGGAACAGGTCCATAAAGAGCAAGAATGTCTGTGGTAAACGATGAAGACTACAGGCTACTGATACAGAGCAATCTAGATCTTTGGGTTAGCTGTGTTTAAGCTAACAATATGTGTGCTAATACAGCCAAATATAAAATTACGCTTTAGGAACAAAAAATGTAGGCCATACTTCCAGCATGGGGAAGTCTGTCGTGGAAAGCTGTGACTGAAAAGTACTTCAGGTAGATAATCACCTGAACATGAGCTCCCAGTGTGATGCTGTGGCAAAAAGAGCTAATGTGATTCTGGTATGTATAGACAGGGGAGTCTTGAGTAGGAATACGCAGGTTACATTACCTCTGTATTTGGTACTGCGACCACTACTGGAGTATTCTGTTCAGGTCTGATGTCCACAAGATTTATAGACTTTAATGTCAGAAGGAACCATCATGATCATCTAGTGTGACCACCTGCACATTGCAGGCCACAGAACCTCACCCACCCAGTCCTGTATTAGACCCCTAACCTCTGGCTGAGTTACTGAAGTCCTCAAATCATGGTTTAAAGACTTCAAGTTACAGATAATTCACCATTTACTCTAGTTAAAACCTTCAAGTGATTCGTGCCCCATGCTGCAGAGGCAGGCAAAAAATACCCAAGGTCTCCGCCAATCTGACCCGGGGGAAAATTCCTTCCCGACCTCAAATACGGTGATCAGTTAGACAAGAATTATTAAAGGATTGGAAATCATGCCTCATGGTGAGACTCAAGGAGCTTAGTCTGTTTAAGTTAATAAAGAGACGGTTAAGAGTGACTTGATCACAATTTATAAGTACCAACATGGGGAGCAGAAATAGAGGGCTCTTCAGTCTAGCAGAGAAAGGTATAATGCGATCCAGTAGCTGGAAGTTGAAGCTTGATACAGTCAAACTAGAAATAAGATGCAAATTTGTAACTATTGGAACAGTTTATTAAGGGCTGTGTTGGATTCTTCATCACTCAAAACTTTAAATCGGGATTGGATATTTTTGTAAGAGAAATGCTCTAGTTCAAACAGGAATTAATTCAAAGAAGTCCTAGGGCCTGTGCTATACCAGTGGTCAGATTAGATGATCACAATGGTACTTTCTGGCCTTATATCTATGAATCTATAATAACATTTGGAATGTAGCTTAAATATGAAAATTGATCCACCAAAAAATAGACAAAAGAGAGAAAAAATTGGCTTCCTTTTATTATTTATGCAGAAACAAAGTGTTCTTAAGCTGCCAAATTAAATTACAGTAGAATCTCAGAATTCTCACCTTGGGAATGGAGGTTGTTTGTAACTCAGAAAAAATGTTATGGTTGTTTTTTCAAAAGTTTACAACTGAACATTGACTTAATACAGCTCTTAAATTTTATTTTGCAGAAGAAAAATGCTGCTTTTTTAACCATCTTAATTTAAATGAAACAAGCACAGAAACAGTTTCCTTACCTTGTCAAATCTTTTTTTTTTTTTTTTAGACTTTCCCTTTATTTTTTTTAGTACTTTGTTTAACATAGTACTGTACTGTATAGGGTATTTGCTTTTTTTGTCTCTGCTGCCTGATTGCTGACTTCCGGTTCCAAATGAGGTGTGTGGTTGACTGGTGAATTCGTAACTCTGATGTTCTACTGGATCTATATAATTACTTGGATTTTTAATCAATTTCAGCAATGACTGGAAAGGGAAATAGTTCTGGATCTTAGATCTCTTTTGAAGAACAGAACTAAATGTAAACACATGTGCAATGTATGTTCATAGGTGTGGGAAGTATCTTGCTTAAGTGGAATATTTTCCTATTAAAAACACATTCCATTAATTGTACTTGCAAAGTTATGGTGGTCCTTTCTAGTTCTTCCAATGTATAGTATGTTATTGAATTTGGATTATATATTAAAGGCTCAAAACTCTAAAAATATGTTCTTTGCAAATGCAATTCATTTCATGTGTTATTAATGAGCAAATATTGAAGTGAAGGAAAGGGTTAAAAATTATCTGTTCTGTTTTATTGTTCATAAACATTGAATTAATAAATGGGGTGGAATGCTTGGGACTTTGAAATGCGGGGAGGATTCCTTTGAAGGCAGGGAGAAGGAAACATTGAAGTAATTATGAAAAGTTTAAGCGATATTTTTGTTTTGTTTTTCCAGGCACCCCTACCTTGAAGCCAGTATCTGTGCTCAGAAAATGTGAAGCAAAGGTTTCTCCATTTGAGCCAGATACTTCCACACCCATGAAAAAGAAAAAGGGATGGCCAAAAGGCAAAAGTCGCAAACCAATCCACTGGAAGAAAAGACCTGGTAGAAAACCAGGGTTTAAACTGAACCGGGAAAAGGTGCCAGTGTCTGCTCAGGATGAGGGAGTTGATGCCATGGTAACTAATTCAAAACCAGGGCGTAAACCCAAAATGCAGGAGAAAGAAGAGCCTCTTGAGAAGAAAGAAGAGCAGCCCCTCGCTGAGGAAAAGAAGGAGGAAGATGTGCAAATGGAAACAGAGGAGGTGGGAGAGGGAGAAGAGGAAGATACAACCAGCAGTGAAGTGAGAGCAGTTTCTCCTATGGACAGCAGCAGCAGTCCAGCAGCAGATGTTAAGGAGCCTGAGGTAGAGGAGGAAGTAGAGGAGAAGCCACGGGTATTAGAAGAGCAAAGGCAATCAGAAGAAGAACCGCAAGAATTAGAGGAACCTGAGCATGACCATGAGGAAGAAGAGGATGAGGTTGCAGTAGTTATAAACCAAAATGAAGACCATGATGCAGATGATGAAGATGATGGCCATCTGGAATCTGCAAAGAAGAAAGAATTGGAGGAACTGCCAATTAGAGAAGAAGTAAAGGAGGAGCCTGATGTCCAGGAGTCTTTTTTAGAAACAAGTATACAAAGCAGTAGAGAAGAAGTAAAGGGCAAAAATGAAGCAGAGGCAGATTCTGAGGAAGAGCAGGCTTCCCATGAAACATCAGTGGGCTCAGAACATGTCCCTGGCTCTGAAGACGATCATGAAGAAGAGCAAAATACTAAAGAAAGGTTAATTGAATTAAAAGAAGAGGAAGAGATTCCTCATAGTGAACTAGATCTAGAAACTGTCCAAGCAGTCCAGTCCTTGACGCAGGAGGAAAGTAATGAACATGATGTAGCGTACCAGGACTGTGAGGAAACTCTTGCAGCTTGTCAGACTCTGCAGAGTTACACTCAAGCTGATGAGGACCCTCAAATATCAATGGTTGAAGATTGCCATGCCTCAGAACACAACAGTCCAATATCCTCTGTTCAGTCCCATCCTAGCCAATCTGTGCGTTCTGTCAGCAGTCCCAACGTGCCTGCTCTGGAGAGTGGTTACACCCAGATAAGCCCTGAACAAGGATCCCTGTCCGCACCTTCTATGCAGAACATGGAGACCAGCCCCATGATGGATGTGCCTTCTGTATCAGACCACTCTCAGCAGGTGGTGGATAGTGGCTTCAGTGACCTTGGCAGCATTGAGAGCACCACAGAGAACTACGAAAACCCCAGCAGTTATGACTCCACTATGGGAGGCAGCATTTGTGGAAATAACTCTTCCCAGAGCAGCTGCTCCTATGGGGGATTGTCCTCCTCTAGTAGCCTAACTCAGAACAGTTGTGTTGTCACTCAGCAAATGGCAAACATTGGCAACAGCTGCAGCATGATGCAACAGAGCACTGTCCAGCCTGCTGCAAACTGCAACATTAAGTCACCTCAGAGCTGTGTGGTAGAAAGGCCTCCAAGCAACCAGCAACCAGCAACACAGCCGCAGCAGCAGCAGCAACAGCAGCAGCCTCAGTCACAACAGCCTCAACCCCCACCTCCACCCCAGCAGCAACCTCCACTGTCTCAGTGTAGCATGAATAATAGTTTCACCCCAGCACCTATGATCATGGAAATACCTGAATCAGGAGGCACTGGCAACATAAGTATCTATGAGAGGATTCCAGGAGATTTTGGTGCTGGGAGCTACTCTCAGCCATCAGCCACATTCAGTTTAGCCAAGTTGCAGCAGCTGACAAACACCATTATGGACCCTCATGCCATGCCTTATAGCCATTCTCCTGCTGTGACATCCTATGCAACCAGTGTTTCTCTGTCCAACACAGGATTGGCTCAGCTAGCTCCATCTCATCCATTAGCTGGGACACCGCAAGCACAAGCCACCATGACACCTCCACCAAACTTGGCATCCACCACCATGAACCTCACATCACCTCTGCTTCAGTGTAACATGTCTGCTACCAACATTGGTATCCCCCACACACAAAGGTTGCAGGGGCAAATGCCCGTTAAGGGGCATATTTCCATTCGTTCTAAATCAGCACCACTGCCCTCTGCAACTGCACACCAGCAGCAGCTCTATGGCCGCAGCCCACCGGCAGTTGCCATGCAGGCTGGCCCTCGTGCACTAGCTGTTCAGCGAGGTATGAACATGGGGGTTAACTTGATGCCAACTCCCCCCTACAATGTCAATTCCATGAATATGAACACCCTGAATGCCATGAACAGCTACAGAATGACACAGCCCATGATGAACAGCAGTTACCATAGTAACCCTGCGTACATGAACCAGACAGCACAGTATCCTATGCAGATGCAGATGGGAATGATGGGGAGCCAGGCCTATACCCAGCAGCCTATGCAGCCAAACCCTCATGGAAACATGATGTATACTGGCCCCTCCCATCACAGTTACATGAATGCTGCTGGGGTGCCCAAGCAGTCGCTCAACGGACCGTACATGAGAAGATGAGCGAGATGAACTTGCAACCTAAAAACTTAAATATATATAAATAAAGGAACCTTTTATACTGACGAACCAGAGAAAATGGACCTTTTTCCAGTTAAAAATATTGCTGTAGATTTAGAGGATTTTTCTTTGGTTTATTTTATTTTTTAGAAAGCCTGGTCTTTATTCTTTTTTCGTTCGTTCATTTTGGGGTTTTGTTTTCTTCAGAATCCTGAAACATTTTACAGCTGAAGTCATTTTAAAATGGTTTTAGGGGGAAAACGTGCACAAAAATCTTTTCATAATTTAAAAAGAGCCTTACTTTGCTGACCACACAGACAGAATATCTGTAACAATGAATCATCTTTTTAAATTTTATTTTCAAGTGTATGTTCCCCACCCCTTCCTCTTCCTCCCGTATGTCCCTCTGTGTGCAGCTCCCAATGCTGCAGTCATTAAAATGTCAGACATCTCAAAGAGCAACAAAACCCATCCCTCTAGTCCCCACCTTGCATTTCCTACTTAAGTCCAGCAGGAGGCACTTATGGGAGACTCAGAACGGGACATGGAGGACAAACTAACTCTTTATTCCAATGAGGCAGGAAAATTTCTCCTCTTAACCCTTTCTGACCCTCTCACTCCTCAGTACAATTCGGAATTATATGTAAACATAAATTCTTCTCACACTGATGTCTTCATAGATTAATGAATTGAAATACAGTCTGTATGTTTCATTCTGAAAGTATAATGTCACTTTAAAATGTTCTCCAGCACACACACACACTGTCAGTCTGAACTAGCATTAGCATCTCAAAGGAGAACTGTATGGAACCCTAATGCAGCCACTAGAAGGATAAGAGATGGTTACTGTGCATCAGAAAGAGAAGAAAATGGCTATAGGGTCTTGTTTTGACAACCTGCAAATCAGCCATAACTGAGATCCCAAACTCGTTTTTAATATCTGCTTTGAAATGCTAAGGGTCTTGGTTCTGAGCCTTGGAGTCTGACTGAGCTCAAGAGCAGCCATTGCCAGTGATCTGCCTCTGTTCCTTTACTCACATAATCTTGGAAGATGAAGCGTACGTTTAAGTGACTTGACAGGAAACCTACAGAGTCTTTGTCACTATTCCTGCATGTGGGGGGAAATTGCTGGGTGTGTCCTTCTTCCAGGGGAGTCATGGTGTTAAAACAGGCACATTCCTGCTTTCCAAGTTTCTTTTGAGATCATTGCCTAAGAAATTCATCACATTTGAGTCTGTGTGTGGGAAGTGAAGGGAATTTCAGCTTCTCTCAAGGGAGGAAATGGGAGTGGGACAGTCAGCAACAGCAGTGGGACCTAGTCAGCAGGATTTTATAGTGTGCTTGTTCCACGCTATTCCCACTGTTCCTATTCTCTTTCTGCTACTCAACTGTGTATCATAAAAGAGAGTGACTGCACCTGTTGGCATGCCATCAAATATACAAAGAAGGGCCATTATTTACCCGTTAGTGTAAAACTCTCTCTTTTATTGTATATTCTGTAGAGATACAGACAATAATAAAAACAATTAGTTGTAAACAAAACAAAACAAAAAACATCCAAATGAAGATTTGAGGTTTCTTCAGATGCACTAAAACGGACCTTTCTTCAATAACTGCCAAATATAAAAAGGCAGAATTCCAAGGACTTCCACTCCTTATTTCTTTGTTTTGAGCATGTGCGAGGCTGTGTAGGATCCCGTTTCTCTGTATATACTATTCCGGTTTTAACTCATCCATGTAGAAAGCGCACTGTGCTGCCCTCTCCTTCCTAGATCTTCAGCTGTGTCATTGCTTCGTGGTTGCGGGAGGGAGGGCAGGGGAGCAGGGAAAGAGAGGGTTAAAGACAGGAGGAGAAACTGTTGAAATGAGGGCTGTGAATTTAGTTTGTTTGCTGTTATGTTTGGTTTGGTTTTTGTATGTTTTTTTAATCAATTGGGCAGCTCCCTTTTCCACAAGCCTTTGTGACTGTAGAACTATTGTAGAAAAAAAAGTTCTTTTCTATATTATAAAAAGAAATTATCCAACACAAGTAATATTGGTACCTACCATTTTTTCACTTCTGTTTAAAAAAAAAATGTATTTTTAGCAAGATAACTTGGGTAATCTTCTAAAAGAAATTTAAAAAAATCACTGTTAGTGACTTTGATGCCTTTTAAAATAAGAGCTTTTTCATTTCATTCCATCTTTAAAATTTTTTATCTTTGTTGTAGAATATTAAAAACTATTTTAAGAAAGATAAAAATTCTCTTTAAAGAGATCTCTAGAGTGTGTGAATAGAGCTCCAGATGCCTCTAAAAGCCGCATGTACAAATGAAGCTAAGTCTATTCCTGTCTGTTTATATTTGCTTTTCCTGTTTTGTAACCTCTTTGTACTTTGTTCATGGTGACTTGTAAGCTAAGGGGAAGGGGGGCCTAGATGCCTTTGTAATTCTCCATGTCATGCGCTCCTGGCCGGCTGGCCTCCCTTCCTCTCCTTGTATGTAATATCACTTTTTTTTCCCTTTCTAGCAAGTACTTTCAAAAGAACTCTGTACATTTTAACATAAAAAAATAAATTATGTTGAGCCATTTTGGATGTCTGTTGTGCATGTGGAATTTTTCTTCCTCCAGAGCATTTGAGAATTTAATCCTGTAACTGTTGCCAGGGGTCTGTAGATTTAATTCCCTCTTGTATGACTGTTGATCCAGAAGAGGTACAGTACCTTAGGGAGACTGTGCACCTAAATCCAAGAACAATCTCTGCCCATAATGTTACCTCCTCTGAGTAGAAGCTGCACACCAAAGAAAACTGAACCTTTCTCTCAAGAGTGTAAGGCCTGCTCTAGAAAATCATTTGACGAAATGGTCAGCTTCTTTCTTCCTGCCCAAAGGGATGGTTAGGAGTAGGGGTGACCAGATAGCAAGCATGAAAAATCAGGAGAGGGGTGGGGAGTAATCGCTGCCTATATAGGACAAAGCCCTGAATATCGGGACTGTCCTTATAAAATCAGGATGTCTGGTCACCCTAGTTTGGATGTATGAGGAGTTCATCCCAGCTGCCTATCTGCACAGGCATTTGCATCCCAAAAAAGCAAAAACCAGAACAATAGGCAACTTCATTTTATTTGGAGAAATATTTGTTGTCAGCCACAATCACTTGATTCACTACGGATGATAAAATTGAGAACAAAACTGCCAGTTGGTTCCCTGGTATTGCAAGCTGCCTGGTATTGGTATGTCTCAGCTACAAAATACCAATGATTACACACAGTTTGAAAATATGGGTGTGGCCCCTCTGAGTTACATGTTTTCTGTTGCCTGTGTGAACAGAAAAACCGATGTTGGAAACCACATGTCCTGATTTTATAGGGACAGCCCTGATATATGGGGCTTTATCATATATAGGCGCCTATCACCCTGTCCCAATTTTTCACACTAGCTATCTGATCACCCTGTGGTGTCTTAGCCATAAGGCCATACTCTTCTGCCACTTGACCATGTTTTTACAAGTGTATTAAATGACTCTCTTGTGCAGACCGGGCCTAGTGCTCCCTCATCAGGAAGGTTATCTGGAGAGAACAACCTCCTGACCGACACTTTGCCAGTTTTTGTACTTTGTGTTTAGACCTTTTTACAGCTTGGGGAATGCTTTCTGTCTCTGGTCAGCACTGCAGTGAGACCTTGATAAACTCTGGAAAGATGGGGAAGGTACCTCCACTATAATGGTGGCCTCTGGGATTTTCAGACCATTACTAAAAGTTAACAAGTTAAAAACAAGTTAAAAATTAGTGTATCAGTAGGAACCCAGTTTCTGGCCTGAGCTGGCTCGTAATGCAATATTCAATTAACAGTCCCTGGTTCTTGACTGACTCTCCCCTCAGCTCCCTGGGTACTGTTGATTTTAAACTCAGAGCTTTGTTGGGGTTTTGTAAGAACAAGCAGATTTTGTTGAGGATACAAACAAGCTTGCATATAATGGATTTAAAAATGAGGTCAAGAATCAGTTTTCAATGGTAAAATCATCTTGAGGGGTTTGATTTGTGCTTAAAGAAAAGAGGAAAAAAGAAAAATAGTCTCAGTATAGCGAGAAATAATTCAATACCTGTGATCCAAGCTTTTCATGAAGTTCCAAGTTTCCTTTGGTAATTAAAAACAGACAATAATTTGGATATGAAAACCAGAAATCCTGTCCAAGCAATCACTGGCACTGTACATGTGCTGTGCACAAAGATCCTAACACATTAAGACAGAATTAGATCAGTTCAAGAGTGCTGAGCCTTCAACAAGTGTCTGTTCCTGCTTGTCTATTACTAGATTTGGTGGCTATATAAGAAGAGCTCTGGGCATGAGCATCCTGCAGACCTAAAGAGCTTTTAAAGCACTAGATCAGGGGTCTCAAACGCCCAGCCCAGGGGCCATGTGCAGCCCTGTAACCTCCTCAATGTGGCCCGCGGGGCTCCAGCAATTTTGGGGCTGGGTTTCTCCCTTGGCCCTGCCTGCCGTCCCCCGTGTGATTTAAAATGGCCCAGGGCCCTGCCCACCACTGGCAGCGCAGCAGAGCGGAGCGGCTTCCTGCTTGCTCGCTAAATGTGGCTGCCGACCCCTCCCTTTGGCCCCGGGACAGGGCTGTGCCTCTGCGCGCTGCCCCCACCCTGAGGGCCCCTGTGGCCAATGGGAAGCTGTGGGGGTGGTGCTTGGGGGCAGAAGCGCATGGAGGCGCCTTGGAGCCCCAGGTAAGCGCCTCACCCCCCAACCCCTTCCTAGAGACTGCACCCCCATCCCCTCCCCACATACCCCTTCCCACCCCCAAACTCCTGCCCCCACCTCCCAGAGTCTGTATCCCCTCCCTCTTCACCCACACCCCCTCCCACCCCCAAACTCCCTCCGAGAGCCTGCACCCCTCCCCTTCCTTCCTCCCAAAGCCCGCAACCCCACCCCCTTCTCCTGCACTCTCACCTTCTGCCGCAGCCCAGAGCCTGCACCCAGCACCCAAACTCCATCCCACAGCCTGCACCCCAGACCCCCTCCCCCACCCAAACTCTCCCAGAGCCCAACCTCTCACCCCTTCTGCATCCAAACTCCCTCCCAGAGCCTGCCCCCCAATCCCCTACCCCAGACCTCCTCCCCCACCCAGAGCCTTAGGCAGGTGGGGGGCAGAGTTTGGGGGGGCTGGTTCTGGGTACCATAAGTGACATTATTGGCCCGCTGGGAGGATTTGAAGACTGGCACTGGCCCTAAGATAAATTGAGTTTGAAACCCCTACACTAGATGGAGGCAAAGTTTCAATAACCGTCTTTGTGATTATAATGAAAATTTCACCCAGGTGCAAATTATGTAGAAAATAATTGTATTAATTTAGGCCTCTTTTTATGTTTGTTAATTTTATCCACAAACTTTTATTCATTACTCCAAATTGTTGGAACATCCTATGTGAACAGATTTCTGATGAGTTGTTCGCTATTTACAGTACTGCAGTGCTCTGCTATTAATTACTTGTGTGACTGGTCACATATGGCATGATTTATGGATTCTGTGCCCTAATTGGATGCCAATCTTTCATAAATAGGAAGTAGAGGGAAATCTGAAAGTTCAGACACTTCTACCCCCAACCTTTCCACAGACACATTTGCACAAGTATTTGAATGATTTTTCCACAACCCAAAACAAAACCTCTTGTGAATATTTGTGGAACATTAACAAAAAGGACTTGGAGGGTCAGTAAAGTGATTTTGTGAGTTTTATTCAAACTGTTCAAATAAAACTTTCCAGTGTCTGCAAAGATCTGATAAGAACAAACACTGAATTACACAGGGTGCTGCTAGCCCCTGAAGTCACAGACTGTCTCCTTAAACTTGTTACTATGATTGTAAGATACACATTAATAAAGATATAGATTAAAAATTAATTTTACAGGACACAGATTTGTTCAATTTTTTTCCGACTGTTTTTAGGTTAGTCAAACATGAAGTAGATTTGAGAGAAATAGGCTAACCTGAGTTAAAGGTTCTCACTGCAGCTTTCAGTAACTGCTTGTACTTAGCAAGGTGCTCCAGTAATGTAACAGCTAACGGCTGTCAGGATTTCTACTGATATTGTGTGTGCGCCTATATAGCTATATATTTAGTGTCCCAGTATCAATGCAAGCGTTCAGGTTCAAAGAGCCATTATATTATAAAGCAATCTTTTCTGTCTTTCATCACTTTCTCAAAAAATGTTCCTTATAGAAAACTTCTCGGTCTTTGTCTCAGCCCCATTTTTTAAACAAAACTGGTTCAGGGCCTTTTGAGTGAAGCACACAAGACTGTTTTTAAAAATGTTTGTTTATTTGGTTGCATGTTTTTGCATTGTGTACCAAGCATCATGTGAATTCATAGGGTTTATAATTTGACCATTAAAATGTGCTTTGGGTTGAACGGTTGTTTGCAAATAACTCTGCCTGGGAGCTCTTTTATTTATCAATTTTCAAAGCCATCATTCATTTTAAAGGTACAATATAAAATCTAAAAATAAAATAATTATCAATTGAGGACACTTATCTGCCCTCCAGCGACTCTCACTGGCTTTTTCTTCAATAATTAAATATGATGAGCGATTAGGCCAAAACATGGTCCAATTGCTGTGGGTATTTTAAATTAAAATGGCCAAGATTAGCGTCTCCTTTGTAAAATCATCACTTTTTGCAAGTCAGATGTGCAGTTACTTTTAAGTAACAAGTTTGTAACAAAAAACGATAAGCGTAAAGACATTCCAAGTCCTTCCCTACTTTCCTTGTGTCTAGGTGTATTACTACATGCACTGGTACATAACACCTCTCACCTCATTTTATGAGATCCGTTCAGTACTTAATCAGAAACAGGTCAGGAATGAGTAGAGTCACTGCTAATGGTGAATTTAAATTCAGCTGCTTCTGGGTTTTCCCAGTTCTCCAGGTGGTTCAATCAATTCTAAAAAGAAAAGCAAATCTCTGTATTTGACATAATAGTTTGTAACAACTTCCCCTCCAGCTTTGTGGCCCCCCACAAAATAAGTGTTTATGGATATCTTTGTATTGGATTATAGAAATTTGTATTTCCAGAGTTAATGAGCTGATAACAATAACTCCTACTTCGAAATGTTTTAAAAGGGCATTCTTTGCTCCAATAGGCTGCAGTGGCTTCTTTCTATAAACAGCTGTGTCAGTTGTTATAATAAAAACGAGGAGTCCTTGTGGCACCTTAGAGACTAACAAATTTATTTGGGCATAAGCTTTCATGGGCTACAGCCCACTTCATCAGATGCATGGAGTGGAAAATACAGGAGCAGGTATAAATACATGAAAAGATGGGAGTTGCCTTACCAAGTATGAAGTCAGTCTAATGAGACAATTAAATTAAGACAATTCAGTAGGATCCCAAGAGAGGAACAATCACTTTTGTAGTGGTAATGAGAGTGGCCCATTTCAAACAGTTGACAAGAAGGCGTAAGTAGCAGTAGGGGGAAATTAGTATGGGGGAAATTAGGTTTTGTAATGACCCATCCACTCCCAATCTTTATTTAGGCCTAATTTGATGGTGTCCAGTTTGTAAATTAATTTCAGTTCTGCAGTTTCATGTTGGAGTCTGTTTTTGAAGGTTTTCTGTTGAAGAATTGCCACTTCTAGGTCTGTTATTGAGTGACCAGGGAGACTGAAATGTTCTTCTACTGGTTTTTGAATGTTATAATTCCTGAGGTCAGATTTGTGTCCATTTATTCTTTTGCGTGGAGACTGTCCAGTTTGGCCAATGTACATGGCAGAGGGGCAATGCCGGCACATGATGGCATATATCACATTGGTAGATTTGCAGGTGAACGAGCCCCTGATGGTGTGGCGGATGTGGTTAGGTCCTATGATGGTGCCCCTTGAATAGATATGCGGACAGAGTTGGCACTGGGGTTTGTTGCAGGGTTTGGTTCCTGGGTTGGTGTTTTTCTTGTGTGGTATGTAGTTGCTGGTGCGTATTTGCTTCAGGTTGGGGGCCTGTCTGTAAGCAAGGACTGGCCTGTCTCCCACGGTCTGTGAGAGTGAGGGATCATCCTTCAGGATAGGTTGTAGATCCTTGATGATGCGCTGGAGAGGTTTTAGTTGGGAGTTGTAGGTGACGGCTAGTGGCGTTCTGTTACTTCCTTTGTTGGGCCTGTCTTGTAGTAGGTGACTTCTGGGTACCCTTCTGGCTCTGTCAATCTGTTGTTATAATGGATCCTCAGTTGAGGGGCTGCTTCTTGTTAACTTGATGATTACCACATTCAGGGCATGGGAGTGGGTGATCCTAGGAGCAAGGACTGGAGGCTTCCCAAGGCTTTTGATATTGTCTTCATGGAATCCTATCATATTGTAGGACTGGAAGGAACCTTGAGAGATCATCTAGTCCAGTCCCCTGCACCCATGGCAGGCCTAAGTATTATCTAGTCTAACAGGACCTCATAAGCAAACTAGGGAAATATACCCTAGATGAGCCTACTATAAGGTAGGTTGGAAAACCATATTCATAGAGTAGTCACCAATGGTTCACAGTCAAGCTGGAAGGGCATAGTGAATGGGTCCCACAAGGATCTGGCCTGGGTCCAATTTTATTAAATATCTTCATACATTTATTGGATAATGGCATAGAGATTACACCTATAAAGTTTGTGGACAATACCAAACTGGGAGGGGTTGCAAGCCTTTGGAGGACAGGATTAGAGTTCAATATTATCTTAAACTGGAGAACTGGTCTGAAATAAACAAGAGGAAATTCAATAAGGACAAATGCAAAATACTACACCTGGGAAGGAATAATCAGCTGCACAAATACAAAATGGGAAATGGCTGCCTAGGAAGGAGTACTGCATCAAAGGATGTGAGGGTTTAGTGAATCACAAACTAAATATGAGTCAACAAAATAAACCTGCTGCAAAAAGAGCGAACATCATTCTGGGATGTATTAGCAGGAATGTTGTAAGCAAGACATGAGAAATAATTCTTCCACTCGACACAGCACTGATGAGGCCTCAGCTGGAGTATTGTGTCCAGTTCTGGGCACCATACTTCAGGGAAGATGTGGACAAATTGGAGAATGTCAACAGGAGAGCAACAAACTTTATTAAAGGTCTAGAAAACAACCTATGTGGAAAGATTGAAAAAAAACGGGGTTTGTTTAGTTTGAAGGAGAGAAGACTAAGGGGAGGACATAAGTCTTCAAGTACATAAAAGATTGTTACAGAGAGGAGAGTGATGAATTGTTCTCTTTAATCTCTGAGGCCAGGACAAGAAGCAATGGGCTTAAATTGCAGCTAGGGAGATTTAGGTGAGATGTTAGGAAAAACTTCCTAACTGTCAGGGTGGCTAAGCACTGGAACAAATTGAAGTGTTGTAGGGATGCTGTGGAATCTCCATCATTGGGGATTTTAAAGAACAGGTTAGACAAACACCGGTCAGGGATGATCTAGATCAGTGCTTCTCAAAGTGGTGGTCCGCAGTCCGGTGCCGGTCCGCGAGCCATCGGCTGCCGGTCCGCGGCGAGTTTCCTCATAAGAGTGTCGAATAGGATAATAATATGGCACCGGTCCCTGGCACATTGGAAAAAAAATTGCCGGTCCCCCACATCAGATAACTTGAGAAGCACTGGTCTAGATAACACTTAGTCCTGCCTCACTGCAGGGGACTGGCCTAGCTGACCTACTGAGGTACCTTCCAATCCCACATTTCTATGATTCTATCAGGTGATCTTTTCTTTTAGAATCTTATTGTACAAACTATTATCAAACCTTTCAGTGAGAGCAAGATCAAGGAGGCTTTTCAGAACTGCACCCAGGACCCAGAGCTGCACTGGAGCTGAAACTGGACAGCAATACAGTAAGACTGTAAGTCTCTTGCAGCATTGGCCTGATCAGCTGCCACTGCAGTCTGTGTATTGCTGTGCGTTTAAAACATGCACTCTGTGGGGGGGTCTTTGATGTCAGCAGGTTTTCTCTCAATCACTTTGATACATGGACCAAAACCATCACCACTCAACTCTTTCAATATGCAGGGAGGAGCTGCAGTGCAACCCGACAGCAATGTATGAACTTCCACCCAGGATATCAATAGTGTGGCTTTGAAAGAGGCTAATAGAAAGGAAGAATGATCTTAAAGGGGGCTGACAGCTCTCAAATCTCATCAGTGAGATAATTATGGAAAGGCTAAAAAGAATAGAACCATCTTAATTAGGTTCCCAACTCAGGGAGAGAGCTCCTCACCAAGGTCCTGCCACTGCAGTAATTGGGCAATGCAGACAGACCGAGGCAGGCTAAGCCTACAGCAGCTAAGGTTTGGCCTGCAGCATCTTTTATCTTCAGAACATGTCAGCCAGAATAATTTAGGCTAAAAATAACAGCTTGAAATTGAGCTTTAGACTGTAAAAGCCTCTTGCCCTGACACAGGGCACCCTAGCAATTTAATTGAATGAGCTAGCTCCCTCCCGGGTAGGGCAGGGCTAAGGCTACAGCTTCCCTCTCACAAGTTGCAAAATTAATTAAATATTTGCACAGCACCTTGAACACACAAAGCACAATTTCCTCCTCCTCTCCCTCTTCTAGTAGAGGAGCTCTTGTCCACAGAGGAGATCAGTGTATGTGGCAGCACACGTTGGGCTTTCTCATTTTTGTTTGTGTTTCTTTGTACTCCCTTGTCTGACTATTTCCATTCAAGGCCATCCATCCCAGGCTGGCTGGCTCTTTAAGGGAAGATGCGCTCAGCCTTGCCTGTGACCCTGCAGCTAAACCCTGTTGATCCTGATCTGCACTCAGTTACAGTTACAGTTCCCAGCTGTGAAAGGGTCAGAAAGATCAGTAGGGAGAAGCGAGAACTCTGTGAGGGGGAGACCCATGAGAGTGGGACAAGGTGAGTTTCTGCTCTCTGAGAAGGGCTGGTGCTGAGGCAGGCTGGAGAGAACCACAGGGAATAGGTTAGGCTCCTGTGGGAGGCTCTGGGATAGAGGCTGTAAGAAGCAGGGAGGCAATGCTGAGCAGAAGGAGCAAAGAAGGAATGCTACAGTCCCTGGGAGTAGTGGTGAAGAGCAGGGAATTTCCATGTAGCTCCCCAGGGGCAGAAGGATCTTCTGTTTGGACGTTGGTGTGGATTCTTTAGTTGGAATCGTTACTCCAAAAGGGGACTGAACAAAAAGGGGGACCTGGATGAAGGGCTGGGCCACACAAGATGTAGCTAGAGAGAGGTTTAGCACAGGGCACAGAAGTGCTACAGCAGTGAGTGGAGCTGCTTACACCATTGTCTTGTCTTTGTCCCGGGCCTGGCACACTGAGATCCTGGTGACCTCTGATTAGGGTCCCTAGGTGTCACTGCAATACAAATCCTAAAACTTTGTATTTTTGGGGGGAAACGGTAAAAGTTTTTTATTCTGAATTAGAGCCCAAAATGTTCCTGTAAAATAACAATTTCCTACTGCCACCCACACATTGCTTTTTTTGCACTTTGTGTGTTTGGGCCAGGGAGAGAAGCACATTTGCCTCATTTCTCCGAACTCCCCTCCCTCCAGCCTGCACTTTAGCCTGCTCTTATCTCTGCTCACTAGGAAACAGGTGTGATGGGTCTCAGGGAACCCAGGACGGTGAGAACTGTTACCTCCTACCTCCAGCAAGAGAGATTCATTCTTGTAGTGGCTGGGTGCCAACTCCCAGACACTGCCACCCCTTTGGCCACTCAAACAATCTCCTCTTATGCCTTGTAGGTTAACAGTAGGTGCACCCTGATCCTTGAGCTCCCTGCCTGTGGTATCCAGCTCCTGGCACTGCTTCTCACAACATTTCCAGATCCTCTGCACCCAAAAGTGCAGTGTACCCCAACTTACCAATTCTACCGTAAACTCCACAGCACTTTGTGAGCACTTATGATACAGCAAAAATAGGTTTATTTAAGAAAGAAAAATGACTGACTAGAAGAGCGAGAGTGGTGGAAGCAAATGGTTATATACAAAAGAAAATCTAACATGCAAACCTGGGTGGACACTTACTGATGGTTACTTTTCCTGTCTAATGGAGTAGATCTTTTTCACCAAAAGTTCAGTCTCTTGAAGCGCTGGTTGGGTTCAGACTAACTAGCTTGTGCTTGGGGTGGCACCTGGAGGGGGGCGGCGCGGTGCTCTGGCTCCGGGGAGAGGGGGGCCCCGGCCGGGGCTCGCCGCCCTCCCCCCGGCGCTCTGGCCGCTGGGGAGAGCGGAGCCCCGGCTGTGGCTCGCCGCCCTCCCCCTGGCGCTCTGGCCGCTGGGGAGAGCGGAGCCCCGGCCGGGGCTTGCTGCCCTCCCCCCGGGGCTCCGGCCGCCCTCCCCTGCGGCCTGGGGCGGCAAAAAAGCCAGAGCCGGCCCTGACTGGGCGCAGCATCATTCCCCACACTGTTACACTGAAAACAGTCTTTGGTTTTGATTATAGATGAGGCAAACAACTGTCCTGTTGTACAGTTTATTTTTTACTTTATGTGGTTTTGACTGTTGTTTGTTGCCTCTGTTGGTTTCCCGTTCAAAGTTTTTGGAGTGTCCCAGGCCAAACAACTGTGCCCTGCTCTGCATCACAGGCCCGACAGGGCCGAGTGACAACTCCCGTTGCCTGAATGTCCCATTATTGAGACCTCCTGCTGACTAATCTTTACTTTTTACTTCCAAATCCATGTAGCGTACTCTCAATGTAAATACATTATTCCTGAGATATTACCTGTACATACATCTCGCAATGATTGTCAAGCTTGACAAGTAATTAGCTTTCTGTAGATATACTTACATGGTATTCTTTATGAAGTGAGAGTTGTTTGCAAAGAACAGGGGTTCCTTTGCCAAGGGGTCTCTGTGTCCCAGCAAGCAGCAAAAAGCTATGAGCCATCCACTGCCTAAGTCCTGACTCCACCCTGCTTTTCATCAGTCAGAGGAGTCACTGGGGCAGGGCAGGGCAGAGGAGGGTGAGCTGACTGACAGAACTCTTAGGAAGCACACTTTGCAAGTCCTACCCCCTTTCACTCCTCAGTCCTTGCCATGCTGTTGTAGTAAGGACTGCGGAGGTTTCTTTTCCCTTACATACAGCAGCCCCTGTGGCCCACTTCTCCCAGACCAGGAGGCCGGAGCACAAAAGAAACCCAATTTCAGTTATCCACTACTTCATGTCTGGGGTGTTGCATATCATAAACCCTCAGCATCAGAGAGTCTGGAAATGCCCCGTCCAGTGACATGGAGAGATACACCTAACAATCGACACTTGAGTCTTGGTGTGAAAATGCAAACCTGCTGTTCCAGAAACACACTTCAGTGTCTGTGACCCAAAAGAACCATCAGCAAATGCATCATTGGCCTCCAAGCTCCACAGCACAGGCCTGTTGGACCCAGAGCGCTATGGGGGCACGTGCACGGGCTTGTTGAACCTGGATCCCTGTGGGACTGTGTGTGGGCCCAGAGTGCTGCGGGGACATGGATGTGCGGGCCTGTTGGACCTGGAGCACTGCGGGGGCACACGTGGGTGTGGGCCAGTTGGACCTGGAGCACTCCAGGCACGTGCGTGCACAGGCCTGCTGGACCTGGAGCATGGTGGGGGGGCGTACGTGGGCCTCTTGGACCTGGAGTATTGTGGAGATGCGCACATACCCTGGCCAGTTGGACCTGTAGTGCTGGGTGTGTGTGTGCACAGGCCCGTTGGACTCGGAGCACCCAGGCGGGGTCGCCTGTGTGGACCCAGAGCGTTGGGGAGGAGGAGGGGGCGTGCATGGGCCGTGGGAACCAGAGCGTTGGAGGGGAGGAGGGCACCTGCGTGGGCCCGTTGGACTCAGAGCACTGGGAGGGGTGGGGCGTGTGCGTGGGCTTGTTGGCCCCAGAGCGCTGCAGGTGTGCCTACTTGAAACCCTGCTCAGCTCTACCTGAGAGGGGCTAAGCTGTGAACACTCGGCCGATTTCCTCACCTGGAGCTCCAGCCCACTGTGCCCGCGAGGGGCCGGTTCCCCAGCAGAACGGCTGTTCCAAGCCACCGTGGCTTCACCGGCGGATACAGGCGTCTCTGGCATGGGCTGAGCCTCGCTGTCCTTCTGGGGCTTGTGTGAGGGAATGCCTGACGGCCCATTTCCAAGCCCAGCTACCCCCCGTGGGAGCAGGACTGTGGCCGCAGGAGAACAGGGCTGGTGGGACAGAAAGTGTCGCCCGTCACCTGTTGCCTGCCACTTTGCAGCCTCTTAGCTTCACAGTTTGTTTCCTGACACTGAGCCAGGTCCCATTGACATCCGGGGGTGGGGCGGGAGGGGGCACAAGCCCGACCACATCTCAGGGCCCCTTCCCTAGCTAAACGGGAGGAGCTACTGGATCTGCAGCTCAAGGGACAACAGAGGAAGAACAGGGACGGGCATGAGGTAAGAGGCCAAATCAGGGGCCCCGATGGGGACAGCGAGCAGAGAACCCCGGCTGCGCCCACTGCTGCTGCAAGGTGTCTAGGGAGCCAGCGGCTGTGGCCTAGAGGTGCTCGGCCCGGCCGCGTGAGCGAAGGGAGCAGCAAAATGGGCCCACAATCGCAGAGCACCTCCCCGTCCAGCCTCTCTCCTGTGCAATGGCCGGCCACCTTAGCCAGCGCTAGGAGGGGGTTGGCAAGGAGGTCTCATGGCTGCATGGGGCCACGGATCCTGAGCCCCGAGGTGAGCCGGTTACCGCAGCGACCGTCCCCCCAGGGCCTTGTGCTTGTGTCAGGGAACGCTTAGGATCACAGAGAACGCGGCCTCCAGGAAGCGCCTTGAGAGAGAGGGCAGAGCCCGTGGGGGGAGGAACGAAGCCAGCGCTGCACTGTCAGGACAGTGCTCTGCTCTCGCATGCAAGGCCGGGCATGTTGCACAAGGGAAGGACACGGTCCCTGCCCCCAGAGCAGGTGAGGCTCAGGGAGGGAGACAGGCTGCCTAGATGTCCTCATAGTCCCTATACCCACAGCTTCGATCCAGCAGGGGTATGAGGTCAATACTCTGTCCTCAGCGCTGACAAACCAGCATGCAAGGGGGACGCTGGGCCTTGAGATATTTCTCCTCTTAATTTAACAGTGAAGGGCCTGACTGGATCTGTGCCCCCCGGGAGGACTCTGGTGGGAGGTGTTTGAGTCTGGTCCTGGGCTCAGCTGTAGAGTGGGGAGGAGCCTGACTGGGCTGGGTGGAGGTTGGGGGAATCCTTTGGGGGAGGGGCCCAAATGGACCAGGCCCCAGAGGCAGGAGGTCTTTGTAGGAGCACGAGGAGCCCCTCTTGCTCACATTTTGCACATGCCACACAAGGACCAGGCACAACAGCTGTCTCTGTGCCCAGGGAGTGAAGCCTCCTGGGGCTCATGAGGTGAGTCCTGCCCAAGGCGCAGGAGGTACCATGGCCCTGTAGAGCCAGCCAGATCAGGGAGAGCCAGCTTGCACCTTCCCAGAATCCCCCAATAGTGCAGGGCCAGTGCGAGAGTCTGTGCACTGCCATCAGATGGTGCATTCTCTGTCTCTACCTGGGGCCTCACTAGATGCCAGCTCAGGCTTGGCTCCATGGGAGTCTTGACACCTGCTTTTGGGGCAGGCCGGGAGCAGGGGTGGTTTGTCATTTTTATTCCAGCAGTGCCATAGGCTCAATCAGGTACCACATGGCACTAATGCACAGGGAGACGTGGCTCCAGCCTGGAGGAACCTACAATTTAAATATGCTGGCCAGACAGACGGCACATCTGCAAGGTCAGATCTTTGCAACTGACCTCATATGCCCCCTTGTGCCCTACCCCCCTCCCTCATTTCATCAGCACCAGCGAGCGTGTTGATCCCTGTTACCTCCCTCTTCCGCACTGCATGCGCCCAGGCTGCTGCTCCCAATCCCCCAGGCCAGGTCGCTATTGGGTGCAGTTAACAGTTCCACTGACATCATGGTTCTGAGAGCGTGGGCTTCTCCGGCTGCTGGTTTCACTGCTCTCTCTCTCTGGCTCCCCCAGGGAGCAGGCGTCTGAAGGAGAGTGCTGTGCAGTGCGAAAGCTCCTCTCGCCCACTAGCAGAGGTGGGTGCAATGCACGATATTGCCTCACCCACCTGGTCTCTCTCCTATGGGAAATGACAGGCGCTTGGCTGATCCAGCGTCACCCTGCAGGCCACGTCTTTGAATGCTCATACGCAAAGGGCTGGCTGCTGTAGTGTGCAAGCCCCTGGTTTCCTAGTGTGGGTCACACAGACCTTCATAAGGAACCATGCAATGCTAATGGCTTTTACAGTCAAGTGCCACCAGAGGAATCTGCCCTCTCTTGGTCATGCCTGGTTTGCTGGGGTGAATCTGGACAGGCTGATTTTCCTCCCCTCAAATTAGTTGATGATGTTCCTGGTTGGGGCTTTGGGTGTCAGAGATCTTGGGGCTGGTAAGGAAGAAGACTCCTCTCACAGTCAGTGGTCATCCGCCTTACATTAGAGTAATCCGCCTTCTACGTGAGCTCAGCTGGGGACCTACCAGTCTCAAGGGGTCCCTCTGGGACAATAACTAACCATAAATACGTCACCCTTTGCTAACCTTGCCCCCGTGAGGAGCAAGCCCAAAGCACTTTACAAACATCTAATAAATATGTATCCAATCCCCCTCTCCCTGCCACCTCAGTGGGGTGGACCAGTGCTGTTACCAGTTCACAGATGGGAAACTGAGGCACAGAAAGGGGAAAGTGAGTTAGCCCATGTCATAACTATAAAGGGAAAGGTAACAGCCCTCCTGTGTACAATACTATAACATCCCTCCTGGCCAGAGACTCCAAAATCCTTTTACCTGTAAAGGGTTAAGAAGCTCAGGTAACGTGGCTGACACCTGACCCAAAGGACCAATAAGAGGACAAGATACTTTCAAATCTTGGTGGGGGGAAAGCTTTTGTTTGTGCTCTTTGTTTTGGGGGTTGTTCGCTCTTGGGACTAAGAGGGACCAGACATCAATCCAGGCTCTCCAAATCTTTCTGAACAAGTTTCTCATATTTCAAACTTGTAAGTAAACAGCCAGGCAAGGCGTGTTAGTTTTTATCTTTGTTTTCTCAACTTGTAAATGTACTTTTTGCTAGGGAGTTTACCGCTGTTTGCTGTAACTTTGAACCTAAGGCTAGAGGGGGGTCCTCTGGGCTCTTTAAGTTTGATTACCCTGTAAAGTTATTTCCCATCCTGATTTTACAGAGATGATTTTTACCTTTTTCTTTCATTAAAAGCCTTCTTTTTAAGAACCTGATTGATTTTTCCTTGTTTTAAGATCCAAGGGGGTTGGATCTTGATACACCAGGAGTTGGTGGAAGAAAGGAGGGGGGATGGTTAATTTCTCCTTGTTTTAAGATCCAAGGGGTTTGGATCTGTATTCACCAGGGAATTGGTGAAGAGTCTCTCAAGGCTACCCAGGGAAGGAAATTAGCACATTTGGGAGTGGTGGCAGCGGACCAGATCTCAGCTGGTAATTAAGCTTAGAAGTTTCATGCAGGCCCCCACATTTGTACTCTAAAGTTCAGAGTGGGGAAGCAGCTTTGACATGGTGGCAGAGGTGGGATCATTTTAAACCAAAAGCCAGTAAGATTTGTTTTTTCTCCTTTCTAGCTGCTTGGAAAGCAGAGCTGAAGGTAGATGCATATCTGATCTCTCCTTGCCTGAAGGCAGAGGTGTTAATTTTTTTTTAACAAGGGTCTTTGTTAAGAGAAGGGTTCAAGCAGTGAGCAAACAGCTGGCAAAAGGAATTTACAAGCTGAATTGTTTTTTTTCTTTCTACCTCTCGGGTATAGCTAGTTAGAAAGTCTCTGTTACCTAAGCAGCCTGAGCTGAGTGCATCCCAGTTTCAGTGAACTGCAGAGGGGCTGTGACCCAGCACAAGAAAGTAGGAAAATGACTACCAGTAAAGCAGTTAAACTAGAACTGGCCAGACTAGAAGCAGAAGAAAATGAAAAGAAACATCAGAGACTGCTCCAATTAAAAAAACTCGAGAAAGAAGCTGCTATGGAGGAGAGAGAAAGAGAAGAGAAAGCCAAAGAGGAGGCCCACAGGAGAGCTATGGAGCAAAAAGAAAAAGAGATGGAGGAGAGAGAAAGAGAGAGGAAGCACGAACTGGAATTAGCACGGGCTAGGCCGGATATACCAGCCAATCCTAGCAACCCCTCTCCAGATACCACTTCCCATCCCAGAAAATTCCCCACCTACAAGGCAGGCGATGATACTGAGGCCTTCTTAGAAAATTTTGAAAGGGCCTGCCTTGGGTACAGCATCACTACAGACCAGTACATGGTAGAGCTGAGGCCGCAGCTCAGTGGACCCTTAGCAGAGGTGGCGGCTGAAATGCCTAAGG
Organism: Chrysemys picta bellii; assembly: GCF_011386835.1. NCBI lineage: Eukaryota > Metazoa > Chordata > Testudines > Emydidae > Chrysemys > Chrysemys picta. Next base: position 164,564,012 of record NC_088792.1, on the reverse strand, counting down.
AACACATGAACAGTTAAGAACTTTTTAAAAACCAGGTCAGAATCAGAATGGGGCTAACACCCGAGCATGCCCGTCGGCGGTTCAGAGCCCTAAAGTGGAAACCCGATGTGTCATTTACCCGACATGCCTACCACATTGGGAAAAATTGGGATGCCTGGATATCAGGAGCAAATGTTAAATCTACAGAAGAGTTGCCCTTCCTAATGCAAATGGAGCAGTTTTTAGAGGGTGTTCCTGAGGAAATAGAAAGGTACATCCTAGATGGGAAGCCCAAAACTGTAACCGAGGCGGGGGAGATTGGACCAAATGGGTGGAGGTGGCAGAAAAGAAAAAAAACTAGTAGCAGTTGGAGCAAATATCAGAAGGGGCAACCCGAAACAAAACCTTACCACCGGGGACAACCCAAGACCCCACCTACATCCCAAGGGAAACCCCAGACGCCTTCTCACCCCACCACACCAGTCTCCACCAACCAACATCGCCCCGGTGATACCTTAGCAGGGCGATGTTTTAAATGTCATGAACTGGGACATATAAAGGCCCACTGCCCCAAGAACCCCAACCGATTACAGTTCATTACACCACAATCACACCAAAGATCCCCAGGCCCAGATGCCTCTCTCATACCCTCGGAGCGAAGGGAAACCTTGAGAGTGGGCGGAAAGAAGGTTATCGCTTGGAGGGACACTGGGACACAAGTGTCAACTATCCACCAATCCCTAGTGGACCCCAAACTCATCAACCCCGAGGCTCCGGTGACAATTCAACCCTTCATGTTACACTCTGTAACCTTGCCTACAGCCAAGTTACATGGCCAGTACAAGGGCTGGTCAGGAATGTGGACTTTTGCAATCTATGACAATTATCCCATCCCCATGCTGCTGGGGGAGGACTTGGCCAACCATGTGAAGCTAGCCAAGAGGGTGGGAATGGTCACCCACAGCCAGGCTAAGCAAGCTTTCACCCCCATCCCTGTTCCTGAGCCGTCCACCAGGGCCCCGTCTGTGTTACCAGAGACCCAGACAAAGGTGGTGGAACCGGATCCCCTGCCAACGACTGCAACAGCCGTAGTGGATCCAATCCCAGAGACCCATCCAAAGCCAGTCCCAGAACTGGAACTGGCAACACAACCAGCGCCAGAACCATTGCCAGCACTGAGTACAGCGTTTGCAAACCCGTCTACAACTCCAACGCCAGAGGGCACCAGTGAGCCTGAACTGGCCGAAGCAGCAGATAACCCTACCCAAGAGGCCCAGCCAGAGCCTGAAATACAACATAGTGCACCAGCGGACAGCAGTTCACAGTCAACGGAAACAGCCCCAGCACCTGCATCGCTTCCAGAGGGACCAAGTCCAAGTCCACAGTCCAAGGAGGAACTGATGTCTCCAGCATCAAGGGAACAGTTCCAGGCCGAGCAGGAAGCAGATGACAGCCTTCAGAAAGCTTGGGCGGCAGCACGGAGCATCCCACCGCCTCTCAGCTCTTCTAACTGATCACGGTTTGTTGTAGAACAAGGACTTTTATACAAGGAGACTCTTTCTGGTGGACACCAGGAAGACTGACATCCTCAAACACAGTTGATGGTTCCCACTAAGTATCGGGTAAAGCTCTTGAGCTTAGCCCATGATCATCCCAGTGGCCATTCTGGGGTGAACAGAACCAAAGACCGGTTGGGGAAGTCCTTCCACTGGGAGGGAATGGGCAAGGACGTTGCTAATTATGTCCGGTCTTGTGAGGTGTGCCAACGAGTGGAAAAGCCCCAAGACCAGGTCAAAGCCCCTCTCCAGCCACTACCCATAATTGAGGTCCCATTTCAGCGAGTAGCTGTGGATATTCTGGGTCCTTTCCCAAAGAAGACACCCAGAGGAAATCAGTACATACTGACTTTCATGGATTTTGCTACCTGATGGCCGGAAGCAGTACCCTTAAGCAACACCAGGGCTAACCGTGTGTGCCAGGCATTAGCAGACACTTTTGCCAGGGTAGGTTGGCCCTCCGACATCCTTACAGATTCGGGAACTAATTTCCTGGCAGGGACCATGAAAAACCCGTGGGAAGCTCATGGGGTGAATCACTTGGTTGCCGCCCCTTACCACCATCAAACCAGTGGCCTGGTGGAGAGGTTTAATGGAACTTTGGGGGCCATGATACGTAAATTCGTAAATGAACACTCCAATGATTGGGGCCTAGTGTTGCAGCAGTTGCTTTTTGCATACAGGGCTGTACCACATCCCAGTTTAGGGTTTTCACCATTTGAACTTGTGTATGGCCGCGAGGTTAAGGGGCCATTACAGTTGGTGAAGCAGCAATGGGAGGGGTTTACGCCTTCTCCAGGAACTAACATTCTAGACTTTGTAAGCAACCTACAAAGCACCCTCCGACACTCTTTAGCCCTTGCTAAAGAAAACCTAAAGGATGCTCAGAAAGAGCAAAAGGCCTAGTATGATAAACATTCCAGAGAACGGTCCTTCAAAGTAGGAGACCAAGTCATGGTCTTAAAGGCGTTCCAGGCCCATAAAATGGAAGTGTCGTGGGAAGGACCATTCACGGTCCAGGAGCGCCTAGGAGTTGTTAACTATCTCATAGCATCCCCCACCTCCCACATAAAGCCTAAGATATACCATGTTAATTCTCTTAAGCCCTTTTATTCCAGAGAATTAAAGGTTTTCCAGGTTAAAGCCCAGGAAACAGATGACGCGGAGTGGCCTGAAGGAAAAAGTGACGGTGGCGTGGAAGAGGTGAATCTCTCCGCGACCCTTGGACGTCTGCAGCGGCAGCAGATCAAGGAGCTGTGCACTAACTTTGCGCCAATGTTCTCAGCCACTCCAGGATGGACCGAATGGGCATACCACTCCATTGACACAGAGCTCCAGGAAGAAATCACAGCCAGTGTGGAACCGGCTGTCCAACACTATCTGTGATTTGGGAGGCGTGTCATAACTATGAAGGGAAGGGTAACAGCCCTCCTGTGTACAATGCTATAAAATCCCTCCTGGCCAGAGACTCCAAAATCCTTTTAACTGTAAAGGATTAAGAAGCTCAGGTAACCTGGCTGACACCTGACCCAAAGGACCAATAAGGGGACAAGATACTTTCAAATCTTGGTGGGGGGAAGGCTTTTGTTTGTGCTCTTTGTTTTGGGGGTTGTTCGCTCTTGGGACTAAGAGGGACCAGACATCAATCCAAGCTCTCCAAATCTTTCTGAACAAGTCTCTCATATTTCAAACTTGTAAGTAAACAGCCAGGCAAGGCGCGTTAGTTTTTATCTTTGTTTTCTCAACTTGTAAATGTACCTTTTTGCTAGAGTGTTTATCTCTGTTTGCTGTAACTTTGAACCTAAGGCTAGAGGGGGTTCCTCTGGGCTCTTTAAGTTTGATTACCCTGTAAAGTTATTTTCCATCCTAATTTTACAGAGATGATTTTTACCTTTTTCTTTAATTAAAAGCTTCTTTTTAAGAACCTGATTGATTTTCCTTGTTTTTAGATCCAAGGGGATTGGATCTTGATCCACCAGGAGTTGGTGGGAGAAAGGAGGGGGATGGTTAATTTCTCCTTGTTTTAACATCCAAGGGGTTTGGATCTGTATTCACCAGGGAATTGGTGAAGGGTCTCTCAAGGCTACCCAGGGAAGGGAATTAGCACATTTGGGAGTGGTGGCAGCGGACCAGATCTAAGCTGGTAGTTAAACTTAGAAGTTTCATGCAGGCCCCCACATTTGTACCCTAAAGTTCAGAGTGCGGAAGCAGCCTTGACAGCCCAGATCACATAGCGCAATCAAGAGCCGAGAAAGCTGATCTCACAACTTCTGCTCCAGCATTCTAAGGCTAGGTCTACACTACCCGCCTGAATTGGCGGGTAGAAATCTATCTCTCGGGGATCGAATTATCGTGTCTCGTCAGGACGCGACAATCGATCCCCGAATCGACGCTCTTACTCCACCAGCGGAGGTGGGAGTAAGCGCCGTCGATGGGGAGCCGCGGAGGTCGATTTTGCTGCTGTCCTCACAGCAGGGTAAGTCGGCTCCGATAGGTCGAATTCAGCTATGCTATTCACGTAGCTGAATTTGCGTATCTTAAATCGACACCCCCCTCCCCCGTAGTGAAGACCTGCCCTAACGCTCACCCACATGCTTCCTCTAACACCAGGCCTGTCCCCATGGTGCACACTCAGGAAGATTTCTATAATGCTTCCCCACTTGTGGCACCTTCTCTTTCATATTCAGGTTAATCAGTGCTGTTGAAAAGCTCCCAGCAGGGCCCCTGAGTCTCTCTCCTTCCCAGCAGGGACTGTCAGGATCTGGACAGGGAGCAAATGAGATGCTCTAGCTGCTTCGCTCTTTTGCTAGCAATGGCTTGGCTGGTGCTAATCGCTGATCCAAGTGCACCCTACCACTGCAGCTGGGGGAGGGCACTGGCTACAACATGGCTGACGCCAGGACAAAGGCAAGGACAGCGTGGTTGAAATGCACAGTGGATGGAAACCCTGCCATGGATACGTCTCCCTGCAAAAGAGGTGTGTTCCCAACTCAGCTTAGCTAGCTCAGGTTAAGGTATCAAGGAAGACACAGCAGCTCAGCTTTTGACTTGAGTTAGGGGCTCCAGTTAAGGCCTACTTGGGCCTGGGGTTGAACTGAAGGGGCTAACCCAAAGTAAAAGCTGAGCTGCTGTGTCTTCACTGCCATTTATGACCCAAGTTATGAGCACCCCTCTTTCTGCAGTGTAGATGTACGCAGTGGTTTGTGCATTCACATGCTTGGTCATGCCCAAGGCTTCAGCCCATTGACAGAAGTAGGTAGGGTTCTGATGACATTGCTGGTCAGGGGACAGCTCCTTAACCTGCACCCCTTGCTCAGCTGCCAGGGTGCGGGGTGGTGCCCTGTGAGGTGCGGCTGTATTCCTGTACCTCCTCAGTCAGGCTTCCAGCTGCTCCAGTGCTTCTTTCTCCCCTTTTCATGCCTGTTTTTCCCATTTATTTTTATTATCCTTTGCCTTTCAGTACGTTATCTCATATTGGCTTATAGGCCTCATCCTATGTGTACCCGTGTGTTAGCCCCTTACGTGTGTGTGGGGGGGATGAGGGTTGGGGGGGGGGGGTTCCCCTTGCCTGGCTCTATTTTAACTCTCTTTTAATTTGTTTAATTCTTTCCTGTTTTCTATTTTGGTTAATGTTTTATTCTCCTTTGGACAGTGTGATGGAAGCTGAGCCTCGAAGGAAGAGGTGTCCGGCGGCCTCTGCAGGTGAAACACTGGAGAAAGGGCAGAGGTGCACAAAAATATAGGAGCTGCTATCCCAGTCAGACCAGGGATGCATCCAGGCCGGTCTTGTCTCTAACCGTGGCCAGGAGCAGGTGCAAGATGCCCCACGCTCTGAATGCTGGTGGAACCTGCCCATAAGGTCAGTAGCCCATGTCACTTAGTGATTTAATCCTGCCCTGAAGCAAGAGGCTTTTTAATCTGTTCTATAAAATATCCTATGTCATGTCACCCCAGGGTGATCTCATTGTCCATATGAACATCCAATCCGCTCTTGAACCTACAGAGCTCTGGGCCTCCATGGTATTTTGTGGCAATGAGTTCCACAGAGTAACTGCTGAGTTTAAAATGCTTCCTTTAATCTGTTTTAAATGTGTTGCCTTTGAAGTTTAGTGTTAAGTGCATTAGCTGTCCCTGTTGTTCGTCTGTCATAAGACCTTCCCTGGCCCAGTGCCTATTCTCTGTCACATCGATGCACCGAACAGCCCCACTCGTCTCAGGCTGGGCTGAGAGGCAGGGTTTGATGTTCGCTACACAGAGCCGGTTGCTGGTGCCCGAGCCATGCATAAAGCTGCCAAGGCAGAGAGTGAAGAGGGAAGGGGCTCTGAGCGAGGGGAGGTGAGGAGCCCCTCAGGAAGAAGACAGCATGGTGGGGGTGAGAATCAGGAGCTCCTGGAGTCATGGGAATTGGGGAGGAGACCTGTCAGCACTGAATACAGCAGGGGGAGTGGGAAGAACAGGGCTGGAGAAGAAGCTATGGGCTGTGCTGGGAGAGGGTGGCTGGCACCTTAGGCAGGCAGTAGGATGCCAAGAACAGGAAGAGAGGGAGGCTAAGAGCTGTCTCTAACAGGCCAATTGGCAGATAGGCAGGCTGGTGATGGGGTGGGGGCAGTATGAAGGGGCAGGGAGTCAAGAGCTGGAGTTCTGGTGGGACAGAGAAGAGAGAGAGGCAGGTTTACCGGAGCTGAGCCCTGGGGCTGGGAAGGTGTAACAGAGCGCCAGGTGCTCAGCACTTCTCGGGTCATGCTGGGTTGCTATAACACTAATTGCAATACCGTGAGCGTTCTGGATCCTGCAGCGAGCATGGTGTGACTGCTGAGCGGGGAGCAGAGCAGCGGACTGGCTGAGGAGCAGGGTGGCTTTCCCATACAAACATCTCTTGTGACACAGACTGAGGGAGCAAGACAGTTCTGGTGCCCCAGGGATGAGGTGCAAGAGCCAGCCAGGGGCCAGCAGACTTACAAAACGCAAACATAAAAAGTGTTTTGGGACATTTCCAGTCTCAGCAAACGGCTTGTGACCAGGGTTGTTCTCAGCTCTCCTGCTGCAACTTTCTCTGAGGCTCGGCCATCTCGCTGTGGCAGGAGGATCAAGCTGAGCCCGGCTTGCTTTGATCCCATTCTCACTGTTGTACAGAGCCTGCAGCCCATGTCTGGAGCTGGGGGCCTCCTTCCCATTCTGTCCCAAGTTAAGCTCTTCTTCATTGGGCTTTTCCTCTGGAGCAGCCCAGGGAGCACATCACAAGACAGGGGAGCCAGTTCTGCAGCTGTTGGGATGTGATGAGTGTGCATAATGAGCCAGCCCCAGGAGAGGCTCTGAGTGTGAACGAGGCAGCAGCAGGCAGGCCGCACATCATTTGTTGGCTATTTGCCAGTTAAGGAAAAACCTAGGGCAAGCGCTACAGAGAACAAATCTTGAGTTTCAGGCTTCTGACCTCAGCAGTTTGAGCCCTGACGCCTGCTGAGTCTCCAAAATTCTATTTCTGTCCTTGTCCAGTCTCAACCCACCACTGCCCCGATTCACCCGGCCACCTCTGAACATGCAAAGAGCCCAGCCCCCAGTGCCAGCATTCAGAGGTTTCCACCTGAACTGGCCTCAGAGAAAGAGGTGACTTTCTCTTTCTGCTCTTGTGGAATGATGCATTGTGGGATTGTTCTGTAACCAATGCAACCCTCCGAATTGCAGCTTGCGTTTGATGGGGAGAGGGACTGTGGAATTCAGCCTTGCAGGTGCCTCACTGGGGCCATTTGTCCTCTTGCAGCCACGCTGTTAACATCTGTCTGCTCAGGGAGTCCTGTTCTGGGCTCTGTATAGGCTAACGGCAGCTGCTGCAGGAGATGGGAGCAAGTGAGAATGCAGCTAAATGGTGCAGCTGCTGCTCCAGCTTCACGCTGCAGGGCCTAGGGGATGGTGACTGCTGCAGCGGCAATTTCACTTTCTCTCTCACTAAAACAGTGATCAGAAAGCGGCCGCTGCTAATGCAGGGACAGTGCCAGAGCCCATTTGCAGCACGCACGGAGGCTGTGAATCAGTCTGGGATTGATCAGCTCTGCTTTGCCTTCTTCAGAAGGCTCCTAAATCATCCTTTGCAGCATCCTGCTCCTGCAGCTGCTAGTAGCTACAGTCACATGCAGATGCTTCCCCTCTCTGAGCTTGAGCCCTGCATGGTGATTTCACTGGTGCTATGGAGGCTCCACTCTACCCATCCTGGTGAATGGGTTCCTGGCTTGCAGAGGCCAGGACTGCACTGGGGCAGGGTGACCAGATTTCCCGTTTTTAAAGGGACAGTCCTGTTTTGGGGGCTTTTTCTTATATAGGCGCCTATTACCCCCCACCCCTGTCCCATTTTTTCACAGTTGCTGTCTGGTCACCCAACTCCATGGGCAGTGGCTGTGAGGTTACGGACAAGTGACCCGTGCCCTGATGGTAGGAAAAGGCGCCAGGCAACACCCGGGTTGGAGGGAGGGTTAGCTTGAGGAACAATGGATTTTCCCTGGCTCTGGTGGCAGTGGGCTCCAGGAATGAGGTTTCCTGGTTGGGCTGGGGCCTGTCATTTGTCTGTGAAGTGCCCAAGTGTAATGAGGAGACAGGTGCAGGGATTGCACGGCTTGATCCCTCCTCTCTCAGTGCAGTGCATGCAGACCCCGTGGCTCGGAGCATTCCACGATGCCCCTCTGCATCCCAGAGCATGGGGAGGGGGCATGCAAACAGGCATTGACTACATGGGGAGCCACCAGGACGGGGAGCTGCTTCTGAAGAGCGGAGCCCAGGCCTACTGGACAAAGGGGCTCAAATCCAGGAGTCGCAGCGAAGGATCTGTTCCGGGAAGGGTTAATTTGTCACTTTTACCTTGGTTTTACCTAATGAGCAGGGTCCCTGAAAAGCCCCTGCTGGATGGACAAAGATAGAAGCTGGCCCCTGGTTTAATCGCAACGTCACCGCCATGTTCCTAACCGAAGAGGCTGCCCCAAAAGGTCCGTCCCAAGTTTTACACTGATCCTTGTGCAGGCTGGGGCAGGACTTTGGGAGGTCAGTGGGTGCACTCTAGATACCCATGCAGTGCAGAGACCATCTGGAAAACTCCGAGCTATGCATCTTTCCATTCCATCAACTCTTCCATGACCCGCGTGATAGCGAACAAAGGGCAGGCAGGCAGATGAGAACAGGAGGAGAAGTGGTAGTGGGGGGGCCCAGGCGATGGGGTGCAGAGGCCAGGAGTGGGGTGGGTGGCACATGATGGATGGGGAGATAGAGGGAGGGGGAGACAATGGCGGAACCACCGGTAGAGAAGCAAGGGGGAGCTGATGGGGAAGCTTTGAGTGGAGGAGTGACAGGTGACTGGGAGCAGAGGTGTCTGTGAGACACTTTCTCTGTTAAGAAGTGAGTCCAGACTGTGGAAAAGTTTGCAAGGCCTTGAGTTAAGGGGCTCCCAGGTCCTGGGGCTGATTGGTTTGGGGACCCAGCTCCCTACATGGAGATGCTCGCAGCTGTGAGCTTTGGCAGGTGAACAGAGGTGAAACCTGCACACGGAACATTTTCCCGAGAGCCGCAGTGGATTCTCCCTCACTGATCATTTTGAAGTCACGAGTGGATGTTTATCTCAAAGGTCTGCTGCAGGAATTATTATGGGGCAGTTCTCTGGCCTGCGTTGTGCGGGAGGTCAAACTCCTGGTCACAATGGTCCTTCCTGGCCTTGGAATCTATGAATGGTGTGAAGGGGGCTGACCCATTTGGCGCTCACTGGGGATCCCGGAAAGTTCCCAGCGGCACTCATTGCCAGGGCTCATGCTCTGCTGGGTGGCACCTGGCAGGGCAGGAGCCAGCCGGGGACTGCGGTTTACTTTTCTGAGGCTGTGTAACCAAAGGCAGATAGAAACCATGGTTTCTCTCTTCCATTCACAGCCAAGATCCCTCCCCTCCCCTTGCCGCTCAAGAAGGATGCTGCTGAGCCGCTCTCTGTTCCGGTACTTGGCACGTCCCTTGCAGTCTCCTCTGTTTTCCAGGCAGAGATGCTGCCTGTCTCCTGAGCGTGTGCAGTGATTTCCCCATCGCTCTCCTTGAAAAGAGCTAGAATCTAACCTAGAGAGTGAGCAATGCTGCTGCTGCACAGAGAGTGACTGAGAGGGAGAGAATGGGAGAGATGGGAAAATGTGCCTGCATCAGCAGCATTGCAGTGGTAAAGCCATCGACTGGCTATATGCATGTTAGTGCTCGCAATGCACTGCTCCGGGGAGCCGAGGAGTCAAGATGAAACGCACCAGCCTCCTCTTCTCACTGCCTTTCTATTGTCATCATGCATTAATTGTTGAGAGTTATTTTCCTTCCTGTAGCCAGCTGTCTGCATCTCCCCTTGTGCTGCAGGAGAGACAGTGAGGGGGGAGAGAGCACAGCACCAGCCAGGTTTCCTGTCCCACAAGAAGGACTCTGAATGATGTGCCAGTACAGTCAGGCTCTGCTGCAATGGTGCACAGAACCTCTGGAACAGCTGGATTTAGGATTATTAATGCTTCATAAAGGTGCCCTGGACTTCATCTAGCAACTAGCTGGAGGCATCAGCTGCCCTTTGGGGCTTGCAGTCTGCTCTTCACCTTCCCGTCATTACTGGTGCTGCTCTCATCTGGGTCGTCAGCATTCCAGCCAGGTGAAGGGACTTTCTCTGTCCGGGAGTGGAGGGTGTCTGGCAGGAAGGGCCGGTGTGAGCGCTGGGGAGGATTCCAGCCGTGACCCACCATGGCTCAGGCAGCCAAGCAGCTGAAGAAGATTAAAGATATCGAGGCTCAGGCTCTGCAGGAGCAAAAGGAGAAGGAAGAATCCAACCGCAAGCGCAGGAATCGCTCCCGGGACCGGAAGAAAAAGGTGAGTGGGGCTGGGGTAGGCAGCTCTCTGCACAGATCCCTGTGTTGTCAGCAGCCAAGACACAGAGCAACTTTCAAGGGCAGGTATTTGCTGTTTGCCCTGAGAATTCAGGGGGTTTACACTCAGTCTCATTCCAATTCAAGGCTTTCATGATCTGCCAGTGACAGATTTGCTCTCCAGGGCAGAAACTCTGGCTTGTAGCTTCATGCAGGCGCCTGAAAACTGCTGTCTGTTGGCAGAACAGAGAGGGCTGGAGACGTGCACCCCTCCTAATGTAAGCACTGTATGTATAACCTGCCAATCCCCACCTTCCCCCCATTCTCCGGATGCTGCCAGCATTCTGCAACCAGACAGAAACAAAAGGGGCCCATGGCTAAAACCAGGAGAAAAGGATGGAGAGGGATGGTGACACGTATGGCTGGGTTCCTTCTTGCACCACCCGAGGGGAGGGAGGGAGGGGGAATCCCACACCAAGGGTCCATCACCCGCTGGCCTCAGGCACAATGGGGTGCATGGGGCCATAGATCAGTGCAGACTATCTAGCTTTGCCTCCACCAGGCACGCCCAGGAGCCCTGGAGATGTGCCTGGATGCAGCTTCTCTTTGAAAAGTTGCCTGCCTGAATCTGCTTGCTACCTGCCTCTTGCGGGAGAGGGAATGTGGCCCGAGCACTGTTCTGCCCTTTGGAAGTGTATTTAAATGGGACACTTCAGGGGCCACACAGAGCTTTTAAAGCAGGGCCCTGGGGTATCCGCACTGCACAACCGCAGAGAGCAGCAGTGAGGAGAGAGGTAAACCGAGGCGGGAAATCCCAGGGAGAGCTCTTGTGCCGTGTGAGGTCGGGGCTCAGAGACGTCCCTGTGCCCCCCTTGTGAGGAGCCACAGCTGGCAGCTTGTCAATAGCTGCTCCCAGAAAGGCAACAGTTCCTGACCGTTATCCTGCTGAGATGAAAGGGGCAGCCTGGGCTAACCTGCTCTCCGCTGCGCTGCTGCTTGACTTCAAAGCCCTCCCAGCTGGGCAGCCTCCATCCCACTCTGTATGAGCAGCATGGTGTTACCTAGGGGCTAGCGCAGGGAGCTGGGAATTGGGACTCCTGGGTTCTGCTTCTGCATCTGCCACTGACTCACTTGTGACTTTGGGCAAATTGTGCGCTTCCCCTGTGCACTGCCCATTGTAATGGGGCAAGTTGCTTGGCCCTGCCTGACGGATTCAGCAGGGGCTGCACAGGTTGGTAAAATGCCTGGGGCTCCTCAGGTGCCAGCCGAGGGCAAAGCACCCTTGTTGTTAGTTCCCTGTGAGAGAGACGAGCTCCCCGGCTGCAGGGAGAGACTGTGGGAGTGGGGTGAGGAGCTGGAGCAGGTTGCTAGATAAACACAAGCAAGGTGTAGGCAGAGGAGCTCTGCTCCATGGGCAGGCCAGATCCTATGGCTCCAAAAGAGCCTTGTAATGGGCTGCTTGAGACCTGCGCAGCCCGGAAAGCAGCAAGCAGGGTCCCCTCTGAGTAAGCAGCAGAGTCCTGGTACTGGAGCATCATGGGAGAGGCTCCCTGCAGCAGCTGACATTGCCCAGGAAGCTAAAGGGCTCTCCAAGTACCCGTCTATAGGCAGTAGTTCTAGTGCATGCCTGTCGGGCAGGTGGGAACTGCTTGGCTTGCGGATCTGTGATTACAGTCCTGTGCTAGGCCTCTGAATGGCTTCCCTGGTTACCTTCACTGGGTCCCCTTGGAGACCAGGCCAGGTGCAAGGATGTTCTCTGTGCAGGACTTAATGCAAGTCCATCTGCCAAGCAGTGAATGGCAGCCCTGGGCAGCTGTCTCTCTGCTGGGAGCACTTAGCTTTTACGAGGTCAATGGAGGATTTTATAGCAGTGATCTTTGCAGTCTGGAGACCCAAGGGCCCTATGGTTGGTGGGGGGTGTCTCTCTGGTACTGTGCCCTTTTAAGTGGTAACTGCTTGGTGCATAGACAGGAGGCCTGAGTCTCATTTGCAGCAAGGTCTCTATGGCACGATGGCAGTGCAGTTTACGTTGCCGGAGGGCTGTGAGGGGGGCCTTGGTGCAAATGAGAATTGGAGCCAGGTGATTCTGATATAACAGTTGTTACAACCTCCATCAGCCCCATCACTAGGACTGTGCCTCTTGTAGCAGCAGCGTGAACAGAGACACAGGCCCTGGTGTCTGATTCCTGCTCAGTGGAGCTGGGCTGGAGGCTCCTGGGGTCATTCTGGGTTTCTGGTTTGTGCTTGGGGTTTTCGCAGTGTCTGTCTGGATGTCAGGTTCCTGCCTTTTGAGTCTGTACTGGGCTTTCTGGGAGTCTTGGATTCCAGCCTCTCTGTCTCTCTGTAAGGCCACCTCATTGCCCTCCTTCAAACTCACTTCTGCAGCCATGCCTACAAAACAGTTAACAACTGGATGTCCTGTGACCAGTGCCAGTTATGCTGACCAGTATCATCTCTTGATGTCCTTTTGCTCACCCGTCTCTGTATCTACTTGTCTCTGGCGTTATAAGCTCTTTGGGGTGGGGACTGTCTTCTTCTGTGTTTGTACAGGGCCTAGCAGTGGTGCCTTAGTCTCTGGCTACTGTGATACACACATGGTTATTAATGTTAGCATTAATAATTGAGAGGCCAAACTGGAAACACAGGAACTGACAAAGCGGAGCAGACCAATAGTTTGTCTATTTCAGTACCTTGTTCTGATGGCGACAAGCATCTGATACTTCAGAGGAAGGTGCAGATGTCCCATGAAGAAGTTTCTTCCGAGCCCCTCTCAGAAGTTGCTTTAAGCTCTGGAGCCAGGAGGGTTTTAAATCCTTTAGAATTTCTTTACCTTCTCTGATGTATTGGTGAATATTTTCATTAGCCATATGAGTGTCTAATCCTGTTTGAATCCTGCTAAGGTCTTGGCCTCACTGATATCCAGTGGCAATGAGTTCCACGAGCCAATCATGCATTGTCTCAAAAAAGCTTTTCCTTTTCTCAGTACATTTGTTTCCTTTCAGTTTCATTGTCTATCTCCTTGCTTTTTGTATTATGAGAGGGCGAATAGGCCTGCCCAACTGATCTGCTCTATCCCAGTCATCATTTTGGGCACCTCTCTTGTGTCACCCCCTCATTCATCTCCTCAATAAGCCAAAAGCCCCACCAATGTTTTAAATTTCTTCTCATGATGAAGTCTCTCCAGAACTCTAATAATGTTGTCACCCCGCCTGGATTCCCTCCCTCCTTTCCACATCCTTTTGGAGTTAGGGTGACTATTTCCAAGCATGAGATTCCTGTGGAGGGTGTACCAGGGATTTATACAATGGCATTCTAACATTCTCACTATTATTCTCTGTCCCATTCTGTATACACCCTGACCACAGCTGTGCATTGAGCAGAGGTTTTAGCTGAGCTGTCTGCTAAACAGCTGGGCTGCTCTGAGAGGGTGATTCCAGAGCTGGTGACTTGGGATTTAGGTTGGTATCTTCGTGGGAGTCTGAGTATGGCCCTGGGGAGCTGGATTTCCAAGCACCCTGTTCCATTCACACATTTAGCTGACGTGTTGAACCACAAGACATGTTGATGTCCAGCCAACGTGCCAGTGGCTTTTCTGCCGGCTTTGCTGACAGACAGCCAGGTGTGACACAGAGAGACTGTGAGCAAGGGAAGGTACCAATTAAATATCAATCGCCATTGGAGAAGTCACCAAGCACTGATTGATCAGGCGGGTTGGGACAACTTTCTACTGTTCCTGTCATTGTACCCCAGCTCCAGATTTCCGACAATTCTGTATTTGAAAAACTCATTGGGAGGACTGGAATATCGAGATAAATGTCTGTCAGATTCTGGTGGCTGGGCCGTGTGGGTTTTCTCTGTATTTGGGTGGCTATCGCCATGGGGCAAGGGGTTAACAGACAGATTTGCATTCTCAGCTATGCACTCGGTTCTACAGGTGATTTTCAAGGGTTCTGAGTGGGCCATGGTAAAGGTGAATGGAAAGACCCCTTCCTTTCATTGCATTTTCACTGTGTCCAGTGGGGAGAGATGCCGTGAGAGGTAAACAGCTCTAAATATGGAATCACCACAGCATTTAGGAGATACGGGATAGCTCTTGTAGATCTCCTGCCTCTGCCAGTGACTCGTGGGAGATAGCTCATGACCCAAAGGCAGCCCATTTTAAATCACCCATTTGTAAGAGTGGAATCAATGTAATGTTTTGAGATGGTTGGTGAGTCAGAGTCTGGTATCTCTGTGGGTTGAGTCCATACCCGTAGTACCGACAGACTGTTATCAAGCATGGCTTATTATTATGGCTGTATGTCAAAAAGTGAACAAATGGAGCAGGCCCCCTTTTCAAGGGCACTCCAGAGGTGATGTGGTGCTCAGCAAACTAGGTGCGTAAAAAGGTACAAATGATGTAATATGATTCCTGCACTAACTCTTCCAATCAGATTGGGACCCAGATGTGCATGTCAGCCCTTTATCTAACGTGTGTCGCTATGATGTGATTAAACACATGACAGGGAGGCGGAGGGCCAGCTTCGCCTGCACCTCATGCCGATGGTTAAATGGTTCTGGGTTTCTTGGACTGAGACTTGTTTTTAAAATATTCCTTTTATATTTTCAACAAATTGTTCTCCCCATTAAAAGTTCCTGATGCTGCTGGCACCAGAGTCCCATATTGCTGAGGGGAGGGAGCCGAGGCCTCATTCCAAAGAGCAAAAAGAAGCGGCTTTGTCTGAAGACGGAGAGTAATTGTGCTGCTGAGCCTGTAAGCTCCTTGGGGCAGGAACCTGCCCTTGATGCAGTTTCCGTGAAGCACCTGGTGCCCGTCTGAGTGTTATAAAATAACTAATAATCATAGCACTTCAAAGTAAGGGCAGCAATGCCAATAACGTGCAGAAAACCCCTGTACTAAGAGAAATCAGGAAAAACAGAATTGCCCAGAGAATCTTTATCAACATTTAAATGATCTCCATTATTAGCAGTTGGGAGGTGATTGTAAAAGACTTTCTTCATTCACCCAGTACGTTCAGAGTGAATTTTTGTTTGTTTGAAGTTGACATGTTACCACAGCTATTCCCCTTACTATGTTAAAATAAGTCTACAGAGAATTTAGTGCTGCCAAAATGTTTCAAAGATGACTTTCTGCTCAGTAGCCTCAGAAAATGTAGCTAGAAAAAGAAATGACACCCTCAGAGACAAAAATTCTGATCGAAGTGTCTACGTAAAATGTACAAGATCAAAGAAAATATTATGGTTTTAATCACTATATTTAAGAGCGATCCCTTTTGACTCCCAGGTCCTCCTCGTGAGCCTTTCTTTACCAGTCAAGTAACAGTAAGTGCTCAACAAGGTTATTGAGGTCAAGCAGAGGGAGCTGAGGGAATTCTGAAATCTCTCAGAACGTGGAACTGACTCAATTTTTTTTTTCTTAAAGTGGGAAACAAAGATTAGGCTAGTCATTACTGGCCAGTATCCTGCATACACTCTGATACCAGGCAGTAAAATATGCTCCTGAGCAAGGGCTCCAGAAAGGGATTTTGTAATTTCCTCCTTATACAAACCCTGATTTTATCACCTGTTCCTCTGTGAGTCTTTCTGCAACACAACCCACCTTCTTTTCCAACTAGAAAGAGGCTTAAAAATGTGGGTGCCTAAAACTAGGCCCCTAACTAAGTGGCCTGCTTTTTAGAGGTGCTGAGCACTCACAGCTCTCTTGAAGACCGTGGAACTTCAGTAACATCTGGCTGCATTTTGCCCCGCTTGGCCTAGTTTCTATTTAAGATCCTTTACCTGCAATTTCCTCAGCCCTGTCTCTCCCGTTTGCTTTCAAGTTTGCCCCCAGTTAGCGAGGAGTTAGACTCATAGACTCATAGACTTTAAGGTCAGAAGGGACCAGTATGATCATCTAGTCTGACCTCCCGCATGATGCAGGCCACAAAAGCTGACCCACCCCCTTTCCCTTGACTCAGCTGTTGAAGTCCCCAAATCCTGTGATTTAAGGACTTCAAGTTAACACAAACAATTCCTCCTTGGTATCTGAGACTCTTCTGCCTGTTTTGAAACAGGCAGTTCCCAGGAATTGCTGCTAGATACACCACCCTTAGAACATAAAGGGAGGCAGCATGGGCCAATGGATAGGACATTGCCCTCGGTTCTGTTCCTATATTGGCCACTAACCTGCTGTGTGACCTTGGGCCAGTCACTTCTCCTCTCTGCCTCTGTTTCTCCTCCCGCCCTGTGTCTTATCTACTTAGATGGTAAATTCTTCAGTGCAGGGAGTGTCTGTGACCAGGGATTTGTACAGCCCCCAGTCCAATGGGGTCTCAGTGCAGCTCTAGATGCAAAGGTCAAGCTACTACTACTAAATCCCCCAAAGAAGCTCACTGCACAAAATTCTACTGCACCCACGCTCCTACTTTTCTGCTTCCTGGAGACAAGCAGTGCAGCTTGGGGGCCTGGGGCCACTTTCTGAGCACACGCTATGCTTGCCCCATATTTTGTGTCATGTCCTTTGTCCAGGCTGCAGCAATAAATGCTTTCAAGAGCTGGCTGATGCAGTTACAACCTGGAAGAAATCACCGCAGGAGAAACAAAGAGGGACGCAGCAGGAAAGGGGGACGAGAGATTGTCAGCTGGGATCTGAAATCGGCAGAGAATAGAGTCTTTCATGTGGCAGGAGAAGCCTCTTCCACAACCAAGGATGAGACTATGGGAAGGAACAGAGCCCAGTCTTCGATGAATGAAGTGAAAAGGGCAGAGGGGAGAGAGACTGGGCTGATGGTTTTCCTCTTGTGTAGTGATTAAAGCCCCGTGGGGTCAAACGGTGTGAGAGGTAAGTTGGGGCGAGGCCAGGGGTGTAGGCAGTAGTTCAGAGCTTCGAGGCCAAGGGGGAGGCAGAGGTGCTCATTCTTTGCATATGTAAGAAGCTGCGGGGGGGCGGGGTGTCCTTTCAGGCCATCGTACAGCTGTAACAGGAGAAGCCAGACACCCCGACAGGATCACTTGGTGAGTGCACGAGCTGCTGGAGCGTGAAGCTGGCAGCTGGAGCTCTGCCAATAAAATGACATTGGACCTGTTCCTGTGTGTGCCTGGATTGACATCTCCCAGGGCAGTCAGCGTGTGCTGGGGCTGAGAAAGCCGTGGAGGAAGCAGCTGCAGTGGCCAAAGCCAGAGGGAATGGCCAAGCTGGGGCTGCAGCCTGCTCAGAACACACCCTGCTGTCCCAGAGCACGGCTGGGCCTTCAACAGTTTACATGTTCCTCAGTGGATGTTGGGCCTAGTGAAGACGGCCTCTGGGCTGGGTTCTTGCGCTGAGTGGCAGTGGATCCTGCCACGAAGAAGACTTTATTCGCAGGCACCTGGTGCTGATGCCAGGTTTGGGGCTGTGACGGTTGGCGGGGCTGCATTCCCTGGTGTGTTTCAGAGAGTGCAGCTGCTTTGCTTCCTTCTCCTCTGCTCCTGCCATGGGGCCATGGCTGAGATCTGCAGATTCCCATCAGCTAAACTCCTTCCTGCACTCGTTCTGGCCTGGCACCAATGGGACACCATCGAATGATGCAGATAGTGAGGCAGGTGAGGTCAGGAGAGGCCTCTCTGAGATGATAATGTAGCAGTGTGGGTGCCAGGGCCCTGGGGTTCCTGCCAGCAACCCCCACCGCCACCACACAACAAACGTACTATTCAGGAACACTCCCCCAGTGCAGAGCCAGGGCCCAGACTGGGAGCCAGCTGTGGAGTCCCTGTGCCTGGCCCTGCAAAACCACAACACGCCCTCCATGCACACGGCCTCTTGTGAACTGCAGCTGCGTGGCGGCTGTGAGGACAGATGCCAACTCTGGCTTTTAACTCTGCTTATGCACTGGAGAGATAGGAGAGATTTTCTGTTCTCTGTGAAATGCCCCACCGGAGGCAGAGGGCACTCAGGAGGGCAGAGGGGAGTGTAGCGGTATTGTTGTCATTCATTGTATTACAGGCTCCCGTGTGCTAGGCGCCGTACCGGCACAGGACAGGATGTGCCCTGCCACTTGGGGATAGACAAGACTGACACGCACAGCAAATAGTCCAAAGAACTGAACTTCTTACACTTTCTCCTGTTTCCTCCCACCCTGCCTTTCCCCTCTGTCCAGCTGCCAATCAAACTCCTCCGTGCTCGGCCCCATAGGAGAACAGTCAGCCTGACTCTGAGTGGGGGACAGGAAGGACGACCTGCCCCAGGCTCTGCAGGCCTGAGCGGACTGAGCATCGCCCAGGTCCAGTCTCCGGCTGCTGCCGGAGTTGCAGGTTTTTGACATGTCTACGACCTGATGAGGGCTGTATGTTCCTGAGGTGAACAGGAGCTGCCACGCTGGATCCAAACAGCGGCCTCTCTTCCCAGTCTCCTCGCTCTGACTTGTGTCTGTAGTGGAGGAATCTGAAGACAGTGCAAGAAGTACTGTGGCAGCCAGTGAACGAAGGAGCCACTGTTCCTTAAGCTGCCTTTGTGGATGGTGGCAGTAACCAACTGGCTGGATATTTACTTTTTGCTTCATCCTTCCTTCTCTGACGGTTGCTGTGAAAAGGCTTTTCCCTGCCGAGACCCATGCTCAGGGCTCTGTATTTCTCCGTCTGGGAGCAGCCGGTGCCCAGGAGGCACTAGACTTTGCTCCACCCGTGGGAGTGCCGTGGCGCGATGTTTCCCAAACAGGTCAAGGCGTCTTTGTGCTGCAGGTGCTAGTGAGGCCAGTCACCTGCAGCAGGGTGAACGTTCCGGTCCTGGCAGGTAACTGCAGAGTCGTGGGTTTGTTTTAAGTAGCATTTCTTTTTAAAGAGTTTACACTACAGTACTGGGGGCAAAGCAGGGCACATGAAGTGATCCAAGCCTAGATGAGCAGGAGCCAAGTGGGATAAGCAGCGGCGTGAGGAGAGAGTGGATGTGGCTCAGTATTCAGCCACTCTGGGGCACCGATGGCATTCACTCACTACTGTGTGGTTGCTCAGCTGCAGATGCTCCAGACAAAGATCTAGTGGAAGGGCTGTTCTTGGCCCTGGTCTACGGTTACCTGGTGAATTAAGCAGCTTCTGCCTCCATCCCTGGAGGAAAGTGATTTCCACCTGGGGAGCAGCACAGCTCCCGTGATTGCTCTGCTGGCAGCAAATACAAGACTAAGGGCTACAGTCCTTGTTTCCTTAGGAATTAGAAACTAGCAAGCACCCAGGAGGATAAGGTGCTGGAGAAGGTAGTGGGTCCAGGGCTGCTGGAAAGAGACCCCTGCCTGCACCAAGGCCCAGCACTTCGCCTCCCCTTTGCTGGTTCTCCCCATTTTGGCTCTTGGGTTTGGCTGCCTCCTTTGGCACAGGGATCAGCATGTGCCTGCAGCTGAGGTTGAGGCCTTCCTGGCATGCACTTGAGAGCAGCCTGGCTTCTGAGAGCAAGCTGAAAGGGGAGTGGGACCAGCTGGCTGCCCCAGGGAGGGCAGGGCTGGGGGGCTGCTTCTTGAGACAACCCCAGTGAGAGCTAGGCATGGGCCTGGGAGGTTCTAGGCGCAGCCCAGGCTCAGGGCAGGGTTGATACCATATCTTCTGAGGCAGCACCAGCGGCCATGGCTGTGGAAAAGGGTAGTTCTGTGATTCTGCTAGTGTGATGCGAGGAGGGGACTGAGCTGGGCACTCTGGGCTCGGTGCATTCCCAGAAAGGCTCCTGGTGTCAGCTCTGTGTGAGTGCGACGTGACGAGTGTCGGGGACATGGTGAGCTCTGTATCACAGAGGGACCTGGTAACCTCTGAGGGCAGGATGAGGTGTCTGCCACGACCCTGCTGTGGAGAGGCGGGGCTGGGGGAGATGCAGCAGGGGCTATCACAGAACCTGCCAGACCAGATCCTGCTCAGACCCTGTGCAGAGTAGGGATCATGGGTAAGCTTGGATAGAGCGCAAGCATTAGCTGGATTCTCAAAAGGAATTTGCAAATCCTTAATCATTTCTGGCTAACCTAGGTGTGAGCACCAGCACCAAGCAGTGCAACCTGCTGCTAGCACCATGCAGTCCTTGGAATGGTGAGCACTTGGCTGTAGGTGACTGACTGTCGCTTCAACCACAGGAGTGTTGGTGAACACGGGTGAGAGGGGGTGAGCCGTAGTGCGTGTGCTGCAGCGGGATGAGCTTGCTGCTACGCAGAGGTGGAGGGGCTGCGGGGAGAAGTGAGCCCTTGTCTCAGGTGGACAGGGCACGCAAAGGAGTAATGCAAGGTGATGGTAACACTCCAGGCTCCTCTTTTACAGTGCCGGATGAAGCGAGTCCCATCAGGGTTCCTGAGGATGACGTAGGCTGCACAGCAGGAAAGGTCAGCCCCTCTGACTGGGGAGGCTCAGTAAATATGCAGTCTGCGTTTCAGGCTGGGCTGGGGTGCGAAGGGGCTCTGTGTTCTGTGAGGAATGACGACTTGCTGTAATGCAGTTTATGTGCCGAGTCCTGTACAAATGGAGACTCTGTCAGGAGTCAAGCTAGCATCGGTGCTCGGTTTTATTACCTGCCACTGCAGGCTGGGGCCTATAAAGGTTTCCTGCCTCCCCAAGCCAGCTGGTCTCCAGCTCTCTCTCTGGCTTGCAGGAGGAGACTCATTCAAACTCACCCTCAACTAAACTCTTTGTCCGATTTCACACACTGCTGTTCACAGTCACCCTCTGGCCATTTCCATTAGGCTGCAATGCTGGTTATAATGGAAGCATCTGTGCTCCCAAGGTCTGTATTATATCCAGTGACTGCGTTAAGTACGGGGGTGGGGGTGGGTGGCCAAGAACGGGATTGCAGGACGGGAGAGCAGTGTAGAAACTAGACCACGCTCTGTCCTCCTCGGCAGCCGTTGGTTAAGGAGGCTCGTAGGTATTCAGGACACGTGCGTGGTGCTGTGAATATTGCACTGCGCATGGGACACTGGCCTCTTTCAGAGACTCCGTTTGTTCAGAAGATTAACACAGCTTCTGGACAATTATATAGTAGCAAAAACTTCACTGCTGTTTGCCTGCTTTCTCCTCCATCCTTTCCCTGCTTTTCAGAGCACGGGTGGTGCCTGGGAAGTGCCCATTGGAGCCATCACCTCTCTCACAATGCAAACTACAGGTATAAGGGCTATGTTTTACTCAGGAGCTCAGTCTCTCTCCTTGTAACCAGTTGTCTGCAAATGCTGAGGTGTTTTCTGAGTGGAGAGCAGCTTGTCCCGTGCTTCGCTCGCCAGACATTTGAGAGCAGTAACGGACTAGGAGCCTGCTTCTTTGTCCTTTTCATCCTGACATTTTCAGTCAGCAGTGAGCCAAAGTGCACAGGATGGTGTGAGGGGAGAGAGGAACCAGCTGGTGGCTAAAGCCGGAGCAGAAAATAGGTGGTCTGGCTGGGAGGGATGTCGGCTCACACCTGACCCCCACCCTGCGGGACTTAGCCAGTGTTTGGGAGGAGGGGGCCCAAGGAGGAGTAGTGATGCCAATCTGCATTGCTGCTATGCAGGCTGTTCAATTATTCAGGTAATACTGGGCTCCAGTATGCGCCTGGTGAGCCTGCCAGAGATGAGGGGATTGGACAGCGAGGGGAGAAATGTCTAAAACCTTGCAGAGTTCAGGAATCTGATTGTGGAGTAACTCCTGGTCCCTGGGCAGCACCCATCCCAGCCAGGTGCTTGCCCCTATCCTGCACCCCAGTCAGCAGGGCCAGGATACCAGCCCAGCCCTACTCGCAGACCCTGGTGTCTCATGCTGCAAGGGGGACAAAGGGAGATGCTGTGCTCTGAAGGACCCATGTGTGCGTGTGCAGGGCTCTGCGTTTGCCATAGAAAGCTGGCTGCAGGTCACTGCTGCTGCTGCAGAGACACGGCAGCCGGAGTACAGCTCAGAGGAAGCATTTACAGAATGCTAAAATTAGAAGTTTTGTTTGAATTATGCTACTTTGGTTTAATTGCCTAAGTATGTCAAGGTTCTTCAGAAACCGACCCGTTCTGCCAGCCAGGAGCCCCACAGAGAGCTTGGTACAGGAATGGGTCAGTTATTAGACAGGCTTCTGGGCTCATTGCCCCATTTACATCTAGGCAGCAGCCTTGCTTGCAGCTCTTGACAAGACCCTGATAACGTCTTGCCCTGGGTAAGAAGATCATTGATGTGAGAAGCTCATGTGGGCACAGAGCTGCAGCGCTTCAATGCTCGCCATGGAGCTCACGGCATCCTGAGGGCTGGGGAGTGTCTGACAAACACCTCGGTATAATGGGACTGCACAAAGCTCCAGAACCTTGTGCAGATTCACGCTCCCTTTCTGCCGCTAAGCCACATAGTGTTTTCAGCCATAATGCAGCTGGGAGCAGCAGAATTCTAACTCCCTTTCCATTCAGGGGCCAGGATGCTGGTGGATTTTGCTGAGTGGCAGAAATACGCATGCAAGACCCATAAATCTCATTGTCTATGCCTGTGCAGGGGCTGGGAGAGTAGGGGAACGGCCTAGTAAATTTGGGGTTTCCGAACACTCCAGTTCCTGGGATTGTTAGTGAAACACAATCGACAATAGAACCAAAACACCAGGTATTGAGCAGAGTCTGGGGAGGTGGAGGGAGAGAACATAGCAGCAGGGGAACCTTTAGACAACAGCCAAGGTTTCTATATTTATACAGAGAGATGGGGGGGGGAGAGAGAGAGAGAGTGAGTGTGTGTGTGCGCACGCATGTGTCCAGGTCATTGAAAAGGCTCATGTTTCAGCAGAAAGGTACTGCAGCAAGGCAATGAGTGGGCATGCAGGTTCTGTCCTTTGCTGCAGTGTGGTGACAGGCCTTGCACAGGACCTGGCGGGGGAGGGGTTGCATGTGCATGCTAGCCAGGAAATGCAGAGTGCTGAAACCTCCTGTGCTTGCGTATTGCTGTATGTTGCCCACTGCTCTGCAGTTCCTACAATATAATAATAATAAGAAATAATCTTGCATCTATTCAGTGGCTCTCATCCAGAAGAATGGGACCCTAAGGTATTTTTCAGCTAATTTGTGTATCCAGGGGTCATTTTATTTCTTTCATGCAGCCACGTCTGGGTAGGAGCACAATGCATCTTTCTCAGCACCTGCAGATTAGAACAAGCAATGAAGAATAGGATAAATCCCAGTACAAATCTGTTGGCAGGCATGGTGGGGTGAGCTAAGGACATGGTGGAGATTATATATCGTCCTTCCCTAAGAACTTTGTGTGACATACATGCTGTGAGGCAGCACAGCTTTCCTCTGCCATGCACGTGTCACTAATGGCTCTGGACATCAGAGAGGTTTGTGATTAGTATCTCTAGGTTCTTATACCACATTTATCCCATGGTATCTGGGTGTTCCATGGTATTTGAGGCCTTCAACCCAGCAGAACAAATGCCTGGATTCAGTGTGTCCTTCTATGGGATGTGGCCCCAGGCATGGCCAGCTATCTGGGTGATTCACTAGGGTGGGGTCCCCTCTGCATTCTCACTTCAGGGAAGTTGTGAAGACACGCAGGCCCTGTGGTTCTCCCTAGCTCCCAGACTGGCTGACACCTCCTATCACCACACAAGATCTCCTGACATCTTGGCCTAGAAGAGGCAGACCTGGAGGGCTCTGCTGATAGCAGTGCACTCTTCAGAGGTTGAGGATAATAGTCTGAGCCCACGTGCATTGTTGTTTAAAACGAACAGCCTGCAGCAAGCTCTCCTTCTTCAGAAGTGCTGCAGTCTGTCCAGTGATGGCCTCGAGCCAGTGTGCTGTGCTGGGAGGAAGAAGGGGAGGGGAAGGAGGATTGGTGGTTCATGAGGCACACTGGGTCCTTCCCTTGCTAGTGTGTGGCTCTGAGTCCTGTTATTTGCCTGGTGGGATGGAGCCCTTGGAGTCCATTGTGCTAACGCAGGGGGCGCTGGACAGTTTTTAAAGCGTGTTGTTCACCTGCAAGATGATGCTGGCTCCTTCTGAACGATCAGGTAAAGCTCTCGTGAGGCACTCTTGGAGTGACTGTGTTATCACTTTCCGAGCTAACCCGTGGCCATGCTACTGGAACAGGCAGCCTATTGCTCTGCAGCATGGGGTGTTCTCGTGGCAATATTGGTGTTTGCATAGAAATACGTTCTTGGGGGGCTGCTGTGGTCATATATAAAACTTGACTGACTCAGCTTGCCAGGCGGTCTGGAGTGGCTCACGCACATGGGTGCCAACTTCAGGGTAGACTGTTACAAACGAGGGCACAAACTCCCAACTGGCTGTTGTTCTTTAATTAGATTTCACCAGCCAAGTGTCAAGTGTGAACTCCTCACGCACTAGAACAGCCTTAATATGGCATTACAGACAGGCCCCGTGGGCACTGTCTTTCCACCCAGGTGAGCCTGCCTTTTCGACAGATGGTCCCTTACACCAAAAATCACCGTGCTATTCAGGTAACTCCCAGTCCAAAGGACCAGTCACTTACCCAGGTCAATTGCACTTCAGCTCACACACCAGAGACAGTGTTTGTAGCCAATCCTGTAATAACTAAAGATTCACTAACCAATGAGAGACAGTCTGAGGTTCTAAAAGACAACAGAAGCTGCTGTAATGAGCAAACTGTATATGTCTTTAGGGCTAACCCAAGTTAAGCGTCTGGGGATCCCTTGCTTATGCTTAGAAGTACATCCCTCTCCAGATTCCAAGCAGCATAGTGATAATAATTTCTTCTTCACAGGGATTTTTATTCCCTTCCCCCAGAGTTCAAGCTGTGGGGGCGTGGGGAAAACAATCAACAAAGTCTTTTGTCCATTTATGTTGCACAATGGTTTGTCAGGAGTCTATAGGCCTTCTTTTGTTGGGCAGGAAATTACAGCTCTTGTGGTAAAGTAGGATTCCACACTTGGCAATGCTTCTCTCCTGACTGTGGGGATTACCAATTTCATCGCAAACATTTAAACACCTTATCACACGGGGCACAGAAATTATAAGTGTGATTGATGCCAGCAGCAACTCACAAAGATTTCCTAAAGTCCAAACACTGAACACATCTATCTAACTCTGATCCCTATTTTAACAATACTAACACACACTTGCAGGGCTGGCTCTAGGCACCAGCAAAACAAGCTGGGGCTTGGGGCGGCACATTTTTAGGGGCGGCATTCTGGCGCTGGCCATGCCGCCCCTAAAAACGTGCCCTGGCTGCCCTAACTCACCTCCGCTGCTGCCGCTCGCGCGCCGCTGCTCGCCCTCCCTCCCAGGCTCTCAAACCCGGGAGGGAGGGGGAGATCCCAAGTGGCCGCGGCGCGCGAAACAGCTGATTCACGTGCTGCGGCTGCTCGGGATCTCCCCCCTCCCTCCCGGGTTTGAGAGCCTGGGAGGGAGGGGGAGATCCCAAGTGGCCGCGGCGCGCGAAACAGCTGATTCACGTGCCGCGGCCGCTCGGGATCTCCCCCTCCCTCCCAGGTTTGAGAGCCTGGGAGGGAGGAGGAGACACCAAGAGGAGGCAGGGCTGGGGATTTGGGGAAGGGGCGGAGTTGAGGCGGGGCCGGGGGTGGGGTAAGAAAAAAACGGGGGCGGGGGGCGGCCAAAATTGTTTTTGCTTGGGGCGGCAAAAATCCTAGAGCCGGCCCTGCACACTTGAGCCAGACTGGCTTCCAGCTATGCATGTGTCAATGTTCAGTGAGGCCTAGGGGCCTTGTCATGAGCTGGTGCCTGGTCTGCCAGCATCACACAGATGTTTAAAATGCAGAGCCCTGAACATGCGCTAGTTCCCATTTGGTCCTGTTGTCCTTTACAACAGTGTGTAAAATGAAGCTGTTTCTAAATTACTCAAGTTCCAAAGTCTCAGAAATGACTAGTCTTTTGGACACCTGAGAGAGACTAAACTGGTTGGAGGAAATGATGTTTAGAAACTCAATTTCCACCAGGCTAAGACAGTGAGAACAGGTTCCAACATGAGGCAAATTCCTACAACTGAGATGTGCTTCCTCTTGCAGATCTGACATAGGGATTACAATGATGGGGCAGACTAATGGGCTGGCCTGGGCTGTGTCATACGTCTATCAGTAGTTTTTGTCAGATGCTTCTGAAGAGAGCAGGGAAACCCTATAACCCATCTATTTATGAGTGTATGGGGAGTGTACTTTCTCAGCCTCGCTGGGGATCAGTAGTGCCTGCCGCCTGGTGACTGAAAGCTCTGGCTGTATTCAGGCTAAGGGCATTGCAGAGTCTTGTGCTTATACACATCTAAGCCCTTTCTAGGTTCATGCTGTATTATTTGCCTCAATAATATCCTTCTGCAGTGAGTTCCATGGGTTTAGTTGGGGTGCAAAACTTGAACAGTACTGTTAGCTGAGCTTGCAGAACTCCGTCATTCAGTTTCTCCCCATCTGCTCATTCTTGTCTCTGCCTGATTAACCTCATGGTAAGGCAAAGTACTCCAGTTTAACTGGGTGGGGCCAGTGGCAGATTGTCACCACCACTTTCAGACTTCTGCAGCACTGAGATTGCAGGAAGAGCAGCCGCAGTATCGCAGGATGAGGGAAGGTGTAAAATGCCTGCTGGGCACTGGAACCCAGATACACCTGGGACTTATCCCCATTAACAGCAAGAGTACGCTTCTCAAATGTACCAAACCAGTGCCTTCAAGACAGCAGCGACTTGATAGGGAAGGGCAGGTTCAAAGGCATGTAAGCAAGGGAGCAACCCACCTTATTGCTAAGACGTTTGATTTTAATATGGTTACCTGCTTTTTTTTCATTCCTGGAACATCGAATGAACAAGGATTCCCCCCAGCCAGTGCTCTTAGCACAGCAGCATGGTGGCAGGTGTTCTCACCATCTTTCTACCAGCACCTGCCAAGGGATCTTAGGTCAGCAGTACATGGGGCAGAATGAGGGAACTGATTCTGCCACTCCCAGTGCTGCTACCTGCTCTATGGGTAATAGAGGATTTCAGGACGGATGCTTGGTATCATCTGCTAGCACTACACTCATCCTGGGGAGAGAGGACTGGACAGAAGCTGAAGGGACAAGCTAGCTTGATCAGCAAAATAACCTACCTCTAAAAGAGAACAGGGCCAGGCAGCTCAAGCACGTGAATCAGAGAGACAGAATCTCGGTCAAAGCAGAGTCATGCTCTGGGAGCTCTGGGCAGCCACAATCTAGCATTGCTCCAAGCACCTGAGTTCAGACCTGGGCGATGCCAGTCTGAGGGCAGCTGTGGAGTGCTCAGAAGCTGCCAGTGTAATTGGCATTCCCTTTGCCTTATGCTGGAGGCACTAGACACGTGAAATGCACGTTCCTTCGGAGCAGACTCGCTCTCCTCTTGCCACCTGGGGCTGGCAGCTGCCTGGTTCCACACGTGTCTCGTGCTGCTCCCAGCAGTCTGTGCACTGTCGAGTGTGCAGAGAGAAGGGCTGGTGCTTTACCGC
Source organism: Chrysemys picta bellii (assembly GCF_011386835.1). NCBI lineage: Eukaryota > Metazoa > Chordata > Testudines > Emydidae > Chrysemys > Chrysemys picta. The sequence continues at coordinate 164,536,282 of NC_088792.1, read as the reverse complement.
AAACATCCTGCAGCCACGGTGAGATCAATGGAAGTTTTGCAGCAGGCCTGGGCCAGGAGTTCCATGCAGAGTAGGCCACGTGTGGCACGCTGCTCTCTGTATACGACACTGACGGGGTCAGCGCCTGAGCCTGAAAACTGCCCAGTGCCTCGTGGGAGGCACTGAGCATTCTCACGGAAGTCAGCGGAGGAGCTCGTCGTCTGGCAGGGCTTGGTCTCTAGCTCAGCAAGGAGTATCGTGTGCTAGGATGGAGCTCTAATCTCCCTGAACCTCAGCGGTGTTTCCAAGATGGTTAGATGCAATCTGGAAATTCTGTGCGGGTCATGGGCTGTCAATAAATTGATGATGTTGCCCTGGGTTGGACAAAGTTTGGGTGCCCTGTGCTAAGGCATAGGTCTATAGTTTGTTAAACTAGCCAGTCCTGATAGATCATACAGGGAAAAGGGGGGCTATCTGGTGGAGGAGAGCGCTTCAGGGCTCCTTCCTGAGTTTTCAATTTAATGCTCCTGTGCAGACATGGGAGAAGCCTGAAGTGGGTAATGTGCTTTTTGTCCTCTTGCTTACAGCTACAGCCACTGCCATTAACTCCCTGCCCCTTTCTAGCCAGCGGCTGCTTCCTGCACATCATCACTCCTAGCCAGCAGAGGGTTACTGGGATATAATTCTTGTTTGCTTAGTGATTACAAGGGAAACAAAAATTCCCAAAACATATCCATCTGGCATGTTTATGCTTAAATGAAAACATGAATACAGTAGATATGAAAACCATTGATGTCAATGGGAGCTGCTGGGTCACTGCAGAGCTTTAGAGCAGTTAGGTACGTGCCTAAGTATGGATTTAGGAGCCTACTTGCATCTGAAGAAGTGAGGTTCTTACCCACGAAAGCTTATGCTCCCAATACTTCTGTTAGTCTTAAAGGTGCCACAGGACCCTCTGTTGCTTTTTACAGATTCAGACTAACACGGCTACCCCTCTGATACTTTTGGCCAAGATTTTCACAATCAGGTGTCCGAAATGTGTATATATAATATAAACTTGTGTGTTTTATGGAGGCTGTGGAAACTATATACTCAAGTATATGCAGCTTATGTGTATGTTTATGGAGGCTGTGTATTGGAAGGTATAGAGAGGAGGGATAGGAATTATTTAGGCTTATCCTAAGGCCATCACGGGGTAAGGGGAAGAAATTAAAGAAAGGGAAATTGACACTGAGCACAAGGACATATTTTAACTGTGGAGCAGGTTCGGAATGAAAGGGCTCAGATCCTCATAACTGGTATCATTTAGGACTGTGGAAAATGTAGAATACATTAAAACGTTTGAAGTGTTTGCAGGAGCCCGGATGTGTAAAATTCTCCCTATAAGGGTGCTCAGATTATGGCTTATCGAAGGTTCACTGTTCACTGAGTATATTTCACACATGCTGCTAACATTACACATTGGAGAAGCAGGGTTACAAGACTGTCTGTCCAGCCATAACCTATGTATTCATTAAACCACTACAGCAAACCTGATCAAACAGTTGGGAAATGAATCCTGTGGTAACTGAAGAGCTGTGTCTGCAAACTGCAAGATGTTTGGATTCTGAACCCTATGACAAAGCAGCGGGAGACCCAGGCTTGGTCTCCACTACCAACTTATGTAGGTATAGCAGCATCGCTCAGCGACATAGTTCTACTGACCCAATCCCCACTGTAGCTGAAGCGAGAAGCTCTGCCATCAGCGTTGGTGGCGTCTTCAATAAGTGCTGCTGTTGCACCAGTGCCGCTGCAGTGCTGTAGGCATAGACAAGCCCTTAGTCTCCTTTCCTTTGCAGAAGCATTCCCAATAGTGTTTTGTTCCAAAGCATGAAGCATGATCAGCAGAAGGCTCAGTAATGCCAGTAGTAACAAAACTTATTTCCCCCTCCACTTCTCAGTGTGCGCGTTCTAGTGAGATGTGCTTCCCAGCCCTGAGCTGAGCAATTGGCTTCCCCTTTTCCTTTAAAGGGAATTCAAAGGAATGCAAAGGTTGAGTGACTGGGTTCGATTGGTAAGTTAATTCTATTAGCAGGTATAAACATCCACAGCCTTTATTGCATCACAAGGATGCTCAGTCCCTTCCCTGTCCTCAGTTAAAAGGCAACATTACCTTCCTGTTCAGAAACATTGAAAGACACACTCAAAGGGTTTGGCTTAAAATGTGATTTATGGCTGTGTGGATGAGCTTTGAAAGCAAAGCCCTGCCCGTGGGGTTATCAGAGCTCCTGTGACGCTTTCCCCTTTTAACTCTGCTGCTTTGCCCAAACTCCACCTCAGGTAATTGTATTCTGCCTCCTTCGTTCCTTCTGGAGTTGTCACTGGAGACTGGCTTATTGAATTGCTGTGTGGTGTTTCTGTGGGCTGTTTGAAGGCTATTTCTGCTTAGCCTAGAGGTGGCTGCTTTAGTTCAAGCACGGGGCAAATGATCCTTAGCGCCTGCTTTGTAAGAGGGCTGAGTCTTTGCACTGTGTGGATGAACGCGGCGATAGACGTGGCAGAGGTTAGTACATGTGAGTTTTCTCTTGCTCCATTTCAGGTTCATGTTTTGAAGCTAATTTTGGCTGCATTTAGAATAAAGATCTTGCTTAGGAACATTTTAAAAATTGAAATAAATAAATAAATGCCCCTCCTTGCCCCCCCCCCCCCACAGGCTGTATGGATCATCCCAGCCAGTTAGAGTGGGGAGGGGTGGGAGTGGTTCATGGATCAATGTCTGCTAAGGTTTCTTGGTGCTGACAGCTTTGGTTTCATACAGAGCCTTGGGGAGTCCTGGAGTTAAACACTACATGAAAATTTGGCTTTGAAGGCAAGCAGTTTTGCAGGCCTTTTAAGCTTGAAGGTGTTCGCATAGCACAGGGGGTCTCTGTAGAGCTATCTCGCTCTTCGGAGAGGAGATCAAACTGCCTGCTTTTCCTGGGGCTCTCAGAGCCTCTTTGTCACTTGGGATCCTTCCTCCTCCTCCCTGCTGCAATGGGAGACGGAGGCAGGTCCACACCACATGCTGCCTGGCATTGCTGGTGTTTCCACTGCCTGTGCTGGCACCCGTTTGGCTTGCATTGACTCCTCTGGAGTAGGTGCCCTCGTGGAGCCCCACTCCCAGAGTGGCACAGCAGTCACAGTGTTAATTTGAAGTAATGCCATTTCATCATTTCTGAATCATGTAATGGGAGATTTGTTAGTAATAACCCAAGTTAGCCTGCAAGCCCAGCTTGTCAGGTGTTCCATTTTAACCCGCCCGGAGGGGCGGTGGGGGGGGGCGCTGGAGTGCAGGCCCCAGAGTGCTCCGTGCAACGGCCTGCTCGGGTAGGCGGGGAGGGGGCTGCCTGTGGGTAGGTATTTGCTGCTGTGGGGGACCACCCCTGTCAGCAGGAAGGGCAGGTGCATCCTCATGCCTGCCAGACTTCAGTGCCATTTGACACGCTTTAAACGGATCATCACATCAAAGGCTGGCAAATCCCCACTCTGGCGTTGCCATGGCAGCGACAGCGGCTCCCAGGACTTTCATGTTTCTCAAGCAGGATTTTGTAGGCCTGGCTCCTTGGGGCTGTCCTCCCCACCCAACCCCTGTGCCAGCATCCCCGCTAAGCTGTGTTGTAATGGCGCCTCCTGCCGGTAGGCACTGCACACTCATCAGTGTCTGGTGCACGGAGAGCTCTGTCATCATGAGATGTGCTCCGGGGCTCCCCCTCCTCCCATGGCTGCTCCCACCTGGGGGCAGGGCTCCCTATGCGAGGACAGAGCCTTTAATTGCTTTTTGTGTGAAGCCCTTTGAGGTCCTGGGGCGACAGGTGCTGTGCACATGCCATACGTTAGCATTACTACAGCAGAGATACCGATAGGCCTGTTCCTGGCGATACGGATATTACTGTTACCTCCAGCTAGTTGAAACTCTTGTGTTTGCTTGGACCAACTCCAGACCCTCACTCTCCTCTGTTGTAACTGCCACTGGGAATTCAATATGCCCTAGCAAGATCTCTTGTGGGTGCTTCTGGCACCCATCACTAATCACCTCCAAGGGGATATGGGAATCAGAAACCCTGTACACCTTTCCCCTGGAATAGCCGTGGTGAGCTGCTTAGCGGCCCCTTGAATCTGAGTGGGATGCGCTCTTTGGGAGAGCACTGGTGTGCTGCTTGTTCAGCTCCTGTTTCCCTGTATTTCTTGTAATCAGCCGTCAGTTACATCTGCTGGCCCAGTGGGGTCAGAAACCATTTATGGCTGTCGGGAGATACAGCAGTACCACCAGGTACCATGTGTCTCACCATTGTTCACAGGAGTTACGGGGTAGTTACCATGATAGAAGTTTCTGTGAATAACTTGAATTAATTACAAACCCATCTGCTCTGGCTCGTCACTGACACTGTGTGCACAAGATACTAACTTCCCCTGCTTCTGTAGAGAAGTATTTCTGGGTCCAAATTCATATAAAACTTTATTTTATAGAGACCAGGCCTTCAATTCAGACAAATAAAGACTTCCTGCCCGCCTAGGCCCTGTACTGACCAGATCAATATTAAACAAGAGGCACAAATTCTTAGTTTACTCTAATATCCATTTAAAAATTATCAAAAATCAAATAACTTGATTTCTGGCTTCCTGCAGACTGGAATTGCAAAGGATGAGGAGGCAGTTAGGTGCCCATTTGCAAAACCAACTTGTGTGCCTTACTCTCTCAGCTCCTCTGAAACTCCCAGCCTTAGCAGATATAGACTGTTGCCTTTTTCCATTTCCCCAGAGGGGACTGGCTATGTCTCTCTTTTCCCTGGCACTCTTCTTCCCTTCTCAGCTCCCCTCTTGTTTTTGCAGTGTTATTCTCCTCTCTGCCTCTTCTGGAGTTTCTCTTTGGTCTGGTCTACACTAAGGTTCATAATGGAGGAAGCGGTAGTAGAGAGAAGGTGTCGGCAGCTGCTGGAATATTAACTGCTGTGTTATGAAGACCTGGACAACACTGTGTGAAAAATCCCAGCGCCCCCTGGAGTCCTGTCTATACTAGGGCTCCTGCTTTTGCTGCCAGTGGTGGGTACCCAGAAATATTGTAGATTCTGATGCTGAATTACATGCCTAATCTGTGGTGCTGGCTGCATGGAACCTAGTGCCATGAGCCTGGTCTGGGGCTTCTCACTGGGATAGGTTGGCATGAGCAGAGACAGGGCCAGGAGACCTACTCGGGGCATTTTGAGACCAGCCGCTTGGGGAGTTGGAAAATCCCTTCCATCGCTGCAGGAAGCATCTACGCTCTGGTGCTACAGCACCATAGCTGCATGGTGCTGCTGTGGTGCCCACAGTGTAGATATACCCCCGGGCTTTGCTTGTAGGCATGTCTCTTTCTGTGTTTTCTACATCGTAAATGCTTGAGCTTGGCTGCTGACTGCAGCTCTCGGGGCACAGGCCTTTCCGCGGGCTGCTTCTCCTTGTCCACGTTTTCACACCTGCCAATCAGCTCTTTCCCCTCCTTCCTTCTGCCTTTCCCAGACTCCAGCAGGAGTTAGCTCCGAATTGGGGAGCAGAGCTCCCTCCTCCGACCGCAGGTCCCCGCTGAGCCCACAGGACATTTCCCATGGAGACTGCCGTCGCTACCTCTGGACGCTGCTCCATACAAGCCCTCCGGGTGTGGAGCAATGGCCTCGGTGTGTCGCCTGCCTCCTCTCCCATGCTGCGTAAGGGAACATCCCTGGTGCTTCTGGCTCTCGCTGGCATGTCTCAATGCAACACTGAGTTGCTCAGAACAGCCTCACCAGCTGGGGTGTGGTCCAGCAAAAGCTTTCTGGAGGGGCGATGGGAACCATCCACCCCATTGCCCTAGCTGGGTGCCTCTGGTCCTCTACACATTCATGTTCACCTTCCTGGGGCTTCTATGCCTGTAAGTAATTTTTCTGGTTCCCTGCTCCCATGAGGATGCCCCTCCCTTTCTGTTGTTTGGGGGTCTGGCCCCTGGTTGCAGCTGCTCTGCTTTTCACCTGCAACCCAGTTTCCCTGAAGAGCCTCCTGCCCTGCCAGCCCTTTCTGAGCTGTAGCTGCTCAGTCTCTGCTCAGCCTGTTCTGGGGCTGCGAGGTAACAAACCTGCCCTCACTGCAGAGGCGTTTCACTTACTGGTTCTGCTTCTCTAGTTCCCCCTTGTGCTCTTCTCTCTCCAGGGTAAGGCTCAGCCAGGGGCACAGGCAGGAGTGCTGTGGGGTGCAGATGGGAGCCCCAAAGGGCCCAGGTGGTTACAGCAGAGCTCTGTAATGGCCCGGAGGGACACAGATTGCCCCTGGAAGCAGCAGTGCGGTGTTACCTACAGCAATGACTCAGGGTGCCTACAGCGCCTGCCTCTGGGAATGTGCCTGGCCTGGTACCTAACATCCAGAAGGTCTTAGAGTCCGCAACAGCTGGAGCAGTCCCCACAGCAGCCTGGGCTGCAGACCTTTCTACGCTATTGAGGATGTTTTTCAACAGCAGAGTCTCCTGTGAAAGGTCCAATTCTGCAGGTTCAATAACCTCCAGTTTCTGGGAAAGTCAAGTTCTCGGCAAATCCAGGCTGCAGCATATTGCAGCATTTGCTTGGAAAACAGAACATTTTTCACCTCGCAGACTTGGGCCAGATGGTGCAGGGCAGGAGGGCAGGAGATGCAGACGCAGTGCTTGTCAGAGACATGGCAAGCGAGGCAGTAGGCAGGGATGGAAGGTTTTGGTTTGAAATCAGTGGTCCAAATCTTGCTCCTCCTTTACCCCAATGCAGTCCCAATGGTGACAGTGCATGAACTGGTTTTAGTAGCAATGGAGTTCCTTGAGACATAGGGGAGACCAGAACCCAGCCACGTGTATGCAATGTGACTTAATCAGAGCCCTGCTGGGTCCTTCATTGCTCTCTGCTGGAAGCCTCATTTGTTCCTGCTACACACCAACCCTGCCCCTGCACTGAAGTGAGAATAGACAAGGGAGACAGGGTCTATTCTAATCTTTACCAGGGTTCTGTTCAAGCCTTCTCTAGAGGTTAGAGCAGGAGGCAGGGGGTCAGGACGCCTGGCCTCTAGTCCCAGTTCTGCCTCTGACTTTCTGCTGGGCAAGTCTCTTTTCCTTGGTGCCCTTCAGTTTTCCTGGTTTGCCCTAAACTGAGTCCAGAATAAAAATGGGGAGAGAAATGCTTCCCTTTACAAGGCATCATTGACTTCCAGATGAGCTGGACGCAATGGTTCTGAGCCTCAGGGGGCTGGGAGCCTCAGGGAGCTGGGCTCCGAGTGGGTCTGTTTGTTTACTGAGGTGCAGGGAATGATGGTTTTTAAAGGGTGTTGTGTGTGACACAGGGCTGGGGACTGGATAAGCACATGGCTGGTTGGACGTCTTCCCTCTTTCACTCCTATCACAGCTCTGAGCTCCCCAGCCTTGATGCCTTTCTGTGAACTCTGGTCCTTGCCAGAGCGCACTCAGAACCCGTCCCCACGTGGAGGTTAGTCACAGGACCCCTGCCTCCAGGAAGATGCTTCTTCTCTTGGGGCTGCTCTGGGCCTGCTAGGGGTTCCTCCTCCATCGGTGCGCCTCCGACCTTTGCCCCTTACCCTAAACTCACTGTTTTTCTTTGGCCTGGGGAGATAAGGAAGCAAAGTGCGATCGCTGCCCCTACTGTTCCACTGATGTCTTCCTGCTGCTGCAGGGCAGTCTTTCAAAGTGCTGCAGGAAAAACCCTCTGGCTGAGGGTCCAAGAGCTTTGTTTTCAAGGGTCTGAGCAAGAGTTAACATGCGACTAGCTGGCAGTTGAGCTGCAAGAGTCGTGCAAGGAAGTGGCACAGGTGCTGCCTGGCACAAGTCCCTAACCGAGGTGCCTGTTAGCTCACAGCACAGAATGGGGATGGCAGTGGGGGAGTGCCACTCCTTTTTAAACCAGAAATGCTGAAACCTGGACGCGTAAGTGGCAGCTTTAAAGGAGAGATTTTAGTCTAGCCCCTGTCCATTTCATGCCAGTTGGATAGTGCTTGCACGTGGCATGGGAGCAGTTGGGGTGACATTTTGCAGTTGGCAGTGGCAGGTTCCATTTCCTGCAGTACATGGCCCTTGCTCAGTAGCTGGTAGTGTGTTACGGGGCAGGTTCCAGAAGAGGCTCTGGTTCCAGAGTGAATGCATTCTGGTCTTGTTCCTGAGGCCAGAGAAGAGCACTGGTGCTGCAGGTGCTCAGTGAAAAGTTGTCAGCTAGGGGGAAATCAAATAGTCGATCTCCTTCCATTTTAGAACAATAGTGAGGCTCCCATTAGCTCAGCTGGGTCAGCAGAGCTTTGTGCTCACTTCCCAAAGTAGAGTCTGAGCGAGTGTTTCTGGGACTGTGCTGCTCACATCCGGAGGCATCTTAAGTAATTGAATTAGATCTTAGGAAAAGCTACCACAAGATGAAATCATCCTAAATGCTGCTCAGTGAGAGCAGGACTGTGGGTATACAGCAGAAATGTGCACGTCTCTCTCAGATCATTCATTAATTACCCTGCCATAGAACGCGTAGGATTTAATCAGTTCTAAAGTAGATTTTCTCCATATCAGAGCTACTTTTTCCTCCAGAACATTGCAGTAGTGGGAGAAGGGCTCAGGTTAGCATCTACTGAAGTGGAATTTGGTAACACAGGGCTGGGCTCTTGCGGTAATGTTTATACCATGTGATACACAGGCCAAGGGGTAGGAGAGCTGGCTAAAGGAAAATCAGCGTTCAATGGGAAAGTTAATTCAGCCTGAAAGCTGTGCACAACCATCAGTGCTTGGGGTGGATCTGCTTCTAGGAGGAAGCATTCATCTCCCTGTGTACACATGTGCACTCGGGATTTCGGACAGGTTTCCCCATTCCTGGGTCACTGGGACAGGTGGCTGCTCTTTGCTAAGTCCTGTTGTGCAGCTACCGCAGGGCAGCAAGTGGGAATCTTCCTTCCTCAGTGTGTTGGAACAGGGCTTATGGGAGTGAGGCCTGTGCAGAACTGAGAGGCTAGAGAATTGGCCCAAAGCTGCCATTTACTAACTGGGAACAGCACCGTCTCCTCTGGGTTTATGTTACCAAAATAAGAAAGCACCTGCTCTTGTGCACCTGTGTGTGCTGTGCTGTGAGGGACAGCACAGCCACTAGCTACCCAGTCACAGGTCAGGCCTGCCTGGGAACCAGCATTTGTCATGTCAGTTTCTTAGCAGGGTGGTGCCTAAAGCCAGGTCTAATCCTTCAGCAGCTTCACCCTTTGCAATACAAAACACTCCAGTCCATGGGACACTCCTTCCATAGAGGCTTGCTGCATTGCCTGTGAGGGCGCAGGGGAGACCTGCTCCTGCAGATTGCAAAGCATCTAATTCAACAGATCTGTGGGATTGATCCTAAAATCCCACCAGCTGTGACATCCCATGGCACCCCAGAGCCCAGGCCTCAAAGCTCAGTTACTTGCGTAGTAAGTGGTTTAATGATACATGGGAAAGCAGGAGAAAACAGAATGGTTTTGTACCCTGCCCCCCTCCCCCCCCCAGTAGGTTTCCTCAGGTTGGGCTGTATTATGCCTAAATTTCAATACACCTCAGAGTAAAAACAACCATCTAAAGAGCAAATCTGGGGATGCTCCTGCTAAATAACGCAGCCTCAGAACAGTCAGAGCCAGAATGACAGCAAAAGGAAAGGTCAGAGCACGCTTTCGTCCGTCGAAGTCCGGAGGCTGAGGCTCTGCTCAGGAGTCCTAGCCTGCACCTTCTCTGCCCGGTGCTCCACAGACTGTCCCAGAAAATGCAGGTGTTTGCCTGTCTCTTCTCCTCCGTGCGGCTGGATAGAGTGGGGCTGTCAAACCATTGACACTAGGCGCGAGATCAGTTCTGCTTAGTTAATGAGGCTGGCTCTGTCCTTTGCCGAGGAGGGAGTCCTCACCGGGGAAGTGAGCCTTTTGCTCCCGTGTCACTCAGTTGCCATCAGCCCCCCAGTGCCCTCCCCAATTGCCAGTCTTCCGAGGGGCCCTCTAGGAGTCATGTGTTCTGTTGCATATATGTGCCCAATGTTAACGGTCTGGGCTGAAACGTCCCACTCTGCCTGTCTGCCTCCGGCTGATTTTTTTTTTTTTTTTTTAAATTTTAACTAAAAGTTTGGCCATTTCCAAGAATGAGAATTGGGGAAAATACATTGTTTTGACCATGTTTTAAAAACCTTCTTAAAGCCATTTCGTTGAGGAGCTCTAGCATCTTCATGGTTTGCATAGGACAGGTTTTGCCCTTGTGTCAGGAATTTGCCTTTTGCCACCCCCATGAAAATGTACCCAATTAGAAGCCTCTGCAGAACTGCAATTCGCACCCGCTTTATAGAGGTTTGTGAGGCTGGCAGTATTATTCTGCAAAGCATCTTTCTGCCTTGAGCATGCACCATCTCCACCCAGCTCCTACGAAGCAGACAGAGCATATGCCATCCCCATAGAGGTAGTGAGCATGCACCATTTAGAGGGTATAGGAGCTGATCAGGACTTTCTCTGCAATTGTTTCTCCTCCTGGCAGACAGGCACTGCTGGGGTGTTTGGGCACTGAAATGCCAGGAGTGTTCTCAATGCTCTCCCTGCTGTCTCTGGGTTATGTGGTAAAGGAGGCTGTCGTCCCTAGAAGCCCTGTCTCGGTTGTTTCAGAAGGGTGGAAGCATGTTGTGAATGAGGCAGGAAATTGCAGGAAGAATAGGGGTGGTATCATGGCTACAGCAGCTGAAAGCTGTCCTGGGGACCTGGATTTCATGCCTGCCTCTGCCACAGAGTTAAACCAAAATGTTTGTAACTGGTCACTAATTGCATTGGCCTTGTTTTCTGGTTATCTGCCTTGAGACACCTGGTGCCAGATTTGCAGAATTGCGGTGCACTCACAACTACAATGGAGGGAAAGGGGAGCTCGGCTTTGAAAATAGGTGCTGGAGCTGGAGGTGCTGCCACAGCCCCGGGCTTGAAGGGGTTTTCATCATACACAGGGTTTACAGTTAGGATCAATGGCTCTCAGCACACACACTATGCAAATTGTTCCAGCGCCCCTGGTTTTGACAATATAAAGTACTATAAAAGTGCTAAGTTCTCTAGGGCCTGATGTTCCAGGTGTTTCACGTTGGGCACCCAAAATTATCTGACACTTCTGACAATTTTGGCCATAATCTCTCTGGGTCTCAGTTCCCTGCCTATAAAATGGTGATAATGGCCTCTAACCCCACAAAGGTATTGTGAAGATACATCTGTTAATGTTTGTGAATACTCAGATACTCCGGTGAGAGCACCATGGAAAGCCCACAACGAAGTTAATAAATGGGTAAACGGTGCAGGGTTTGGATGGTACGGGAAATAAGGCCTAGGGCTGCACACTGAGTGAGAAGGATAAAAAAAAATACTGAATAGCTATCCATTCAGTGAGCACCAGGATCCTGTGTGGACTGCATGTGGGGGAGGGGGTGAAGTGCGTGATCATCCCTGATGTTGCCTGCCCTAAAGGGCTCGAGGGGACAACAATGGTCCGTCGCCCGGTGTGCTTGGCACCAATAAAGACACCGAGGGGAGAAAGCAAGCCAAGTTTATTTCAGAGCTCTGAAATGGCACTAGGAGACCATCATGTCTCAAATCCAGTGCAACAAATACAAATAACTTTTACCTTTTATACTTCAAACTGTTTACATACATCTCTTTGTTTGGCTGTTCCCCCTTACCCCTCCCTTCCAGACAACTGTTACAATAAGCTCTACATAAGCTTGTGAGAAAACTTTCTCAGTCTTTGCGACCTTGAGTTAAACGCCTGCAAACTAACTACCCCGCTTCTTATCTCTATTATTTCTGCTAGTGTGAGTGAAACTGCAGCCATCTGCTAAAAAGCTGACATTACATTTCTGCTTCAACCTACTTCAGAGCATGTAAACAGTTAGCATAGAAGTAGGTGAGAGTTCCCAAGATGGAGTTTGGGGGTTCAGATAGGCCCAGAGCAAAAGAGCTTCATCGGCACTTGTGGCCTTCCACTCTCCCGAGTTACCTGGTAGCTATGCCTAGTGGACCCCAACAATCCCTCCTTTGAGAACACTCAACAAACCTTTGTCAGAGTTTTCTCATACTCTAAAGACAGAATGCGATTAAGCTCCATGCAATCAGGATTATCAATGAGAGGGTATAAGGGAACTTCTGGAGTATGGGAGGTACAAATCTTACGTATGAGCACTTTACAGCAAATGAGCAAAAGAACAAAAACAAAACATACCACCACACCTGTGAGCAAGATGCGAACAATGTTTCCCCCTATATCCCCTAGTTCTCCTAAACCAGGTATCCAACCCCAAAGGGAATCCAAAATAGTGGGTTCTCCTTCCTGGGCCTTCCACTGGTTAAAGGCCCGTTCAGCTGACAAGATGTGCTTGTTAATGTCCTGTGAAAACTCTGGGACATAGTTACAACACTCTTCTCCAATAAGGGCACATACAATTACAACAACCCAAATGCCCAGAAGATAAGAAGAATTATTGACACTAAACAAGTCAAAAAATAACAAGACCAAATACATAGGCCAGGTCGGCCTTCTGTGAGAAAATAAAACCAATGCTCAGGGTTCTCGCGGGGAGTATGCTGTGACTGTTCAGAAAGATCACAACGCATTCCCAGCGACCCTTACTGTCTTTTGAATAACAGCTTAAGTCCCAAATCGTCGTTAGCAGTCTTCTCCGCAGGCTGGACAGTCCACTGTTTAGGAGCGGGCACTGCTTTCAGTCGAGAGTGATGAATCCAGTTCTTGTGTCCTTCGACCTTTGCCGCTGTATGGGTGACAAGCAGGACGGTGTGGGGTCCTTTCCACTTCTCTTGGAGAGGCTCGTCCTTCCAGGTTCGCACAAGAACGGAGTCACCAGGCTGCAGGGAGTGGACCGGAGTATCCAGCAGAAGAGGCTGTGAATCTTTGGTATACCTGTGAAGAGAAGAAAGAACAGCAGACAGAGAGCACATGTACTGAGACAAGAAACCACACCCCATTTCCCATTCCCCTGCCAGAACTGGGGTACCATTCATAGGCCATGCTCTTCCAAACATAATCTCGAAGGGACTAAGCCCTATCCTACCCTTAGGGAGAGCACGAATGCGAAGTAACACAAGGGGCAAGGCATCAGGCCACTTAAGAGAAGCCTCCTGACAGACCTTTGAGAGGTGTCGCTTGAGTGTCTGATTTGTGCGTTCCACTACTCCACTGGCTTGTGGTCGCCAGGGTGTGTGGAGCTTCCAGGGGATTTGCAGAGCACTTGATATCTTTTGAACAATTTGAGATGTGAAGTGTGTTCCATTATCAGATTCCATCCACTGAGGAAGGCCGAAGCGAGGAATGATTTCCTTGACAAACTTAAGAGCCACTGTTTTGGCAGTGTTGTTGCAACATGGGAAGGCCTCAGGCCATCCGCTGAATCGATCCACTAAGACGAGAAGGTACCTGTACCCTTGGGTCCTGGGAAACTCAGTAAAGTCTATTTGCCACACCAATCCTGGGCCTGGGGTAGGTTCCAGGGTGGCTGGTGGCACTGCTACTCCTGGTCGAGGGTTATTCTTTTGGCAGATTAAACATTCAGCTTGTACCTGTGATGCTAGGGGTTTAAGTTCGGAGGTTAGAAAATATTTATTCATGAGCTGGGTAAGAGCCTCTCTGCCTGCGTGTGTGGTCTGATGCAGTTTCTGCAACACTGGTCGAATCAAGCCCTTGGGCACGAGGATTTTTCCCTCTGTGGAATAAAGCCATCCCTCCTTTTCCTGGAGACCAAGACTGTCAGCCAGGTTTCTGTCCTCTTGGGAGTACTGAGGGGCTGCAAGCTCACCCACTGATGGGATGAGGGCATGCATTTGGGCATTCTCCTCAGTTGCTGATTTCAGGGTAGCAGCTCGCTTAGCTTCCCTGTCTGCTCTGGCATTACCCTTGGTTACATCTTGATCTTCCCTTTGATGGGCTTTGCAATGCACCACTGCTACTGCTGAGGGGAGTTGTACCGCTTCTAACAGCCGGAGAATTTGAGACCCATGCTTGACCGGAGAGCCTTGGGCTGTTAGCATTCCCCTTTGCTTCCACAAACCAGCGTGAGCATGCAGTACCCCAAAAGCATACTTCGAGTCAGTAAAGATATTAACCCGTTTGTCTTTTGCCAGCTCAAGTGCCCGAGTCAGGGCCACTAGTTCAGCAAGCTGGGCAGATGTTCCTGCCGGTAAACTCTCAGCTTCCACGGTATCATGAAGAGACACAATAGCATAACCAGCCCTCCTTTGCTCATCCACAACAGTACTACTTCCATCTGTATACCATTCCAAGTCAGCATTTGGGAGTGGCTGATCTTTTAGATCTGGGCGGCTAGAATACTGAACATCTATGATTTCTAAACAGTCATGTTCCTGCTTTTCTGTCTCTGGTAGCAGTGTAGCTGGATTAAGGGAGGGACAGGTCTCCAGGGTGACTTCAGGATTCTCTAACAGCTTCGCCTGGTACCGAGCAACCCGAGCCTGTGTGAGCCAAAGACCACCCTTAGTGTCCAGCAAGGCTTGGACCATATGGGGAACATACACTTGCACAGTTCCTCCCAGTGTCAGCTTCTCAGCTTCCCCAAGCACTAGAGCAGTAGCTGCGACCGCCCTCAAACAGGCTGGCCATCCCTTTGAAACTTGATCCAGTTGTTTAGAAAAGTATGCCACAGGACGTTTCCAGGCACCTAATAGCTGGGTAAGCATTCCCAAAGCTACCCCTTTTCGTTCATGCACATACAGTTGGAACGGCTTAGATATATCGGGCAAACCCAGGGCTGGAGCTTCCATAAGCTTCCTTTTCAAGATTTTAAATGCCCTGTCCGCTTCTGGGGACCAGTGAAAGGGGTCATGTTCCGCTCCCTTAACACATTCATACAGAGGTTTAGCCCACAGTCCAAACTCTGGAATCCATATTCTGCAAAAACCTGCCATGCCCAGGAATGCCCTAAGCCGTTTACGGTTGCTGGGGATGGGAACTTGGCAGATAGCCTCCTTCCTTTCGTTTGAGAGCTGTCTCTCTCCCTGCCTGATGTGAAATCCCAGATATTGAACCTCTGAAAGAGCAATTTGGGCTTTGCTTTGAGATACCCTGTATCCTCGCAGTCCAATAAAGTTTAGGAGACTCACAGTAGCTCTGAGACAAGGGATTAGACCCACAGCAGCAATCAACAAGTCATCTACATATTGCAGCAGGAGGGCTCTGTCTGAATTATCCCACTCCTCCAAGTCTCTGGCCAAAGCCTGTCCAAACAGAGTGGGGGAATTTTTAAATCCTTGAGCCCATACTGTCCAACAAAGCTGCTTTTTAACCCTTCGTTTGTCCTCCTTATGCCTTGCAGAATTTTGCAGATCTCACAGTTGCTTGGGCACATTCAGGCCCCCCTTTCTCTTGGTTGTCAGCCAAGTCTTGGCTGTGAACAATGTCCTTGGATGGCCTGCTAGCTGTATTTTCCTCTCAGTTAACTCATTCTGTTCTCTTTCCTTCTCCCTTTCTCGTCTTCTTCTAACTTCCAAAGGAACCTTCCACTCTTCACTCATACACCTCTTCTCCAACCATTAACACATACTCATTGCCATCATACACCTTTCCCGTAACATAACTTCTGTACAGAGCTTTGAAGCAACAAACCAGGACGAGCACACTCACTTCTGAGGATTCCACTCTGTACAACCTCTGGTGTCCAATAGCTTTCCCTTTTAAACCTTAAATGCCTTCTCTGTCTTCATCCTGCCTTGGCTATAACCTGATTCCGCTCCACTTCGGACAACAGGGTTCTCATAAGTATATTACAATCATCCCAGTCAGGCTTATGGCTAGCTAGACACCCTTCAAAGATAGAAATGAACTTGCTTGGATTCGTTGAGAATTCTCCTGCCTCTGCCTTAAAAGCAGCTAGATGTACAGGGTTAAAAGGTACATGCGAGTAGACCGATACTATCTGTGCTGGCCGTTCATGTGTTCCCGGACGGGCTACCACACTCTCAGTAATCAACGGATACAATCCCATGGGGGGGGTACTCTCTAAAGCCTGTGGGGGTGGAGGAGCCGAAGGGGACACCGATTCTGGCATTACAACAGTGGGAGGGTTCTGGGGTTTAGCAGCCGTTACTACCGAGCCTGTCGGAGTCAAATGGCACTTGAGCAAAATATCAGTCCTATTTCTTAACACCATAAACGTATACGCATAGAGATGTTCATTCCATTTACCGGTTCTCTGACAAAACAAAAGCAATTGAAGGATCGTGTTGTAATTAAGTGATCCTTCCGGTGGCCACCTTTCTTGGCACTCTAGCTGGTACTGAGGCCAATCAACTGTACAGAACCTTTTCAATTTACTTTTAATCAACTGATCAGATCCAAACACCTTCCAGTTCACCAGAATGCATTCTAAAGGTGTACACTGTACCCTGCCGGCTGTACTCTGTCCCTGCCCCATACCAAGGAAGACTCTGGGCGTCCCCAGGTCACAACAGGCAGACTCTGGGCGTCCCCAGGTCACAACAGACAAGTCCCCACTGGACTGTTCCTACCTTATCCAAGGGTCCGGTTCTGCACCGTCACCGTCGCCCTATCAACGGGACTGGTTCCCCACCGTCGCCCTATCAACGGGACCGGTTCCTCACCGTCGCCCGCAGCTGCTTCTCCACTGTCTGTGTGCGTTGCACCGTTGTGCCCTCCGGGGTCGAGCAAACCACGTCTCCGCCGAGGCCCCCGATGAAGTCACCGGTGCGCGCTGGGCGTCGGTCGTTGCTGTAATCCGTCGGCCACCAGGAGGGATCCGGGCAAGGCTAAATTTCAGCCTCGAGCCCACCCAGGGACGCCAAAACTGTTGCCTGCCCTAAAGGGCTCGAGGGGACAACAATGGTCCGTCGCCCGGTGTGCTTGGCACCAATAAAGACACCGAGGGGAGAAAGCAAGCCAAGTTTATTTCAGAGCTCTGAAATGGCACTAGGAGACCATCATGTCTCAAATCCAGTGCAACAAATACAAATAACTTTTACCTTTTATACTTCAAACTGTTTACATACATCTCTTTGTTTGGCTGTTCCCCCTTACCCCTCCCTTCCAGACAACTGTTACAATAAGCTCTACATAAGCTTGTGAGAAAACTTTCTCAGTCTTTGCGACCTTGAGTTAAACGCCTGCAAACTAACTACCCCGCTTCTTATCTCTATTATTTCTGCTAGTGTGAGTGAAACTGCAGCCATCTGCTAAAAAGCTGACATTACATTTCTGCTTCAACCTACTTCAGAGCATGTAAACAGTTAGCATAGAAGTAGGTGAGAGTTCCCAAGATGGAGTTTGGGGGTTCAGATAGGCCCAGAGCAAAAGAGCTTCATCGGCACTTGTGGCCTTCCACTCTCCCGAGTTACCTGGTAGCTATGCCTAGTGGACCCCAACACTGAGGTAAGTGGGGAAATGGGATCCTGGGAGGAAGCACAAGCAGGAGAGTGCAAGAGGGGAGGACTCCAGACTCATGCTGAGAAAGAGGGACGATCGATGAGTTATCTTAAGTGCCTATACACAAATGCAAGAAGCCTGGGAAACAAGCAGGGAGAACTGGAAGTCCTGGCACAGTCAGGGAACTATGATGTGATTGGAATAACAGAGACTTGGTGGGATAACTCACATGACTGGAGTACTGTCATGGATGGATATAAACTGTTCAGGAAGGACAGGCAGGGCAGAAAAGGTGGGGGAGTTGCGTTGTATGTAAGAGAGGAGTATGACTGCTCAGAGCTCCGGTATGAAACTGCAGAAAAACCTGAGCGTCTCTGGATAAAGTTGAGAAGTGTGAGCAACAAGGGTGATGTCGTGGTTGGAGTCTGCTATAGACCACCAGACCAGGGGGATGAGGTGGACGAGGCTTTCTTCTGGCAACTAGCAGAAGTTGCTAGATCGCAGGCCCTGGTTCTCATGGGAGACTTTAATCACCCTGATATCTGCTGGGAGAGCAATACAGCGGTGCACAGGCAATCCAGGAAATTTTTGGATAGTGTAGGGGACAATTTCCTGGTGCAAGTGCTGGAGGAACCAACTAGGGGCAAAGCTTTTCTTGACTTGCTACTCACAAACAGAGAAGAACTAGTAGGGGAAGCAAAAGTGGATGGGAACCTGGGAGGCAGTGACCATGAGATGGTCGAGTTCAGGATCCTGACACAAGGAAGAAAGGAGAGCAGCAGAATACGGACCCTGGACTTCAGAAAAGCAGACTTTGACTCCCTCAGGGAACAGATGGGCAGGATCCCCTGGGAGAATAACATGAAGGGCAAAGGGGTCCAGGAGAGCTGGCTGTATTTTAAAGAATCCTTATTGAGGTTGCAGGAACAAACCATCCCGATGTGTAGAAAGAATAGTAAATATGACAGGCGACCAGCTTGGCTAAACAGTGAAATCCTTGCTGATCTTAAACGCAAAAAAGAAGCTTACAAGAAGTGGAAGATTGGACAAATGACCAGGGAGGAGTATAAAAATATTGCTCAGGCGTGCAGGAGTGAAATCAGGAAGGCCAAATCACACTTGGAGTTGCAGTTAGCAAGAGATGTTAAGAGTAACAAGAAGGGTTACTTCAGGTATGTTAGCAACAAGAAGAAAATCAAGAAAAGTGTGGGCCCCTTACTGAATGAGGGAGGCAACCTAGTGACCGAGGATGTGGAAAAAGCTAATGTACTCAATGATTTTTTTGCCTCTGTCTTCACGAACAAGGTCAGCTCCCAGATTGCTGCACTGGGCAGTACAGCATGGGGAGAAGGTGACCAACCCTCTGTGGAGAAAGAAGTGGTTCGGGACTATTTAGAAAAACTGGACGTGCACAAGTCCATGGGGCCGGATGCGCTGCATCCGAGGGTGCTAAAGGAGTTGGCGGGTGAGATTGCAGAGCCATTAGCCATTATTTTTGAAAACTCATGGCGATCGGGGAAGGTCCCAGATGACTGGAAAAAGGCTAATGTAGTGCC
Source organism: Chrysemys picta bellii (assembly GCF_011386835.1). NCBI lineage: Eukaryota > Metazoa > Chordata > Testudines > Emydidae > Chrysemys > Chrysemys picta. The sequence continues at coordinate 164,517,343 of NC_088792.1, read as the reverse complement.
CATCTTTAAAAAAGGGAAGAAGGAGGATCCGGGGAACTACAGGCCAGTCAGCCTCACCTCAGTCCCTGGAAAAATCATGGAGCAGGTCCTCAAGGAATCAATTATGAAACATTTAGAGGAGAGGAAAGTGATCAGGAACAGTCAGCATGGATTCACGAAGGGGAAGTCGTGCCTGACTAACCTAATTGCCTTCTATGATGAGATAACTGGCTCTGTGGATGAGGGGAAAGCAGTGGATGTGTTATTCCTTGACTTTAGCAAAGCTTTTGATACGGTCTCCCACAGTATTCTTGCCGCCAAGTTAAAGAAGTATGGGCTGGATGAATGGACTGTAAGGTGGATAGAAAGCTGGCTAGATCGTCGGGCTCAACGGGTAGTGATCAATGGCTCCATGTCTAGTTGGCAGCCGGTTTCAAGCGGAGTGCCCCAAGGGTCGGTCCTGGGGCCGGTTTTGTTTAATATCTTTATTAATGATCTGGAGGATGGTGTGGACTGCACTCTCAGCAAGTTTGCAGATTACACTAAACTAGGAGGCGAGGTAGATACACTAGAGGGTAGGGATCGGATACAGAGGGACCTAGACAAATTAGAAGATTGGGCCGAAAAAAACCTGATGAGGTTCAACAAGGACAAGTGCAGAGTCCTGCACTTAGGACGGAAGAATCCCATGCACTGCTACAGACTAGGGACCGAATGGCTAGGTAGCAGTTCTGCAGAAAAGGACCTAGGGGTCACAGTGGACGAGAAGCTGGATATGAGTCAACAGTGTGCTCTTGTTGCCAAGAAGGCTAACGGCATTTTGGGCTGTATAAGTAGGGGCATTGCCAGCAGATCGAGGGACGTGATCGTTCCCCTTTATTCGACATTGGTGAGGCCTCATCTGGAATACTGTGTCCAGTTTTGGGCCCCACACTGCAAGAAGGATGTGGAAAAATTGGAAAGAGTCCAATGGAGGGCAACAAAAATGATTAGGGGTCTGGAGCACATGACTTATGAGGAGAGGCTGAGGGAATTGGGATTGTTTAGTCTCCAGAAGAGAAGAATGAGGGGGGATTTGATAGCAGCCTTCAACTACCTGAAGGGGGGTTCCAAAGAGGATGGAGCTCGGCTGTTCTCCATGGTGGCAGACGACAGAACAAGGAGCAATGGTCTCAAGTTGCAGTGGGGGAGGTCCAGGTTGGATATCAGGAAAAACTATTTCACTAGGAGGGTGGTGAAACACTGGAATGCGTTACCTAGGGAGGTGGTGGAGTCTCCTTCCTTGGAGGTTTTTAAGGCCCGGCTTGACAAAGCCCTGGCTGGGATGATTTAGCTGGGAATTGGTCCTGCTTTGAGCAGGGGGTTGGACTAGATGACCTCTTGAGGTCCCTTCCAACTCTGATATTCTATGATTCTATGATTCTATGTAATTAAAGACAGTATTATTTCATAATATGCACACGTAAGGTGGTTGCATGGGCAACCTTAATTCTGGCAATTTGTTACTTTTCAGTGCTTGACTTTGTAACCGTAAATTTTTTCACATATTCCTTTTGTATCTAATTAATAGAAACAGAGTCTTCCTTGGTATTGAAAGAATGGCAGTTCAGGTAGGAATTTCTCTCTAAAGACCATAGGGTGACGGGCTGTCATGGAGTGTGGGGGGACATAAGGCCCTGCACCCCCGGCTTCCTGCGATTTACCATGACTCTCAGCCAGCCAGTAAAGCAGAAGGTTTATTTAGATGACAGGAACACAGTCCAAGACAGGTGTTGCAGGCACAGACAACAGGATCCCCCCCAGTTAGATCCATCTTGGGGTCCCAGGGCACCACAGGCCCCTTGGGAGGTCAGAGCCCTGTCTGCGACGAACTGGGCCTGTTCTTACTGTGGTCTGTGAATGCTGACAGGGGAGTGTGGCTAGGATAGTCTGCATTGGGGGATGGGAGTCTGCCCGAAGGCGAATACCTGAGCGTGTAACATGAGAACCCAGGAAGGGGTTGGAGGCCAGGTGACACCTTGGCCCGGGAAACTGAACAAAGGCGGTGGGAGGGGTCGCTGAAGGCAGAGTGCTGGAAGCAGGCTGGAGAGATGGCTGGGAGGCAGAGATGGCTCTGACCCCCCAAAGGGGGGTGGGCTGGGATGCCCTGGGACCCCAAGCTGGACCTAACTGAGGGGGGCCCTGTTGTCTGTGCCTGCAAGACCTGTCTTGGACTGTATTCCTGTCATCCAAATAAACCTTCTGCTTTACTGGCTGGCTGAGAGTCATGGTGAATCGCAGGAAGCCGGGGGTGCAGGGCCCTGAGTCCCCCAATACTCCGTGACAGCCTCCCAGCCCTTCCACCAGCCAGCTCCTGAAACTCTCCCTTCAGCGACCCCTCCCACAGCCTTTGTTCAGTTTCCCGGGCAAAGGTGTCACCTGGCCTCTAACCCCTTCCTAGGTTCTCACGTTACATGCTCAGGTATCTTCCCTCAAGGCCAGTCTCCCATCCTGCAAAGTAGACCGTCCTAGCCAACCTCCCCTGCCTTCCCAGCCAACACTCCCCACTCAGCATTCAAAGACCACATTAAGAACAGTCCCAGTTTGTCACACGGGGTCTGGCTTTTGTGCTCCCACAAGAACCCCACCGAGATGTAGGTTTCTACTCCAAGCTTCAGACAACAGGCCTTCAGTTTTCAATCCACAGTAATTACCTTGTTTTGCCTTTTTTTTGTTTTTAATTTGTAAGTGAGGTTCTCCACTGCAGAGCGACTGTAGCAATAACACCGCCCTACTCCGAGCTGCCCCGTGCAACATCTGCAGTGTCCTGTCTGCTGAACAGCCCATGTCTCCTGGTAGTATTGTCCACACCATACAACTGCAGAGGGGTCGCATCATTGCACTGCTGACTGAGTTCCAGTTGCAGAGTCTAATTCTGGGCTGAGCTACTTGTAGGTGCGGGGTCAACACAGGTGTAATGAAGGGCAGCATTTGAAGGCAATGGTGTTGCACAGGGGTGTGTGATACCATAAGATGCAAGGCAGGGGAGAACCAGAGCCTGCATGTCTTGCTAACTCTGTGGCTGGAGGAATGAACCCCTCGTATGTGTGAGATGAAAATGGCTCTTCAGTCATCCTGCCTAGATGCTGTCATTTTAAACATGGCACTTGGTCTTTTCCTGAAGTGGAGTAGGCCATTCACCTCAATCACAAGCCTGAGCCCAGCCCATACCCCTTCATTGCTCCACTGCTGCAGGTGTGACCCAGCACAAGAATCCAGTTGTTTGACTTGGAAACATCTTCTCCAGTGACTGCCCTTCTTTTTGGATGTAGCTGCCAAGGAAGGGATGAATAGACACAGATTATAAAGCCAGATGAGATCACTGTGATCATCTAGCCTGACTTCTTGTATAACATGGACCATAAGACTGACCTGAATTCATTTCCGTTTGAACTTGAGCAGAACTTTTTGAAAAAACATCCGATTTTGATTTTAAAACTGCAAGCAATGGAGACTCCACCATGACTGAACTGTGAACTGTTCCAGTGATAAATTACCTTAACTGTTAAAAATTTGCATCTTCTTTCTAGTCTGAATTCGTCTAGCTTCAACTTCCAGGCATGGGATCTTGCTATAACTTTGTCTGCTAAACTGAAGCACTAGAAATGCTTTTCAAAGTTGTGCTCTCCATGTAGGTATTTATAGACTATGATCAAGTCAGCCTGTAACTTTCTCTTTGTAAACTAAACAGATTGAGCTTGAGCCTATTGCTATAAGGCATATTTCCCAACCCCTTAATCATTCTCGTGGCTCTTCTTTGAACCCTCTCCTGTTTATCAACATCCTTCTTGAACTGAGGACACCAGAATTGGACACAGTATTCCAGTAGCAGTTGCACCGGTGCCAAATATAGACATAACATAACTACCTACTCCTGTTCAATATTCCCGTTTATACATCAAGGATCACATAAGTCCTTTTGCTACGGTGTCGCCCTGGGAGCTCATGTTCAGCTGATTATCCACCATAATCCCCCAAATCTCTTTCAGAGTCCCTGCTTCCCAGGGTAGAGTCCCCCATCCTATAAGCAGGGCCTACAGACTCTGTTCCTAGGCGTATGACTTTACATTTGGCCATATTGCAGCACAGCACTGGGCAGGAGATACTAGACTTGCAATCTAGACAACAGAACCTATGATTAGTTACAAAGCACCGACGCTTGTGCCAGCGGCGCTGCATGTATGTGCCAGCTTGTTGGCATGCAGTCTCTCAAACATGCCCCTTTGGGTGTAAGAGATGAGGGGTTTTGGGTGGTGTGTGGAGTTGGTCTTTAATGAGCAGAGGGAGACTGGTGTAAGAGGAGGCAAGACTGGAAACTCTTGGGTGCAGGGGCTGTCTCTTTGCTTGTGTCTCACCGACAACAATAGGGCCCTGTCCTGCTCTGTGAGCGACTGCAGTATAAATATTACATAATGATCTCCAGGAGTCTCCTTGAATAAAGCCCCAAGGAGCGTGTCTCAGTGAGAAATGGATTTCCCTGACACTTCATTGTTTTGGTGGCTATCCTGGGCAGTGTTTGTTGTGGAGTTTGTTCTCCTCTGATGTTAGTGGCATTCGCTCAGTTTGTATTGCTGTGTGCAGATGGCCTCACGGGCTGCCTGAGGGGCGGGTCAACTACAGCTAGTCAGAAAATGGAAATTCCTTATGACTATTTTCCTCAAAGTTTTATTAGGATGAAAATTCTGCAGCCAGCTGCCCTCCAATGCCCAGCGCAGCACAGCGCTCCAGACGCTTGACAGCACTGCCTCCGAAGGGCCGGGTGGCTCGTGCAATTCCAGAATGTTTCCTGCAGATCATCATTTTTTTACGTCTGCCCAGCCACTTGTCACATCCGTTCAGAGAAGTGAAGAGCTGAATAAGCTGCAGCAGATGCCGTGGTTTGAATATAGATTAGAATTAATTGAATTTCTGGTGTGAACATTCCTGCCCTGATATTGATATCTGAGCCCTTCCTCAGACATTAAACAATTCCTATAGCAGAGGGCAAGTGTGGCACCCCTCTGTACTCCTGCAGGAAATGCGAACTCTGGCTTTCTTTGAACGCTGTTCTCTATGGCTGCGAGCAGTGGAAAGGCAGAGCTATGGTCTCAGGAGGGACCACGCCACAACGCTCCTCCAGGGAGCAGCTTTACTCCACAGAGCTAACCCTGCTTCCCAGTGACAGAGCCTTGGCACTCACGGATGGTTGAAGGGAAGAGGACTGAGGAGCAGGCGGGACAGAAGGGTGGTAGCGAGGAAGGCATATGGGTGGGTAGGAGGAGAGAGTGATTTTAGCCTGGGTTCATGATTGAGACCCTGGCGAGGCTTCTACATCACTGCCATGGGAGGAACTTGGGGGGCTGTGCACAGTGGAAAGGGTCTCCGCAGCAGCCCTGCATGGGCTGTCATGGAAGGACGTGATGGGGATGCGGCTAGCTTGGAGCGGCTGCAGCCTCTTTCCAGCTCCTAGCCTGGAATAGCAGGGGAGGGGGCTGCACAGCAGCCCTGCTCACTGACTCCATGTTGAGCAATCCACATACCCAGTGCCCGACTCTGGGGCTTTGCAGGATGGGATTGGAGTAGATTTCACCCCCCGAACTCAATAGGAGCACAGAAGTTTCTGGACGGGATCAGACCAGGGCTCCAGTTAGCCTGTGTCTGGCAGTGACCAGCACTAACTGCAGCGGGGGCAGTGATGGGCTAACGCTAACCTGCCCTCAGTGGCCATTTCTTCCCTAATCTCCAGTGGGTAGAGGGGGTGCATGCCTTGCCATAGAGGGTTTGTAGCCCTTTCTAAACACTCATTTATCCATTTAATATTTACTGTCACAACTCCGGGTGTTTCTGTTATCCATGTACATGTACAGTCTCAAGCCTGGGGAACCTTGCCTTAAGTTATCTGGTGGCAGAGATTTCTGCTTGCTAAATCATAAGCTGGGTGAGAAAGTATTTCCCTCTGTGGGTGGGGATTGGCCAGCCCAGGTGGCAAAGCCCTGTGGAGAGGCTGGGTCTTTAACAGCCTGCTCCCTGACGCAGGCCTAGGTGGGAAAGGGTTTGACAAAATGCAAAGCAGAACCAAATTTATAAAGATGGCTTCTCTCCAGCTGTCTGAGCCCACGTGACCCAATAAAGGGCCCTGGTTTGCAGGGCCCGACATCCTGGCATGTTGTAGGCCTAGAGAATCCAGGAGGCTGTGCGGAGAGTAAAGGGCATATTAGGAAGGGCTTGAGCCCACCTGTGGGACTAGTCCTGAACTCTGATTCTCCCATTGCTCCTGTGGAGAGTTCCCACTCTCCTTCCTGCAGGAATGTGCGAGGAGCAGGAGCCGGTGGCGTCTCCTGTTCCTTCTGCACCCTCAGGATTCCCAGTCTGCCCTGCACACTGGCATACAGCATTCCTGGCCACCAAGAGCAAGGTGTCGGCCTTCCGTTCGTCTTGAGTTCCCCAGGCAGGCATGCTGTCTGAGCACCCAGGTGCAGCTGTAATCTCTCCAGTTACAACAGGACCAATGGATCCAACCAGGATCAATAGCTGGGATTGATTCACTGCAGGCTGATGAGGGGCTCAGCATGTCTCTCAGACCAGTGGCTGCCCAAGAGAAAGCATAAACCTGCACTGTAAGCAGTAATTAAGAAGCAGTTTGCCCTTGGCCCATGCTGCTGGGCACAGTGCCAAGCTCTGCAACTTCCCAGAGCTGGGATTTTTCAGAAGAGATTCAGACTGAGACAGGTGCCACTTGGCTCTCTGACCAGCCTGGCCTCTAGCCGGGAAACAACAGTGGGTGTTAAACCCGGGGGTGGGCTGCTCTCTGCCCTGGGGAGATGGAAGAGGGGAATGGAGTAATCCAATGGGCACTCCTCTACAAGTACAAAAATTGCCTTCTCCATTCGGGCGAATCTAGAGCTGAGCTAGCGGCATAAATGCTTATCCGTGAATATTCATTCGACTCAGCAGCAGCTGGGTTTGCGCCCCTTTCGTGTTTACATTCTGTGAACATGTGAGCGCTTGAGCTTTACTTGCACAAAATGCATGTGACCCAGATGGTATGTGCAGTGGTAAAATTGACAGTTTTCATTAGCTAAGTCATCCAGCCAGGGAATGAAAAGAATAGCAAAGTGAGTCATGTAACAAGGCAATGCAGCGCTTATTCTCAATGTGCTGTGTATGTACAATTCCCAGACCAAGAACTATCCGCTAGAGAAATTCACAGAGAACATAGAATATTTCATGTGTTTGAAAACTTCACCATCTGCTTGTGATTGGTTCATGAACAGGCACAAAAAGAAGCGATGTGCCAGGAAGTGGGGTGTTGTGAATTATTTGCTCAGTTCTAGGAGAATTCCTTTGGCCCTGGAGATATGAGCCAATCCAATTGGTATAATGTGCCATGATGTATTAGCAGCCAGGTGCTGGTGAGGAGCCCACTGTCCCCAAATGAAGCCAAACATACAGGTCAAAAGATTTAAAAAATAATAATTAAAAAATAATTCAGACTTCAGGCCCCCAATCCATGTGTATTTGGTATCAGTCAATTTCACACTGAGGCCTGTCCCTTTTCTATAGACTTTGTCAGCCGGACTCTAATGGGGACTGGCCTCACCACATTCCCTCTCCTAAAGCTAGGGTGACCAAATGTCCCGATTTTTGGGTCTTTTTCTTATATAGGCTCCTATTATCCCCTACCCCCATCCCAATTTTTCACATTTGCTATCTGGTCACCCTACCTAAAGCCCCAGCTGCTCTTGACTGGCTCTGCAAGAATACCATCATATGTATTTCAGCTGGGATTATTTTTAACCATCCTAGACACTCTCCGGGGCACACAAGTGGGGTGAGGTGATGGCCTCCCTCACTCCAGTCAAGTTCTGGAGAAATCCTTGATATCACGGTAGCATTTAAAGCTATTTAAAAGGCATGACTCTCCTTTTTGTTCAGCCCGGCCAAGTGGTGTTTCATTATCATCATTCATGTATTGTGTGTATTACAGGAGTGCCTGGAGACCTACCTAAGATCAGGAGTACCTTGTGCTAGGCACGTTCCCTCTTAGTAGCATGTTGTCCACAGACATGGAAATGCAGTTGTCTGTATGTCTATCTGATTTATTGCAGTTTTTTTATTATACATAATTTACTAATGTTCTGAGATTTTAGAAGGGTTAAGGAGGTGACAGCTCTCCAAGCCAATGGAGGGAGAGAAAACAGCAGCAGCAGAGAATGGGAGACAGTTACATGTTAGCATTTGGCTTGGAGAGATGTCACCTCCTTGCCCTTTCAAACCCTTACTCCTGGAAGTAAGGGCAGCTCTTACTCACTGCAGTCAGTGGGACTGTTTGTGTGAATCAGTGATGCTTGAGTGAACAGTGATTTGCAGAGTCAGACCCTAGATCTTGTGCCTGAGAGGACATTATTCTCTTGATGCTTGCTGTAACGAAGGGTTTGTGAATGGCAAGGATTCAATTTATCACATTCAGCTCTGTCAAATGTCATGTAATTTCATCGGTTCATGTGCATTAGTGTTGTGTGTGTTATGATAGTGCCTTGGGACCCCTTGAGCTGGGTGCTGTACCCCCACAGAGTAGGAGTCTCGAGGCCTTATAATCTATATATTGCCTGTGAGGCACCTTCTAGTTAGATTTGAATCAGGGGTTAGGGGGTTCCGCGCCTCTGGATTTTTCCCTGTTGGGATCCTTGCCAAGAGGAAGGACAGGGAACTCTCCTGTTTGTGTAACTGAAAACTTCTACCAGTGTTGGAATTGATTGATTTGGAAAGGTTTTTGCAATTGGCTCGGACTATCTGGCCCTGCAGTTTTAAGTTTCTCAGTTGTTACTGCTCTTTAATACCTTTATCTACTGTATGATTTTGTGATGTGTTTCTGGCTTTCAAGTGTGATCTGGTGACTCAGTATATGTACAGTTGAAAAGTCTGGCTTTCATGTTCTAAGGCTGTGTTACTGCATACAGAGTTTGCTGTAAACCCGAGTGAAAGCTGATTGATTTCTCAAACTTTGTTCAAATTTCTCTTGTCTCTCCATGGCTGTCCCTGCCACTGAGTAGCTGAGGGATGTTCTTTATGTCTAGCTGCAGGACATCAGTCAGTGCAGACCAATGTGAGTTCATGTCACAATCTCGTTATGCCTCTATCTGTGCAGCATGTCTCTCCCAGCCGCTTGTGCATTGTCCCAACTAATTGCTATCAGCTCCGAAGTCCCAAAGCACCTGGTTGGCCCATTTCTAGGAAGGGCTGTTTCCACCCTTTCCCCTGCCTTATTCTCACAGAGAGGCCTTCTCTACTCCCACTGCTGTAAAGAAAATATATCCAGTTGGGGAACTCCTCACAGCACAGTCAGATCTGGTATGGTAAGAGCCATTAAGGCAGCATTTGCTGATAATGACTGTGCAGTTACCGTGGGCATCTGCAGGGCCGCCCAGAGGGGAGGGGCAAGTAGGGCAATTTGCCCCGGGCCCCACAGGGGTCCCCACGAGAATATAGGTTTCAGAGTAGCAGCCGTGTTAGTCTGTATCCGTAAAAAGAACAGGAGTACTTTTAGGAGTACTTGTGGCACCTTAGAGACTAACAAATTTCTTTGAGCATAAGCTTTCGTGGGTTACAGCCCACATAAATTTGTTAGTCTCTAAGGTGCCACAAGTACTCCTGTTCTTTTTACGAGAATATAGTATTCTATAGTATTGCAACTTTTTTTAATGGAAGGGGCCCCTGAAATTGCTTTGCCCCAGGCCCCCTGAATCCTCTGGGCGGCCCTGGCTATCTGCTATTCTAAATAGAGCAAGAAACTGGTAACCCTGCAGTTCCACTCTGAGCTAACTCCTGGTGAATGGTGAGCCCCAGGTCTTGCTGTGCCATGCTAGGTCTTTTACCCTCTGCTTTGCACTCCTGGGTTGCCTGGGCCAGCTCTGCTGTAATGAGAGCATTCAGCATGAGGGAGGCAACTTTCTAGCTGTCAGCCTGAGTCCTCCGAGCCAGTGGTTCTCAACCAGGCAACTTTGTCTTCCTGGGGTACGCAAAGGTCTTTCAGGGGGTACATCAACTCAGCTAGATTCATAGATTCTAGGACTGGAAGGAATCTCGAGAGGTCATCGAGTCCAGTCCCCTGCCTAGTTTTACAATAGGCTATGTAAAAAGCACTAGCGAAGTCAGTACAAATAAAAATTCCACATAGACAATGACTGGTTTATTCTGCTCTGTACACCATACACTGAAATGTAAGTACAATATTTATATTCCAATTGATTTATTTTATAATTATATGGGAAAAAATGAGAAAGTCAGCCGTTTTCCAGTAATAATGTGCTGTGACACTTCTGTATTTTTATGTCTGATTTTGTAAGCAAGTAGTTTTTAAGTGAGCTGAAACTGGGGGTATGCAAGACAAATTAGACTCCTGAAAGGGGTACAGTAGCCTGGAGAGGTTGAGAGCCATTGCTCCAAGCCACCGGCCCCAGCTCAGACCTGCCCCACCCAGCTGATAAACACAGCAGTAACTTTGGTATCTGCTGGGTGTGCAGAACCCCCAGGAGAGCAGCTGGGCAGCATGTGTAGTTTCTGACATTGGGCTCTCACACTGGATGTTGCACTGTTCAGGCTGAGCTGCCAGAAAGAGGCTCAGAAAACCAGGTCCAAATCAGAGTGTCTTTCAGATTTTGCTTCTCTGGATTATTTCTGCGGGCTCCTTGGGGGGTTTATGGAGGTTGACTTGGAGGGGAGCCACCCAAGCACCTCAAGGTGGATGTAAAGCAATTTAGTCCAGGGGGAATTCTGTGCCACTGCACGTGCGCAGCATTCATGACCCCCGCAGATTTCTTTGCTTCCCCACAGAAAAATGACTTCTGGCAGGGAAGAAAGGGAAGTTGCAAGAGCAGTGATGCACCACTCCCTGGCAGTGCAGGTGCATCATTTCAGGAACCCAGAGCAGCCAGCGGAGAGGTAAATCACCGCAGGACTGGGGACACCCCAGCCAGTGGCTCCTACCCTGAGCCGGGATCAGCTGCTAGTCCCGGCTGGGCTGGAGGCAGGAGAGGATGGGATTTCCTCTTCCCCTGCAAGGAGTGGCTGCGTCTGCGTCGGACCCACCCCCAGAAACCTGCCCCAGCTGCAGGAAGCTCAGCATCCTCCCCTGCTTCCTGCCCCCATCGCTCCTCGGCTGCAGGCGAGGGGTTATTGTATAGGGAGCTGCTCCCCCATCCACCCAACCCCCGTGCATCCAGACCTCCCGTACCCAGACACCCCCACCAAGCCTCACCCCATACGCCCAGAACCCTCCTAGCCCTCCATACTCAAACCTCACCTCATTGAACCTCAACCCCTGCATCTGAAGCCCCCCTGTCCCCACACCCCCTTCCTCCGGACCCCTACCCCTGCACCCAGAGCACTCTCCACTGAGTTCCCTGCACTCAAACCCCCACCCTGATGAGCCCCACCCCCTGCACCACCCTGAGCCCCCACTTCCAGACCACCATGCCATTGACCCTCAATTAGCTACACCCAGACACCCACCCCACCAAGCCCCAGTCACCCAGCACCCCCTGCTGAGGCCCCCCAGACCCCTCTGCTGAGCCCCAATCACTCTCACCTGGAAGCCCCTGCAGAGTCCAGTTGCTCCTGCACTTGGAACACGCCCCCCAACAAGCCTCCGTGCCTCCAGATCCCCCCACACCTAGACCCCCCCACTGAGCTGCCTGCACCCAGATTGTCCCACACAGAATCCTCTCACCCCACACCTGGATCCCCCCCACACTGAGCCCCTCCACACTTGGATCCTGCCTTGTTGAGCCTGCCTGCCCCACACCTAGTGCAACTGGCAGAGAGCAGCAGGGCCCCAGGGTGTTTCTGGGGCTGGGGCAGGCCCAGGCCTTGTGCTGTGTCAGGGTCGGGTGCAGCCTCACCACTGAGTCCGTGTCCCCAGGGTAGGGGACGGGGATACTGGAGAGGCTACAGGGTGTTCTCCCACCTTCATGCAGCCAGTGGCCTGTGCTCCCCACTGCCATGCTGGAACCTCTGCATTTATGTATTAACAAATAAAACTTTCAGAATTTTGCAGAATTTTAAAATATTGTGCACAGAGTTTTTAATTTGTTGGCACAGAATGCCCTCAGGAGTAAAAGCAGCAAAAGGGTTTGTTAGGTAAAGGGAGAGGTTTCCAGGTCCTGGAGGAAAGTGCCCCTCACTTGCTGGGGTGAGTAAAATTAGCCCAGGCTTTTTCCAGGAAGGTGTGGTCTGCCCCATGTTTCTGGGAGCTGGAAATTGGCTTGGTTTGGCCGAGGCACTTGTTGCATGGTGCTTTCTCTCCATAAAGGCGAGAGACCAGAAGGGTGGGTAGTAAGAGCTATAGCCTCTCCTGCGTGTGTGTATGTTCATCAGACTACTGGCCTGCCTGCTCTACTGCAGAGCTAACCGACAGACATGGACCAGGCCAGGTGTCCCATGCGCGCTGTCAGCAGTCTGCCTTGGGTGGCTCTTTGGAAGCGAAGGGGCTGGTTGTCAGAAGGGCAGAGCTGCGGCCACACCCATTGAGGTCCCTTGGAGCTATGGGGTCTCAGCACCTCCCACGACTAACCAATGCAGCAGCAAGGCAGGTGGCTAGACAAGGCTTGCGGAACCTTATTCCAAACTGCAGAGGACCTGCAGCCCGCAAAGAGCCTCCTGCTCTGCTTTAAGGGGCTGTATGCAGCACTGCAGAGCACTGCTGATCTTCTCAGCCCTGCCTGCATGACTGCTGCACTGTTTTCCATCCCAGCTCCCTCTGCACCCCAAGCCGAGTACTTTTCTGTATCCAGGGCTAGGCAGCAGTAATGGAATTGCTAAGGATTTAAATTATTTAGCTTCAGCTACTGACTCAGCTTTAAAACAATATGCATGTTTCTTACAGTAACAGCCTGGTGACCAAAACCTGAGGTGCCGGCTGCTCCCTGAAATCACAGGCGGGTGAGTAGAAAACAGGGATTATCACCAGACAGGATTAAAGGGGTAATACAGTGCAGGGACCAGGTAGCTGTTGATGCACCGGTGCATGGTGAATACACTCACATTGTAGTCACCTGATACAAACTTACCCAACACCCAGGATCCATTGCAAATGCCTGATGGGAAAAGTGCAATCACCTTCCGAGAGATTCAGATCTGCACAGCTGTGGTTGCACCAAGACCATAACAGGGTTCAAAAAAGAACTCGATAAGTTCATGGAGCATGGGTCCATCAATGGCTATTAGCCAGGATGGGCAGGGATGGTGTCCCTAGCCTCTGTCTGCCAGAAGCTGGGAATGGGTGACAGGGGATGGATCACTTGATGATTCTCTGTTCTGTTCATTCCCTCTGGGGCACCTGGCACTGGCCACTGTCAGTAGACAGGACACTGGGCTAGATGGACCTTTGGTCTGACCCAGTATGGCCATTCTTATGTTCTTATGTTCTAATACAAAAAGCTGCTGCATTATCGTACCAGTTCCCGTCAGTGCAGCAAAACACATGGCTTCCCCTAAATACCATAGCAAGCTGTTAAAGGAAGGCATTTACTCTTCCCCAAGGCAGTGTATTTAAGAGCTCTTTACCGCATGGCCTCCCCATTCTCTTAAGTGAAAGAAAAAGAACAGCTGAGGATGGTGTCTTGAATATTGGCACCTGGCAACAAACAGTAAAGCGAGTGGTGCCCAGATTTCTCTGTTCTAGTTACAGTACACAGATGATAACAGCGCGGTCAGAGGAAGGAGCCTTGCATTCTTTCAGGACTATATCTGAGCACAGTTGAAGGTTTTCTTCAAAGTCTCTCAAGAGAAACTCAGGGACAGAACTTTGCAGCTTTAAAAAACTCTTTGTAGCTAAAGAAAAAGTTATCTTTGCAGGTCACCTTTTCCTTCTCGCTCCTGTCACAAAAGCCAGGCTTTGATTGCTGGGGTCCTGACCAAATCCTAATCTGGTAACTGCTTTCTACTGTCCTATATTCCCCCTGCAGTTGCAATTGGAATACAGTATTCTTCTCACTTCCTACCTAAAACTGTAGTACAGTATAATAGTGGCAAAACGGCGGCAGTGTTCCAGGCCAGATGTGTCTGAATTTCAGTGGGGGAAAAAATTAATTTGTGGGAAGTTGTATGGCCTGTGTGTGTGTGTAATATGGCCATATCCTAGCATCAGATGACCATGGCTGAATTAAGGGAACTGCATGTTTTTCTAGCCCAGATTTGGATCCTAGTTTACGAAGTGTCTGGAGGCCCCTGGGGGCAGAGGGGTCAGTGTAAACCGGAAATGATAACTGGTACTAATTGTGAGTTTTCTTGAACTTCTGTTTCCTGCCACAAGTTTGACCTTCCATAAAGGACATCTTGTTGTGTGCATTGTAAATGGTTTTCCTTTGCAAACGCTCCTCTGTAAGGAGAACTCCAGGTGCTCAGTCACCAGAGATAGGGACATGGTATAGAAGCTTAGGCCTTGGCTACACTTGCAGATGTACAGCGCTGTGAGTTAAACCTGTCTTCGTACAGCTGAGTAGGGAAAGCGCTGCAGTCTGTCCACACTGACAGCTGCCCAGCGCACTGTCGTGGCCACATTTGCGGTAATTGCAGCGCTATTGGGAGCGGTGCATTATGGGCAACTATCCCACAGAGCACCTTTTCCCATTCTGGCGCCGTGGGTTGTGGGAAGGGGGCGTGGGTGCGGGGCATTCTGGGTCCTGTCCCAACGCTCCATGATGCATCGCTTCGCATCCCAGAAATCCCTTTGTTTCCGTCCACCTTTGGCGCCATCTTTCAACGGTTTCTGTGCAGCGCGATCTGTCTGCGGGAAATGGAGCCCGAACTGCTGATGCGTATGCTGACGAGTCTCACCAGCACGTCACGTTTGGCTGTCGAACTATTCCTTAAGATCCAAAGTGACAGAGAGTGAGGAGTCCGACGATGCTATCGAGCCGTGTAACGCGTACGACACAAAATTGCTTGTGGCATTCACGGACATGCTCAGCACCGTGGAATGCTGCTTTTGGGCTCGGGAAACAAGCACTGAGTGGTGGGATCACATCGTCATGGAAGTCTGGGATGATGAGCAGTGGCTGCAGAACTTTCGGATGAGAAAAGCCACTTTCATGGGACTGTGTGAGGAGCTCGCCCCCACCCTGCGGCGCAAGGACACGAGATTGAGAGCTGCCCTGCCAGTGGAGAAGCGGGTGGGTATTGCAATCTGGAAGCTGGCAACTCCAGACAGCTACCGGTCGGTCGCAAACCAGTTTGGAGTGGGAAAGTTGACTGTTGGAATCGTGTTGATGCAAGTTTGCAAGGCCATTAATCGCATCCTACTCAGAAGAACCATGACTCTGGGTAACGTGCAGGACATAGTGGATGGCTTTGCACAAATGGGTTTCCCTAACTGTGGAGGGGCGATAGATGGGACGCACATTCCTATTCTGGCACTACCCCACCTAGCATCCGAGTATGTTAATCGGAAGGGGTATTTCTCTATCGTTCTCCAGGTGCTTGTGGATCACCATGGGCGTTTCATTGACATTAACACAGGCTGGCCAGGAAAGGTGCATGACGCTCGCATCTTTCGGAACACTTGGCTGTTCAGGAAGCTGCAGGCTGGGACTTTTTTCCCAGAGCGGAAGATCACAGTAGGGGAAGTTGAAATGCCCATTGTGATCCTTGGAGATCCTGCTTACCCGTTAATGCCGTGGCTCATGAAACCCTACACAGGGAGCCTTGACAGCAGCAAGGAACGGTTCAACTACAGGCTGAGCTGGTGCCGAATGACTGTGGAGTGTGCCTTTGGCCGTTTAAAGGGCCGCTGGCGATCTCTGTATGGGAAGCTGGACTTGGCCGAACACAGCATCCCCGCGGTTATATCCGCGTGCTGTACCCTCCATAATGTTTGTGAAGTGAAGGGTGAAAGCTTCACTCAGGCATGGACCTCCGAGGTTGAACACCTGGAGGCTGAATTTGCACAGCCAGAGAGCAGGGCTATTACAAGGGCCCAGCGCGTGGCTGCAAGGATTAGGGATGCCTTGAGGGAGCAATTTGAGGCTGAAAACCAGCAGTGATATCTGGTGCCCGGCACGGGAGTGAAGTGCAGTAGTTCCAATCTTTAGGAATCAGTGTTTGCTAAGCAGACTTGCAGTGCCTGTTTATTTCCTGGGCTAAGGAATCTTTTACTTTATGCAATAATAAATAATGTTTTAAAAGCCAAAAATCCATTTATTGAAAAGAAAATTTATTTATTGAAAAGAAACACAACTGCTTGGGAATCAGAAAGGGCAAGGGCGTGGAGTGGGGAACGGTAGAATCACAGATTCGCGTATGTCCTGTCTGGTGTGCTGTGCAGTGAGTGCTGCACTTCAGGATAGCTATACTGCATGGTGATGGGGGTTGAGTGCAGAGGGTAAGGGTCGTGGTTTTCAGGGCTGGGTGGCGAAGATACTGGTGTTGGAGGCAGCTGGTGGCGTGAAGAACCGGGAAGTTGGGGAAAGTGGGTTGGAGGTAACAGTGGGGCACAAGGGAAAGAGTTTTGGGACAAGGGCTGTGGGGTGGGGGGCATTTGCAGTACTGCTCCTTCTGCGTGGCTACAAGCTCCTGGATAACGTCTGCTTGGCGCTCCAGGATGCTTATGAGCCGATCTGTGCTTTGCTGCCGGTGCTCCGTGCTTTGTCGCCGGTGTGCTGCGTTTTCCTGGCGGATCCTGCTTTCTCTCTCTCTCCTGTTCTGTGCTTTTTCATTCTCTTTAATAGATTGCCGCATCACTTCTTGCAGCATGTCTTCTTTGGTTTTTCGTGGTCTCTTCCTGAGTCTTTGCAGTCTCTGAGCAGGCGATAAGAGGGACGGCTGAGGTCTCAAGGTTGTTGCAGCTGTATAGGCAAAATGCAACATTTAACAGAGGCAGCATTGTTTATACCAGACAGAGTAATGATTCCCCCCGCACTTAAGGAGGGCACACACAGGGTCTACACAATAGCATAATTTTCCCATCCCAAACAGAGCACACATAACCCATGGGAGCCTCAAAATGGTGAGTAAGGGGGACTGATTGTTTCAGGGCTGTACTGTCCTCTGGGTTTCTGTGCCTTGGGGAGAGCCAACAGCTGCAGGGGGCACCTACACCGAACACTGTCCCAACATTTTCCACAGGAGTTCGTCCCGGACGATATCTCGCTGCTGAGGGTGACCTGGGGAGGGTCTTCTACTGCAATGTGGCTTCTGCCCTGGCCCATATGCAGCTTGCCTGTGTGCAGCAATGGTCCCCCCGCCCCTCGCAGCACAGTGGCACAGACACGTTAGCCTGGCTGGGACAAGGATCACGGTGGCTCTCCGGATAAACCTGCGCAAGCGCATTGCACACGTTCTGGATGAGACATTTGAAGAGATTACTAAGGCCGATTACTGCGATGTGATAAACCACATCAATGCACTATTCCGCATCTAGGCATGCATGCCTAACCCTCCTCTCCCAAAGAGCCCGCACTGAAAAAATTCCTTCCCGAAAAAAAAAACGCTTACTGGGAACCTGCTCTTCTGTTTGTCCTCCACCAAGTATCGTCCGCTGCGACTGGCTACCTTCCTCCTGGGCTCGAGAAGAGCTCCTGGCTGCATGGCTCCAGGGATTCCGGGGTGTCTCCATCCGCCCCACCACCCTCACTCCCGTTTTCCTCCTCCTCCTCCTCCTCCCACCCCGGCTCTGAAGTGTCCATGGTGGTGCTCGGAGTGGAGGTGGGGTTAACCCCAAGTATCGCATCCATCTCTTTGTAAAATTGGCAGGTCGCGGGGGGAGCACCCGAGCGGCCGTTTGCATCGCGGGCTTTGTGGTAGGCACTCCGCAGCTCCTTCACTTTAATCCTGCACTGCAGGGTGTCCCAGTCATGGCCTCTTTCCATCATGTCCTTTGATACCTTCCTGAAGGTATCGTAATTCCTACGGCTGGAGCGCAGCTGGACTGGACAGCTTCCTCCCCGCAAACACTGATGAGGTCCAGCAACTCGCCATTGCTCCATGCTGGGGCTCGCTTGGCGCGTGGAGGCATGGTCACCTGGAAAGATTCGTTGATAGCACTGCACGTCACACCTGGCTGAGCAAACAGGAAGGGGATTTTTAAAATTCCCGGGGAAAGTCAAGGGCAGGTCACATGGTTGGTTACCTGAGGGCAGGTGTGACAATGCGGTTCTGGCGGAACCCAACTGAGAGTGCCAACTCAGGACAAATTGCTCAAACAGGGCAGTTACAGCCCAAGGCTGGGGTTTTTCCACCTCTAAGGCAAACCAAACCAGCCAGACTAAGAGGACTTCGGTCTCACCCCACTGGCTAACCGCAAGTCTCACAAGCAGTCTCCTTAGACACTCCAGTTTCCCAGTATTACCACCAGTGCCACTCATTATGGGGACAAATGGTTATGAAAACCAATACCCAAGTAAAAGAAAAAGGTTCTCCTGATCCCAAAGGACCAAGCCCCAGACCCAGGTCAATATACAAATCAGATCTTACCCACAAATCACGCTGTTGCCAATCCTTTAGAATCTAAAATCTGAAGGTTTATTCATAAAAGGAAAAAGATAGAGATGAGAGTTAAATTGGGTAAATGGAATCAATTACATACAGTAATGGCAAAGTTCTTGGTTCAGGCTTGCAGCAGCAATAGAATAAACTGCAGGTTCAAATCAAGTCTCTGGAATACATCCCCCGCTGGGACGGGTCCTCAGTCCTTTGTTCAAAGCTTCAGCTTGTAGCAAAGTTCCTCCAGAGATATGAAGCAGGATTGAAGACAAGATGGAGATGAGGCATCAGCCTTATATAGTCTTTTCCAGGTATAAGAACACCTCTTTGTTCTTACTGTGGAAAATTACAGCAAAATGGAGTCTGGAGTCACATGGGCCAGTCCCTGCATAATTTTCTCAGTCTGAAGGCATATTTGCCTTCTCTCAATGGGTCCATTGTATAGCTGATGGTCCTTTATGGGCCATCAAGCAGGCTAGGCAGAGCTAATCCCAGCTTGTCTGGGATGTCACCCAGAAGCATAGCATAAGTTTGCCATACAGACAGTATAGAGCCAATATTCATAACTTCAACTACAAAACTGATACACACATATAGACAGCATAATCATAACCAGTAAACCATAACCTTGTCTGAAACACCCCATTTGACCCCCTTTATACAAGATTTGGTGCTACTACAGGACCTTGGTTGCAACAATGATCTATACGGTCCTAGTTTATGTCAATAATGTCACAGCAGGGCAGTAGAGTTTGAACTGATGACCTGAGTGGCTAGAACAGGCATTGTGGGATACTGCCGAATTGTGGGATTCGAACAGGCATTGTGGGATACTTCTGGAGGCCAGTCACAGTGCATTGGGCGGCCACACTGGCGCCGCAGTGCTGCAGCGGCAGCGCAATACTCGCTATTCCTCTTGGGAAGATGGAATACATGCAGCGCTGTAGCCACGGAGATACAGCGCTGTAAGTGCCTTGCCAGTGTGGACGGGGAGTGAGTTACAGCGCTGGGGGAGGCTTTATTGCTCTGTAACTCGCAAGTGTAGCCAAGGCCTTAGTGAAAGCTTCACACACCCACACCCATGGGGTTTAGGGTCTGGAAATAGACAGATGAGGCCTCTTAGGACATGTCTACACTGCAAGTAAAAGCCTGCGGTTGGCCCGGGCCAGCTGACTCAAGCTAAGGGGCTAATTAATTGCTGTGTAGAAATTCAGGCTCAGGCTGGATCCCAGGCTCTAGGGTCCTGTGTGGGGGGAGGGTCCCATAGCTCAGACTGCAGCCAGAGCCCAAACATCTACACCGCAATTAAACAGCCCCTTAGCGCGAGTCAGCTGGCCAGGGCCAGCCTCCCGCAGGGGTCTCACTGCAGTGTAGACAGGCCCTCGGTGTTAGTGAATCCCCTGACGAGAAACTCCCTCCCACCAGCACTGACTTTGTTGGGTGGTTGAATGGGGATGGAGACTGCATTCCAGGCTCCGACCCCCAGCTTTATTGGGACACTCCTATTGTGAAAGGTTTAAACCCTTCTCAGCCCTGGCTCCCTGGATGGGATTGCTCTCCTGTGCGGACGGTAGCCTTCCCCAGACCCCGCAGCACTGGAGCTTTTCTTTTCTCTGTGGAGAGAGGCTGCTGATGGAAGGTTTCTAAGGCTCGTTGCCATTCACCCCTTGTGCTTGCCCACAGAGATAGCCACATGCAGACTTAGCCCATCTGCGGTGAGGGCAGGAAGGAGAGCGGAGATGGAGCTTGTGAGGTGTAATACCGGGATGAGGGATCAATGGGAAGTCTTAGGAAGCGTGATGAAAATGGGAATGCAATTAACGTAGCAAGGAGAACGGTTCCACTGGGAGCTGAGCCTGCTTCATCTACAAATAGCAACAAAAACAATTAGGGATTAATTTATTAAATGCGCTGAACCACAGAGCTGACTGGTAAGAAGAGAGAGCCAGGAGGGTGCAAAATGACAGAGCCCATCACCCGTTACCATGAGGTGCCTAGTGATTTTCATAGGATGGCAGGAGTACAGCTGATGGCAGGATTTGGCCCTAGGAGTCTGCAAATGTCTCCTCCAATCACTGCACATAATAGCAGAGGCAGGGCGGGTTCCAAGCTGCCTGGGGTTGGTTCTGGGACACACTCTGAGGTGGACAGGGTGCGAGGCTGAACGGGGCTGGTTCTGGGGATGGCTGGGTGGGAGGTTTCATGGCACTGGCTCTGGGCAGAGGTTCAGTTCTTAATGGGGTGGATGAAAGATTTAAATGACGGAATTCGAGTTGCCTCCCAATCCTGCACCAGGCCCCAGTGGGCGTGGAGCCAGGGGGTGAAGCACTTGGCTTTCTCAGGGGAGTTCCAGCCTGCCAGTGGCCCTATGTAGGACCCAATTTGTGCTGCCTTCCCATTTTTGCAGCCCGAGGAAAGCTCTTGTGGGCTGGTGGTGCTAAGCGGCAGTGATCCTCACTGTGCTCTTGCCCACAGCTTGCTCCAGAGACTTCTACAAATCCATCCGTTTGTCACCATTAAGATACCACACAGTCACCGCAGCTATTTCCTGCTCTGGGCCCAGAGCGTCCCGTTCACTGCTGTGCCCTAGCTGTGGGCCGTTAAGAGAATTCCGAAGGGATGAAGGGTTCTGAGAGGAGTCTGTGTGATGCAGGCGGGGTGTTCCCTGCTTCTGGCAGCTCACTGGGCCTGAAGGAACTGCAGGCAGCAGTGACTCTGCCCAGCACAGCCATGGTGCTTTATCATGCAGAAAATGACTTCCTAGGTGAGCAGGAAAACCCAGGCTCCCATTCTGGTGACCCAGTCTCTAGCTGGTGCCCTGCTAAGGAATGAGTTCCCTCACCAAGGAGATCACATCCAAGAGATGGCCTGTCCTCTGTGGGCCTCTCTGCAGCAGTGGAAAAGTTGCTCTTCTGACTCTTGTTAGTGGTTTCTGGTGGCAGCCATAATATGCCGGGTGCTGTACCAACCCCAGATAAAGGCCTGGCCCCAGCCTTGAGGAGCTCATGTTCTCAAAGGACACAGCAAAGGGGAAGAGGAGAGGATCCAGCATGCAGGGGTCGTGGCCAGGCAATAAGCAGGCTAAAAGGGATGGTGTGAGGTGATATGTTTGCATGGCTGGCGGTGTGTTCCTTAGAGGCAGGTGGGTTAGCCCCAGCCGTGTGCACGTGCCTGTCTCTGGGGCCCTTTCAGCAGTGGTTTAAAAGTGACTTGGTTTAAAAGTGAGCTTTTAACTGGTCTGTGTGGAGAGAGGCTGCTGATGGCAGTTTTTCTAGGGTTCATTGCCGTTCACTCCCTGTGCTTGCCCACAGAGCTCGCCACATTCAGCCATAGCCCTGGCCTTGTGGAAGGGTGGTCTGCATGGGGCTGCTCCCGGTGTTTTGGAGTGGCCCCGTATCTCTCCTAGACGTCACCAGCCTTCAGACTCTGATCTACATTCATGACATGCAGTTATGCAGAAAAAAATGCAGCATTGCATAAACTGGTGATACTGCTCCCTAGCTTAGGAGCAGCAGCATCTACCGCCAGGCAGGAACCATGGACTTTCCAGAGTTTGAAAATGACTGGGATACATTCAATAGGGTTACCATATTTTGTGCCTCCAAATGGAGGACACGCCAAGGCCCACGGCCCCGCCCCCAGCCCCGCCCACACCCCTGCCCAACCCCGCCCCCTCCCCAAAGTCTCCGCCCCCTCCCCTGCTTCCCGCGAATATTTGATTCGCGGGAAGCCTGAAGCAGGTAAGGGGGGTGTGGGGGGAGGAGGCGCGGCCCAGGCTGGCCCCCCGGCGTTTCCAGCCTGGGTCAGCTCGGGCCCTGGGGTGCCGGCCCCGGCCGACCACCCCCGGCCCGCCCAGCACTGCCGGCCCCCAGCGGCCCGGCAAACCCCCGGCTCCCCGCGGGCCCGGCCGACCCGGCTCCCCGCCGGCCCGGCTCCCCGCGGGCCCGGCCGACGCGGCTCCCCGCCGGCCGGGGTCCCCGCAGGCCCGGCCGACCCGGCTCCCCGCCGGCCGGGGTCCCCGCGGGCCCGGCCGACCCGGCTCCCCGCCGGCCCGGCCGACCCGGCTCCCCGCCGGCCGGGGTCCCCGCGGGCCCGGCCGACCCGGCTCCCCGCCGGCCGGGGTCCCCGCCGGCCCGGCCGACGCGGCTCCCCGCCGGCCGGGGTCCCCGCCGGCCCGGCAGACGCGGCTCCCCGCCGGCCGGGGTCCCCGCCGGCCCGGCTGACCCGGCTCCCCGCGGGCCCGGCTCCCCGCCGGCCAGGGTCCCCGCGGGCCCGGCCGACCCGGCTCCCCGCCGGCCGGGGTCCCCGCGGGCCCGGCCGACCCGGCTCCCCGCCGGCCGGGGTCCCCGCCGGCCCGGCCGACCCGGCTCCCCGCCGGCCGGGGTCCCCGCCGGCCCGCCTGGCCCGGCTCCCCGCCGGCCCGGCTGACCTCCCGATTTTCCGGACATGCCCGGCTTTTGGGGATTTCCCCCCGGACGGGGATTTGAGCCCCCAAAAGCCGGACATGTCCGGGAAAATCCGGACCTATGGTAACCCTACATTCAACTTCTCTAGCATTTTAAAGCAGGTGGCCAAGTGTGCTAGGGAACAAACTCCAGAGAGATTGCAGGCTCCTAGGGAGGGTATTGTACCCTGCACCTATCCCTAGGCTCTGCACTCCTCTCTGTGATGAGCACGGGGAGTGCCTCCCAGACCCGGCCTGCCCCCCGCTGCCTCTCCCCCCTTAGCACCCACTGCCATGGAGCCCCGGGTCTGCCAGGGCCTTTGGCTCCTGCCGTGATGTAAAGGTTTGTTAGGGTAGGGGCTGAGGGCCAACCATCAGCGAGGCCCCCCCACCCGTGCCAGCACTGTGCAGACACTGAGCAGCAGCTGTCACTGCCCCAAAGAGCTGACAGTCGCGATGGACCGGGCAGACCAGGGTGGGGGAGAGGGAGAACCTACAAATAGATTGAACAATGGTAGCTGGGTGCATGCGTTTCCTATTAAAAAGAAATGCATGGCCTGAGAGAGAGTGCCTGGCTTGGGCGGGGGGGGGGGGGGGGGGAGGATGGAGCCACTCCCCCTCAGCCCCCAGTTACAGTCTGGTGTGTGTGCAGTGACCGTTCAGTCCCCTGTGCAGTTAGCTGTCTGTCTAAAGAGTTTGATGGGCCTGGTCTAGCGCCTAGTGGACAGCTGACCGCACTGCCATTATCCCTATTGGCAGAGTGAGCACAGGGCCCAAACTGCCTTGCCCCCCAGAGGTGGTTGGCTCAAGCCCGGGGGGAGGCTGTTGGGGGAGGGGGTGAAGCCCACAATGTTGCTGCCTGCTCTGTATCTGTCCCGGCTCCTAGGCTTTCTTGCTAGAACATTAACTTACAAACCAGTGCATCACCCTGGGCTGGGAGCGTGCTATGGCCGCAGCGCTCTTCCTGGCACTCTGCATCCCATCGTTTCCTCTGCTCTTCTAATGCTCATTGCACGCAACTGGTCAGCTCGGAAATGACACACTGTGCATCGGTAATTGAGAACATGCTTCAGTCTCTGTTGGAGTGCCCACTGTGGGGTTGGTGTAGCATGGAGCAGCACCTAGTTATGTATTCGAAGGAGTCTGTACCCTACAAGGTTCTATGTGTAGACAGAAGAGCCAGTGGCCACCGATAAAGCTGGACTCCCCCACCAAGCCTGTCCCGAATGCTCAGTTGCCTCTCCCTTTGCTCTTTATACTCTCTCTTGCTTTTCCTCCCACCAAACAACTCAGAAATGCAGGTGAAGGACCTTTGGCGGGAGAAGGGCTGACCCTGAATGCTTGGACAGGACTGCTGCACAGAGCCACAGTTCAGTAACAGCTGGATGGCTAGCTAGCTAGTAGCACCTGTCAGTGCAGGATCAATGTACTCCAATCATTCACGGATGAAAAGGAATGTGAATGGAATACCGGGAAGGCTTGGTTCTGAGGGACAGGCCCACTCACTGTTTTGTTTGTGCCCCACCCACCCACAGTAGACATTCCTGCACTTTTATCACAGTGGGGGATTGTCACTGAACTGATTGACATGGGACGCAGGACACTAGACGCCATGGAAGGGATTGGGGTCATCAGCCTGCACTGGTGTCGACAGCTGTGTGATGAAGGTGACAGTACTGTGCATCAGAAGGGACTCTGCAAGGCTGTGATTCAGAGCTGCAAGCGTGTTATGTTATGGAGCAGGCAAATGGTTTAATTTCAGGTCCCTCGTTCTGGCCTCCCAGACCACAACAGGCTCCCTAGAACCACATTCCCTGAAGGTTTGCTCGCTGGTTCTCGTGCATTTCCCCTGTCTCCAGGCCAGCGTCTGGCAGAGCATTTTCCACCCAATAACCTCTCTTGGGTAGCAGAGCTGGGCAGTGTCTTCTGCTCATTTGACCCTGGGAAGTTAATGAACACAAAGGGTTTTTATAGCCCTTTCTGGCTCTCTCCTCTGTGTCTACACGAGAGTCTGCAAACAGCATGCTCCTGCCAGAGTCTGTGCAGTGTCTGCAAAGGACTCCTGGCTAATCTCCAAAGAAATTGGAACTGGTCAGTGGAGCAGGATTAACTGTGAATGAAGAGGGGAATAAAAATTTGAAAGGGGGCCCAAAAGGGGGAGACATTCGGCACCAGGAAAACCGTGCAAACATGTCCTGCCCTTGCTAGTAACAGTTCATCTCCATGGTGTTACTGATGCAGGGCGGCTGGGTGAAGATGGTCCACGAGTGGCTGTCAGCATTTCAAGCACTGTGGCATCTGTTCTGGCTAGACAAGAACATGGAAGATGATGTGATGCTGGCAGGCCAGGTGCCAACTCAAGCCAAGGTCCCCGTGCTTCAGCTGAACACTGACAAATCCATTGATGGAACAAGTCTGGCTCACTTGCGCATTGGGATTGTTAGGATAGGTGTTAGGATTATAAGAATGTGTTTAGTGTTTAGACTTTATGGAACGCTGGTGAGTGGCTGCCTGCATAGATCTCATAGCATCTGTATCTCACATTGTATGGTAATATCTGAGCATTTGCATTGTGAGCCTTGGTAGCTGTATAAATCACTGGGCAGGAGAGAGAGATTAAGGAGTGTGAAATACTGGTCTCTCAACAGATGGTGTTCTGTTCTGCCCCACAAAGAAGGCCCCTCAACACCAGACAGACTAGAGTGGGACATTAAAGAGGACAAAAGACCTTGTTGTTTAAGCTCCCCCTCCAATGAAAATGAGTCTTGTTTACTCTCCCCCTCCCATCAGCTGAGTTTGCAGCTCAAAGCAGAAGAGGGGAAGGGAATAAATCCAACTACTGTGGAGGAACTGGAGCTCCTGAGCCGACTGCATACCTACGCCAGGGTGGCACAGGCAAAAGCTGCCTGAGAATTGCACTCTGTCTCTAGGAATCTGCCTGCTGCATTGTGGCACCTACTGCTACAATGAAGGCTCTGCCAGTGTTTCCATCAGAGCCTTGGGGGTGCAGCGTGCGCATGCACGTGTGCAAAGAGGATTTTTTTTTTTAAGGAAACCTTTTCTGATAAGGCCTCAGCTCTGCTGCCACTGCTGTAACTTGGAGCACAGCCCCCGCTGTGGTCAATCCGCATCTCTCTATCATGCAAAGCATTTGGCAGGCTCCATTTTCCATGCCTGCATCTGAGTACATCCCAGAGCACTTACTGCGATGAGCGCTTTCCCAGGGACAGGCTCAGCTGACTTGCAAGCATCCAGGTGGGTGCAGCTGGCTCAGCCATTGCTGTGTGAGCACCCCACAGTCACGTTTGTGCCCAATGACCTGCCCACGTGTAGTCACCTCAGGTTCTGAGGCATCTACTGGCATGGTCCCAAGGTATCCAGATCACCACAGTTCTGCAGTCAGCACATGGGTTCCTGATGAATGGGAGCTAAAAACAGAAATGGAGCACTGTGCTGTCCTGCATTCACCTAGCGCTTTGCAAACACCAGCTAATTAATCACCGGGCACCTGAGCAGAGTGAACAAAGCCACTGGCACCCTTTAATGGAGAGCAGAATCTGGTCTTCCAGCCTGGAGTGCCAAGTAAATGCTCCCCCGTCAGTATTCATAGTGCACCCGTTGTCATGGTATTGGAGCACAGACCGTCTGGAGGGGCTGTTTCCAAAGGGTCTGTTCTCATGAGCTGTGCTGTGACTTCCCGGTAGAGCAGGTGGAGAGACCCTGCTCCAAATGGCTTAGGGCTCACTCCCCTTCTCCCTGCATGCAGGGATCTCCAGGGGGGAAGGCTGGAGCTGGATCTGCCCTGTGACTAGGAGAAGTGAGTTTCATTGTGTTGCAGTAACATGTAGGAATCCGGTCCCCTTGCGATGGGTGCTACACGCACAAGGTCAGAGGCAGTCCTGGCCCTGAGCAGCTTTCAGACGAACAATTCTGTCCTTACTGTGTCTCACGTTTCTGAGGCCTGTCCTGCACTTTTCCTGTTTGAAAGGCAGGGTTCAGGTGCCCGAGGTCGGAGCCCCATTCACGAGCCTGCAGACGTGTTTAGAAAGCATGTTCCAGACACCCTGCCCTCTCAAACGCTTGGAGAAGAGCCCAGCCACTGTTTACCATGGGCCCTGGCATGAGGCAGCCCCTGTAATCTCCAGTCCCCAGGCAGGAGCCTCCCCTCGGCATCTGCACGTGTGAGTGGTGATAGGGCGGAGGGCTGCTGCTGATGATAAAACCCTGTGCCTGCTGGGATCTTGGGCACTTGTTTTGGAGGCAGAACTCACTGTGCATCTGTGCAGACCCCAAGCACGGACATGGGGGCTTCCTTTTCACCAATAGGGATGCCAGACCTGCTGCACCTACGGAAAGTGAGTACTTGGGCAGCCTCTAAAGGCAGCGGGGGGCTCTTGCAACTCAATTCCTGGGGGAAGGATAGTTGGGAGGCTGTTTACCTGTCCTGCCTGGCGTGTGTCTGTCAGAACTGGTAGCATGGGATCAGGGCCCCGTGGTGCTGGGCACCTGTGTGCACATGGTGAGACGGCCCCTGCCCCAGAGACCAAACAGAGAGACACAGGATGGATCATTGTACAGATGGGGGACTTGGCCAAGGTCACACAGGGAGTCAGTGGCAGAGCCAGGAACTGATCTGAGCCCTTTGTTTCCAGGCTGGAGAGTTAAAAGCAAGACCATCCCTGCTCTCCACGCCAGCATATTCTGAGCTGATATAGCTGAGGGGGAAGGAGGATTGGCTGCCAGTTTTCTTTTGTAACGGTAAACAGCAGCTGCTAAGTTGTCGTCTTTGCTGCCCACCTAAAGCACTGGGTCAGGCGCACTGGGTGGGGTTTCCACGCAGGCTCCAACTGCCTTTGAAGCCATGCTAGCAGCAACTTTCCTTCACTAGGCGCAGGCGTTGCTCACAGGGTCCTGGCACAGCTCCCCTTGCCAGTGCAAGGGGGGATATTGTCTAAGAGCCGTGCTGCAGGCAGCCTTCCTCGGGGCCTTCCTTCCTAGATGGCTTAGAGCAGTGGTTCCCAACCAGGCATCCGGGGGTGCTGCAAGCAGGTTTCAGGGGGTCTGCCAAGCATGGCTGGCGTTAGACTCGCTAGGGCCCAGGGCAGAAAGCCAAAGCCCCGCCCAGGGCCAGCTCTAACTTTTTTGCTGCCCCAAGCAGCAAAAAAAAGCCCCCCCCCCCCCCCCCCCGCCGAGCGCCGCGCCGCCGGAACACGCCCCCCGAGCGCCGCGCCCTGCGCCGCCCCCCCACCGCGTACCGTGCCGCCGGAGCGCCCCCCCGCCAAGTGCCGTGCCGCTGGAGCACCCCTCCCCCTCGTGGAATGCCGCGCCGCGCTGCCCCCCACCACCCCAAGATTGGCCGCCCCTTACCAGGTGCCACCCCAAGCATGTGCTTGGTTGCCTGGTGCTGGAGCCGGCCCTGGCCCCACCACACAGTACTGCAGCTTGGGGCTCCGAGCCCCACCACTGGGGATGAAGCCGAAGCCTTCATGGTGCCACCTGTGGCATAGGGCCCTGGGCAATTGCCCTGCTTGCTACCCCTTAACGCTGGCCCTGGCTTTTATATGCAGAAAAACAGTTGTTGTGGCACAACTGGGCCGTGGAGTTTTTATAGCATGTTGGGAGGGGGCTCAGAAAGAAAAAGGTTGAGAACCCCTGGCTTAGAGAGCACTTCTCATGCACAGCAGCCGGGATGGCATGAGAGCCCCCGTGTCTCAGCCACAGCACAGCGTCTGCCTCTCCCGCAGTTCCAGCACACTGATCAGTAACTGCTGTACAGATTCTAACAGACAGTTCCCTGCTCAAGGCTTTTGCCCACTGCATCCAGGCAGAGCAGGTGTGAATCAGTCCTGCTGAAGCAGGGCTAGAAAAAATGAGTGGGAACAGATTGTAGAAATTAGAAGCTGCTCCCAAGCAACATTTAAAAGCCTTCCCCTGGGCACAGAACGAATCTATTTGGAACCAACCAGATTTGGGTCTGGGGCACTGTCGGTGGGTGCTGGAACCTAGCCCCTCTCCTCAGTGCTGGGAGCCATGTGCAGTGTCTCGGATAGATGAGGCTGGGTGCACCATACATGCCCTTCCCTGAAAGGCTGCCCCCACTCTCTGGGCTGCACCAGGCAAGCCCAGAATTTGTCCCTGATTTTTACTAGCAAGTGGCAATCTGTCACATACCTTCTGTGCACTGGGTTTTCCTGGTGTGTTCTCTGCACCCCCCCGTCTGCACAGACTCAGCTATATTTATTTGCTGTCATGGTCCAGGAAGAAAGTACATTAGGAGAGTAAGAGGTAAAAAATCAAGTAGTCACGTTGCTGCTGTGTCTCTCTAACCAGCTGTAAGCCCTGGTAGGTTGTAATAAGAGGTGTAATGCATGAACAACAAGCTCTAGAGGTTTGTCTTAAGTCAGAACCTGGTGATATAAAAATAGCATTCCCCGCTCAGGAGGCACAAAATTGCGGGGGGCTCCTGCTAGCCTCAGGAGGGAGCGACAGGTTTCACTGGGGTGTGCATGCCATGGCCCATGCTGACAGGAGCTGCAGCCATGTTAACTCTTTCATAGCCTTGGCTCCCCTGGTCAAACACCATGGGATGGTGTTCTATTAACACCTCTGCTGGTGCTGGCTGCCCGGCTGTTGATCCAGGGCGATTGTGATTTGTGAATAACAGGACAGACTCTTAATCCTGCTTCTCAGAAAACCCATTTGTGTCACATGGGTGTAGTCTGGGAACAAATGTGCTCAGAGCAGCAGGATTTACGCCCTTATCAAAGGGTTTTGACACACTGGAGCGGGCTGTTCCCTCCAAACTGCTCCTTGTGGCACCCTCCCTCTCTGTGTCCCCAAAGCTGCTCTGGCTGCAGCTTCCAGCCAAGTGGGACCCACCCACGGGGGGGAGCTGAGGAGCATTTCTAATTCTCAGCCACAGCAGCTGTTTAAGACCTTAAATGACTCACCAGAGATCTAGCTACCCCAGGCTCTGAGTGCACTGTGCATCGGTGAATGGCAGGCCGGACGGCGGTCGCCAAGAGTGTCTGTGTCATTATTTGTGGTCGCAAGCGACTGCACATATACAACAGAGGTGACAAACTAGAAGCGGTTCCTGAGAATTTGGCCCCCAAATGAAATATTTGAAATATGGTTTCCTCTCTCACTTCCCTGCCAGGGTCTGTGTTCCCCGGCAAGAGAGAGGGAACACGGCGGAGTGGGAGTCAGGAGTCCTGAGTTCTGTTCCTGCCTCTGTGACTAAGCCGCTGTGAGACCTGGAGCAAATCACTTCATGTCTCTGTCTTTGATCTTCCCCCCTGTAACCCAGGACAATTGGGAAGTTTTATCCCTGATCCCTATAGGACTTGTGGTCTGCATTAATCCTTGACCTACAAGCTGGCTGTTAAATGGTGCCTGGAGCCCTAAGGATTAATGGAATCCCTTTGTAGTTGAAAACAATGTGGATTTGGTCAGTGGATGATGTGGGGCTTTGGGTGTTCTCTTGTGTTGGTGAGTACACAGAATCCTTGGAGCTAGCCTGGGTCGTGCACTCCAGAGAGGCTTTCGTAGCTGGTTGGGTTTTATTTGGCACAGACCTCAGCATGCTGGGTCAGCTAGCAGCCTCCCTAGGTCCCTGTGCGGTGCCAGTCCCTTTCCCCTTCACCCCCGGCTTGCTGCCTCTGATTCTGGAGCTATGCAAGAGGAATTCAACTGATGCCACATGTCTCTCTCTGGTTGTGAAGGGGAGGGTTCTGGAGGCCAGAGAAGTGCTGCTGATGGCAGTGATCCTTTGCTTGCTGTGGAACATCAGACAGGCCATGGCGCTCATGTCCCAGCCCAGCCAGCCCCACTGCCTTATGCTGGTGTCTGGGCCAGTTCAAAATACCATTCCCCAGTAAAATGGTTAAACTGGGGGCATTAAAAGGGAATTAAAAGGCATCCCAGCTGGCATAAACGCCTGGGCTGGAGATCCGGGGCTAGAAAGTTTCAGATACAGAAGGTGCCTGTAACCTAACAAATGGGGGAAAGGTAATGAAAGCAGCAAAATAAAATGTCTGGAGGTTGAGAAAAACTTCAGCCTCCCTCTCTCCCCAAATCATTTGCCATAGTTGGGGAAGTGCAATATGGATACATTGTACAGCAGTGTTAATGCTGTTTCTTCCTGAGCCCGTTAGCACGGGTGCTGCCTGTAGAGTGACCAGACAGCAAATGTGAAAAATTGGGACAGGGGTAATTGGAGCCTATATAAGAAAAAGACCCCAAAATTGGGACTGTCCCTATAAAATCGGGACATCTGGTCACCCTAGCTGTCTGCCAGGCCGTGGTCACAGTGCTGGGCTTGGACCAAGGAGGTTGGTGTCGGGCCCCTGTACTAGGGAATCTGATGAGGAAGCGAAGCAGCATCTCAGTGCTGTTTGCAGGGGCAGGGGCGGACACTCGGGAGGCCAAAGTAGGACAAAGGGACCCACTGAGGGCTTAGAAACATGGGGCAGAAAATAGCAACCTGAGGGAGGTGCAGCTACAACATTTGGGAAGCTCTGTCCGGATGGCAGACATGCCACTCGGAAAGCTGGTGCGCTGGACAGCAATGGAGCGCCTGTCGGGGAGGAGCTTTCGGGATGATAAGTAAGACAGTGCTGTTTGTTTGGGGCTGCCTGTGCAGAGGCACGAGCCAGGAGGTGGTGGTGGGGGCTTGTCTGTGCTGGGAAGTTTCATTGTGTTAGAACAGGCTGTAAAACCTGCCATAGTGGAGTGTAGACAAGGGCCGACCTGTTCCACGCCCTGTCAGTTGGCTGTGTGTAGCCCTGGGGGACCATAGAGGGTGAGCCATGACCAGCTCTCTGTTAGACCTGACAGCATGTGTCAAAGGTGCTGCAGCTTCTCAACGTAAGCAGCGGGGTGGGAAAGGACTCGGTTGTTGATCTGGGCACCTTGATGCCAGCAAGGCAACAGCGGGAGGGAGGGGCCATGCAGAAGAGCATGACGAGGTCAGAGAGCAGGTGGATGGATTTATGGAGAAGATTAGAAATGCTGCTTGTGTCTAACTTGGCTAAATGACCACAGGGACTATGGCTACATTAGCCTTCCCCTCCCCCCGAACCCGAGGAGGGAGCAATAGGCCAGTGCTGCCAGCATGTTCACCCCAGGTCTGATTTGAGCCGAGTTACACAGCACAGCCCCCCACTAGCAGGGGAGCTGCACTGTGAGAGGCAGTGGTTGGAGATCTGGAGGGCAGAGGCTGATAGACCCAGCCGAAGGGATCTGTGATAACTGGCCAGGTGGTGAACACGTGGAGAGGATTTGCTTAGGGTGAAGCTAGGACCACTGGATGGAAATGAAGAAAGGGCTGAACCTCAGAAACCATTTCCCTCTGGATCCATCTATCAGATGGCAGAGTCATACTCCAGGGAAGCAGTGGAAGCCCCGGCTACTGGGACCAGGTAACCCCCGTGTTAATTAGCATTCCAGTGAGTGGCAGGTGTCAGCTTCTTGGAGCAGGGGCCTTCTCTGTGTTCTGTACAACACAGCTGCCTGCCGGCGGCGAGCCATACTGCATGGGATGAAGCACAGGCTAATGCACTGGAGGGGAGTGTCCTGCACTGGTCTCCAGGGACGGGACAGGAGTCCTTCCTACCCCTGCTCCGTTCCTAACACCAAGTCTGCGAACCTCTGGCTTTGTTTCATGTCATTGGCAGGCTTCTCTGGCTGCTTTGTGTCCAAGGCCAGCACTGTCCAGCAGCACGCAGGGTTGGCTCTCCATCAGCTTGGCTGTGTGGCTGGCCATCACTCACCCCTGGTGCTGCTGAGCAGTGGGCAGGGCCGGCTCTGGCTTTTTTGCCGCCCTAAGCAAAAAAGCCACCCGCCGCCCCCTCCCCCCAGCGCGGCAGGGGAGGGCGCCAAGCAATCCCCCACCGGCCAGAGCGCCGGGGGGAGGGCGGCGAGCCCGCCGCGGCTCTGCTCTCCCCAGCGGCCAGAGCGCCAGGAGGAGGGCGGGGAGCCCGGCCGGGGCTCTCCGCTCTCCCCGGCGGCCAGAGCGCCGGGAGCAGGGCGGAGAGCCCCCGGCGGCCAGAGTGCCGGGAGGAGGGCGGCGAGCCTGGCTGGGGCTCTCCGCTTTCCCTGGCGGCCAGAGCACCGGGAGGAGGGCGGAGAGCCCGGCTGGGGCTCTCCGCTCTCCCCGGTGGCCAGAGCGCCGGGGGGGAAGGCGGAGAGCCCCCGGCAGCCAGAGCGCCGGGAGCAGGGCGGGGAGCCCAGTCAGGGCTCTCCACTCTCCCTGGCAGCCAGAGCGCTGGGGGAGGGCGGCGAGCCCGGCCGGGGCTCTCTGCTCTCCCCGGCGGCCAGAGTGCCGGGAGCAGGGCGGAGAGCCCCCGGCGGCAGGAGCTCCGCGGGGAGGGCGGCGAGCCCAGTCGCGGCCCCGCTCTCGGGCCGGAGCGCCCCGCCGCGCCGCCCCCCTCCAGGCGCCGCTCCAAGCACATGCTTGGTGGGCTGGTGCCTGGAGCCGGCCCTGGCAGTGGGGATACCTGTGGGTAGGCAAAGGCAAAACTGCCTCTTCCCCTTAGCACTGCAGCTTGTCTCTGTGACGGGGCTCTTGCCCTGCGATCAGTGACTTCGCTAGCCCAGCCCTTCGCTAGCATGCACAATCTGTCTGCCAAGCAGCTTAGGTGGCAGGAACAAGGTGGGTTTGGGGCAGTGGACTGTCCTGACCCGGTTCCTCCAGGTTGACTCATGCTTGTGATGGGAGCAGCTTTACATCCTGTCTTGTGTCTGATTTAGCTAAGATAAAGTATGCCACATGCTGCTCCTGAGCCTCAGACGTGTGGATTTGCAAGCGGATGTCAGCGGGACGCTGAGCAGGAGCTGCTAAGTACCTTGCTGATAGGAGCACATGGCTGTCCAAAGGACGTGGAGGAGACAGGAGTTTGAAGCTGTAATGTTATCACAAGTGGTAAAACTCAAGAGACAGCCGTGCATTTAATGGTTTAATTGGATTGAATTGCTTTCAAGTTCTCCGCCTGAGAGCAGCCCAGGGAAACTTCACTCAGCAAAGCCCTGTGATAGAGTCGGCTCTGCTGTGTGCTTCCCTGCCAGCAAGGAGTGCAGAGTCCTAGGAGATGTCTACACTGCTGCCCGGCCATGACTGCCCTGGCTCTCAGACCCCGCAAGGGGGGAGGGTCTCCGAGCCCAGGCCCAGACCAAATGCCTACACTGCTATTTTTAGCCCTGGAGCCTGAGCCCGAGTCAGCTGAGCTGGGCTCAGACTCGGCGCGCAGGGTTTTTATCGCAGTGTAGACATACCCAGAGAGTTCAAGGCCAGAAGGGACACCAGGTCATCTAGTCTGAGCTCCTGTATTTCACTGGCCACCAACACCCGCACACTAACCCAACAACCAAAGTGAGACCGAAGTGTCACAGCCCACAGTAGACTAGTCTGCTGTGCGCCACAGGCAGCGAACAGGGGGGACCGAGGTGCCCCAGTGCCTGAGCCTCGCCCTGCCCCCAAGTGGCAGGGAAATGATTAAATGAGGTATACCCACTTGCAGGGTAGAATCCTGGCAAGTGACCCACACCCACATGGTGCAGAGGAAGGTGAAACCCTCCAAGGTCACTGCCAGTCTGACCTGGGGGGAAATTCCTTCCCAGCCCCACACATGGGGTCAGTGACACCCCGAGCGTGTGAACTAGAACCAGCCAGCCAAACACCAGATACAGAGAATACTGGGTGCCACCACAGTCTGCAGAGCCCTGGCCCACCCTGCCGAATGTTCCAGCCGCAGCTGTCACCATCGCTGATGCTCCAGAGGAAGGAGACCAGCCCCCTCTGGGGGGGACCCTTTCCTGACCCAGGCTGAAGCCCTGATGCTTGAGCTGTTAGGAACATAAGACAAACTGGAAGTGAGTCCCAGGGCTGCTGAGCCCTGCCCCTTCCCTCATACACAGACTTGTCAGACAATCGCACTCATACGTTCGTACAGCTGTCTCTTAAAACTAGTTGTTTGGCCCCACCACTCCTATTGGGAGGCTGTTCCAGAACCTCGCCCTCTGACGGGGAGAAACCTCCTTCCAATTTCCAGCCTGAATTTCTGCATAGCCAGTTTTTACCCATTTGTTCTTGTGCCAACATTGTCCTTGAGGACTCCGGGGAGAGTGGAGCCCACTTCATGTCTGCAGCCACTGCCTCTTGGGGGATTGGGACTAGCACACAGGCAGCTGCAGGATCCCCCTCCTGAGCCCACGTGTGAGTGAGGAGGCATCTGCCCATTCTGTTAGGTTGCAGAGTAGTCTGGGGCTGTCACGGCAGGCTCCCGGATCCTGAGGCGGACAAGGCTGGGTGCAATTTGATAGGTCACTCGTCTGCTGGCAGGGGGTGGAAGCTGAGAAATGGTGTCTGGGGGATATTTAGCATCAGAGGAGATATCTAAGTTGCAGTGGGTCCATTGCCACTGTCCCTGTGGGCCGGCTGGGGTCTCCGAAGATGCATCACAGAGATGCCGGGGTAAGGAGGAGGGGCTTAGCTAGATGGGTGAAAACTGTTATAATAATTGTACTGATTGAGGTGGAATAAATGGGCTTAAGGGGTTAGTATAATTTAGTCACCATTCAGCATCAAACAGTATTAAATGGTATTAACACCTATAGCCCATTTATTCCTACTCAGTTCCCAGAACAGAACCGTTGGTGCTGCTGCTGGACTCGCTGTTAGCTCTGTTTGTGTGGGGAGGGACTCCAGCAGCAGGAGCGCTCTGTGCAGGCCCCAGCTGTGCTGCATATCATTGGCCATGTGGGGAAAGCGTAAAGGCCCTTTCAGAGTAGGAGCTCAAATCGATAGCAAATCCCCCAGCTCTCGGCTCACGGTAAGTGCGTCTCTTCCCACAGAGCCGGGCAGAGAGGCTGGTTTGGCTAGCTGCTTGCTGTGCTCTAGCCATTCCACTGCAGGTGGTGGAGGGGCCTGGGGATCTCTGCAGCAGCAAACACTGGGGTCATACAAGAAAACCCATGGGGAGGTGCCAGGAAAACCGATCTAGGTATCAGAGCTTCCTGGGAGCCGTCTGGCAGGTGCCAGCTCTTTTCCCAGCATCCTCTCTGTCGGCTGGTGGAAGTAGTCAGTGCTGCCCTTGGCAGAGCTGTCGGGGCCAGCTCCTGAGCAGGACAGTGGGGAACTCTTTGGAGAGGGAGCCCTGGACCTTCTTTCCCTTCTCTCCTCTTGCTCTCCCTTCATTATGCAGAATCTGGGATTTGCTCTTGGGGGATTCCTCAGGCACCTTTCTCTGGGGCTGCCAGCCTGGGAAGAGTACAGTGCATAGATGTGCTGGACGGCCAGGGAATCCCTGACTCGGGTCACAGGCTTTGGGATCTCTTCTCTGCCATGTTCCTAGCCAGGTCATCTCCCTGGATCCTTCATGTGCAAATCTCCCCTCTGTCGCAGGGAAGGTCCTCAGCAAATTGGAAGTTATAATGATTACTACCAGCCAAATTGCCGCAGAAGAGCCAGAGGTGCCGCCCCTCTCTGGTGTGGCCGCCCCAAGCACCTGCTTGGTAAGCTGGTGCCTGGAGCCGGCCCCGGCTGCTGCTGTCCACCAATAAATACGGCAGATGTGCACCGTGCCATTGTTATTCAGCATTTCCAGTGCAGTCCGGCAGACGGGGGGGAGGGGCTTTGTGCTCGGTGCTGTACAAATAGTCCCTGTCCCAAGTCGCGTACAGTCCAGCAGACAAGCAGGCGGGGAGAGTGGGGTAACAAGTGTCCTACATGTGCATACCCTTTAGTCCGTCAGGAGCAGTGATCACTACGTGCTACCTGCCTAGCTCAGTGACTGAGGTAACATTGCTGAAGCAGCCTTAGCCTCCAGGGACCCTAGCAACTGGGGGCTGAACTCACGGTGCTGGGTGTTTGCATGGAAAACATTATCTGCTCAGAGCTTCCAAAGGCAGCGCGGGCTCCCTGGGCTGATATAAATGTGACTGTGTTTCATGGAACAAGGTGGAGTTACTAGTAACCTCCCTTCCTTTATCAGCCTTGTGCAGAGCTGCCTGGGTGGGACTGAAGGGGAGGAGATGAGAGCAGGACTCTGTCCCTGTCCAGTGTCCTGAGCAGTGATCTGGGACATCGATCCTCTGACTACGGGCCTGGAAACCCAGCCTGAGCCCAGGTTTAGGGACTTGCACAGTCTCTCATGTATGCATTTGTTAACTACAGGAAGTTTGTAGCTTTCTGTTTGCAGCTAGCTCCAGCAGTGCCCCAGAGCAGTGGTTACTGCGGGGGACTAGGCGCCAGGGCTGAGGTTCCCCCGCTGGCTCTTCCAGCTGCTCACCGCGGGCTTTGGGCAGATACTTGGGCCTGCGTTTCGAAAGTGGCTCCCAATTTGGGTGAGTCCCACAGAGGGTGGTGCAGCGAGTGCAAAGTGAGTCTGAATCGAGAGCCTGACATGTGTGTTGCATTGGGCTGGACTGCTAGGAAGAGCCCAGCGCTCGGGACTGAAGGGAAAGCCCCGTGCCGGGGAGGGACAAAGGGGGAATAAATCGTCAGCAGAAAGCAGGTAGAATAAGAGTAGTGTCATGTGCTCCTCTGGCCGTTCGTCCTGGGCGTTGCAAAGCCCTCGGCAAAGTCTGGGTCTGATCCTTCTCCCATCGAGTCTCTCTCGTCTTTGCGTTCAGTGGGCAATGCCAGGAAGAATATCTCCTCCCATTGGACTAAACTGTCCCGGAAAACTGCCCGGGAGACAGAAAGGCACAGAGACTCAGTCCAGACAGTTTGAAGACAGAAAAATACAAATGGCTTCTCTGTGTATGGAGGCAATGAGTGCGTGTGGGCGTGCAAGTACTTGTGTAAGTGGTGAGTGAACATGCTGGGGTGTGTGTGTGCAGGGCTGATGGCAGACACATTCCCCCTGAGCTCCTCTCAACCTGCCTGCCGTTATTTTAAGAATGATGCAGAAGGTCCTTTTGTTGGAAATTAGCCCTGCTCTATCATCCCTTTGGTACTTTTTCAATGGCTGAGTTCATCTGCTCTGGCCTCTGACATGGTGACTCACTGATGTAGAAGAGAGTCACCATGAAAAGACACCCAGAAGTGACAGACAG
The DNA here is from genome assembly GCF_011386835.1 of Chrysemys picta bellii. Lineage (NCBI taxonomy): Eukaryota > Metazoa > Chordata > Testudines > Emydidae > Chrysemys > Chrysemys picta. The sequence goes on along the minus strand of NC_088792.1, from coordinate 164,479,368 downwards.
ACGCACTGTAGTGCCAAGAAGACAGTAGAGTCACAGATCTGTTTCCTGTGCCGCCCATATCCAAGCTGAGCCCTCCCCTCTTCTCAGGCTGCCCGCGTTGTCTGGCTGCTGCTGTCTGACATCCTAGGATGCGATATGCATCCCTGAGACATGCACGTGGGTTGTGGGGAGAAAAGCAATAGTTTGCCTGGCTCCCCCAGGCCTCAGCCTGGTCTGCAGGGCCCTGTCCCCCAGCAGTTGGTGGCCACAAGGACACCGCAGCCCCCCTCCTTGGTGGCATGCATTGACCATTGAACACTAGGCTCCTTGGCATGTCTTCTGAGTTCATCCTCTCTGCCGTTCTCAGGAGGGCACCAGCAGCTCCGATCCACGCCCTGGCCTGGGCAGCAGCCAACTGCTTTCTGGAGGAGGCTCAGTAGTAAATATCCCGACTGACAGAATAATAGAGAGAAAATGAACCAATTCCATTAGCGTCTGGCGAGCCCTGCAGGGCCTGCGCTGAAGCGAGGAGGGAGCCTATATTTTTAGCCAGAATGCAGTGTAACTTACTGGCTCGCACAAAGCCGGGGAGTAGCTAGCTAAGGAGGGGGGTGAGGGGAGACCAGGTTTGGGTTTCAGCTCAAGTGCTGGACTATGGCAGTTCGACAGGGCAGGTCCGGTCCAGACACGGCTGTGAGTATTCAACACGCCTCTCCTTTGTGCACCAGGCGAGCTCTGCTTTGCTTTTCTGTTTGCTTTCTAGCTGCATTCCTGGCCACCTCCCTGCTCCGCTCTGTGCCCGGGCTTTGGCAGCCACGGGCTGTTGGAGCCCGTGGAGTTATCTCATTTTAATCATCGCAGCGCTGTGTGTTATGGACAGGGAAGCTGTACTGTGCTCTGCGCTTCCAAGGGGATTTCTCTGCAAGGTCTCTGGGCAGCGGCTGAAATGCCCACAGCAAGCTGAGGTGCTGCCCTTCCGCTGCTCCTGACTGAGCAAAGGAGGCTTCTAGCAGGCTCCAGAGCTGGAAAATCCCTCTGCATTGAGGCTGCAACATAAAATGCTCAGCTCTGCCCTGCTGTGAATCGTGGACTCTCCAGCTCAGCACCCCAGGCTCAGCGTGCAAACTGTGCACTGCCGAGCACGGCATGGGGACGTCTCTGGCCGCGGGTCCTGTCTATCACAGTAGATAAACCTGATTGAGCAGAAGGCATCTCAGTGCCACGTGATGCCTCCCTCGTTACTCTGCACCATAAACAGCAGGTCAGTCCCTTGGAGTTGGGTCTTCCTCGGAGGGCTGGAGGGGGCCAGCAGGCAGGGATGTTCCCACAGACCGTGCACACTTGCCTGGCATGAGGAGGTTGCTCTGCTGTGATCGGAAACCGTAGCGCTGCCTCCAGCACCTCTTCCTTGTAATGCCGAGTATGCTCACGCCAGGAGCCTTGCTAGCCAGTGCTGAGTCCAGCGGCTCCCGCAAGAAATGCGGCTGAGGAACTTGCTGCACATAGGGCTGAATGGTGGCAAGGACTGGGTGAGCCTGGTGGGCTGGGTGCTACTGGGGGCAGCCAGTGCTGTTTTGATGGGACGGCCGCCCAAGTAATAATCAGACTCTTGTTTCTCTGGCGCGTGGGATTGGATCGATAGCAATAGCCGGGGCTTGGCTGCATGTCCCTGAAGTGGGAGCAGAGAGGTCAGTCGGTTATCAGACCAGGAGGCTGCAGTTGGAGTGGAGAGAGAGCTGGGTGATTGGGATGTCCTCACTCTACTGAGCGAACCCACAACTACTGCAGAGAGAGAATGGAGCCCCAAGCCCAGACACTGCTTCAGCCTGCAGCCGTGGTACCACTGGCTTGTGTAGCAGCACCCGTGTTGTGCATCATGCGTTCCAGAAGAGACTGTCCCTGCTCTGAGGGCCTTGCAGTCTCAGGGGAGCACCCAGCTTTCCTCATGGACCGAGCTGAGGTGGGCCAGGCACTGGTGATTACGTGCTGCCTCATGCTGGGTCAGAACAGAGCAGTCCCCCTGCCTGGCATGAGGGGTGCTGTGTTGCAGAAGTGGCTGCCTTTCCACTGAGCGGGCCTGCCCACTTGACAGACATGTTCCAAGGCACCTGGTGAAAGATGACTCTAGGGGTCAGATTGCTAAGAGCTCAGACTCCGTGTGCCATGCTTACCTGAATATCAGGCCCTAGGTGTGTGAACTCTGGTGTCCTGGGCAAGTCCCAGCCTGGGTCATCACCTACTGCCACTCAGCGTTTGCCCCATAGTTTCAACTGGATCCACTGTTCTTCACTTCCTTTCCCAAGTTGTTGCATAATGTTACTTAAACAGCTGCTGCATCACCCCAGAGGTGGCTGCATTTCAGTGGTGGCTGAATTCCTAGTTCCTGTTTGTGAAGTGTTGTGTGATCCTTTGGGGTGCAAAGCACCCAATCAATGTGTGTTACTGGCATTACTTCCGTTGCTTTAGTACAGAGCAGCTCAGCCCTGCAACACTGGGGTCCCTTCTAGGCCCATTTGAATGGTTTTCTCCAGAGAGCAGAGTTGGTTTTATTATCATTGTAGTTTAACCCACACCGGTTGTTGTAGTTTCTGTGCCAAGAGACCTGGCTCGTCCCAAGTCACTTCTCACAACCTTTGAGCATCTCCGCCCCAGTCTCGCTTTGCTCTGCTGCTAACAAGTCATGATTTGCTTTGAAAATGTTACTGAACCATGGCTGGGGCCTGCCAGCCCTTGGCCAGCTCTGCCAATAGGTGCTCGTCCATAGAGAAAGGGTGGCCATGAGCTTACAACTCTGGGCTGGAACGCCGGAGAACTGGGTTCCTGGCTCTGCCATAGATTGCCTGTGTGATTCTGGGCAAATCTCTCTAGGCCTGGTCCCCATACGCAACAGAAGGGTGGTTATCTTTCCACCCGGCCAGCCTGGCCTGTTTACAGCATAAGCTCTTTAGGGCAGGGACTGTCTCTGTGTATCTGTGCAGAGCCCAGACCCCTGGGTGCTGCCATAATACGCACCCTAATGCCCACAGGCAGTTCTAGTATTGAGGGAAGCCGCCAGGTGTGGCCTGGGGATGGGCCTAGCCAAGGGTTTGACTTGCTAACCAGCTCTCTTGTCTTCCCCTCATGTTAGCTAACGCCCCCTCTTCCTAACACCGACACGGCAGCAAGCCACAGCCCCAAGCATGCACTCCTAGGGGGCTATGGTCAGAGGCTCAGGGTCTGCATCAGCGTGCGAAGCGCTTCTCCCTGCCCCCCCGCCCTGTGCTCTGTCACCTCCTGCTTTATGACCCAGGACTATATTAGCATCACCCTGCACAGGAAGTGCAAGGTTAATAATAGCCCAAGTGTCTCAGTTAGCCATGTCTCACCGGGGGCTGTGCCTGCTTCGCTTCCTGAGGGGCATTGCGTTCCTGCTCAGGCTGGGGGCCAAGGCCAGGGGCTGTGTCCCAGACAAGCACACAGAGCTGGGAGGGGGCCCCGCAGAGCCAAGCAGGACCAGTAGCGGCTGGAAATGGTTCTGGATAAACTGGTGAGATGTCTGGTGTGGAGAAGGAGGGCTCTGTAGCAAGCTTGGGTTCATTGTTGATTCGCGGCATGTCTATTTCAAAGGATTTTTTACTGATTTCCATGCCAAGAATGGAGAAATAGTCCATGTCCCTCCCCTCTGACTTTTCCTGGCCAGGGGAACAGGACCGTGGGCCAGACAGATGTGCCCAGCTGTGGTCGGGGGTATTGCTGGGTTATAAACTTTGTAGCTGTGGAAAGCCTGACTCTGTGACTACCTTCTCCATCTCTCCCCAGCTGCTTTGTGTCAGGCCAGCCTTGAGAGCCTCGCCATGAAGTGGCCAGGGACCGCATCCCTCATGGTGCCCCATCATCCATTCCCTCCCCTCCTGGTCCCAGTGCAGCCGTCGCTGCTGGGACTTGCAGCCCCGGTCAGGCGGCTGGTTCTTTAACTGCCTCACACCGAGATTGTGATGATGCTGGAATATTTGCACTGCAGTAGCACCCTAAGCCCTCTTTCTGCGAGGTGCACAAACACATTGGGCTTGACAGAGCTCTCCTCCCATCCCTTCCATTGACCCGATGCAATCCCCTCCCAGCACAGCTGGGGGAGCCTGCCCTGCTGGCAGGGGCCGGGAGGGGAAGCAGGGTTGGGACAGGCACAGTGGAGGGTTTGAATGGGGCATTGCCTGTTGTTGCAGCACTGAGAGCCCTGCTCCCTTTTCTTGCACATCCGGCGGCTGGCTCAGGCCTTTTAGCGCCGGTGAGAGCCAGGCAGGGTGAGAACACTGGGGAAGGAAGCCGTTTCCCTCATGTTCCTGAGCTGGGTCTGCATATAAATGGCAGCTTTGCTGGGGGGCACTTCAGCCACAGCTCCTTCTGCTTCACCACAGACCCCCGGCCAGGCTCCAGCACTGAAAAGGTTGCCTGCTAGCGACAGGCCCTGTGCTGGTGTGGGACGGGGGCAGCAGGAATTGGGGGGATGGGGTGATTGAGCCCACTGTTGATGAAAGATCTCTGCTAGGTGCCCTGGAGCTGGCTGGTGCAGCTTGTTCCCTACAGCGTGTGCTCAGTTCTGGGAATGACTCATGCCCCTAGCCCTGCAATGGGTACCCTGCCCCGACATGGGGCTGGTAGGAGCCTGGGCACATGCTGACTCGTGTGCTCTCTTTTCTCCCCCAGGCCGATGCTGCAACCAGCTTTCTGAGGGCTGCGAGATCCGGGAACCTGGACAAAGCCTTGGACCACCTGAGGAATGGGGTAGATATTAACACCTGCAATCAGGTAGGTTAAGGTCACTAGGATTCTGGTACCAGCCCCTGAGATCCTATAATCATGTGCCCTCTAGCCCATGTATGACCGCCCCTGAGTGGGGATGTTTGCTGGGTAGCAAGGGGAGTGAACTGGTGGACAGGGAGCGTGGCTTGCGGCTCCCCTGAGAGGTGTGGGGGGGTTGAGGCCGCTGGGTGGGGCGCAGAGTGCTCGTCACAGGATAGAGGGCAGATCAGCAGTGGCAGGTGCAGTATGGGGGCCTGGAGGCCCATCCTCAGGGCCTTTTATGGACCTCCCCACCCTCAGCACTTGGTCCCCTGGCTCTCAGCACAGTGGATGAAGGTGGAGAGGGGTGTTGCTGAAATGCCAGGCCCTTATGGGTCCCTGGAGGTGCTGGGCTGGTGGAGCCACTCACACTGCCAGGCCTGGCTCCTCTGTCCAGGCAGCGAGAGCTGCAGTCTCCAGAGGGATTGTCAACAACAGTGGGGCAGCTGCCTGGGCTGAGCAGGGGGAGGTGCCTGCGGGGGGGCGGGATGGCTCAGGCTGCAGTGGCTGCTCTCAAGAGGAGGCTGGGCTAGAGGGGGGTGAGCTCTGACGTGCAGACTCTGCAGACAGTGTCAGTGTATGTGCGTCTGCTTTGTGCTGAGCCCCAGAGCCGCCCCATTCATACTCACCACTCCCATTGATCCACCCACTGCAGCTACAGGAGCAGGTGCTACAGGCAGGTTGCACCTGACAGTACCTTTTCGACACCGCTGGATGGGGGGTACCTGTACAGTGCTGCCGTGCCCTGACTCCAGCGAGCCCCTGGGAGCACATCAAAGGCCATGCTCTGCTCCCAGTGACGCCGGGTGAACTCCATTGACTGCAGGGGGTAATTGTTGTCACCGAGAGCCCAGCCCAGCCCCAGCTCTCTGTAACAGAGTTTGCTCTTGAGGTGGGAGCAGGCGCCTGCTGTCTCTCCCAGCTTGGAGAGAACTCCTCTGCTCCCAGCATCCGGCTCTGGGCTGGGCCTCTGCAGCGCCTTTGCTGACTGGCATCCAACAGGTGCAGGGGCTGTGTGGGGCCACTGGAAGGTTAGCGGAAGCATCACTGTGGGCAGAGGAAGGAGAAAGTTATCATGTCTCTGTTGCAGCTGGATGAACTGATGTTCTCTTCACCAATCAGTCTGTCAGACGCATACATGGCTCATGCAAATGTACACGCTCCCCCCAGACAGATGTGCACTCACGCACTGCCGCTCGCACGCTCCCCCCAGACAGATGTGCACCCACGTGCTTCTGCTTTCATGTGGACTCAGACTTGCCCACCGAAACTCTGATGTTTGCAGGGACATTGGCTCATACTTGTGTCTCCATGTCCTGACAGACACGATGAGATCACAGCGGGTCATGGAGCTCCCAGTCCTGCTGCTCTGGCAGGAGCCCCTGTCCCCGTGCAGACCCCCGCCATGGGACCCTCACCCTGGCGCTGCTGCTCCCACTGAGGGTCATGCACTCTCTCCAGCCCCTGGGACCAGCAGCAAAGGCCATTGGGGCATCTGCTAGCCCTGATAGAGCCTTGGCTCACTGCCCTGTGTAGGAAGGAACAAGCCCCTTGGCGGGTGCTTGGCAGAGCCCAGAGACTTCGACTTTGTGGATTGCCACGGGCACACAGGGGTGAAAGAAAAGGCAGGCCTGTTATTTACCAGGCTGCACGTGGCAATAGACTATATTGGTAAGGGATGCAAGGAGAGTATGGGTCACGATGCAAACTGCAGACACACACACACACAAATTAATCAATTTAAAGTTTTATTGGGGATAATTACAAGGGGTAAGGGAGCAGCGTTTGATTAGCTAATAGAGTTAATGAAACTTAAAACACACAATGACTAAAATATCTACTAACAATATTTATAAACAAAGATGCAGCATTTAGTAATAACTGATACTTACAAATACAAACCAACGCATAACGACCGGCAAACGTAGACACTCTGTTTGAAACACGTGAGCTGAGAGAGAGGCTTCAAGGTGATCAGGCTCGGTTACGGGTGTACACAGGATACACAGGATTTGTTTTTCTTTCTCCTCTCCCTGCCTGCACATGGCAGGCAGGCCCATAAAGTATCAACTATGACATCATAGAAGTGTCATAGGGGATGGGGCCCAAAACCTGTTTGTGTTCGTTTCTGATTGGCACAAGCAAAGTTTACACCAAGTAGGGGAGCAGGTGCCTCAAAGTCTGGCTTCGCCCCCAAAAGGTGAGGAAATGCATATTGTTTTAGAATGCGTGCAACACTGAATGACAAAAGAAGAGGCCAGGGCAATACCGGTATGGGCAAGTTTTACAGGATGCAGACAGGAACTCATCTCAACAGGCTTGTGACCAGAACGTTGTCTGTCCCTGGTGGTTCTGACCCTCCGGTGTGGGCCTGCCCCAGCCCCGGCCCCTGCTGTGTGCTCCCTGGGTTCAGCCATGCACTTGTCCCCTGTAGGTGCCATTAGCTGGTCCGGGTTAGAGCCAGAGCAGCAGTAGAGCGCGCCTCAACAATTCCTGCCCGGCACACGTGGCTGTGGAGTGAGCCCCGCAGGGGGTGCTGCTGGGCTGGCTGGGGGACCGGGGTCTGGAGCGGTTTGTTATCTCTTAGTTGCCGTCCCAGATCCTGCTTCCCGGCCTCAGGGACAGAGCAACCTGGGCAGGCTAAGGAGTGTCCCTCCCCTCTGCCGCAGGCCCTGGAGCTGTCCCAGGCCAGCCCTGGGGAATGGGGGGTACTCCATCAGGGCTGGGCCTGCTCCCTGTCGCCAGGTAAAGCATGGGGGGAGCGAGGGCTCTGGGCAGCGCTGGGGAGCCCTGCTTGGAGGGGGAGCATTTCCGAGCTCCACTCCCTGCTTGAACTCTCATCTGTTGCCTCCTCAGTGAGAGACCGCGAGCAGCATGGGAGCCCAGTGGGGGGGCACCTGTGGCCATGGACAGGCGTAGGTGTGCTTCCCAGGGCTGGAGTGCATGGGGGGGCACTCTGTGTGTGTGTGTGTGTGTGCACGGCGCTGTGTGTGTGCACTGTGTGCACGGCGCGCTGTGTGTGTGCACTGTGTGCACGGCGCGCTGTGTGTGTGCACTGTGTGCATGGTGGTATGTGTGTGTGTGTGTGTGTGTGTGTGTGTGTGTGTGTGTGTGTGTGTGTGTGGGCTTGCAGGGGTGGAAGTCAGAAGTGAATTGGCCCAGAGTTGACTTGTAGAAAGTCTCTACCTTTGCTGATCCTTTAAACTCTTTGAATGAAAGCTGTTCCCTTGGGCTCTCCCCTTTCCTGGGCTCCTTCCTCTGGGATGGAGACTCGGACCCCTGCCTAGGTCCTGGCAGGTAAGCAAAGCAGGAACTGATTGTGTATTTTGCTACCTACCGTGTAAGTCTCCATGGGGATGCTGCTATTGAATCTCCAGCATGTGAAGGATTTGTAGATCTGAACAGTTTTGCAGTTCACCCTCACCTTAGCGCCAGGCCCCTGGGCTTTGTGCCAGGCTCCACGCTAAGTAGATCACAGACTTACACCAAATCCAGGCAGGATCTTCCGAGCGGCTGTGCTTTCGTTTCCGAATCCAGCACGCTCATGAAACCCAACTGCTGCTCTCTCGTGTGGGCTCCCCGGGGGAGCAGAGCCCTGGTACTGAGCTGCAGCATGAGGCCGATTACTTGGCATGCTCGCCCTGCTCCTGGGTTGGGTACATTCACTCACTCCTCAGTGAGGGTATTGAACGGGCCCGCTGCTCTCTCAGATCACTGGGAATGGGTGTGGGAGGGTTTAAAGGGGGGCGAGGGAAGTTTAATTCTGAGTCACGTTCTTTTCCTACGAGTTCTGGAGCTCCCTGCCTGGTGCAGCACGGCGTCGCTGGATGCAAAGGGAAGCTGGGATCCATTCATTCGCCGGCTCTGCACTCAGCTTTGGGCGTCCCCAAGGCTGGGGGGTAGCAGGCGAGAGTGAGCTGAGGGGGCAGTGGCTACTTCCAGGGTGTGAGAGGCCATGAATAGAGGGTGACTTGAACCATGCTACTTCACCTTTGAGACTAGCTGAAAGCTCCTGAGGAGACCTGGGAAGTGCCCCGCCCCATCGCGTTATTCCCAGAGAGAAGGAATTCCGGGGCCTGGAGGAGGCTATGCGGGTAGAGAGCAGAGCTCATGTGCCTGGTTCTGAACGGTCCTTTCCTAGCATGGTGGGGTTCCCTTCTGCCAGAGTCTCCATTCGGTGACGTGCAGGGAGCCCTGCCAAGCCTGCTGCTGGTGAGACGTTGTACTGCCTGGACTGGGAGAACCTGGGAGCGTGTGACTGCGGCAGTCAGGAGCCTCCGTCAGTGATGTCTTCAAACTGGTTCCCGTTTGCTTTGTGCATCTCGCTGTGGTTAGATGGCACCTTTGGGTTTTCCTCCTGGGGAATATCAAACCTGTGGGAAAGGTCCAACCTCACATGTCCTGTATGTAATAAAGGGGATGTATGTGGTCAGACCTATCCCACAGGCCCTGTATTCTTACACAAATGCAGAGACCTTAACATGCCATCTGATCTTCATCCCCATCCTTCCGATTCCATCATCATCATCGGCACCAGTACCAGCATCTTCACTGTGCATCTCCTTCCTCCACATGCCTGTCCGATTCCCAGGCACTTCGCTGCCCTCGCTTTCGGTTTGAGACCTGAGAACAGGCAAGGCCCGTTGCTGCCAGCTCCCTGGTCAATAGGAGCTAGCATTCTAGTCTGTCCAGGTGTGCAGCCAGGTCAATCTCCTAATCTGTAACCTCGCCCAGGCCCTGTACCTTGCTCCCTGTGGAGAGCAAAGCCCCATCTCTCGTGTTTTCCGAATAATAGAGTGCATTGTGCATGTAGCCACTGGGCAGAATATTTCAGGGTGGCATTCACAGCAGTTAGATGTGGGAACATGATGCTCTCAGATTAGGACACTGCACAGGCTCCAGTCCTGCAGGTTGGTTTGGGGCAAATGATGGAACAGATTGCGTTGTTCTTGAGGCTTGGATACAGACTGTAAACACTCAGCTCGTCACTCTGGGGCCGGAGAATAAAGATTTTTCACAGGTTTCCGAGCATCTGAGAGGATATTTACTACCCCTGTAAGTGACAGGATGTGTGTGTTACAGAGGGAGAATCTGAGTGTGTTTATTGCCGTGTGTGTGTCATGGACAGAGCACCTGTGTGTCTGTGTTCACGTGCCTGGTATGCAAATATTCCAGAATGTGTGTCTATAGCCATGTGCTCTCTCTCGCTCTGTGTGTGTGTTAGTTACAAGTGAGTGTGTCTATGGCCGTGTGTGTGTGTGTGTGTGTGTTACAGAATCTGCTTTCACTGCATAATATCCATCTCTCCATTTCAGCTTTTTTCTAGGAGCTTTGCATCCTCCCAGGCTAGGTGCATTTCCGCTTGGCATGATGCCTGTCCCCTCGTGGGATCTGAAAGTCTTTCAAGTCAATTTTCAGCAGATGTGTGTGGATTTGTAGGTTTTACTCTGGTATGATTAGGGCTGTTGCCAGAGCTGAATAGAAGAATATTTTACAAGGAATCAATTCATCTCTTGGCTCTGGTACTTTGCAAGGGGCCCTTCTAGCAGGAGATAGACGGAAAGCCTCTTTTTAGTTTTCAGAGTAGCAGCCGTGTTAGTCTGTATCCGCAAAAAGAACAGGAGTACTTGTGGCACCTTAGAGACTAACAAATTTATTTGAGCATAAGCTTTTTTGGGCTACAGCCCACTTCATTGGATGCATGTAGTGGAAAATACAGTAGGAAGATATATATATACACAGAGAACATGAAACAATGGGTGTTACCATGCACACTATAAGGAGAGTGATCAGTTAAGGTGAACTTTTAGCAGCAGGAGAGAAAAAGAACTGTTTGTAGTGGTAATGAAAATGGCCCATTTCCAGCAATTGACAAGGAGATGTGAGGAACTGTAGGGGAGGGAAAATAAGCATGGGGAAATAGTTTTACTTTGTGTAATGGCCCATCCACTTCCAGTCTTTATTCAAGCCTAATTTAATGGTGTCCAATTTGCAAATTAATTCCAATTCAGCAGTCTCTCCTTGGAGTCTGTTTTTGAAGTTTTTTTGTTGTAATATTTTTAGTAAAATTACTCAACCATGAGGGTTTTTTTAAGTTGAATGTTAGTGTTGAGTATTTCCTGGAAGCTGGTTGGAGCTGGAACCCCAGGGGTGCTGCTGGGAGCCCTTCCTTGTGTCTCCCCCCAAGCCGGATTTCCGTGGAGACAAATCAGTGCCCTACAATGACCTTTTACCGGTTTAGAGAAGCACCAGCAGACAGACAGCACGTGTGATGCACCAGGCAGGAGTGTCCCCAGCAGCAGATGCTCACAGCTCAGATGGGCTCCACACACCCAGCTGCAGAAATGAGGAAGCACCCAGGTGCAGGAGACATTCTCTGGGGGCAGAAGTCCCAGTTGAAACAGCCTAGGAGGGTTTAAGCCCCTCCCCACCCACCACCCCAGCCCTGGTGGTCACCCCTGGGAAACCAAACTGGGCACCCGAAATAAGAGCAGAAGCGGCCTCTCGGGTGCTGACTGTGCTGATAGCTGGCTGTGGTGAGATGCTACTGGGGCGCTGGCTGGGCAGCCATGCTGCACACCGAGGCTGTGTGTAGGAGAGATGCCAAACCGAGCACTAGTAGAAATGTCCCTGGGGGGGTTGTTTTATTGATGACACAGTTTCCTGGAGTGTGTGCAGCTTAACAGCCGCACAGTCTCCTCCTGACCCTGCACTCCTCACTCCTCAGTGAAGACAATGGAAGCTGTAACTGAGTGAGAGCAGCACGCCTGGGCTCTCCCTGTGCAGCTTGCAAAGCAAGGAAGAAACCAGCACCTTGTTTGGGTTTGGCCTCCCCTTGCAGGGTTTGCAGCCCCAGTAGTGCAGCATTGGGGGGTGGGGGGTTAAGGGGTGCACGGGAACCACAAGGCAAGGTTAAATATAAATAAATAGAGATATCCCATCTCCTAGAACTGGAAGGGACCTTGAAAGGTCATCATGTCCAGCCCCCTGCCTTCACTAGCAGGACCAAGTACTGATTTTGCCCCAGATCCCTAAGTGGCCCCCTCAAGGATTGAACTCACAACCCTGGGTTTAGCAGGCCAATGCTCAAACCACTGAGCTATCCCTCCCCTGCTAGGTTGGCTAGGAATGGTTCTCAGCTGAGTGAAGGGCAGAACAAACAGTATCAAAGGGGAAGGGGAATGAGCTGTACATCGTGTCGGGCGCTGTAGGGTAACAGAGACGTGTGAAAGTCATTTGCCATTGGACACAGGCCTCTGCAACTGGTTCTTCTGCTGATGGAAAAAAATGACCTAATATTTGCAGCTAATGTTTTGTATGGTAACTTCAGTGAAAAATGTTCCCCTGGGGCATTTCCTCTGATACCTGGCGGGTTTTGTGTGCCTGTGTCTGGAGCCAAGGTTAGCGACAGCTGCTGCTTCTGATATGATCAGTGGCCCAGACAGAGCTCCAAGCTACATTTTAAGTTTTTATTTCAATGTTGGTGAATGTTAGGGCTTCTGCAGACTTGTCCCTCCCGGCTGGTCCAGTGCAGTTCAGTCCTAACCTGCAGCCCCTGCTAGCCGAGCTCTGGGCGTGTGCACACCCACCTTCGCCCTGCCAAGGTACCGTAATGCTGACCTGCAGCACCTAGTGCTGGGCCCTCTTCAGCAGGGACAGTAAGTCATTCCCAGTTGTGCGCTGTGGGGGTTGAGCTGAGCCCATCGTATTAATGTCATTGTGCCAGGGTGGGGATTTTCCAGGACCTCCAAAGTGAGCAGATGAGCCCCGGGGCCCTGCATGGGCAGGGAGAGCTGCATTGATGTAGTGTCGTTATCTTTCTCATGGAGCTGCTCATGGCTCCCGGAGTTCATTGAGCCCAATCCATAGCACATGCCCCTCACGGTGCCACGGCTCCCAAGTAAGCTCCAGCACCAAGTACTACGTCAGCCTTCATCCTCCAGTGCAAGGTGCTCCTGCAGGGAGAAGACTGCATCAGCAGCTGCTGTGCAGCGTCTCGGCGTCGGGCTCTGACAGCAGGGCAAACACTCCCGCTGCTTCCCCTGCTGCAGCGCCTGCCTTGTAAAGACATCCTCTGGGAAGGGGCTCTGGGCAGGACTCCCCAGGGGTAGGGAGGGCTGCTCCCAGCTGAGGCTTTGGAGCCCACAGCTCTGGGTCCAATGTACTGGGAGTGAGCCGGGGTTTGTACTGTGCCTAGCCCGAGGGTTCCTGGTCTCTGAGCGGGGCCCCTAGTGCTGCTGCCATGCCGATACTAAGAGCGAATGCCTGGAGGAGTGGAGCATTGTGCTGGCAAAGGGAAAACAGTTGGGACACTTGTGTTCACCTGCAGCAGCCAGTGGCATCCCAGACACCAGGGGCCGGGGGGACCTGAGCTGGGGGCGCCCTGCCAGTGCAGGGCCCACCACACATACTGATTGCAGCACCCTCTGAAGGGGGAGGGGTGGGCACATGGGGGTGGCATCTGCTCAGAGGCAGCCTCAACGCAGGAGCTTCTTGCTGCAGCAAGAGCCATTGGGCAGGCCCGAGGGCGCTGGCATTGTCTAAGGCAGCAGGAACCGGTGTGAGAGCACAGTTGGGCCCAATCAGCGTCTGGGCTCAAAGCGACCTGGGCAGAGATTTGGGCCCTGACAGGCAGCAGGGTGTGTGTGAGTAGAGCAGGCAGCGGTCAGAGCAGCACCACAAGGCGTTTGTCCCAGCTGGGGCGGTGGGTGTTGCTGGGAGTCCTGGTGTTGGCATGGCTGGTGGGAGTTTGTGCTAAACCTAGTAGCCCGCTGTGCAGAGCGTTGGCACAGGGGCATTGCTGGAGGAACGATGCTGGGGGTGGTGATGCTGCTGCCAGATGCTGGTAGGTTTGTCTGGCACAGGACCACTGTGGGTGGGCAGATGGCAGGCACCAAAACACCAGGTGCCAGTGGATTCTCCTCGCTCCATCTGGATGCTGATGTGAGCTGATCTCCTGAGGCAGCAGCTCCTCACCGGGGTTTATAGCTCTGGGATTCTGATGTCCCTGCTTCAAGAGGAGCAATTCGCAAGGAGAGCAAACTGGCTGGGCACCAGGAACTGCTGAATCGTAGTCCCAGCTCTGAGGCCTTGAGCAAGTTACACCTGCCTCTGATTCCCCGTCTGTATGGTGGGGCAGCATGATAGATCTGCACTGGGTCTAGGGTAGCTGGTATCAAAAGGCTCAACGTTGTTAGCAGCTGGTGGCCCAGGGCTTCGCTCTGCTCCATGCAGCCTCGTGGGCTTTGTGTTTGCAGCCCCGGCTCCCTGGGCTCCATGGCAGCAGGGTTCCCCTCTGCTGCCCCCAGCTTCCATGAGTGCGTTCCCCAACCTGGCTAACCAGCCCGCCTCTCTGCTCATTCCAGAACGGGCTGAATGCCCTGCATCTGGCCTCCAAGGAAGGCCACGTGAAGATGGTGGCTGAGCTGCTGCACAAGGAAATCGTTTTAGAAACGACAACCAAGGTAAGGGCTGGCACGGGCGGGTAATGGGGGCTCAGCACATCCTTTGCCCACATTGTACCCGGGGGAGGCTGGGCTTGTAGCAATGGCACTGGGCTGACACTTGGGAGACGTGGGTTCTGTTTCTGTCTCTGCCACAGCTTCTCTCTGCAGCCTTGGGCAGGTTCCTTCCCCTCTCTGCTCTATAAACTGGGGCAGGGGATACTGACCTGCCTCCTGGGGTGCAGGGGCCTTTGTCCATGTTGTGTGTGAAGCACTGCGGGACTCCAGTTGGATGACAGGGATAGAGGAATCATAGAAGATTAGGGTTGGAAGTGACCTCAGGAGGTCATCTAGTCCAACCCCCTGCTCAAAGCAGGACCAATTCCCAATTAAATCATCCCAGCCAGGGCTTTGTCAAGCCAGGCCTTAAAAACCTCTAAGGAAGGAGATTCCACCACCTCCCTAGGTAACCCATTCCAGTGCTTCAGCACCCTCCTAGTGAAAAAGTTTTTCCTACTATCCAACCTAGACCTCCCCACTGCAACTTGAGACCATTGCTCCTTGTTCTGTCATCTGCCACCACTGAGAACAGCTGAGCTCCATCCTCTTTGGAACCCTCCTTCAGGTAGTTGAAGTCTGCTATCAAATCCCCCCTCACTCTTCTCTTCTGCAGACTAAACAAGCCCAGTTCCCTCAGCCTCTCCTCATAAGCCACGTCCCCCAGTCCCACAATAATTTTCATAGATTCATAGATTCATAGATTATAGGACTGGAAGGGACCTCGAGAGGTCATCGAGTCCAGTCCCCTGCCCGCATGGCAGGACCAAATACTGTCTAGACCATCCCTGATAGACATTTATCTAACCTACTCTTAAATATCTCCAGAGACGGAGATTCCACAACCTCCCTAGGCAATTTGTTCCAGTGTTTAACCACCCTGACAGTTAGGAACTTTTTCCTAATGTCCAACCTAGACCTCCCTTGCTGCAGTTTAAACCCATTGTTTCTGGTTCTATCCTTAGAGGCTAAGGTGAACAAGTTCTCTCCCTCCTCCTTATGACACCCTTTTAGATACCTGTAAACTGCTATCATGTCCCCTCTCAGTTTTCTCTTTTCCAAACTAAACAAACCCAATTCTTTCAGCCTTCCTTCATAGGTCATGTTCTCAAGACCTTTAATCATTCTTGTTGCTCTTCTTTGGACCCTTTCCAATTTCTCCACATCTTTTTTAAAATGCGGCGCCCAGAACTGGACACAATACTCCAGCTGAGGCCTAACCAGAGCAGAGTAGAGCGGAAGAATGACTTCTCGTGTCTTGCTCACAACACACCTGTTAATACATCCCAGAATCATGTTTGCTTTTTTTGCAACAGCATCACACTGTTGACTCATATTTAGCTTGTGGTCCACTATAACCCCTAGATCCCTTTCTGCCGTACTCCTACCTAGACAGTCTTTTCCCATTCTGTATGTGTGAAATTGATTTTTCCTTCCTAAGTGGAGCACTTTGCATTTGTCTTTGTTAAACTTCATCCTGTTTAACTCAGACCATTTCTCCAATTTGTCCAGATCATTTTGAATTATGACCCTGTCCTCCAAAGTAGTTGCAATCCCTCCCAGTTTGGTATCATCCGCAAACTTAATAAGCGTACTTTCTATGCCAATATCTAAGTCGTTGATGAAGATATTGAACAGAGCCGGTCCCAAAACAGACCCCTGCGGTACCCCACTTGTTACGCCTTTCCAGCAGGATTGGGAACCATTAATAACAACTCTCTGAGTACGGTTATCCAGCCAGTTATGCACCCACCTTATAGTAGCCCCATCTAAATTGTATTTGCCTAGTTTATCGATAAGAATATCATGCGAGACCGTATCAAATTTTCATTGCCTTCTGCTGGACTCTCTCCAATTTGTCCACATCCTTTCTGTAAAGGGGGGCCCAAAACTGGACACAATATTCCAGATTTGCCTCACCAGTGCCAAATAGAGGGGAATAATCACTTCCCTCGATCTGCTGGCAATGCTCCTACTAAAGCAGCCCAATATGCCGTTAGCCTTCTTGGCGACAAGGGCACATTGTTGACTCATGTCCAGCTTCTCGTCCACTGTAATCCCAAGGTCCTTTTCTGCAGAACTGGCACTTAGCCAGTTGGTCCCCAGCCTGTAGCAGTGCATGGGATTCTTCCATCCTAAGTGCATGACTCTGCATTTGTCCTTGTTGAACCTCATCAGATTTCTTTTAGCCCAATCCTCCAATTTGTCTAGGTCACCCTGGACCCTATCCCTACCCTCCAGCGTATCTACCTCTCCCCCCGGTTTAGTGTCATCCACGAACTTGCTGAGGGTGCAATCCATCCCATCATCCAGATCATTAATGAAGATGTTGAATAAAACTGGCCCCAGGAAAGACCCCTGGGGCACTCTGCTTGATACCGGCTGCCAACTAGACATTGAGGGGTTAATCATTACCCGTTGAGCCCGACGATCTATCCAGCTTTCAGGCCACCTTATAGTCCATTCATCCAATCCATACTTTTTTAACTTGCTGGCAAGAATACTGTGGGAGACCGTATCAAAAGCTTTGCTAAAGTCAAGATATATCACGTCCACCACTTTCCCCATATCCACAGAGCCAGTTATCTCATCATAGAAGGCAATCAGGTTGGTCAGGCATGACTTGCCCTTGGTGAATCCATGTTGACTGTTTCTGATCACCTTCCTCTCCTCCAAGTGCTTCAAAATGGATTCCTTGAGGACCTGCTCCATGTTTTTTCCAGGGACTGAGGTGAGGCTGACTGGTCTGTAGTTCCCCAGATTCTCCTTCTTCCCTTTTTTAAAGATGGGCACTATATTTGCCTTTTTCCAATCATCCAGGACCTCCCCCGATCACCATGAGTTTTCAAAGATAATGGCCAATGGCTCTGCAATCACATCAGCCAACTCCCTCAGCACCCTCGGATGCATTAGATCCGGCCCCATGGACTTGTGCATGTCCAGCTTTTCTAAATAGTCCTTAACCTGTTCTTTCACCACTGCGGTCTGCTCACCTCCTCCCCATACTGTGTTGCTCAGGACAGCAGTGTGGGAGCTGACCTTGTCTGTGAAGACTGAGGCAAAAAAAGCATTGAGTATTTCAGATTTTTCCACATCATCTGTCACTAGGTTGCCTCCCCCATTCAGTAAGGGTCCCACACTTTTCCTGAACTACTTCTTGTTGCTAACATACCTGCAGAAATCCTTCTTGTTACCCTTCATATCCCTTGCTAACTCCAATTGTGCTTTGGCCTTCCTGATTACACCCCTGCATGCTTGAGCAATATTTTTATATTCCTCCGTAGGCATCTGTCCAAGTTTCCACTTCTTGTAAGCTTCCTTTTTGTGTTTAAGCTCCCCGAAGATTTCACTGTTAAGCCAAGCTGGTCGCCTGCCATATTTGTTATTCTTTCTGCACATCGGGATGGTTTGTTCCTGCAACCTCAATAAGGCTTCTTTAAAATACAGCCAGCTCTCCTGGACTTCTTTCCCTCATATTAGCCTCCCAGGAGATCCTGCCCATCTGTTCTCTGAAGGAGTCTAAGTCTGCTTTTCTGAAGTCCAGGGTCCGTATTCTGCTGCTCTCCTTTCTTCCTTGTGTCAGGATCCTGCACTCGACCATCTCATGGTCACCGCTGCCCAGGTTGCCACCCACTTCTACTTCCCCTACCAAGTCCTACCGAGGGCATGGGGAGGACAGCCTTCCGGCAACTCCTACTCGCTACCAGGTCTCTGCTACCTCCTCTTCCCTTTCTCCCCCTGTCCTTTCCCTGCCTGTCTAGTTTCCATCCCTCGTTTACGAAGCGACTGGGCAATGGGTGTAATTGGCGGTGCCAGGCACTGCACCTTCTCACCCTGGGAGGATGCACAGCATGTAGGGACTGGCAAACCTGCTCAGGGGCCTGTTCCCCAGCTAGCTCTTTGGGCTCCTCGCCTGGCCCTGGAAGCCAAGAGCCGGGGTTCTGACCCCCAGCCCTGGCATCACAGCCCTGGTGTGAGCTGGCTGGGAAATGGGGCTGAGGACTAACGTGGTGTCACTTGCACCAATTGACATTCCATGGGAGTGCAAACGTGTGTGCCCTGGACTGGTGAATCACTACCATTGCACACCTGCTGAGAGCCCAGCCAGCCTAGCTTACACACTGCCATTCACACCAGTTTTCTGAGCAGGGTTAGGGCCCTGCAGCCCTCAGCACATAGACACCATCCGAGGCTCCCCGCAGACATCGGCGGCTGCTAGTCACACGTGCCTAGTGCTTGCAGAGCTGGGCCCAGCACAATGGGCCCCTATCCTGATTGGGGCTGCTGGAGGCTCCCTCCTGTATTAGTCAGTAACAGTCACACTCTGCGCACGGCCCAGCTGCCCTGGGCCCCACGTGTCCCTCTCTTTTGCCCTGTCCCAGTGCCATTGCCCTTGCTGCAGTGATCCTGGAGCAAGGGAGGTGCAGCTGTTCCCATGCGATTGGTTCAGATGTGCCCAGGTGCACTGCTACTCTTAACAGCAGGAGGACTGTGATCAGATCTCACACACCCCCTCCTCCCAGCAGAGCAGCTGGTGCCGTGAGCACAGGGACAGTCAGTCCCACATTCTCTAGGGAGTGCAGGGCTAGACTTTGACTAAAGCCCATCCTTACCCTGTGCCTCTCCTGCCTCTTGGCCTGGAGGACAGGGTGGGATTCATGGCTTTGAGTGTCTCCAGTTCAGCTAAAGGGACCCCTCTCCTGGAGGGAATGGGTTACAAAGGGCATCAGGCTGTGCTCTGTCACGGAGCAGGGGAAGCAGCACTCGTCTACAGAAACAGCCGGGGATAAGACCACTGAGGATGTGCCCTGAGCTTCGCCGATCAAGCCCATTGAGACATCCCTGGGTTAGTAGGTCCAAAGGTGGAAATTGAAGAAATCCAGGCCCGGGCTCAGAGCCTGCCAGGGGAGCACAGGGGGAGAGCCCACTCCAGTGAGGGGGCTTTCCAATGCTGGGAAAGAGGAGACCACTTCACTGCGCATCCAGGAGAAGGGCAGCAGCAGATACCTAACCTGTGAGAGCGCCTCCTGTCCCAGGTCCAGCAGAACCGCACAGGCCCTTCCTCCCAGCCCTGGGCTGAGCTGCTCAGGCCCAGCCTGGGCCAGCCGCAGGTCTGTGGCTCTCTGAATAACGAGTCATTGTCACCTTGCTCACCCGAAAGTCACCACGGAGGACAGCAGCGCTCACTCGTGACAGGCGGGACAAAGGCTTTAGCGAGGCGAGCAGGCTGATGAACGAGCAACCTCCAGCACAGTCTGAAGTGAGCTGGGACTGTGAGGTTGCCTGGCTCTGTGTGCACCACATCACTCACTGCACAGTGTCCGTGGCGTCAGCGTTCTGCCCTGTCAGCCAGAGGCAAACGCTGCAGAGGCCTGTGTCTGCATCTCCCTGCCGGCGCGGTTCCAGCATTTCAGGGTTGGAAGGGCGCTGACATCCATGGCATGACATCCGCAAAGGGGATGCAGCGCGGCCTGGAGATGGATCGGCTCCTGCTCCCGCTCCCCCTGCTTGGGCTCTGGCAGTTGAGGCCCGTTGAGCCTGACTCAGGGTTTTCTGGCTGCGCTGACATTGATTTAATGTAGAGTACAAAATCATCCTCCTCCTTGTGCTGAAAAAAAGGATGTGGGCCAAGCATCCTGCGCGTGCTGCACGGAGCCGTCAGGCTGGCTCAGGAGTACCCGCTCCCGAGGGGGCCAGGCCCTGCTTTCCCCTCCCCGCCCCAGTGCTGGGGGCTGGGCCTTGCCTGCTGCAGTACTCGCTCCTAGCCATGACTGGCTCTGTCCGCTGACTTGGGGCCCTCTTGCCTTTCCTCTGTCACTAGTGGCCAGGCTGGTGGGCTGGCTCCAGTCTCTTGTTCTCTCTTGTTTATTGTCTCCTTTCCTCTGCCTCCTTCCCCTCCCTGCACCGCCTTCGTCCCTCCCGGCGCTGTCTGTTCCCTCCACACACACCTTTGCCTCTTTGCTTTTGTGTCCCACTCCCATGCTGTGGCCTTGCCTCCATGCGAGCCCTGTTTCCCCTGCCTGGCGAGGTGCCAGCTGGCCAGATTCAGCGGGGCCCCTCTCGCTGGCCCAGGGACTCAGGCAGACTGTGGCTCTGCAAAGCTGCTCAAAGAGCAGATGCAGTCAGGGCAACGGGAGCAGCTGGGGGGCACAGGGAGAACAGCCTGCCGGGTGAGTTAGCAGGGGGGCAGCCTTGGTCTCAGGCAAGCCCAGCTCAGCAAGGGGCACCTGGGATGGGCGTTCAGCAGCGCCCTGTCCCACACTGATCTTCTCAAGGAAGCAGGATGTCCACAGCCGCCTGCACACTGAATCCCTCCCAGTCGCCCCCTATGTGCCTCTCCAGCATGGAAACAGCCACCAGCCCATGTGGCCCCAGTGTGGCCTCCCGACTCCCAGGACCAGAGACACACAGACATACATGCTTCGTCCCTCTCCCTGGCACAGAATCCATGCCCATGGCTAGTGCACACAGCCCTCCTGTGTGCACGCTGGGTTTGCCCACCCTGGAGTGTTTGTTTGCAAATTAACTCTCTGTGCCCTCCTCCCCTCCCCTGGGACACGTGTGGAAATGCCGTGGCTCGTCTGCACATGGGGTTTGCACGTGTTGGTTAGGTGTCAACTAACGCATGTTGAATTACACGTTTCCCTGAGTCCAGACTTGGCCTGCGTGGCTAGTGTGCGCACTCCCCAGTAACTCGCAGCCGAGAATACCAGCTCCAAGCACACCTACCTGGCTTCCCCATGCACAGCCGCTCTCAGACCCTACCCTGTGTGCTGCACCCTGACTCGCCCTGTTCCTCTGTGTTTCAGAAGGGGAACACGGCCCTGCACATCGCAGCCCTGGCGGGACAGGAGGACGTGGTCCGGGAGCTGGTGAACTATGGGGCAAACGTCAATGCGCAGTCGCAGGTAAAGCATGCTCTCCAGGTGTTAAACAGCCCCCAGGCAGGTGCGCTGGTCCAGGCTTGGCCCCTGACAGTGCTGGCAGCCATGCCCTAGAGCCCACCTGCTGCCCAGCCCTGCAGTGCTGATGGCCACTCCTGGGCTGGCTTTTCTCTGCCCGTTTTCCCTTGAACCATTGGCAAGCCTTGTGCCTGAGCAGACATGGCACCTCTGACCGGCCGGGGAGGGTTAGAAATGTCATGGCAGGAGGACAGGGCCACGCTACCAGTGCTGGCCTGCAGCTGCTGCTCCCCTGGAAGGTCAGTAAGAGCTGGAGAGAGAGAGAGAGAGAGAGAGAGACACATCCAGGGCCAGGTTTCCGAGGGCTCAGCCCCCAGCGTACTCCCAGCATGCTGAGCGCAGCTCGAACTCGGCCCCTAGTGAGTAGGGGTGGGGATGGGGAAAGCATGTTACCACACTTCACGCACAGAGCCACCCAGGAACTGGGTATGTGACAGGGAGATGGCATTGATTTGATCGCCTCCCTGTCACTGGTCCCCTGTCTGGCGAGGCGCATAGCTTGGCTGTGTCTGCGAGGTGCCCGGCACAATAGGGCCCTGTCTGGAGCTGCTGGGTGCTGCTGAGGTGTGGATATTCACTAGCACTAGCGAGTAGAGACGCTTTCCCATCTTGTACGGACCAAGCACTTGACCCTTTGTTCTCCTCAGAGATCCTATGGCACTTTCTGAAGACTAGGGGTGTTACCCTGGCAGGTTTCCTGGGCCAGTCCCAGCATCCATTCTGTCCCGCAAATGCCATTGGGGTTTCACTCCTCCTCCCACCCCTGCTGTGTTTCACCATGTGAGGTGGGGTGGCTGCAGGCTTGCAGGGAGCTCTGGGTCCTACAGGGTGAGGAGCAGTCCGTGACGGTCATGCATGGCTCTGTGTTTGCAGAAAGGCTTCACGCCCCTCTACATGGCAGCGCAGGAAAATCACCTGGAAGTTGTCAAATTCCTGCTGGAAAGCGGCGCCAACCAAAATGTAGCCACAGAGGTGAGACCCTGCAGGGGCTGGTGCCCAGAGCCCGTGGTCAGTGCTGCTGTCGGGCTATTGTGTCCTGCACTGGCTCCCCCTTACTCTGCATCTCACCTCCCTCTCTGTCTCCGACAGGACGGCTTCACGCCACTGGCCGTCGCTCTGCAGCAGGGGCATGAGAATGTGGTCGCCCACCTCATCAACTATGGGACGAAGGGGAAGGTCCGTCTGCCTGCCCTGCACATCGCTGCCCGCAACGATGACACCAGAACGGCTGCGGTGCTCCTGCAGAATGACCCCAATGCCGATGTCCTCTCCAAGGTACCACGGGCTCCCCTGAGAGGGCTGGTGTCAGCCGGCACTCCCACCGGAAGCCATGCTGCAGTGGCTGCCCAGAGCCTGGCACTCCCGCCCTGCTCCCTTCTCCCCACTGAAGGGTTTGCAAGCCCCATTTCCTCCCAGGCCCTGCGGCTCCAGGCCGGCTCAGAGCGCACTGCAGAGCATGCTGGGGCAGGGAATCGGGAGCTGGCCCAGGTCCCTGGGACAGGGGGCTGCAGTCAGGGTCCGAGCCTGTCTGCAGTCAGTTGGTCTGTCTGTGGGGCTGCACTGACCCGCCCTTTCTCTCCCCAGACCGGATTTACCCCCCTGCACATCGCGGCTCACTATGAGAACCTCAACGTGGCCCAGCTCCTGCTGAACCGCGGTGCTAGCGTCAACTTCACCCCACAGGTGGGTCAGAGGCAGCCCAGCGCCGCACGCACTCGGCAGCGAGGGGCAGGGGCTCGGGAACGTCTCGCTATGCTGTCGGAATGGCACGATCCGCCTGGAGTCTGCCCGGCTGCTCTGGGGTGTGCGGAGAGCAGAGATCCTGTGGGCGGGGCAGACGGCTACCTCGCCAGGGGCTCCTAATGGCAGTCAGCAATTACTACCCCTGCCCACATGGAGCCCGTCCCCTCCCGCCTGTCCCAGCCGCCTTCGCCCAGCTGGGGACCTCCAGCCTCTCTCGGCTCTGCTGGCAGCTGCCCCCTCGCAGCCCCGCTTGCATGCGGCACACGAACGACCCGTGTCCTCACGACAAGCATGTGGCCTGGGGGAGCGGAGCAGGAGCTGATCCACACCCTGCTGCCTGGGGCCCAGCGGGGACTTGCTGAACTCCCCACAGGTGGCAGAGTTAAGCACATGCTGTGTGACTGGAGAACTTTCCATCATACGTGCTCAGCAGCGGCTGGGTTGGGAGGCTTTTCTCTGCGTCAGGCCTGTGCTGCTGTCTGCCAGCTCTGGGGGGCAGTGGGTGCTGACTGCCCCCCACCTCCCCTAGCTCCATAGGGCAGTGGGCACTGACCTGCCCCGCACCTCCCCCTGCTCTGACTGCCTGTCACGGAGTGTGGGGGAGACAAGGCCCTGCACCCCCGGCTTCCTGCGATTCACCATGACTCTCAGCCAGCAAGTAAAGCAGAAGGTTTATTCAGACAACAGGAACACAGTCCAAGACAGGTCTTGCAGGTACAGACAACAGGACCCCCTCAGTTAGGTCCCTCTTGGGGGGGGGGGGGCAGGGAGGCCAGAGCCCCGTTGAGAGGCCAGAGCTCCATCTGGGCTCCCCTCCATTTCCCCATTCAGCTCCAAACTGAAACTCCCTCCAGCCGTCTCACTCAGCCTCCCCCCAGCTCCTCCCCCAGCCTTTGTCCAGTTTCCCCAGGCAGAGGTGTCATCTGGCCTCCAACTCCCTTCCTGGGTTCTCATGTTATGTGCTCAGGTATCCTCCCTCAAGGAAAGTCTCCCATCCCCAATGCAGACCGTCCGAGCAAAACTCCCCTGCAGCCTTCTTTGACAATGTGGTTCTGGCGGAACCCAACTGAGAGTGCCAACTCAGGACAAATTGCTCAAACAGGGCAGTTACAGCCCAAGTCTGGTTTTTTTTCCACCTCTAAGGCAAACCAAACCAGCCAGACTAAGAGGACTTCGGTCTCACCCCACTGGCTAACCGCAAGTCTCACAAGCAATCTCCTTAGACACTCCAGTTTCCCAGTATTACCACTAGTGCCACTCGTTATGGGGACAAATGGTTATGAAAACCAATACCCAAGTAAAAGAAAAAGGTTCTCCTGATCCCAAAGGACCAAGCCCCAGACCCAGGTCAATATACAAATCAGATCTTACCCACAAATCACACTGTTGCCAATCCTTTAGAATCTAAAATCTAAAGGTTTAGTCATAAAAGGAAAAAGATAGAGATGAGAGTTAGAATTGGTTAAATGGAATCAATTACATACAGTAATGGCAAAGTTCTTGGTTCAGGCTTGCAGCAGCAATAGAATAAACTGCAGGTTCAAATCAAGTCTCTGGAATACATCCCCCGCTGGGACGGGTCCTCAGTCCTTTGTTCAAAGCTTCAGCTTGTAGCAAAGTTCCTCCAGAGGTATGAAGCAGGATTGAAGACAAGATGGAGATGAGGCATCAGCCTTATATAGTCTTTTCCAGGTGTAAGAACACCTCTTTGTTCTTACTGTGGATAATTACAGCAAAATGGAGCCTGGAGTCACATGGGCCAGTCTCTGCATACTTTGCTGGGTTACAAGGCGTATCTGCCTTCTCTCAATGGGTCCATTGTATAGCTGATGGTACTTAATGGGCCATCAAGCAGGGTAGGCAGAGCTAACACCAGTTTGTCTGGGATGTCACCCAGCAGCATAGCATAAGTTTGAAATACAGGTTTCAGAGTAGCAGCCGTGTTAGTCTGTATCCGCAAAAAGAACAGGAGTACTTGTGGCACCTTAGAGACTAACAAATTTATTAGAGCATAAGCTTTCGTGGACTACAGCCCACTTCTTCGGATGCATCCGATGAAGTGGGCTGTAGTCCACGAAAGCTTATGCTCTAATAAATTTGTTAGTCTCTAAGGTCCCACAAGTACTCCTGTTCTTTTTTTGAAATACAGACAGTATAGAGCCAATATGCATAACTTCAACTACAAAATTGATACACACATATAGACAGCATAATCATAACCAGTAAATATAGCCTTGTCTTAGACACCCCATTTGACCCCCTTTATACAAGATTTGGGTGCCACTACAGGACCTTGGTTGCAACAATGATCTATATGGTCCCAGATTATATCAATAACGTCACACCTTCCCAGTCAATACTCCCTGCTCAGTATTCAAAGAACACTCAAGAACATTCCCAGTTCATCACACTGCCCGCCCCCCGCAAGCTCCATGGGGCAGTGGACGGTGACTGTCCCCCCATCAGCTCCATGGGGCAGTGCATGCCAACCTGCCTCCCCCAGCTCCAAGAGGAATGGGCGCTGACTGTCCTCCCTCCAGCTCCGTGGGGCAGTGGGCTCTGACGGCCCGTGGGGTTCCCAGCTCGACGCTCTCTGATGCTGTTTCTTGGCCCCTAGAATGGGATTACTCCGCTGCATGTGGCCTCCCGCCGGGGCAACGTCATCATGGTGCGGCTGCTGCTGGACCGAGGGGCCCAGATAGAGACAAGGACCAAGGTGAGACTCACCGTGTCCCCAGCTTGTGTCCCCCCCACCCCCCCAGTGCGTGCATGGGCCCGAGACACACACCCCACCCCGCAGACCAGAGCCCTTGTGCGTCGGGAGCCACTGGCCACGTGCGTGCACTGTCCAGATGGGCTGGTGAGCGGGCGTTACACTGGGCCCTGGGGAGAGGGCAGCTTGACGGAGATATGTGGCTGGCTCCTGGAGCGTACAGGGAGCATCAGGCTGGGACAAGCCTCCCGTACCCTGTGCGCTTGATTTCACATCCCTGAGGTCCACAGAGTCTCTCGCCATCCCCCGCCCGCCCCGAGGTCCTGACCTCCCTCTCTGTTCTCTAGGACGAGCTGACTCCCCTGCACTGTGCAGCCAGGAATGGACACGTGCGAATCATGGAGATTCTGCTGGACCACGGGGCTCCCATCCAAGCAAAAACCAAGGTGCCTGGCCCTGGCCTCTGGGGCTCTGGGTGTTGCCTTGCCTTGGCTCTGCCTCGGAGCCTGGGCCTGCTCCCTGGGTGCTGGGGAAGCGAGGGCCCTGAGCGGCCCATGCTAGCTGGGCACTAATGGGCAGAGACCTGGGAAGGCCCCACGCGTTAGACAGAGGCTCCCTGAGCCGTAGTGCATGCATGGGCCTGCCCCGGCAGCCTGGAGTGGGCTCCTGGCGCTCCGTGGGTGGGGAAGAGCAGCTCTGATTTGATGCACAAGGCAGCGTGGGCGTCCCCAGCCCACATCGAGCAGTGCCCTCACTCGGCGCCCCGCCTGCTGCCTCCCGGGGCCAGGCCACGAACGTCCCCTGCAGTGGGCTCAAGCTTCTGAGAAAGATGCAGTCCCCATACCGCAGCCAGCCAGGCAGCAGTGCTGCAGCTTGTTCCCTGGCCCCAGCCCAGCCCCACGCATCCTCTGCCCCTGTGCGGGGCCCCCAGCTCCCCTCCCTGCCCTGGGTCTCTGGCAGGGGCCAGATTTGTGCCCCATTGGCCCAGGGGAAGCCCCTGTGTCCTGCCTGGCTCTTCCCTAATGCCCAGGCTGTTCCCTGCCCTCAGAACGGCCTGTCGCCCATTCACATGGCGGCTCAGGGAGACCACCTGGACTGCGTGCGGCTGCTGCTGCAGTACAACGCTGAGATCGACGACATCACGCTGGACCACCTCACGCCGCTGCACGTGGCTGCGCACTGCGGGCACCACCGCGTGGCCAAGATGCTGCTGGACAAGGGGGCCAAGCCAAATGCCCGAGCACTGGTGAGCAGCGGGGGCTGGGAAGGGGACCCAGTGGGAGGGCTGTGCATCGAGGGTCTGACTGGCTGTCACGGAGTCCCCGGGCGATGCTCTGGAACTGCTCCCTACGAAGTCAGGCAGGACTCTGGTGAAGTCTCCTCTCTGTGAGCAAACTGTCTTCAGGGCAAGCAGCTCACACGGCTTCCACCTTCCTGGGTCTGACCTTGGAGCATTCAGCATCCTTTGCCCCTCCATGCGCTTCCCACAGTGAGTCGCCCAGGCGGGGTCCTGGGGAAGCCAGAGGGTCCTGCACCCCCACTTTGCAGTCAGAGGTGACTCTCAGCCAGCCAGTAAGGTTTATTAGATGACAGGAACATGGTCTAAAACAGAGCTTGTAGGTACAGAGAATAGGACCCCTCTTCCGGGTCCATTTTGGGGGGCAGTGAGCCAGACACCCACGTCTGCACTCACTCCATATCCCCAGCCAGCCCCAAACTGACTCACCCTCCAGCCCCTCCTCCTCTGGACTTTGTCCCTTTCCTGGGCCAGGAGACACCTGATCTCTTTGTTCTCCAACACCTTCAGTTGGCATCTTGCAGGGGAGGGGCCCAGGCCATTAGTTGCCAGGAGACAGAGTGCCAGCCATTCTCTGTGCAGACAGTATCACAGGGGCCTTCTTGGGCTCTGCAACAATCACACACCCTGATCCCCCCACCTAGATATCTAAGAACTGCATAGGGGAAACTGAGGCACCCACACAGTATTCAGAGAAAACATTAAGAACATTCCCACTTCGTCACACCGGCCGCTTCCCTGTCTGTCCGTAGAACGGCTTTACGCCCCTGCACATCGCCTGCAAGAAGAACCACATCCGGGTGATGGAGCTGCTGCTGAAGACCGGTGCCTCCATCGATGCTGTCACGGAGGTACGCCGCCCTGCCCCAGCTGCGGAGACGCACATGCCTGAGCTGCCCTTCCTGTGTTCAGGGTGCTGCTGCTGGCAAGCCTGCATGCAGCAGGATGGGCCAGCCCGGGGGAGGCTGCGGTCCATGGGGTGGTGGCCCCAGTCCTGCCAGGTGCCTTGCTCTGGTGGCGCTGCCGTCTCTGATGTGGTGAGCAGAAAGGCCATGGCCGAGCAGCACCTTGGAGCAGTGCCTCAGGCTCACTGCTCATGGTGGGAGGGAGCAGGGAGCCCTCCTCTGCCAGCCTGGCCAGGGGGCCTGGGGAGCTGGGCTGGGTGGCGGCACCTCCTGGATCTGGGAGCCGGGACACAGTTCTCCCTCACCCGCGGCCTGTGATTTGGGCACCAGCATGAGACACCCCAGGACTTCGGGGCCTGAGGCCTGATGTTGGGGCACGTGGGAAACTCCCCGTCACTGAGCCAAGGTGATGACCCTGGAATCAGCAAGGCCATGGCTGCTGTTTGTGTCAGCAGGGCTTCCCCACGCTCCTTGCAGGGGCTGCTGGCGGCCTGGAGCAGAGCTGTGAGCAGGAGCTCAGACTCCCTCTGCCTGGGCTCTTCCCAAGCCCCAGATCCCCCCTCCAAGCCCAGCAGATACACACGGGAGATAAGTGGGCAGGGGGGGCGGGCGGCCTCCTCCCCCGAGCCCTTCCCTAGGGCTAGCCTGTCTCAGCTGGTACTGATGTCAGTGCTTGGGAAGCAGAGCCCACCTGGCAACAGGACCCTGGTCTGTCGGTGCCGGTGTCAGCCCCTGGAAGTGGGGGGTGGAGGAGGACTCTTGTCCCCCTTGTGCAGGCACCGCGCCAGCTGTGCTGACTCCTTGCCTGTCTCTCTTGTCCCCCGTACGCGGACACCGCGCTGGCTGTGCTGACTCTCTGCCTGTCTCTCTCATTCCCCGTACGCGGGCACTGCACCGGCATTGCTGACTTTCTGCCTGTCTCTCTCGTCCCCCGTGTGCGGGCACCGCGCTGGCTGTGCTGACTCTCTGCCTGTCTCTCTCATTCCCCGTACGCGGGCACCGCGCCGGCTGTGCTGACTCCCTGCCTGTCTCTCTCGTCCCCCGTGTGCGGGCACCGCGCTGACTGTGCTGACTCTGCCTGTCTCTCTCATTCCCCGTACGCGGGCACCGCGCTGGCTGTGCTGACTCTCTGCCTGTCTCTCTCGTCCCCCCCATGTGCGGGCACTGCGCTGGCTGTGCTGACTCTCTGCCTGTCTCTCTCGTCCCCCGTACGCGGGCACTGCGCCGGCTGTGCTGACTCTCTGCCTGTCTCTCTCGTTCCCCCCATGTGCGGGCACTGCGCCGGCTGTACTGACTCCCTGCCTGTCTCTCTCGTCCCCCGTACGCGGGCACCACGCCGGCTGTGCTGACTCCCTCCCTGTCTCTCTCACAGTCTGGCCTGACCCCTCTGCACGTGGCCGCTTTCATGGGGCACCTGTCCATCGTCAAGAGCTTGCTCCAGCGCGGCGCGTCCCCCAACGTCTCCAATGTGGTGAGTCCCATCAGGGCAAGAGGGTGTGTTGTGTGGGGTCCTGCCATCCCCATTTGGGTTTCCAAGCTGCAGAGGCTCCCAAGGGGTCTCCCTGGACCCTCCCTCGCATGTGTTCGGCCTGAGGCTCTCCGCGGGGTGAAGCCTGCATGCAGTGACTGACAGGCTGCACTGGGGCAGCTCCCCGGGGAGCACGGAGCCCCCGATTCACTCTCCTCTCCCTTGTCCCTGGATGCAGAAGGTGGAGACACCCCTGCACATGGCGGCCAGAGCCGGGCACACGGACGTGGCCAAGTACCTGCTGCAGAACAAAGCCAAAGTAAATGCCAAAGCCAAGGTATGTCTGGCGGGGAGGGGGCTCCGGCCAGCTGGGTCCCCTCTCTCCTTCCACCTGCCTGGGGCTGAGCTGGGCCGGGGGCTGTGCAATGGCGGGAAACGGTCTGTGGGTTCCCCTTGTGGTTCGGGACCTTCCTGAACCAGGAACTGCCATTCGCCATGGGGAGCTGCAAATATAGGCAGGTGCCTGTGGGGCAGGGCGCACTGAGGCCAGGCTCCCTGGGTAGGTTGGTGTCCCCAGTTCTATGGGTCTCCCCCTTTCCCTTAGGCCAGGCTGGGTGCTGGGGGCAATGGGTGCTGGTCTCTCTCCAGAGTGCCATGCAATGCCCCAGTGGCAGGTCTGAGCCCTGAGGGCTGTCACTCGGGGGGAGGGCTCCGGACTCTGACAGGGCACATCTGTCCCCAAGGCAGCTGTTCCTGGCCTGATGGAGACGCCCGCCGGGTGAGCAAGAGCTGCCCCGAGCATCACCCCACCTGTTGCCAAGGCACAGAGCTCAGTTGGGAAGAGGAGATCAGACCTGTGGCCTGTCTGGTCTGACTTGGGCCAGCCTCTGCCGAGAATGGGAGGATGGGCTCCCCTCCATGCCCCTGGCTGGGCTGGGAGAGGGCAGTGGGTCCCTCCCTAACCGCTGTCTGCTCCTCTCCCAGGACGACCAGACCCCGTTGCACTGCGCCGCACGCATTGGCCACACGAGCATGGTGAAGCTTCTGCTGGAGAACAACGCCAACCCCAACCTGGCCACCACAGCCGGGCACACCCCCCTGCACATCACTGCCCGGGAGGGGCATGTGGACACCGCCCTGGCACTGCTGGACAAGGAGGCCTCGCAGGCCTGCATGACTAAGGTAGGATGGTGCGGCCTGTGCTCACAGCCCAGGCAGGGGTCCCCGGGTGGTGCTGAGGCGGGGCTGGGTCAGGCTGCTGCTGGGGAAGCCTGGGCCACGTGTCTCCTTAGTGCCTTCCCGAGAGGAGAGAGAGGAGGGCTCCCTTGCGCCCCGGCTAATCTACACCCTGCATCTTGGGTCCCAACCCCGCTGCGCGTGGCCCTGACGCTCTGTCTTTCTCCTCAGAAAGGATTTACCCCTCTCCACGTTGCAGCCAAATACGGGAAGGTGGACGTGGCCAGGGTGCTGCTTGAGCATGATGCCCACCCCAATGCGGCAGGGAAGGTGAGTGCCGCTCAGCCACGGGAGCCAGCGAGCCGAGGGCCTGGGCTGCGACTGACCTGTCTGTGCTTCCCCCCAGAACGGCCTGACCCCGCTGCACGTGGCTGTCCACCACAATAACCTGGAGATCGTGAGGCTGCTGCTGCCCAAGGGGAGCTCCCCGCACTGCTCAGCCTGGGTAAGACACTGGTGGAGCTGGGATCAGCGGCCTTGGGCTGTGTGTGATTGGGAGAAGAACCCACGTGGTCCAGCCCTGTTGTGTGCAGGACTGGCCTCCTCCGGCTGCCCCTGGCCCTTCCACTGTGACTGGGCACGGAGCCACACCAGGGACCAGCAGGCCCACTTGGGAGCAAAGTGTGCTGAGCCAATTAACCCTGAACATGCCCTGTCCCTCTGCCAGCTCCGGGGCACCCTCCCCGCTTCCCCTTTCATCCACAGCCTGCCCAGCTCTCTGCCCCTCCTTCCCCTGCAGCCTGCCCGGCTCCCTGCTCTGCCACTCCCCCCAATGGCCGGAGCCCTTGACTGGCTCTGGGCTCCCGGGATGGGGGCTGGGAGCCGGCTGCGTGGGAGGATCACCTGCAGACAAGAGCCCCGTGCAGGCCGTCAGCGAGGGACGTGGCCTCCATGGCGAGCGCTGTTAGACGTGCTGCTGTCTGGCAGTTTGGGAAATTGCACGTGGCCTGTGCACGTTCCAGGGGAACCGCCAATGTTAGAAACCTCCATGCTGGCAGCCAGTGGGCCAGGTTCGCCCCTGCTCTGAACCACTGGCCAGGCCTGGACGGGGTCCCATACACCTGTCCAGCCACCTCGGAGACAGGGTCATTTCAGAAGCAGTATTCTCCGAATGTGCACGCAGCCTCCTGTGCCTGGCTCTCCCACTGCCTGGCCTGCACGCCAATACCCTCCCGGCCTGACGGCCCCGCTGACACCCTGACAAGAGGGGTGCTGCACTGGACGGGCTCCCGCTCCGTGCTCACACCTGGCACAGGACAGCGAGCACAGGACAGCGAGCGGGGGAGGTCCAGTCTGCACCCCGTCCCTGGGACACTGGCCAAAGGCTGAGCCAGAAGCAAGCAGGAGCAATAACTGCCAGTTCCTGGGGAGTCTCTGGCTGGCCCCGGTCAGTGTTGGAACAGGTGGTATCTCAGATCCATGCCCTGCTTTGAACTTCGGCTGCCTGGCTGAGAGACGCTGGCTCCGGCAGAGAGAGGGAAGCCTTGGGGCTCTGGATATGTGCTGTGGGAAGCAGTCCTGCCAGGAGCCCGGCCTGGGGGTGGACTGGCTGGGACCTAGCAGGGCTGTTTGCTCCTCTCTCCCTGCAGAACGGCTACACCCCCCTGCACATTGCGGCCAAGCAGAACCAGCTGGAGGTGGCCAGCAGCCTGCTGCAGTACGGGGCCTCTGCTAATGCTGAGTCCATGCAGGGCGTGATGCCTCTGCACCTCGCTGCCCAGGAGGGGCACGCAGACATGGCGGCGCTGCTCATCTCCAAACAGGCCAATGGGAACCTGGGCAACAAGGTGAGCAGAGACGCTGCCCCCTGCGGAGCCAGGGATATGGGCTCTTGCCTGGCAGGCTGGGAACAACCTGCTTCGCCAGCCTTTTCTGGCACACTGGGAGCCCTCCAGGGTGGGAAGGAGCCAAGGAGGCAGCAAGGGCTAGAGGCTGGAGTGCAGGGCCCCCACGTCCTGATCCCTGCACTGCCCTGCTGGCTCTGGGCAAGTCCTGCCACCTGGGTACGTTGGGTAGGGTTACCATATTTTGTGCCTCCAAATGAAGGACACTCCACGGGGCCCCGGCCCCGCCCACAGCCCCGCCCATGCCCCAACTCCACCCCCTCCCCAAAGTCTCCGCCCCCTCCCCTGCTTCCCGCGAACATTTGATTCGCGGGAAGCCTGAAGCAGGTAAGAGGGAGTGTGGGGGGAGGAGGCGCGGCCCAGGCTGGCCCCCCGGCGGCTCCAGCCTGGGTCGGCTCGGGCCCTGGGGTGCCGGCCCCGGCCGACCACCCCCGGCCCGCCCAGCACTGCCGGCCCCCGGCGGCCCGGCGCACCCCCCCCCGCTCCCAGCCCCGCGACCCCGGCCCCCGCGCGACCCCGGACCGGCCCCCGCGCGGCTCCCGGCCGACCCCGGACCGGCTTCCGGACCGGCCCCCCGGCTCCCGGCCCCGCGACCCCGGACCGGCCCCGCGGGCCCGGACCGGCTCCCGGCCCCGCGACCCCGGCTCCCCGCCCGGCCCCGCGCCCAGCCCGGCCCGGCACTGCGACCCCGGCTCCTGGCCCCCGGCCCGGCACTGCGCCCCTGGACCCCGGCCCGGCACCGCGCTCCCGGCCCGGCACCATGCCCCCGGCCCGGCCCCGCGACCCCGGCCCGGCCCCGCACCGGCCCCGGCCCCGCACCGCCGACCCCAGCCAAAGAGGCCCCGGCCGAGCCCTCCCTCCCTCCCGATTTTCCCGGACATGCCCGGCTTTTGGGGATTTCCCCCCGGATGGGGATTTGAGCCCCCAAAAGCTGGACATGTCCGGGAAAATCTGGACGTATGGTAACCCTAACGTTGGGGAGCCCCCTGAGGCAGGGGCAGTGGTTGTGCCCAGGGGGACCTGCATCGCTCCTGCACCAGGAGATCTTTAAAGATGTCGCTGGGTGCGCTGTGTTTGAACCACGTATTTGAATGCCAAATTCAAACTGACGTTACCCAGAGCCGTTGCGCCAGCTTCTCGGGGTTACGCTGGAGCTGGGCTCGCCGGACACTTGCCTCCAGTGTTGGCTGTGCTGGACGGCAGTGCCCACGGTCGTGTGTCTGACGTGTTGATAACCGACTCTGCATCGCGGCACGCGGCAGCTCCCCCATGGAGGGGGGTGTCATGGCCCTGCCCTTCGTTGAGCGGGGGTGCCATGGTTCTGACCCCCGTGGAGGCATAGTATGTGACCTGGCTTTCATTTCAGAGTGGCCTGACTCCTCTGCACCTGGTAGCCCAAGAGGGGCATGTGCCAGTCGCGGATGTTCTGATCAGACATGGCGTCACGGTGGATGCAGCAACCCGGGTAAAGAGGCAGGCACAGGCTCTCAATGCAGACGTCAGGGCCTTAGCCCCCCGCCCTCTCAGCCCTGCTCTCTAGCTCCCTGTTCCTGAAAGCCAGCAGCAGAAGGCATTTCTCCTTCTCACACTGTCTCCTCGGCTTACCACTCAGGGCCCCTGCCCCACTGCTCCCCTCCTGCCCCAAAGGCCACGCTGATAGGAGGGGGCTCCTGGCACAGCCAGGGGGCGGGGTGCTTGGGCACTCTGCAATGGCTCTGAGCTCTTGGCATGGCGCTGCCAGGGCAGAAGGTTGGTGCCAGGAGTGGCTCCAATCTGATGTGCCTGCTGCCCTGTGAGACCCCCCAGCCCCATGTGGATGGTGCACCCTGAGTCGGGGTGGGAGGGGCGGGTTGTCATGCGATGGCTGTGTGAGACCGGGTCCCTGGTCTGCCTTTCAGATGGGCTACACCCCGCTGCACGTGGCCAGCCATTACGGGAACATCAAGCTGGTGAAATTTTTGCTGCAGCACCAGGCAGATGTCAATGCAAAGACCAAGGTACAGAGAGCCCCCTAACCTTCTCTCCGCCCACCTGCCATGCCTGCCTGCAGTGGGCAGCCATGCCCGCCACCTCTCTGCTCTGGGGGATGCCCCCACAGGCTGTGGGAGGAGGCAGGGCACCTGCGTTTGGCTCCATCTCATGCCTTGGCCTGGTGGCTGCTGCTTTTAGGGGTCAGGTGGTGGCTGGGCCCAGCACAGAGTATGGCTGACTGAGCCTTCCTGGAATCCCAGTGCCAGGAGCGGGCTCTGCCGGGCACCTCCCCACAGCCCAGCTGCTTTGAGCTGTTTCTGTGTTTCTGGCTGGGAGGGGCAGCGTGGGAGAGGGTAGAGCAGCCTGGGACCATCCAGCGTGTCTGGGAGAAGGGGCCCAGCCCCCGAGCCTCTCTGATCCTGGGCACCTGGAGAGGTGGAGAAATCCCTCTCCCTCTGGGTCATTGGCTGCTGGGTGTCGTGTCCTGGGGGTTGCATTTGCCGTTGTCTTTTGAGATGCTCCATTGATCTGGGGTTAGCCTCAGCCGGTCCTTTCGAATGATCCATTCAAGCTTCAGGCCAGGAGGTGACATTCCCGCCTGTGTCTCTTGTCTTGCCCTAAGAGCAAACAGTCCCCCCACCGGGTAACAGGGTAGCTTATAGGGAGGCACACTTAGGGATCATAAAAACATTACAACCTGTCGCTTTGTCACAGCTCTCTGCCTCCCTTTGCAGCTAGGGTACACCCCTCTGCATCAGGCCGCGCAGCAGGGTCACACGGATATTGTCACGCTGCTGCTGAAGCACAGGGCCTCCCCCAACGAGGTCAGCACGGTAAGTACTCCCGGTTCCCGGCACCGCGGGTGACACCAGCCCCGAGGCTGCTCTCTGAGATGTGCCACTCACACTCGCCCAGCCCCGTGGCTCACGCCTCCCCTTGCTCCCATGTGCTCTTACATGCATCCTCTCGCTTGCCCCCTCCACTGCCCTTCGCACTCCCACTCTCTGGGATCCTGCCCCCAGACCCAGCTAATCCTGCCCCCTCTCTTCATGTGCAGAATGGCACCACGCCCCTGGCCATCGCTAAGCGCCTCGGCTACATCTCTGTCACGGACGTGCTAAAATTAGTTACAGAAGAAACCAGCATCCCGGTGAGTCCCTGCCCCTCCCTCGCAGCCCTGGGCGCTCCCTGCACACGCTCTGGGATGATCCCTGGGCCTGGCCTTGGGGAGAGGATCCCATGGGGGGCTGGCTCAGCCAGTGCTGCCCACAGCAGCCCGGGCTGGCGAGGCTCCTGCTGCCCAGTTGTGGTGTCAGCTTCTGCCTTGGTTTGGGCCATCGGTGGAGAGGTTTGAACCCAGAACTTCTGAGCCTCTAGGGCGAGCTAAAGACCCAGCTCCATTCGCTCCAGGCTGGCCCAGCGAGCCGCACTGGGTGAGCTGGGTGTGCCCATGTGATGAACTGGGACTGTTCTTACTGTGGTCTGTGAATGCTGACAGGGGAGTGTGGCTAGGATAGTCTGCATTGGGGGATGGGAGACTGCCCGAAGGAAAATACCTGAGCATGTAACATGAGAACCCAGGAAGGGGTTGGAGGCCAGGTGACACCTTGGCCCGGGAAACTGAACAAAGGCTGTGGGAGGGGTCGCTGAAGGCAGAGTTTTGGAAGCTGGCTGGTGAGATGGCTGGGAGGCAGAGATGGCTCTGACCTCCCAAGGGGGGCTGGGATGCCCTGGGACCCCAAGATGGACCTAACTGAGGGGGGTCCTGTTGTCTGTGCCTGCAAGACCTGTCTTGGACTGTATTCCTGTCATCTAAATAAACCTTCTGCTTTACTGGCTGGCTGAGAGTCATGGTGAATCGCAGGAAGCCGGGGGTGCAGGGCCCTGAGTTCCCCCACACTCCGTGACAGCCCGGCTGAGGCTCTGGGACCAGCCCAGATCTGACTCCCTCTTCTTCTCACAGTTGGTCAGTGACAAGCACCGCATGAGCTTCCCTGAGACAGTGGATGAGATCCTGGATGTGTCCGAGGACGAAGGTGAGGGCAGGAAAGCAAAGCTCCAGCAGGCCAGGGAGCCCCCCGGGCTGGGGGCTCTGCCAGGCACAGTGTCTCTGGAGGACAGATAGGAGATGTGCCAGGCAGAGTCTTGGCAGTGGAAGTAGGGGGAGCTCTGATGAGAGGGGTCTCCCTGAGGGGTACAGGGGGAGCTCTGATGGGCAGGGTCTCCCTGGGAGGGTGAAGAGGGGAGCTGTGCCGGGTGGGGTCTCCCTGGGATCAAGGGGGAGCCATGCCGGGCGGGGTCTCTCGGGGACCTGTCACATCAGAGATTTGCACACCAAGGAGAGACACTCCAGAGCCCTGTAGCCCCTGCCTAGGCGCTCTCGCCATGGGTGCATGGCTGAGGCTGCCCAGGGAGGGTGGGCGCTGGCAGCACACACCGCTGCCCCCCGTTAGGCTGCGCCGTCAGGGGTCCCATGTGTAGCACGTTCCCTGCTGCGGCGAGCCCTGGTGAGCTGCCCCACGAGCGTGGCAGGGGCCCTGCCTGGTATCCGCAGAGCAGTGAGAGTCACATGTGGCTCACGTGCCTCTCCCGCCTGCTACTCAACTCTGACTCTTCTTGCTTTGCAGGCTCTGCTCAGGTCACTGTCATGGGTATGGACTGTGTGTGTCACTGTGGCCCCACTTCACCGCCCCATTTCACCCACACGCGCTCACTGACCCATCCCACTCCGTGGGGCTTCCCATCGGCCCTGGAGCCAGCCTGGGCCCTAACACCATTGCGCCCTGCCCATCTGTGTCTGTGCCCATGCTGCCGTCCTTGTGCTGATTGCATGAATGGGCATTGTCGCCGCCTGCCCACCCCCCACTCCCAGTGGCTCCCAGGCCAGCCGGGGCAGGCAAAGTCCCGGGCAAGGGGCGCTTGCTGGAGGAAGGGAGAAGCACCTGAGCCTGGGTTGTGTGGGAGATGGGCGCCCAGGTTTGGCCAGCAGGGACTGCCCACTGCAGGGCTCCTGATTTCATCTGGGCACCTGGGTGCCGAGATGTCCCTGGGCTGCCGTGTCCAGGCCCCTCCTGCCCCAGGGGTTCTGGCCTCTCCAACACCAGCACGCTGGGTTTTGTTCCCGGGGGAATCCCGTCAGAGAGAGCCCCCTGCCCCAAGTGTAAATTGGGCTGGTGAGCGGGGAGCATGGGTCTCTCCCGTCCGAGGCACCACGCCCTTGGCAGG
Organism: Chrysemys picta bellii; assembly: GCF_011386835.1. Classification (NCBI taxonomy): domain Eukaryota; kingdom Metazoa; phylum Chordata; order Testudines; family Emydidae; genus Chrysemys; species Chrysemys picta. Next base: position 164,441,707 of record NC_088792.1, on the reverse strand, counting down.
GTGCCTGGAGGCAGACCAGGCAGGAGAGCACCCATCAGCAGGAAGGGTAAGGATCTGCTGGGAAAGGGGCCGGCGGCTCCCTGGGCAGCTCTGACATCAACCACAGCTCATGTCATGCTAACCTGCAGCATGGGCCTCGCGCCCAACGACAAGGCAGCCTAGTTGGCAGACAGTGTCCCCTGGAGCCAGGCTGGCCAAAAGCAGCGCAGCGACATGGGGGGTGTTGCTGGCTGACACCAGGAGCCAAGGAACAAGCCCTGGCTTGGGGGTGGAGACGCCAGCCCATGTGGAGCTGGGCACAACCAACTTAGCTCTGCGCCAGCCCAGGCCAGGGGTGGGGAGAGGCCCTGACGTCTGGCCCTCTGCGTTCTGCACCCATGGGCTGAGCTGTGTCTTGGTTCCAGGGGAGGAGCTGGCTGACCCCAGGCCTGAGAAGCAGGATTCCAGGGAGCAGGATGAGGAGAAGGAGATGGAGTTTGTCCCCAAGCTGGATCAAGTGTAAGAAGCACTGCACAGCGGTGTGGGGGCAGTGATGGCACAGTGGGGCAGGCACTGTGGGGCAGAGGTGGCGTGTTGCTGGGAGGGTGCTCTAGGGCGGAGCAGGCATGGCAGGGCAGGCAGGTGCTATGGGGTGGCTGTGACATGGTGAGGCAGGTGTGGTGCTGTGGGGGTAGAGGTGGCGTGGTGGGGCAAGCATGGGGCTGTGGGACAAGCGCTGTGGGGCAGAGGTGGCATGTTGCTGGGGTGGTGCTCTAGGGCAGAGCTGGCATGGCAGGGCAGGCAGGTGCTGTGGGGTGGCCGTGACATGGTGGGGCAAGTGTGGTGCTGTGGGGCAGAGGTGGTGTGGTGGGGCTGTGGGGCAGAGGTGGCATGGTGGGGCAAGTGGGGGGATTCAGCTTGCAAGGCCCTTTCCAGCCTGAGCTTTACCTCCCTGCTGCTGTCCCCAGGGTAATGGAGACATCCCTTCCCCCCAAGCCAGTGGCTCACACGGGGATGCTGGGAACATGGAGACGCCCCCTGCCCAACCAGGCTCAGCACAGGGCCCGCTCCCCAGAGACACGGTGGGGTGAGGCCAACGCCGGGGAGTGCAGGTCACTCATGGCCTGGTCCTTTGCAAGAGTCGGTGCTCGTGGGCCTGGGAGCTGTGCAGAGCCCTCTCTCAGGGACACCCCAGGCCCGGTGGCTGCTCTGGGGCCTGGGGCACACAGGGAAATCGTATCACACGAGGCTGCTTGTGACCGTATCCCTTGTCACCTGCCCAGGATGGAGTCTCCAGCCATCCCGCGGATCCCCTGCGTCACACCTGAGACCATGGTGGTCAGACGGGAGGAGTCTGAGCAGGTGGGTTCTGCCCCACCCAGGGCCAGGGAGTGTGGCTGGCTGCACTGCAGGGTAATTCCCAGCACAGCCGAGGTCAGGCCTAGTCCATTCCAAACGCCTTGTCTAGTGAGAGAACAGCTGGGGACGTGGGGAGCAGGAGCTGCAGAGGAGCCGCCTCCTTCACCTGCCCTGGGGAGAGGGGGCTTGCAGCCACCGCATGTCCACCCTCACGTGGTGCTGGCCATCCAGCTCTTGTGGTGTCTGGCTCAGAGCTGTGCTCTGGGCAGGGGCTTTCCCCAGCCAGCCTGGGCTGGCAGGCCCCCTCTCTCTCGTGTCCCTATTCCCACCCATGCAGAGTGGGTGCCATCCCGAGCTGCATCCCCAGCAATGCCTTGTGGGCAGGCTAGGCTCAGGCCGGGAGGTCGGCTGGGGCAGCTTTGAGGGGCCCCTGGCAGACAAGGGTGCTGCGGCTGTATCTCTGGGTGCGTGCTGGATTCCAGGGGCCTCAGAGGAGGATGGAGCTGAGGCCAGGCCCTCTCTGGCTGGTGGCGAGAGGCAGAGCTGCTGGCAGAGATGAGGGTGCTGAGGTTCCCGGCCCCAGGACCTGCAGGAGTCCAAGGCCACTGCCTCTTGGTTCCTCAGGTTTCCAATATTCAGGCCCTTCCCAAGCTGGCTCTGAGCCTCGCCAGGTCCAAGTACCAGCCCCTTGGCTGAGGTTTCCTAATGGGCCATAATGAGAAGCGACATTTGCTCCCCTCAGCCTTCAGTAGGCCTGGCCCTGTCCTGAGCAAGGTCTCAGCTGGCGTGGGAGTGGTGATAGCCCGCCGTACGGGAGCCAGGGTTTCACCAGGAGCCCCAGCATAGCAAAATGGGAAGGGCAAGTGAGCTGTGTCTAACAAGCTGTTTCCTATTTGCTCAGCCATCCAAGGAGTTTGACGAAGACTCCCTAATCCCCAGCAGCCCTGCGACAGAGACCTCGGACAACATCAGCCCAGTGGCCAGCCCCGTGCACACAGGGTGAGTGACTGGCTCCCATGTGCACCCGTATGCCAGGCAGTTGGTGAGTCTCGGTGGGACACGTGGGTTTGTCTGTCCTTGCAGGTTCCTGGTGAGCTTCATGGTGGACGCCCGTGGTGGCTCCATGAGGGGCAGCCGACACAACGGGCTGCGAGTGATCATCCCCCCCCGGACCTGCGCCGCACCCACCCGCATCACCTGCCGCCTGGTCAAGCCGCAGAAACTGACAACTCCACCGCCCCTGGCTGAGGAGGAGGGTCTGGCCAGTAGGATCATCGCGCTGGGGCCCGCTGGCGCCCAGTTCCTGAGGTGAGGGTTGGGGAGGTGTCAGTTCCCAGCCAGAGCCCCGATCTCAGCCCCCTGGAGGGAGCAGGGGAGATGATAGCCAGGCCTCTGCTTCACTGTGCTGCGAGCACTGGCAGAGAGGGGTCTGGCCCTCCGCTGGGGTCGACTTGCACAGCCCCACTGGAGCCACAGGCACTGCCCAGGCCAAGGTTGCCGAATGTTGTACTTAAAGTACTGCACAGGATCTTTTCAGGGGGAATAAGGCAAAACGCCACATTTATTAGTAATACATGTATTCATTAACACTGTATTATATGCATATAATATATTACACTTACACTCACACACACACACACAAACACACTCCGTCTTGTTGTTACCAATTAGTTGCTCCCCTTAACTTCACTGGCCAGGTGAGTTAGATGGGGGAGGGGGTGGAGCCGGGCTTCTGCCGATCCGGATCGATGCTCCCATGTTGACAAGACGAGACCCGGGGTCCTCTGCAAGACACCTCACTTTTATAAAAAGAAGAACAGGAGGACTTGTGGCACCTTAGAGACTAACAAATTTATTAGAGCATAAGCTTTCGTGGACTACAGCCCACTTCTTCGGATGCATATAGAATGGAACATATATTGAGGAGATATATATACACACATACAGAGAGCATAAACAGGTGGGAGTTGTCTTACCACCTCTGAGAGGCCAATTAATTAAGAGAAAAAAAACTTTTGAAGTGATAATCAAGCTAGCCCAGTACAGACAGACAGTTAGATAACAAGTGTGAGAATACTTACAAGGGGAGATAGATTCAATGTTTGTAATGGCTCAACCATTCCCAGTCCTTATTCAAACCGGAGTTGATTGTGTCTAGTTTGCATATCAATTCTAGTTCAGCAGTTTCTCGTTGGAGTCTGTTTTTGAAGTTTTTCTGTTGTAATATAGCAGGTCTTGCGGGTGGCTATATTACAACAGAAAAACTTCAAAAACAGACTCCAACGAGAAACTGCTGAACTAGAATTGATATGCAAACTAGACACAATCAACTCCGGTTTGAATAAGGACTGGGAATGGTTGAGCCATTACAAACATTGAATCTATCTCCCCTTGTAAGTATTCTCACACTTGTTATCTAACTGTCTGTCTGTACTGGGCTAGCTTGATTATCACTTCAAAAGTTTTTTTTCTCTTAATTAATTGGCCTCTCAGAGGTGGTAAGACAACTCCCACCTGTTTATGCTCTCTGTATGTGTGTATATATATCTCCTCAATATATGTTCCATTCTATATGCATCCGAAGAAGTGGGCTGTAGTCCACGAAAGCTTATGCTCTAATAAATTTGTTAGTCTCTAAGGTGCCACAAGTCCTCCTGTTCTTCTTTTTGCAGATACAGACTAACACGGCTGCTACTCTGAAACCTCACTTTTATAGCAGCTTTTCTCTTATGCAAATCTATACCAGATTCAAACTCTGTGTCTGTGTCCATTGGTCCTTTGTGCTGCTTTCTTTTGAGTGTTGTCCCAATGCTGCAAAGAGGGTGTTTTCAAAAGAAGGTGCTTGCTTCTAACCCCCGAGGCCGTCGGTATGTCTGCTTGTCTTTAATGAGCCCACTTGACACATTTTATTGTCCTTGGGTCTGGCTCCCAGCCCCTCTCCAACAGTTGAGGCTGTCTGGAGGTGCTGCCTTCCATGCCTTGCTCATTCACACCTCATTCATTCAACAGGGCAATTGATTAAGAGTGGGGGGGGGGAGAGCTCTTGTTCTACTGCTAGCAAAAAGAAATTTTTCTTCTATCTTATTTTATCCTTAGGGGCTATAATATTATACCAAGGGCAATGCAAAGTTTCTAAATGAGGCTTTGATACAAAGTCCCATGAAAACAGAGGTCACACGTGGGTAGACCCACCACAAGGTTATATGAAGAGGCACAATGTAAAGTCATATGAAAATTATCAGAGATTTATCTACACGAACCACCCTGTGGTCAGTGGCACTGCCAGAACCAGTGGTGCTGTGGCCGTTTGCACCAACTGAGGGTCAGGCCCAGGGATTTTACATCCTGGTCTGTGCCCCGTGTTGAGCTGCCCTGCAGTGACATTAGCGCGAGCTCTGACCTCAGGGCACCTGGGTGCAAGCCTCCATTGGTGGTGAGTTCTGCCCTTAGAACCAGCCAGTTATCAAGGTTAACTCCTTGGGCACTGTAAGAGCCTTAACATGAGTCACAGAACGGTCCCTAGCGCTCTTGTCACCCAAGGGGGCCTGCCTTTGTGGCAGATGGTCCCTTACAGCACCAATCACAGCAGTGCCGGTCACTCCCAGCCCCAAAGTCCAGCCTCTTACCCCAGATCAGTTGCACCTTGGAGCTCACCCCAGTGCTTGTAGCCAGTCCTGTAGCAAATGATGTACAGATTTGTTACCAGGGAAAGGAAACAAGAATGTTATTTACAAGGTTAAAGCAGATACACATAGATACACACAGAGTTCCAGTCTGAAGTTTCAGAAAGTATTAGAAGCTTCTATAATAAGCAAGCTCCGTACGTCCTTTAGGGCTACCCAGGCTGAGCAGCTGGGGATCCCTAGAAACCTTGTCTCCAGAATTCAAGCAGCAGAGAGATCCAGTTCCTTCTTGTCAGAGGTTTTCATTCCCTTCCCCCCTGTGCTCTGAGCTGAGAACTCAGCTGCTGGGAGGAATCCACTTGTGTGACTCATGTTCATGGGGGGAAGAACAGAGCTACAAACTCTTTTGTCCTCTTTAGTGTCCCACTTTAGTCCGTCTGGTGTCAATGAAGCTTCCTTGTTGGCCAGGATATAACAGCTCTTGTTGGAGAGCAGCACATTACACTAGTTAATGTCTCTCTCCTGTGTGGTGCTTGGCGATGGCAGAGACGCTTACAGAACAAATGCTCAAATATTACCGTACAGTCTGGGATACAGATGCTATGAGATCTATGCAGGCAGCCACTCACCAGCGTTGTTAAAGTCTAAACACATGCTGAGAATCCTAATACCCATTTTAACAATACTAACACAGGTGAGCCGAACGGGTGCCAGCCACGTATTTGTCAGTGTGCAGCAGAGACGTGGGCCCTTGGCATGAGCTGGCACATGGCCTGCCAGCGTCACACCCCATAGGCAGGGGCTTGGCCTGGGAGCCCAGTGCACTGACATCAAGTGCTGCAGACAGGCAGGCCCCATTATAATGGGCCAGTGGGATCTGTGGAGTCCTTTGCAAGCAGCCAGTCCCGTGACCCCTATGGGGCATTTGCACCTTTGGGGCGGGGGGAGGCCAAGGATCAGTGTGAAGAGACTTGCCCAAGTCCATAGGGTGAGTCCCAAATCACAGATGTCCTGGCTCCCTCTTCTGGGCTTTCCCCACTAGGCTCCCCTGCCCTCCCCCGTCTGGGCAGCTTGATTCCCTCCTGACTAAGCCCTGCTGAGCGGCGCTCGGTGCTGTGGCAGCAGCACACCTCAGCCCCAGGCCCCTCTCAGCGCCGTGCTCTCCTGCAGCCCTGTGATTGTGGAGATCCCACACTTTGCGTCGTACGGGCGGCGGGATCGGGAGCTAGTGGTGCTGCGCAGCGAGAACGGCTCCGTCTGGAAGGAGCACCGCAGCCGCTACAGCGAGAGCTACCTGGACCAGGTGCTCAACGGCATGGACGAAGGTGAGTGCTCTAGGCCAGAGGCAGGCTTCCCATGGGGCAGGGCGTCCCTGCCTGGCTGCAGGGGACAGCCAGGGCAGTAGGCAGAGTGTGCCTGGGCAGGGCTGGCACATGCAGGCAGGGCTGAGGCTTGGTTGGGCAGAGTGGGGGCAGGAGTGGGGCTGGTGCAGAGTGTTGGCAAGGCTGGCACGGAGCTGGGTGACATGGGGCTGGACGAAGTGGAGGTGGGGCCAGTGCATGGCTGGGCCCTGCTTTCTCACGGTGGGGCTGCCATTGCAGAGCTGGAGAGCCTGGAGGAGTTGGAGAAGAAGAGGATCTGCCGCATCATCAGCACCGATTTCCCCCTCTACTTCGTGGTTATGTCCCGTGTCTGCCAGGACTGCGACCTGATTGGCCCCGATGGCGGGTGTCTGAAGAGTACGCTGGTTCCCATGGTGCAGGCCACCTTCCCGGAGACAGCCGTCACCAAGAGAGTCAAACTGGCTCTGCAGGTATCAGGTGTCCCTGCCCCTGGGGACAGACAGAGGGACAGAGGGATGGGTCCTGGGCAGGCTGTGCAGGTACCGGGTCTCCCTGCCCGTGGGGATGGACAGAGGGACAGAGGGATGGGGCCTGGGCAGGCTGTGCAGGTACCGGGTCTCCCTGCCCCTGGGGATGGACAGAGACACGGGGCCTGGGCCAGCTGTGCAGGGACCAGGTGTCCCTGCCCCTGTGGTGGATGGGCAGACGAATTAGAGACGGGCTCTTCCAAGGCAGCAGGCTGGTTCCGGACCGGCCGTGCTGGGCAGCAGTTGCTCCATCGTCTCCCAGGGCAAGGGGTGCCAGCCGGTGACCGGTTCCGAGCTGGGGTGGGGGGAGCTGGCCCTCATGGCCCTGCCTGTTCTGTCCCGCAGGCGCAGCCCGTGCCGGATGAGCTGGTGACGAAGCTGCTGGGGAACCAGGCGACCTTCAGTCCCATCGTCACCGTGGAGCCGCGCCGCAGGAAGTTCCACCGGCCCATCGGGCTCCGCATCCCGCTCCCGCCCTCCTGGAAGGACAATCCCCGGGACAGCGGGGAGGGCGACACCACCAGCCTGCGCCTGCTCTGCAGCGTTATCGGTGAGAGCACCTGCCCCGCCCTGCTGCAGCCACCATGCTGGGGCTCTTTCCCCTGGCACTGCTCCCCCCACCCACCCCCAGGCTCCTTCTCCTCCCCTTCCCCTCTGCACGGTTCCCTGGGGTCCTTCCCCCCTGCACGGCTCCCTGCTCCGCGGGGTCCTTCCCCCTCCCCATGCTCTCCCCTGCTTTGCTGCAAATGAGGTTCACTCTTCCCCTGCTGGGTGGGGGCTGGGGTGTGGAAGCCAGTGTCTCCAGGGCAGCGGGGTCTCTGTGCAGGCAGGCGGCTCTGGCAGTGGCTTGGTGGGGGTGGTGTGGGGAAGGTGCTGAGGGGGCGGGATGGAGCTAAAGGAGCTGGGGGCAGGCTGACAGGGGGTGCATCCTGGGCAGTAAGGGTGCTGGGGGGCAGATCCCAGTAGAGTAGGGGGCAGATCACAGGGCACTGGGGGGGTCATGTTCTGGTTGATGAGGGAGCCAGGGGGCAGAGCCTAGGGGACGGAGGGGGCCAGGGTAGACCACAGGCAGCAAAGGGGCCTGTGGAGGATCCTGGGGGACAAGGGGGTGGATCCTGGGTGGTGAGGGAGCAGAGGGGCAGATCCCAGGGGATGAAGCAGCCAGGGGCAGATTCCAAGCAGCAAGGGGGCCAGGGGGCGGATCTCGGGGGTGGGCAGGGGCAGATCACAAGCTGTAAAGGGGCCAGGGTCAGATTCTATGGGCTGGGATGGTGTGTCAGGCCCTGTTGTGTTGTTACAGGAGGCACAGACCAAGCGCAGTGGGAGGATATCACAGGAACCACAAAGCTGGTCTATGCCAACGAGTGTGCCAACTTCACCACCAACGTGTCCGCCAGGTGAGCGACAGGTGCGCGGTGCCTCGTGTGGCCTGGGGCTGGTGACCCGGCTGGCGCTCTGGGGCGTGTAGAGCTTGGCCAGAGCGTGCCATCCAGGGGCCGGGTCACAGAGCAGGGCTGAGGCCCAGGTGATTCAGTGACTCAGCCACAGTCCCAGAGCTGGGACCTATACCCAGCACTCCTGAGTCCCAGCTCTTGCTGCCCGAAGGGAAAAGTGCCAGCATTTCCCAGGGTTCCCCCAGGCTGTGAATCCAGGACCTCTGGCACCTCAAGCCCCTGGGCCATCAAGCCCTGGTGGCATCTGAACAAAGACTCTCACGTGCCTAGGCCTCTGCAAGCCTCGCACGCTGTATTATCACAATACGTGCAAACGCAGGCCTGCCCTGTCTTCATGAACACAGCAATGTCCAGCAGGGGGCGCCCTGGCCAAAGGCAGGGGCCGAGCAGTCCCCCAGGGCGAGTCTGCTCCGGGCTGCGAGTGAGCGGAGAGCCCGCACAGTCATGCTGGAGGGTTGTCTTGGAGTTCATTTTATTTTATGGGGTTTCCCCCATTTTTCTGTTCTCTTCCTTTGTCGCTCTCTCGGTGCCGGCGTGCCTAGCATGCCGCGCACTGCGATGCTGGCTTGGCGCCCCGGGATGGCCCGGTATAGCTGACATCGTCGTTCTTGGGATGTGTTTATGGGAGGCCAGCGAGGGCCGCTGGTGTTCAGTCCTAGGGGAGGCCTGGCCTGAGCGTGTCAGGCTCGAGGGGCCCCCGGCTTGGCTGTAATGACCAGCTTGGGGCTCGTGCCCTGCAGGTTCTGGCTGGCGGATTGCCCACGCACGGCTGAAGCTGTCCATTTTGCCACCATGCTGTACAAGGAGCTGACGGCCGTGCCCTACATGGCCAAGTTCGTGGTGTTTGCCAAGATGAACAATGCACGGGAGGGGCGACTGCGCTGCTACTGCATGACTGATGACAAGGTGGACAAGACGCTGGAGCAGCACGAGAACTTCCATGAAGTGGCCCGCAGCAGGGACATTGAGGTAGTGCCCCTCCCCCTGCCTGGTGTGCGGACAGCCCTCGGGGTGTCCCAGCTCTCCCCTGCTCACTCCACAGCAAGGCCTGGTCTGTGTGGTCCCCGCCTGCTTACCCAGCTGCAGTGGGACCTGCCTGCTCCTTGGCTAAGGGACGTCGGGGAGGAGTCTGCACCCAGCTTTGCCTGAGCCCCCCACACCGTGCTGGGGCCCTGTGGGGCAGGGGAGAAGGGAGCTCTGAGCCTGACCCCTTCCCGCTCTCCCCAGGTGCTGGAGGGGATGCCTCTGCATGTTGAGCTCTCGGGGAACCTGGTGCCTGTCAAGAAGGCCACGCAGCAGCGCAGCTTCCACTTCCAGTCCTTCCAGGAGAACCGGCTGGCCATCCCCGTCAAGGTAACAGCCGCCTGAGGGTTTGAGCAGCTGGGCCGGGCTGGGCCGCGGGCCCATCTCTGCTCCTTGCCCACCTGTGTTGTGGTGTCTAGGTGCGGGACAGCAGTCGGGAGGCAGGTGGCTCACTCTCCTTCCTGCGCAAGGCCATGAAGTACGAAGACTTGCAGCATGTCCTGTGCCACCTGAACATCACCATGCCACCATGCACCAAGGTCAGTGAGCACTGGGCCAGGGGCCTAGGCAGCATTCCTGACGCCTTCCTCTAGCCATGCAGGGAGGTGCTGGGCACTGGGGCCTCCCCCGCACTCAGCCCTAGGGGAGCTGCGTGCCCCACACCGCGTTTCACACCAGCGTGGGACACGCCCGGCCAGGATCTGCTGCGGCACCACGGCATGCTTTAATGTGTCCCTGACAGTGACAGCCGGGGCTGGCTCCAATGTTCTCCCAGCCATGCCGAGCTCCTGCCCCTGCCCTCGCGCCATGGCCTCCCTGGGGTGGGCTGGGCTCCCTGGGCCCTGACAGTCACTGCCAGGGAGCTCCAGGCTGAGGGGCTGGATGGCTCCATTCCCCGTGGGGCTGGTGACCCATGGTGGCTTCTCCTCCAGGGGACTGGCAGCGAGGAGCGAAGGAGGACTCTGACACCGTTGGCTCTGCGAGAGAGATACAGCATCCTCAGTGAGAGCACTCTGGGTATGCAGCCCGCCCTGGCTATCCACGCCCAGTTGGGCACCATCCTGTCCCGCCTATCCACCCCCGAGCCTGCCCGGCCTATCCATCCCCCAGCCTGCCCTGCCTATCCACCCCTGAGCCTGCCCCGCCTATCCACCCCCGAGCCTGCCCCGCCTATCCACCACCGAGCCTGCCCTGCCTATCCACTACCGAGCCTGCCCCGCCTATCCACCCCCGAGCCTGCCCCGCCTATCCACTCCCGAGCCTGCCCCGCCTATCCACCCCCCAGCCTGCCCCGCCTATCCACCACCAAGCCTGCCCTGCCTATCCACTACCGAGCCTGCCCTGCCTATCCACCACCCAGCCTGCCCTGCCTATCCACCACCGAGCCTGCCCTGCCTATCCACTACCGAGCCTGCCCTGCTTATCCATCCCCCAGCTTTCCCTGCCTATCCACCCCCAAGCCTGCCCTGCTTATCTGCCCTGGGGCGCGGCTTCCCCACCCCCCTGCCTATCCATCCCTGGCCTGGCTTCTCCTCCTGGCCCTCCAAAGCCCACTGGTCACAAGAGGGAGGAGCTGGGCCCAGTGGCTTGGCTGCCCCTGCCCTACCCCACACAGAGGGGAGTGCAGTGCTTTCTCTGGGTTCTGGCCGGGTCCCCTGCCTGCGACCACACCGGGCTGCAAGTAGGTAGCAGGGCCTGAGCAGGGACAGCTGTGACATGCTCATATCCCCTAGGCTCTCTAAGCGGCACGGAGAAGGCTGACGTGAAGATGGCTGTTATCTCGGAGCAACTGGGCCTCAGCTGGGCTGGTGAGTCTGTGCCTGGCGCTCTCTGCCCCGCGGGGATGCAGACTCCGGCTCTCTGCTGCTCAGTGCACCAGGGCAGGCTTTGCTCGCGCTGCGCCCAGGTCCCAGCAGGGCAGGGCAATGCAGTGCGGGCCGCTGCCCGGCCCAGCTCGCTCTGACATCGAATGAGGTAGCTGGGCTGACAGCAGGCACAAGTTTGCGCTGCCTGTCCGGTGGTGAGACTGTTCTGGGGGCTGTGGAGCAATTGGAGGCTTTGCTTGGGCAGCCTCCTACATCTGTGGGCACCCCAACAGCAGCACATGGCTAGGCTGCTGCGGCAGGTGGCTGGGTGTGTTCACTGGGAGCACCGGGTCCACATCCTGCTCTGTCTCCCTGACAGCGGGGCTAGGAAAGAGAGTACAGTCCCAGCCAGTGTGCATGCACACCAGTGCCCCGTCCCCTTGCACGTCTCCGCACGCTGGTGCACCGTCCCCTTGCACGTCCCTGCATGCTGGTGCATTGTCCCCTCGCACATCCCCCTTGCACATGCCCATGCACACATGCCTGTGCACTACCTCTTTGCATCCACACCAGTGCACCACTGCCTTGTGTGCCCATGTACTCTGGTGCACCGCCCTCTTGCGTGGATGTGCACACACACCTTCACATGCACACACTGCTGTGCACCGCCCAGTGGCATGGATGTACACTCTTGTGCACTGCCCTCTTCCATACACGCAGGCACGCACCTGTGTACTCTGCACACCTGCTAGCACGCACACACACCCCATCTCTGTGCCAGCCAGGACAGGATTTTGCTCTGCATTTGTAAGTTTTCCTGCTTCCTGAAGCAGGGCAGCGAGGTCTTTGGCACTGGGTCCCAATCCGGCAGGGGCAGTGCTGATATTGCTTGTTACATTACAGCCATGGCTACCAGGAGGCTCAGGAACTGTCCTTCCCAGCTTCTCCCTAGCTGGAGCAGTTTGTGACCCAGCTGCAGGCAACCAGGCTGAGCCCAGTGGGCCCAGTTTCACATCCGGTGACACTAAATTTGGACCTTCTGCCCTTTTACTCCCCACCCCTTCCCATTGTTCTGTCGCACGGGCGGGATGTCAGCAGCTCTGGGTGGACGTGGGTGGAGACACGTGTGGGACGGCTGGACCTGGGTGGCATCCCCAGGGCTACTTGCCTAGAAGTGTCTCGAGCAGAGGTGCTTCCCCCTGCTCTCTTTGCTGCACGGGAGCCTGGGATGATGCCTAATGCACAGGCTGTGTTTCCTACAGAGCTGGCCCGGGAGCTGCAGTTTGGGGTGGACGATATCAACAGGATCCGGGTGGAGAACCCCAACTCCCTGCTGGAGCAGAGCGTGGCCCTGCTCAACCTGTGGGTCAGCCGTGAGGGCAAGAATGCCAAGAGTGGGTATTTGCCACCTTCTGCAGGGGCGGGGGCACAGCTAGCACCCCAGGGTTCCACAAGCGCTCTGTGCCGCCAGCCTGGGGCTCTAGCAGGCATGTTGGCCAGGGAGCTGGGCCGGGAGTGGGTAGGCAGGGTGGGCCGGGGCGCCAGGCCAGGTGTGAGTAGGTAAGGTGGGCCAGAGAGCTGGGACAGGTGGTGGATATGCACAGCAGGCCAGGGAGCTGTGCCAGGCATGGGTAGGCAAGGCAGGTTAGGGAACAGGGGACCACTATATCCTATCCAGTCTTTCCCCTCAAAAGAGGCTGGGCCAGTTTACCCATCCCATGACGGAGCTGTGGGGCCGGCCCATCCATGGACATGCAGTGCTTCCTTGCACACGCCATGCTACGCTGGCTCATACGTATGCAGATGTGTGCTGCTGGCTTCCGTGCACAGCTGGCCTGTGCTGGGTCACAGGTCTGCATGCGTATCTGTTCCCAGGCGGGTTTGCAGTTCGAGGATGGCCGAGTCCTCGGGCTGGACCCTCTTTCCAGAGGGTGGGTGAGGCTGGAGTGCTGTGGGTGGGGGCAGCGGGGATAGAGCAGCCTGGCAGGGATGGGCCTGTGCTGCCTTTTGATGATATCGGCTGCTCCCCCTGACAGTGGAGAATCTGTACGCGGCCCTGAGGAGCATCGACCGCAGCGAGATTGTCAACATGCTGGAGGGCTCGGGCCAGCAGAGCCGCAGCCTGAAGGGCGACCGGCATTACACTGACAAGGACTATTCCCTCTCGCCCTCCCAGATGAATGGTGAGTCCCTGGCACTCGGCTGTGAACCCACTGGGGACCCCATGCTCCCGTGGGTGAGTCCCTTGGCAGGGCGGGCGTGACATTGCCCTGGTGCGGGGTGACAGCCAAGCAGAGACAGACACGTCACTGAGACCAGCGTCCCTGCCAGGCTGCTCTGCTTCAGCCGTGCCAAGGAAATGCGAGTTCCCACTGACATCAAGACAGGGGAGCCTCGGGGGCCTGGGGCAGGACTTTGAGCCTGCCTGGGCTGCCCACAGACTGGCTGAGTGTGTGGACAGAGACAGCAGCCTCAGACCAAGGACCAGGCCTGTGTGGCTCTGTGCTGTGACCAGGTGTGAGTGCGACACAGGTAGACATCCCTGCCTCAGCACGGCTAAGAAAGTGTCGATGCGGCAGCACGAGCTGCCCAAACCGGGCACCCTGGGTCCATAGCCGGGTTGCTAGCCCAGGCCGAAGTCTGCACCACTGCGTCTGCACAATTTGTAGCCTCCCGTGCTGCAGGCGCCATAGGGGACGTCTGCAGTGCAGTGGGGGTGGGCGTGCCCGTACTAGCGCTCTGGGAGAAGTGCAGTTGCAAGGAGCTAAGCGCCCCAGGGCCAGTCCCAACCAGGCTCTAGGAATGTCCTGGGACTGGCCTGCCCCTCCTGCCGCCCAGCCTGCAGCAGCCACACGGCTCCTTTTAACATGCCCATACATCTGCCCATGCTGGAAACGACCCCTCCAGCTCCAGTGTAGACTTACCCCACCCTGTAAGGCCTGACCCCAGCTCTCCAGCCTGCACCCCCATCCTCCTTGGGCCCCTCAGGCTCTTCAGGCTCAGCCTGGGTTGCAGCGTGTTACTAGTGAGCGGACGTGCCCTGCTGGCAGGTCTCTGCCCTCTGCCTGCCTTCTGCTGCGAGCTGGGCTCACACCACTTCTCTTGTAGCCTGTGACACCCTGTGCTGGGCAGCAGCATGTGATCAGACAGGGCTGGGGGCCGGGGGCACGGTCAGGCGTCTGCAGTAAGTGTCGTGGTCCGGTGTCCCTTTGGGCCCAGGCGGGGGGGGGTGTGTGAGGCTGGGTGCCGGGGGTGTGGTCGGGTGCCAGCCTTGGCGGCAGGAGTCCCTTTGGCCCCAGTGCCTTGCCCTGGGGTGTAGCCATGAGCTCTGCATGCTGAACGCTCTCTTCCCCCTTGTTCTGTGTTCTCTCATACACACCATTCAGGGCTGCCAGGTGCAGGCCGCTCCTGTTGATCACATCCTGTCACCTTTCTCCTCTGACCTCCTCCTGACCTCTTGTTCTCTCGTCCTCCACTGCCTGTCTCCACTGTCTCCACCTCAGCTGAGCCCTGGGAGAGCCGCTGTCCTGCTCCAGCGAGTGCATGGCACCAAGGCACTGCCCCCACCTCGTGGCTGTGTGTGTCCGTGTGGCCCTCCATGTGCTTCCCCCAGCAATGCCCCAGGGCCGGCTCCACATGGAACCCCCAGCCCCCCCGCTCTGAGTGGGAGCTGGGCGAGCAAAGCCATCTGCCTGGTGAAGAACCCAGGTGCTGCTGTGCTGTTCCAGGCCTGGCCCTAACTCACTCTGTGCCCAGCCCAGCGGGTGATGGCCCGTGCCCAGCACTGAGCCCATGGCTCAGAAGGGTTAGTAGCCAAACGCCCCTCAGAGGGAGTCGTGCCCCCTGCAAGGAAGTGTTGCTGGGCGCCCTGGAACAGCTGTGGTGCAACCGGCTGCCTCAGTTAGCAGCAAGCTGCCAGCACAGCAGAGCCCTGGGCGGCACCGACTCTGGGCCCAGCCAGCAGAGCCCCCAGGCTGTGTGGGCAGCAGAATCGCAGGGGCCGTGCAGGCTGAGGAGGCAGGTGACACATTCTCCGGGTGCTGATGTTGTGGGAGAGGAGGGTGGCGTGGCTCAGGGGAGCTATGAGACGGGAGTGGGGCAGCCCCAGTGCCAGAGCCATTGCAGCCTGGCCAGTCTGTGGGGAGCGACCCAGGCCTGTTCCCTGGTTTGGGCGAGAGGTGATGGCTCTGGAGGTCTGGTCAGGGTGTGCCCAGCATTGGGCACGTCTTGGCTAGTGCTGGTGAGTGCCCTGCTGCAGGGTAAGGACAGCTCTGTGCTGCAGACACGAGTTCAGATCAGAGCCAGTGACTGGGTGCCTGGCACCTGGGCAGAGCAGGGCATGAACAGGCGGAGGCAGCGTGATGTGCAGGGCTGCCCCGTGCACTCAGCCACAAGGTGCAAGGACTGGCCACACTAGCAGCCCCAGAGTGACCGGGGCGGGGTCCTTCGTGCCGGAGCCCCAGGGCTGTGTGGAGCCGGCTTGGTTACAGGGCAAAGCGCCAGCGCAGCCTCAGTGCCAGGGCACAGCTCCCTGCGGAAATGCCTGTGACGTGCTCTCCGTGGGCATGCAAATGGCAGCAGAGGTGCAGAGGTGCCACCACAATGCCCCCTCCCTGCCCACCACAGGTGCTACTGGGATGCCCCTACCCTGCCCCCAAGTGTCCCCAGGACATGCGACGCCCTGTGGCTATCACTGATGGTTGCCTCAGGGCTGTTGGGTAGGAGAGATGTCCAGAGCCCTCCAGGGCCTGCAGGGTCTCTGGGCATGGCCCATCCGTGCCCCACCACTGCCCAGCCGCATCTCCAATTTAATGCCTACCTGGGGCTCAGCGGGTGGCTCAGGAATTGAGCAGCTGCTGCCGGGGCGTTGGGTCCCTGTGCACGCAGCCTCCCCCATGCACAGCTGCTGCGCCTGTAGGGCAGGAGGGGCCTGGCTGGCTAGCTCTGCCTGCAGCCCACAAACCAGCCAGCCCTGATCAGAGGGGCTTCCGAAGCTCCCACCGTCTTGCCTCTGCCCCATTCTGTTTGGGAGCTGCAGTCCAGGGGGATCCTATACCGTCTCTCACAGAGCCAGGCCAGAGTTCAGCCCGGAGGCTTAGCTATGTGGAGGCACAAGACTGGCAAGGGGGCACTGCGGGTCGGAAGTGAGAGATCTCAGCAGGGATGGGGAGGGAGCCCAGGCAGGTCTAGCAGGGAGCTGGGGGACACCAGCAGAGCTGTGGGGCAGGGGAGCCCGGGACAGGGTTAGCAGGGGGCACCGGCAGAGCTGTGGGGCAGGGGAGCCCGGGGCAGGGTTAGCAGGGGGCACCGGCAGAGCTGTGGGGCAGGGGAGCCCAGGACAGGGTTAGCAGGGGGCACTGGCAGAGTTGTGAGACAGGGGAGCCCGGGGCAGGGTTAGCAGGGGGCACCGGCAGAGCTGTGGGGCAGCGGAGCCTGGGGCAGGGTTGGCAGGGGAGTCCGGGGCAGGGTTAGCAGGGGGCACCAGCAGAGCTGTGGGGCAGGGGAGCCTGAGGCAGGGTTAGCTGGGGGCACCGGTGGAGCTGTAGGGCAGGGAAGCCTGGGGTGGTTATAGCAGGGGGTTGGGGGGCACCAGCAGATCGGGGGGGGGGGGCGGCTGGCACAGCACCACACCGTGCACTCAGGCTCCAGAGAAGTAAAACACGAGCAGGTGTGCCCGCCCCTTTCAGGAACCCAGCTGGAGGCAGCTCACCCTGCCAAGGGGGTCCTGTTGTCTAACTCACTGGGACCAGCCCAGGGCCAGGTGCTGCCCGAGGCACCTGCCTGCCTCCCTGACACATCCCAAAGTGCCCTCAGGCTGCCTGTGTTCCTGTCTCAGACCTTCCCACTGGGGCATGGGCAGAGCCGCTAGGGGAGCAGTGAAGGGCGCTGGGGCGGTGGCTGCTCTGGGGCGCTCCTCTGCCCTGGACTGTGACACAGGGAGCGCAGCACTGCCCCAGGGGCTGAGGGCAGCTCTCCGTGTCTGCGGAGAACAGCTGCTGGAGCTGTCGCCTCTGTCTGCCCCTGCAGGTTACCCTTCGCTGCAGGATGAGCTCCTCTCCCCTGCCTCCCTGCAGTACACACTGCCGTCCCCGCTGCGTGCAGACCAGTACTGGAACGAGGTGGCCATCCTGGACGCCATCCCTATGGCCCCCACTGAGCAGGACGCCCTGCTGGAGCTGTCCGACATGCAGGTGTGGTCCTCAGGGCTCACCCCCTCACTGGTAACTGCCGAAGACTCCTCCCTGGAGTGCAGCAAGGCCGAGGACTCGGACGCTGTGAGTGAAGGACGCTTCCCGGGGCAGCTGCTGGATGACGTGCACGGCCCGGACCACCTGGGCTCACTGGATCTGGCTGAGGACGACACAGTGGATTCAGATGCCATGAATGGCCTTATCGACCTGCTGGAGCAGGAGGAAGGTCAGAGGTCAGAGGTGAAACTGCCAGCGTGTGAGCGCCAGGCCGGGCTGGCGGGGGAGCAGGGCTCAGAGGATGAAGTCTCTTTTGTTTCAGGCCAGCAGAGGGTACAGGCCAGGATCCTGGAGTCGCCAACTGTGAGCCGAGTCGTGGAGAGGAGCAAGGGCAGGTAATGCTCCCTGGCCAGGCTGCCTGGAGCTGGGCTGGGCAGCCCGAAGGACCCCTGGGGTGCCCATGCCATGGGGCAGGGCCCTGGGGGGAGATGGGCAGTGCAGCTGCTGCGCCGTAGGCCCCCGTCTGAGCATGCTCCCCCAGAGAGCCGGGCGCGCACTGGGCCAGGGGAAGGACTGGATCAGCCAGGGAGCTGCCCTTGGCTTTGGGAATCCTTCACAACCACCTGGGGTGCCAGCCCAGCTCCAGGGGATGGTCGTGGTGCTCTCATTGGCAGGGAGCTGAGCTCCCGACGAAGGTGCTCTGCCAGGGCGGAGGGCTGCCTGGCAGTCCCTGCCGCTTCTTGCCATAGTGCTTGGGGCAGGGCGTGCCTGACCCTGTGTAGCATGGAGGGCCTGGCTGACCTGTAGGCCAGCTCCCGCCCCTTCCTCACCTGCTCCTTGTGCCATCAGACAGGGCGCGGCTGCCCGTGGGTGTCTCTGGAGGGCGTCTGTTGCTCCGTGGGTGGGGTGGGAAGTAGGATGTAGGGCTAGTTCGAGATCCACGTTACAAACAGGGGCTCCGAGTGCAAAGGCCGGTCAGGAGGGCCAACAGCCTGTGCGGGGCAGGAGAGCGAGGCTGGGCCCACACGGGGGGCACTGTGCCGGAGGGTAGAAACTGACGGTGTCTCTCTCTCTGTCCTTGTTCCTCTCTCTGCTGCCAGGCTGAGGGACTGGAATGCAGAAGGCTCCTTTGTCTCCTGCCTGCAGGACCTGCCTGAGGGCTCCTGGCAGGAGGGGGTCCCCAGAAGCCCACGTCTGCTGCCCAGAGCAGCCCCTGGTGCAGCCCCCCAGGAGAGGGGCCAGGAGCAGGTTCTGGGGCCCCCGGCCGAGCGTCTGCAAATCGATCCCCCCGAGGAGAGCGACTGGCAGCCCCAGCACACGAGGAGCCAGGACTACAGCAAGTGGCTGGAGGAGGCGGATAGCAGCTTCTTCAGGCAAACAAGGGTACGAGGATGGCAGCGAGAGCCAGCCCCCGGGGGCTGGGCATTGCAATAGAGCCCACTGGCTGGAGCCCCTTGCTGTGTATGAGGCCCACGGTGCCCTCACCAGGGGCCAGAGTGCAAACAGGAGTGAACGCCAGGCTGCCCTGTCTGGGGAACCTGCACTTCTTGAGCAGAGGCACTAGAGCCTGGTGATCTGCCCAGCAGCTGGGGTCCCTCAGCAGGATAACCCATGCTTTGGACAGAGTGCTGGGCGAGTGCGTCCTGCTGCCCTGCCCCCAGCTCCGGGCACTGCCCCCTGCCAGCCTCCCTGCCCTGGCTCCTGCGGGGGAAGGGGCCCAGAATAGCCTGGCTTGCGCTAGACCCAGGGGTTTGATTTCACATATGAGCCTCTGCCTCTGTTCTTCATTTATAACCCAGACAGCCACCCTGCATGCTTCCTAATTGGGTAGCTCCCGGGGCGCCTGCCCTCTCCGGGTCAGCCAGCACCAGGCATGGAGAGTCCAGAAATAGAGCTGGCCCGGATGGCCTGGGGCAGGGCTAGGGTTTTGGGAATCCTGCCATGGCCAGGCAGAGCTGGGCAGTGCCGGGGCAGGGCTAGTACAGAATGGCACGTGAGCAGGGTGGGCATGGCGTAGCAGGCCCTGGGGTGCTGCGGGGTGCCCTGGACCCACTCCTCCCAGAGCACTACCCAGGAGCCCCAGGGTGGGGGACGTGGGAGGAAGAGCCCTGCAGTGAATGCAGCGATGCTGCGGGCTGGCTGGCTTGCAGCCCCTTGGCTGGAGTCACTGAGCGGCTGCATGACTTCTCCGCACTCCTTACAAGTCTGCTGGGGGGTGAGAAGTCCCGGCCCCAGTCCCCCGCAGGCGCCTAGGCTCATATCACCCATGCTGCCCTCCTGCCCCATCTTCAGCCAGCCCGCAGAGGCGCTGGGAGGTGGTGGCTCCCCCTCTGCCTGCGGGGGAGGGGCCATGGCTGTCAGTCTGAGGCCAGATGACTTTGACAGAGCTCTGAGTGCAGAGGACAAACCCACCTGCCTGCCCAGCAAGTGGTGCAGCCGGCTGGTATGCAGCGGCTACAATTACAGCAGCCTGCCCCAGGCTGTGCGCAGAGCAGGGGGCAGCCGAGCCAGAGGCAGGGTGCACACGCCCCACCGCAGAGCAACGCCAGGGCTGAGATCTAGGCTCTGGGCTCAGCAAGTGGCCATGCGCTTGTGGCTGTAGCAGATGCACCATGTTGGCCTTCCTGACCCAGCTGCTGATCACCCTGGTGCTGCTGGGCTTCTTCCTGGTCAGCTGCCAGAATGTCCTACACATTGTCAAGGGCTCTGTGCGCTTCCTGCTCAAGCATGTCCACCAGGAGCTGGACAAGGAGCTGGGCGAGAGCGATGGGCTGACGGACGACGAGGAGTCCATCTCCACCAGGGTGGTCCGTCGGCGTGTCATCGTGAAGGTAACACGGGCGGGCAGTGGGAGCCCCGAGGCAGCGGGCACTGCCCTGCCTGTGGGGCTGTTGCTGGCCCCAGGGGAGCCATGCAGAGCCAGCCTGGCTCAGCACCTCCTCTTCCAGCTCAGGGCACTGAGCCTGGCTTGTTCCTGCGTGCACAGAGTGTAGCACTAGCGTGCCCTGGCGCTGGTCCTGCTCCTGCGCTTCCCAGTGAGGGGGCTGGTGGGGTGTGTGCAGGGGGTTAGCAGTCGGCGGGGAAGTCGGATTTGGTGTCACTTATGCAGGGGCTGGGGGCTTTTGCACTTGGTGCCCCGCAGTGAACACAAGGGCTGCCTGTGGGGTGTTGGCTCCTTGCCCTCCCCCTCACTGCCTCGCTCTGTTCTCCCCTCTGACGCTGCAGGGCAATCAGGTTCAGGATATTCCGGGGGAGCAGGTGACCGAGGAGCAATTCACTGACGAGCAAGGCAACATTGTCACCAAGAAGGTGAGTACGGGCCAGACCCAGAGCCCCCCAGTCTCTGCCCAGCATCTGCCCTGCTCTCCCTGCTCCCAGGGATGGATATTCTTCCCTGGAAAAACCCCTCCCCCCAGCCCTGTCTCAGGGGAGCAGCGTGCCCCAGCGTGGGGTGCCGATGGCAGGGCAGGGCCGAGCGGGAGTAGGACCGGCAAGGTGCTGTGGCCGCGTCCCTGGGGGTGTCTGGGGCCTAGCCTGGCCTGTGGCAGGCAGCTCTAATGCCTGCTCTCTGCAGATCATCCGGAAGGTGGTGCGGCGGATCAGCGCGGGCGACGAGGAGAAGGAGGTGATTCTTGAGGGCTCTCTGCAGGAGCCCCAGGAGCTGGAAGCTGAGGCAGATCACTTTATGAAATATGCCATCCTGCATCAGGACAGTCTGGGCACCAAGGTACAGAGCCGGCTCCTCTCCCGGCCCTTCGCTAGCTCTGGGCAGCACAGCCATGCGCCCGGCCATGCAGGGCTCCCTGAGGGCTCTGGCTGTATCCTCCCTGGCCTCCTCTCCTTCCCTGTGCCCTTCTGCTGTACCTCTGGGGCTGCAAGGGACCACGCTTCCCACCTTGCTGCAGCCTTCTCCTTGCCAGCTTGCTCTCCCATCCTCCTCCTTGTCCTCTCTCTGTCTGTCTGTCTGTGTGACGCCTCCTGCTTCCTCTCTCTGCTGCTCTCCCCAGGAGGAGGCGCGAGGGCACGTCCCAGAATCGGAGCTGATCGGGGGCAGGATGGGGGCTTACATAGTGAAACGAGCCAGCCTGAAAAGGGGAAAGCAGTGACCCCCCCCCAGGGCCTCTTCTGAGGTAATGCCACCTTTGTTCTGACTACAGATCCACTCTCTGTGCCATGTGCCCTGCATGGAGCCCACCCAGCCACTGTGTGCTCCCCTGGCCCAGAGGGGCAGGAGACACAGCTGCTCCATTAGGGCATGCTGGAGAACAAGCCCAGAGCTGGCTGCCTCTTCCCCTCTGCTGCCAAGCCTGCGAGCCCCATGCTGCTCCTGGGGAAGGGGGCTGGCTTCTCTGCACACTGCACGCCGTCTGTCTGTCTGGCTCACATGGCATTCCAGGGGAGGGGTGTGTCAGGGTGTCACCTTGGTTACGACAGCCAAGGGCATTGTTACCCCAGGTTACAGTGTACCGTGGGGACCGCAGTGGTGTCACCACGGTTACGACAGCCAAGGGCATTGTTACCCTGGGTTACAGTGTACCGTGGTGGCCACGATGGTGTTACCATAGTGACAGCATTCCAGGGGATTGTAACCAGTAACTACAGCCTGCAGTACTGTGGAGATTGCCCTTGGCACAGTCCTTCCCTGCCAGCTCTCGGGCTGAGCTTTGCCCTGGGCCCCACTCCCCATTGCTCTGCGTGCTCACCTTGCCGCTTGCAGAGGCCCCGGTGCTGCTGCTATAAATAGCCCCAAATGCTGCCCCGGTGACAAGTTGCTGACATCCCAGCCTGTCAGGCAGCCCCTGCGCTGTCAGCTGTGATCCGGAGCTTGTCCTGGAGCCTGGGTCTGGGGTTAGGTTTCCTGGAATGAGGTGCCATGTGCCCGGGAGCATGGGGCTGACACACGGCAGCTCCTCCTCATGTCAAACACCTTCCCGGCGGCTGGGTGCCGCAGGGAGCTGCGCATTGCCCTGGGGGAGGCCAGCCCCTGCTCATAGCACCCATAACTCACAGCCGCTTCCGCCTGCCACACGAGCCGCTTGCACCCGCAGCACCCATTGGGCGTTGATGTCTGGCAGTGCTGTAACATGCCATGCAGGGCCTTCTCAGGGGTGTCATGAGGGGCTCTGGGCACCAGAGGGCAGCAGGGAACCTACAGCTTGCAGGCGGCTGCAGGTAGGGCTGGGGGCTGTGAGCAGTGGTGGGAGGAGGGTGCAAGCAGTGGCCCATGGCTGGGGGGCCATGTGCCCAGAGTGGAGTGTAGGGAGCAGGCAGCGGTGAGGGAATAGGAAGGTCACTGTGCCCATGGCAGGTATGTGTGCAGTAGTGAGGGGGCGGGGGGCTGCATGCCCGTGGCAGGGTCTCCGGTGCATTGTTCCTGGGGGGTGAATGGGCAGAGGGGGCAGTGGGGGCTGATCTGCAGCAGGACCCCTTCCCAGCTGCCTCTATCCTGCTAGAGCACAGCCAGGCACCGACTGAGCCGGGGGATGGGTGCCTGCCCCACAAGGACAGGCGCTCCCTCGGGTCTCTGTCGTTTGTGCCTGTGCTGCCGAACACAGGTATCCCCCAGCTCATTTCTCTGCAATGCTCCTGGTAGGGAGTCCTGGGGCTGGCTGTCCCCCGGGGCAGGGCCTCCCTGCTCCCTCAGCCGTGCTCTGCCCAGCCAGCTGTGCTGCCTGCACTGCATTCACCACCACACCCTGCCCAGGGACCACCTCCCCTCCCAGACACCACAGGGCAGTAAACCCCAGTCTGTGCATTCTGCCTCACGCCTCTGCATCCCCCACACAGCCGCCTTGGCTGAGCACATGCAGACTGCCATTGCCGGGGCCTGTTCCCTTTGAGCCGGTAGCTGACTCCTACTGTTCACAGCTGGGGCTCCAGGCCCTGAGCAATGAACAGGCGGGGGCTGGTTTCAGCCGGCATCTCGCCCTTTGCTGGGTGCTGCAGCGTTGGGTGCCAGAGGGTCTCACATCCAGCCAACTGCCCCCTCCCTTTGTCCCTGCCCCCAGCACCAGCCAGTCCCTCTGAGCTGCTGTGGCCATGCCTGTAAGTGGAGCATCGGGTCATGCCTCCAGCTCTAGCCTACTGCGCTGCGGGGGGCCCCCAGCCGGGCGCTGTTTGTAACCCGAGCTCTGTTTTTTCTGTCCTTCAGGATCTCACCTCCACCCCGAACCACTGAACTGCAGCCACGTGCGGCCAGCCCCGCGAGGAGAGGCGAGGCGAGAGCGGACAGGCGATGGGAGCAAGGCTGGCTGTACATGTTGATCTAGGCTAATGGCATGACTTCTGTAAGAGACTTACTTCCCGTCCTATTCGCATGACTGACTGACTGCCAACGCATGAGCCACAGTTCTTCCTACGGACGGGGACCCCAGGAGCCAGCAGCACCCGGGGCAGGATTTCCCTGGCAGCGACAGGACTCTGCTGTGCACACCCTGACTCCGGACAGAGCCTGCGGCTATGAAGGGCTGCCCAGGGCGGGGGCATCAGCTCCCACCTATCCCTCATGTTGTCTCTTGGCTGGGTTTTGCTGCTTCATCCCCTTCCAAGGAGTGTGTCGGGAGGGGGGATGTCAGAGCCTAAAGGGGCTGCGGGGGGAGGGCCGAACCGCAGCTCTCGAGGGGGTGCCCCTGGCAAGAGCAGGGGCAGGGGATTGGCTCGTGGCTGCCCTGCCCCTGTCTCTCCAGGAGCTTCCCCTAGTGTGAGTGTGCAGCTCCCAGCAGCACTGAGTTCCTCGCTTGTGTTGAAAGTGTAAACTGTACAGTACTCAGCCTTGTGTATATGAACAAATCAATACTATGCAACGCCCGAGGGCACGCAGCGGTGTGCAGAGCACTGCCCGCTCAGTGCCCGCATACCTCGCCGGCTGTAGGACAGGGATGGCCCCTCAGCCCCCATCAGGGAGGAGCTCTGGCCAGTGCAGCTGGGAAGCTGGAGGTGTCAGAGGGCAACAGAGCCAAACCTCCCAGTGTCAGCCTGGCGCTTTTACTCCCCTTGGCCTTGTTCATTTCCTGACACCCACCCGGGGCCGGGCAGGGGGCCGGGGCACCTGTGCCAGCCCCTGCCCACTTTGGTTACAGATGGGGCAGAGCTGAGGGCCTCCCACCAGGCCCTGGTGCCCCAGCACGGAACGGGCAGGTGGCGAGCACTGGCACAGCCCAGCACCTGCCTCAGCCCATGCTTGGCTCTACCCAGCACAATGGCTGTTCAGGAGAGATGCAAGGAAACAGCAGTGGGGTTTGCACCCCTGTCCTCTGCACCATTCGTGAGGCCCTCCAGGGTCCCACGGCCTCTCTGAAAGGCTAAAATCAGCACAGCCCCCGTGTCCCCTGACCCTTCCAGGACCAACCCCCAGTGCCCAGGGCAAAGGAGGCCCATCAGAGCAGCTCTCCCAGGCTCTTGCACTGCGTCAGCACCACAAACCCTACTGCTGTAGTCCAGCCGGAGCAGACAGGGTCACCCTGCGACCTGGAGTCTCAGCCCCGGGCGCTTTAACTGGGGCCAGCAGAGCTCTGTCCCAGGCTGGCCCCTTGACTCAGCTGTTCCTGCCAACAGCTCTGTCCTGGCAGGAGGCTGGGGGTGGGGTGGGGGGGCAGCTACCTGGGCTATTTAAAGGCGCTCAGTAGATGGAACCTGTTGTGACGTGTGACCCCAGGCGGGCTGGTAGCAGGAAGGGGGTGCTGGCTGCCATGTCCCTCACCTCCCCTAAGGGTGCAGGAAGGAGCCAGGCAGAAACAATTGGACTTGCGCTTTCCCCAGGAAGTCGCCATGGCCCCATCTCAAAGGGGCTGACGTGTTTCCCGGTGGCAACACCCAGGCCGAGCCCACCACTGGAGCCGGGCTGCAGCCGCCATGCCCAGCAGGCCTTGGCTGGTGGGCATGTCTAGTAGAAAAGCCCTCTGCTCCCCTGCAGGCTGTGGAAGTGGGGTAGCTGCAGAGACGCGACTAGGCCAGCCCTCTCCTCAGAGAGCAACAAACCACGTAGGGTACAGACCGTCCATCCATAACCCTCCGCTCTGTAACATAATGTCCCTAGAATGGCTGACTCTGATAGCATCTCCGTAGAGTCTAGTGCGGGCCCCCTGCTTTGGCCTCTATACTCCGTAGGGAATGCTCCACTGCACTCGGCCGGCCCCGCGGGAGCCGCTGCTTCGCGCTCTGATTGCTAGTAGGAGCTGGTAGGGGCGGGGGCGCGCTCGACATGACGCCTAGAGAATGCTGCAGGCTGTGCACTAGACGCTTTTTAGAAGTTTTAAAATAATTTTATTTCCTTTTTTTACTGTTATGACAATGAGCCTTTTGGCTCTCCCTGCCCCCATCTTAGCCTCTGATGTATAGACCATTCTCCCTGGACACCAGCTACCAGATTACAACTTAATAAAGAAACCAACACGAGCTGGGCCTTGTCTCTGCTTCTCTGCAGGGGGGCAGGGGTGTCCTGGGCAGACAGCAGCTCCCTCCCTGGGTTCCCCATTGCCTGGCCAAATGGAAGGAGGGGGTAACAAGGCTGCAAATCTGGTGATCAAGTCCATGTCCTGCCGTACATGCACACCACTGCCTTCCCCACTCACCAGGGTAGGTGGGAGGGAGAGCTGCAAAGAGAAAGGTGCCCAGGGCAGCAAAAGATTCAGGTCTGCTGCCCCAGCACAGGGCGGTCCCCTTGAAGGTGGGCCCCAGCAGTGGCATCCTCTGGGGATGTGCCGAGGCCTGGAGGATCGATATCCTGGTGGGACACAGGGTAGAAATACCCACCCGGACAGCACCAGCCCTGTGCGGGGAATGACGTCACCACCCCTGCGTCTCCTGCTTCAGCTGCTGCCTTGTGGGAGGGCCACCCGGAGGCACAGCCAGGTGCACTGGCTGCTTTCACTGTGGCTGCAATGGCATCTTTCCTGTGACCTTTGCCTCCCACCCCCGTCCCGTCAGAACAGTGGGGACTGGCCCATGGCTCTGGCCATGTGGGCATCTGTGCACAGAGCCCCGTGCGCACACACAGCAGGCGTCTGGCTGGATTGAACAGCACCATCTCGAAGGAGGGAGCTGGGCACTAGCTTCCTGGTTGGTGCCATTTGTTAATCATGTTTTCCTGCCTGGGCAGGGGAAGGGTGTATTTGCATGTGTGCACGCATGACTGTGCATGCAGAGATAGATGTATGGCGGGGTGGGGGGGCGTGTGCAGGACAGGTGTATGGCTGGGGACGCGTGCAGGGACAGGTGTGGTGTGGGGCGCGTGCAAGGACAGATGTGATGTGGGGTGGGGGGGCACGTGCAGGGACAGGTGTGGCGGGCGCGTGAAGGGACAGGTGTGGCGGGGGCTGGCAGGCTGGGGCGGGAGGACACAGCTTGTACAAGTAGGTATGAGTAATACTAGAAAATGGAGCCCCCAGGCTGGGGCAAGCGCCCCCCCCCCAGTCATGGAGCTGACACACCACAGGAGCCAGCTGTGGTGCCTGCAGAGCCGTGCGCTGCAGCCCAAGGGATGAGGCCTTGGCTGCTCGCACCGCCCCACGGATGCTGTCCAGCAGCACAGGCGGCTGCGTGGGCCCTTGGGTCAGACAGGGAGTGACATGGCCTCTGCCCTGGAACCCCGCAGGGCCCAGGTGCCAACCACAAGCCAGCAGGCATTGGGAGCTGCACCCCAGACACATGCGTGCCCCCCCCGTACACACAATACCGCCCATACACACCTGCACAACACACAATAGCTCCCTCCCCGCACACACGCTCTATCACATGCAGCCCCACCATGTACACACCAGCCATGAACAAATACTGGTGCACACAGGTATGGAACCCCCCGGCTGAGGCTGGGGCGCTGCACACACAGGCAGCCCCATGCGCTGTGCACACAGACAGACATGCACAATCGCCTACACCCAGCTGCACACACGGCCGCACACCCTCTGGTCCAGACAGGCTGATGCTCACTGACCCCGTGGTCCCTGCACACACCTGCATGGTCCGGTCCGGTCCTGCCCAGCCTGGGCTCTGGGCCTCGTCCCTCACTGTGGCCAGTGGGCGGCCAGGCGCAGCCCCAGGAGCTCTGAGCCCAGCAGCAAGCGGCTGATTATTTTTTTATAGCTAATCTTTCAAATTGCAATTTGTCTGGGACGAGCCAATCCAGGGCCTGCCCTGTCACCCAGCCAATGGGAGCTTAGCCCCAGCAGCTCAGCCAATCGGGCCCCAGTATTCTAATAGCCCACACCTTTATCAGAGAAATGTTGCTTCTCCTGAAGTTAAACTTCTGTGGCAGGGACCTGGGTGCAGGTGCTCTGGGGTCAGCCTGGCCAGCCGGCCCCGGCATCTCATGGGCTTGGGCCTCAGCCTTGGACAGCACCTGGCAAGGTGCTCCCAGACCAGCCTGCCCCCCAGGAGCCCGCCTGGGTCACGTGGCTACCGTGGTGCCTGCTGCCTGGGCAGTGCCAGCAGCTGACGCCCAGGCCGGGCTGTAGGGAAACAGCAGGATTGTGGCCAGCTGGCACGGCCCCCCACTGAGCCAGGCTGCCTGGGATGGCTTTGCTAGCACGTGGTACGCAGCTGGGGCGCTAGGGGCCGGCTTGGTGCATTCGCTGGCCTCTGCCAGGGCGAAGCAGCGCCATGGACTCCAACCTGCAGGGGACTTTCCTGCTCAACAGCCCCTCACTGGCCCCCTTCCCGGAGGCGAAGGCCCCCATGTGCCAGTATGCGGTGCAGAACTCCTTCTACAAGCTCAGCCCGCCAGGACTCAGCGCCCAGCTGGCAGCTGGCACGCCGCACGGCATCACCGATATCCTGAGCCGGCCAAACAGCAGCCTGCTCTCAGCCTACCCCCACGCAGGCGGCTTCAACGGCCTGGGCTCCCAGCCCGTCTACTACGGATCCCAGGTGGGGCCCTTCGCCAAGGCAGGGAGTGACTACCCATCCCGGGGCAGGGACTGCTGGGCAGACCCCGGTCAGGACTGGCGAGGAGGCCGACCATGCGGCAGCAGTAAGTACCTGGCGTGGCACCGCAGCTGAGGGGGCGGCGCGGGGCTGGCAGGAGCCACACGCTGATGGGGCCCCACAGGCTTGGCAGCATGAGGCCAGATGCAGAGGTTTAGCTCAGCGGGCCCCACCAGCCCATGCCCGTACCAACTGCCCCAGCCCAGCCCGCCTGCTCCCCACAGCCCCGGACTCTGCTCCCACCCTGGGGCAGGTGCCAGGCGCTTGGGGCAGGGCCATCCCCCACGGGACCGTGCTGCTGGGGTGGTCAGAGACAGCTCACCAGGGCCTAGCCCTGCCCCCTCTACTCTGCCCAGCCATAACCCACTCTGAGGCAGGGCTGGGAGAGCCCCGGAGCTGTGCTCAGAGGCTGGTGAATGCCCGTGCTGAGCACCATGGTGGGTGCCCGAGGAGGATGGCAGGTGACAGCACAACGGCTTGCCTGGGCCACTGCTGCTGGGACCTGAGTCACTGTTACGCACCAGCTGGGGGGAGGCAGGGAGAGGTTAGAGCCGGACTAGGGCAGGGCAGAAATCAGTGTCCTTCCTCCCGCAGGGACAGAGCTGAGCCCCCCAAGGAGAGGGGCTGAGCCTCAGAACCCTGAGCTGGGAGCAGAGCCCCCCTCCCCCTGCCCCCGCTGGGCGCCTGCACGGGCGGGAACGCTGCTCTCTTTGCCACCAGCGCGAGCTCCAGGACGTGCTGCATTCAGCCCACGGGCAGGGAAAGGAGCCGGCTCAGGGACCACCTGGCTCAGGGGAGAGGGTGGGACAGCAGGACTGGGGCAGAGCCTACCCCCCCCACCGCCCAAGGAATGAGTTGGATGAGCACTGGGGAGAGGGGATTGATTGATTGATCCCCACCCCTGTGGGGGCCCTTAGGGGCTCAGCACCCAACATGGACCCGGCATGTGGGTGCCCCGGAAAGCCTGGCCCTGCAGCCATAAGCCCCTGTCCCAGAACACCAGGGCGGCCAGCATGCGGGGAGCCCAGGCCCTGAAGGACGGGCTGCCCTGGGGCACTTCCCCATTGCTCACACTAGCACAAGCCCTTGGACCATGAGTGGCTGCTTTAAGCCGGCCAGAGCAGCTGGCCCTGACTTGGGAGCAGCCAGGATGGGCGCCTACAGGTGAATAGCCCGCTGGCCGCATGCCCCTGGCTGGCTGGGCGAGGCAGCGTGTGCGCCCCACTCACTGCCGGGCACTGGGGTGCCCTGTGGCACAAGGGCCGCTGGGCCTCTCAAGGGCATTCGGTGTCACTCGTGGGGGTGGGGCTTGGACCCTGTTTCCTGATGGAGGCATGGGGCGGGCCATCCCATGTGGCAGTGATGACAGCATCCGAAACAGGCCCAGCAGTAACGCCCTGTATTGGGCATGCCATTCTGACCCCGCTCAGGGGACAGAATGGCGTGCCCAATACAGGCTGTTACTGTCACCCTGGGGGCTGGGGGGACAGGGAGCAGCCCGCTGGGGGGGGGTGTTACTGTCACCCCGGGGGTGGGTGTGTCCTGCTCTGGAGGGGTGTTACTGTCGCTCTGGGGGGGTTACCAGCTCCCTGGGGAAGGCTGCAGGGCATATTCCCCTCTGGGGGGTTACTGTTACCCGGGGGGGAATGAGGCATGTCCTGCTTGGGGGGGGGGGGGGTACCGTCACCCCAGGGAAAGGGGGGGCCGTGGGCCACAACCCACTCCGGGGGGGCTAGCGTTAGCCTCGGGAGTGGGGGCTGCAGGCACAGCTTCCCTGGGCTCCTCGCGTCCTGCCCAGCCACGCCCTCTGGGGCAGTAGGTGCCTGGCTGGCCAGCTCACGAGGCACCAGCCCCCCGCACTGACCGGTCCCCTCCCTCCGCCAGCCCCGGCTCACCTGGCCGACAGCATCCACAAGAAGAAGCACACGCGCCCCACCTTCACCGGCCACCAGATCTTTGCGCTGGAGAAAACCTTTGAGCAGACCAAGTACCTGGCAGGGCCTGAGCGGGCGCGTCTGGCCTATTCCCTCGGCATGACCGAGTCGCAGGTGAAGGTGAGTGAGGGCCCAGGGCCAGCGCTGGGACTCAGGGGCCGGGCGGCCCAGGGCTGTCTTGTTAAAGGGGCCAATGGAGACTGACCCGAGCCCCCTCAGGGCCAGGCTGGATCCTTAGGCAAACTGGCCTGTGTGGGGCGCTGGTTCGCTGGGCACTGAGGGGCCTGGCTAGGGCAGCTGGGGCTGGTCACCCCCCAACAGCAGAGAGCTGGGATGGGGGCCCATCAGCTCAGTACAGCCCTAACGCGCTCCCCATCCCGGGCCAGGTGTGGTTCCAGAACCGACGAACCAAGTGGCGGAAGAAGAGCACGCTGGAGCCCTCGTCCTCCTCGCAGCGGGCGGTGGGCGAGCGGGCCGCCTCTGAGACCGATGACGACGAGTACAACAAGCCCCTGGACCCCGACTCGGACGACGAGAAGATCCGTCTGCTGCTGAGGAAGCACCGGGCTGCCTTCTCGGTGCTCAGCCTGGGAACCCACAGCGGCTGAGCCCCCAGCCCCCTGCAGCGCCTGGCACTGGCCCCGTGCCCGAGACGCCTGTGCACCAGTCTGCACGCCGGCTGCTCGGAGCCAGAGACACGCAGAGCAGCGCCCGAGCTGGCAGGGGCTGCTCTGAGCAAGAGGGGTCGAGCCGTGAGGTACAGGGTCCTGGAGCCTGCCTCCTCCCCGGCTGAGTCGTGAGGGGACAGGAGCAGCCCTGACCCCACAGGAGCTGCCAGCGCAGCCTTGGGCCATAGAGCCAGGCTGCAAATGGGAAAGGGGGGGGCTCTGCCTCTGTCCCTGCCCCACGCTGGGAGGGGGCTGCCCCCAACCTGGGCAGGAGGGAGCCGGGCTCCAGCATGTCCCGGGTTGTTGGTGTTACAGACCTTGCCGGGCCATGAGCAGTGATGAAATAAAGGTGCCAGCCCCCTCTGCATCTGAGCAGTTATTTGACTATGGCGCGTCCGTGGGTGCAGCTGGCTGGGGCAGTAGCGGAGTGTCGACGGCTGGGCTGCCTGGTGGGGGAGGGGTTAAGCTGTAACCCATTGAACCCCCCACTGAGCAAAGGGTCCCTGCGGGGGCTGCACCGAGAGGCGGCTGGCCTGGGCCTCGGCTCAGAACGCATCCGGGGGGCGGCGCTGGGGACACTCAATGGGGAGCAGCCAAAAAGACGCTGGCACGCAGTCCTGACAGAACTGCTGTGGGGAAGGGTGCAGTCCTGGAGCCGCCAGCACTAGATTCTTGCGGGTACATTATTTATTAATTAATTAATTTGAAGTTTGACCTGGGGCGTTGCCCCATCTTTCCTCATTAGCCCAGCCCTGCTCTCTGCCCCATGGACTCAGCAGGCCCTGCGTGCCGTCACCCTGCTCCCGCCTGAGTCAGTGCCGGTCACTGGGCCAGGCGAACCCGACCCACGCGGCTCCATGCAGGGCGGGTACTGCGGCAGGTGGGGTTTGAGGCCGGGCCAGCGGCGGTTCCAGTGGCACTGTTCATGCACAGGCACTAACACTGTGGGTGCTGCTGCCCTGAGCCACAGAGACCCAGCCCAGCAGTAAGGGGTGATGGCCATGGGATGCTGGGGAGCCACCCAGACAGGCCAGGAGCACCATGACCAGTCCCAGGTGAGAGGTTAGGCCAACAGCCACAACAACACTGTTGTACACCAGCCTCTCCCAGCCGGGGTGCTGTGGGGAGCAGGGTCAGCTCCCTGGAGGGGGTGGGGAGCTCTGGGTTTCTTTGCAGCAGGTAGCTCTCGGGTGCTCAGCATACCCTGAGCTACTGCATGAGGCACCAGTTCAAAAGTCGCTCGTTAGGCCTCTTGTTGGAACATATTAGCAGCAAATAAATACCATTTATCTTGGGGCGGTGAGTGAAAGCCCATTCACCTGTCGCAGCCACACGATTGATGCTGTGTCAATAGCAAAGGAGTGTTTACTGCCACTCCAGCCTGCGCACGGCCTCCGTCCACCCTGTGCACAGGTCACAAGCGGGCGTGCGCAGAGCAGCGTGTGTGAGCATGTGCGCGCTCGCCAATGCTAGGCCCCAGACCAGCTTGCCCAGCCCCTCTTGGGCTGCCTGCAGGGTGTGTATGGGCTGCCCCCAGGGGGCTGGGCTGGCCTGCGCTCAGAGCTGGAGCCAGGCTTGCTCTGCGGTGCACTGGGGGGTGGGGGTGGGCTACACACCATATGTTCAGTTGAAGTACTGGCACAGTCCCTGCACCAGGGGATGTGTGCACACTTGTGCAAGCATGCAACATTCCTGTGTAAAAATGGGTCTCCTGCTCCTACTGCACCAACCATGGGCTGGCCAGAATCTGACCCTGCATCCGCGGGCCTGGGTGCAGGGCGGGGGGGGGTGTAATTTGGGGTGGGTGGGAGGGGGGAGGCTGTTGTTGTACAAGCCAGCCCCAGTGCAGCTCTTTTCCCATGGGTTTGGGCTTTCCTCTCAGTTCCAGGCATCGCAAACTGGTGCAGGGGGTTGCAATGCCACTCAGATTTGGCCTGGCTGCCCCCTGTCATGCACAATAGCATGGGTGGGGAGCTGGCCACAGCCCCACAGGACAGGAACTCTCGCTGCAGGGTGAGGGCGGGGCAGGCTACCGTTCCACCGCCCGGGAGGCATTAAGGTGGCGATGCCAGGGCAGAAGGTGCTGCGGCAGGTGCCAGGAGGGCGAGGGAGTAGTGGAGGAGGAGGCTGGCCTGACTTTACGCCTCCCCACAAACAATTTGGTCCCTGGGTGAACTGCAAAAAAGACAGACTGCAGTTGGTGGGTCACCTTGGTACACGGTTTGGGCCTCGCAGTGTTGGCCATGCCAGGACAGGGGGCCCTGGCCAGGTGCATGCGATGGGCCTGGGCACCCCCAATTTTGAGCCATGTGTGCGTCACTGTGCGCTAGCAAATAACCAGTCCCGATAAGCTCGCCCACTTTCCAACAGTGCGAGCCAATAACGGCGGCCAGCTGGGAGCAAACATGCTGCAGCGTCCCGGGGAGGAAATCGATCGGAGATAAGGTGTTGTGGGCCCATCATATAGCGATTAGTATGGGAGGGGTGGGGGGGGGACACCTTTAGCCAGGCAGCAGAACCCAGCTGCCATGACCCACTCGGGGCTGGACCCCAGCGCACCCCCAGCAGCCCCCGCCAGTCCTCACGGCCCTGCACCCACTGCCAATGCAATGCAGCCCCAGAGTTACAGCACAGCCTGTCTGCTGGTGCCACGGCACGGTCCCCTGCCCAGCCCCCCCCCCAGTGCCACTGCCCAGCCCCCCCATGCCACGGCCCCCTGCCCAGCACCCCCGCCACGGTATGCCCCCCCAGTGCCACTGCCCAGGCCTCCCCATACCATGCCCTCCCCCCCCCCCCCCCCCGCTCAGCCCCCAAACCCAACGCCACAGCATGGACACCCGCCCCTCCCCCGCACAGTCCGGCCACCCCAATGCCACGGCACGGCCCCCAGCTTCACCGTGCAGCCTGGCCCCTGAACATCAAACCTGACTCTACAGTAATCTCCAACACAGCCCCAGGCCCTACAATGAACCCCCCACCTCACCCCCAGCACAGCCTCGCTCCTGGCAGCACCTCCCGGGTGAACGACGGGCTACAGCAAAATCTCTGCCCTGGAGCTACGGGGGATCCCGTCAGGGTTGGGGGCAGCCCCAGGGAACTCCATGAGGGGAGGGGGCTCAGGTGACAGGCTGAGGCCTGCGGCATGGAGACTAACATGGCCCCATGAGCCTAGCCTGTCCGTATGTGTGCCAAGACCTGGTCCCCAGGGCGCTGGCTGCCCAGCCCTGGTGCCAGCGCTGCTCCCAGGCCAGGGAGGACTCCGGCCCCGCCAGGCTCCGCTGCTGGCTCCAGGCACATCGGCGCCGGTGGTCAGCCCTGTGCTGAGCCTAACAGGCTGCACGGCCCCATCTGGAGCATGCATGAGCCTGGCCAGGTGAGTTGTGACCATCCGTTGGGACAGAGCAACGTAACTGTCCTGAGCCCCCTCCCCGGGAGCCGATGCCCCTTCCTGTAGTACCGGGCTCCCGCCGGCTCTGGCCCTGGCATCCCTCCCGTTCGCCTTCAGTCTCCACTCGGGCCCTGTGGCGCCTGCATTCACATACCTCCCTGCTGCTAGCCTCTCCCTTGGTGCCACTCCTCCTTGAACTGCCCCGGCTCCCTCATTCTCTCATGTGAGGGGCTGAGCCCAAAGCCAGGCACCCGGCAGAGAGGGACTCTCCCTGCCCTGCAGGCCCCTCGGCTGGCCCCACTCTGAGCACAGCCCCCACCCCCTCAGTGGGGTCCCCTGGTTGTCTGGGGCCAGCACCCCCCTGCCCTCTCCCATGTAACGAAGAGGTGCCAGGGGCAGCAACCCTGCCCGCCTTGTGCCAACCCCCACTTCTCCTGGGAAGCAGGTGGGGCTGAAGGAATGCCAGCAACAGAAGCAGCCCCAAAGAAACCCAGGGAAGGCCTCACACCAGCGTGCCAAGAGCATCGTGCCCCGGTCCTGTACAGAAACTCAGGTAAGCTGGTGGTTGGAGAAGCCAGGCCCCAGGAATATGGGGCTCCCCCTGCAAACTCCTCTGGTCAGTGGGTTCTTGGGGGTCTCGGCAGCCCTGAGCCCCAGAGGCAGCCGCTTGGCCAGGAGCCTGGGCTCTGCTCTGCGAGGAAGCTGGCGGGATATTTTTTTGACATTTTCTAAGCTGCCC
The DNA here is from genome assembly GCF_011386835.1 of Chrysemys picta bellii. Lineage (NCBI taxonomy): Eukaryota > Metazoa > Chordata > Testudines > Emydidae > Chrysemys > Chrysemys picta. The sequence goes on along the minus strand of NC_088792.1, from coordinate 164,406,757 downwards.
GGTGTGGCTGACAATTTTTAATGTACTAACTGCCTGGTCCAGTGAGCTGATTAATTGGTGCTGGGGAGATCAATACAAAACAGAAAATTAAAACAATTTTAAAGTGATTAAGTAGTTTAACACCTGTCTGCTGCCACGTCAGCACCGGGAGACAAATAAAGCAGGTGGCAAAGGGCCTCCTCCAGCCAGGGAGAGTGACAAATAGCAGCTGTAGCCAGCCTGCCCCGGCTCGGCTCCTCTGCCTCAGCCCTTCCAGAGAGGCCGGCTCTGCCCCACGGACCACTGTGCTGCCAAGGAGGGCTAGCTCACTCCCTTCGCCCCCCTTCCAGGCCCCCCCATCACCCTGAGGCCTAGCCATGCTCATGTCTCCAAGCCAGGCGACACAATGGGGCCAGAAGCCTCCCCCCCCAGATCTAGATGTGCAGCCATTGACTGGACACTGCATAATGGTGCTGCTCTACCTGCCCTGGGTTACACCTGGGCAACAGGATGGCAGCCCCTCCCCCGGCCATGGGGCTCAGACAATGTCCATGGCTAGACAGGCCATGAGCCTACCCTGAAAAAACTAGTCACCCCTTCCATTCCCTCGGCCCCCGCCTCCTACGCCATCCACTGGTCACCTGCAGGGAGCTCAGACTGCTGGGATGGGTGTGGGGGTACCCTGCTGGTACCTCACTGCTGGAGAGAAGCTCACAGAATCTGAGCTGGGCACTGTGCTGGGGGAGCTCACAGCAGGCTGTCAGTCCCTGAGTTTGCAGGTTCCTCCTTTACCTCCCGATCCAAGGCCGCAGGAGTGGTCTGTGCTCAGGCCTGCAGGGCCGTGGGACGCGGACGCTGACCAAGTTAGGCGTTCACAGAAACACAGGCTGGCAGCTGCTCCGAGCAGAGAACCCTGACGCAGACAAAGTTTCCCTGGCCCCCAGCTCCCTGGCCGGCTGGGCTGGTTGTGTTAAAAGGCGATTGTTTGCGGGTGGTGAGCGCGGGCAGGCAGGCTGGCCTGGCAGGCAGATGGATGGTGTCTCCACTTCAATTCCACATCCCTTTTCTCCCAGACAAACCCCGTCGGATTTTCATAAATCAAAGCGCCACACTGTTTAATAAAAATTTATTGACTTACAAGTGATTATTTATCAAAAGGCCATTAATAGCGGCTCCCGGAATGATGTGTTACAGGGTGGTGCAGGGAGACTAATAGGAAATCAATGCCGGCAGCAGGGCAGAATGTAGATGAGGGGCCAAGTGCCCCCCGTCCCCATCTCCCCACTGCTGCACCAGCCAGAGCCAGCAGCAGCTGCCTTGTGGGCCGCCCAGAGCGCCCCCTGTTTATTTATCGTTTACAAATGAAATGATCGATACTTTTAATCTAGAGCTAAATTTATTAACTTTCCCATCGGAGAGAGACATATTGACTGGGGCCACGGGAAGGGGGAGCGCGCCAAGATGGATGGTAACTTGGCCAGCACGCACCTTGTCTGCCAGAGCCTGCCCAGGCAGCAGGCGGGAGCAGCCATCCTGGCTGGCGGGGAAGACATGGTGCAAGGCTCTGCAGCATGGAGTCACTTGCAGCACCTAAGAGCTGAGGCCAGGAGCAGGGACCCCCCAGACACCACCATGGCAGCCTGTCTGCTCTCCTTACCCTAGGGGGAACAGGACCAGGGCCCTGTAATGGTGAGAATGAATGGATCCCTGTGATTAGGCACTCCTGGGGACAAGGTGTCACGGACTCACAGATCGTGCTCACTCTTGGCCATGTGCGGGCCGTAGGGGGTGCCCCTTTCAGTGCGACAGCCCTTCTTGGGGGTCCACTCTCTCTCGGGGTCAGGCCCCTCCACCTCCTGGAGCCGCACCTCTCTGAGCCTTAGCACATCTGTCTCTGCCGTGCGCCCCCTCAGGGAGTCCACTCGCTCTGGATCCCCGGGGCCTCCACCCCCGAAGGGGTTGATGCAACCCTGTTCTCTAGACCGGAGTGACTCTCAGCCAGCATAAAACAGGAGGATTTATTGAGAGTTGAACACAGCACAGGAAACTCTCAGGGCCTCAGGCCTGGCCTTCCTCAGCCCAGCACATCCCAGTCTCTCTGTAACCAGGTGGGCTCTGCCTGCTCCCCCTCTCCAGCCCAAAGCCCCCCTGCTTCCCAGCTGGGCATCTGAGATCCCCGGCCCCATGCCCCGCCTCTGTCCATTGTCTTCTCTCCAGGTAAACAGGGTCGTAAACCGGGGCCTCCTCTCCTCGGTTCTGTCCTCGGGCTGGAACCAGCTGGGTAGGTCATTGGCTCCTCACTCTGCAGGCCATTGTCCTCCCACTGGCCAGAACCGACTGCGATTCCTGAGCTGGGTCTCCGGGTCCAGTCGGGTCTGGTCGCTGGGGTATCCATCCTCCAGGCCATTGGCTGGGGTCCCACATTCCCTCTCTGGTCCTCTGTAACAACAAACTCCCTCTCCCCTCACCTCGTTAAACCAGTAACACCGAGGGAAACTGAGTCACACCCCCCCCCGCATGCAAATCATTGAAAACCCACCAAAAACAAGAAAACAAACAAGAAAATCCCGCACTTTGTCACACAAGGCCATTGTCCGTAAACAGCCCCCCCATCGCCCCTGAGAGCAGGAACTTCTAAGCCCCAGCTGGGGCCTGGCATCAGAGCCACGGTGCCCAATTAACCACGCTGGCTAAGGGGGCGCTGGAAGGCTTTGGCAGTCCACGCGTTCCGAGCCCAGTCCCACTGCGTGGAGGGAAGGATCCAGCCACTGCTCTCCGCAGCCCCACGTGCCAGGCCCACACATGAGCAATGCCTGAGAGCTGCAGGAGGCCTGGAGCAGGCACTGCCCCCCAGCCCATGCTCTGCAGTCCTGGGGATCTGCTGTGGAGAGACCTGGGAGAGGCCCAGCAGGGGGGCCAGGTATCGGGGGTGGGCACCAGGACTGGAGCTGCATGGGACTGGTCCAGGCTGGGGGGTCCTGCCGTGGGCAGGGCAGGCTGTGTGCCCACCCCCCAGAGGCTGCTCCCCTCCCTGCAGCAGCTAGTCCCCTCTCGTCCCCAAGGCCCCGGGACAGGGCTCTGGCGTGTGGGGGAAGGGCGCCCCCTGCAGGGCCCGGACAGCGTGCACTGCCGGCTTTAGCCCGATTCGCCGATTCCCCCGATCGGGCCCCGCGCCCAGCCGGAGCGCGCCGAGTCCCGCGGTCCCGCTACCCCGGCCGGAGCGCGGCATTCCCGCGGCCCCGCTCCTCCGGCCGGAGCGGCGTTGGCTCGGGAGGTAAAGGAGGAACCGGGAAACTCAAGGAGAGAAAGGACTGACAGCCTGCTGTGAGCTCCCCCAGCACAGTGTCCAGCTCAGATGCTAGTGCTGTGAGCTTCTCTCCAGCAGTGCCCTGCACTGCCTCGCTGGGCCTCCAGTGTGGTGAGCTTCTGCATAACAGTGCCCTGTCTGTGCCCAGCCAGGCCCCCAGTGCTGACAGTGGCAACAGATTGTTCATGCCAGTCTGCACTACCCAGGCTGGAGCGCGGCAAGCCCCGCGGCCCCGATCCCCCGGCCCGAGCGCGGCGACCCCGGCCGGAGCGCGGAAAGTCCCGCGACCCCGATCCCCGCTCCCCCGGCTCCCCCGGCCGGAGCCAAGCAACCGCGATCCCCCGGCCTGAGCGCGGCAAGTCCCGCGGCCCCGATGCCCCGCGCTCACTGCTGGAGAGAAGCTCACAGCACTAGCATCTGAGCTGGATTCTGTGCTGGGGGAGCTCACAGCAGGCTGTCAGTCCTTTCTCTCCCTGAGTTTCCCGGTTCCTCCTTTACCTCCCGAGCCAACGCCGCTCCGGCCGGGGGAGCGGGGCCGCGGGAGAACCCCGGCCGGCGCACGGCAATCCGAAGTGCCCCCGAAGACTGGGCCGCCGCCCGGTGAGTACAAGCCCCACGGATCGGGCCCGCACTTGCTAAAGCCAGCCCGGAGAGCGTGACATGACCAGGTGTGCACATGGAGGGCCCGATCCCTGCAGCAGTTCACAGCTGAGGCAGGGGAGCCTGGGAGACAGCGAGAGTCCAAGGGCCAGCAGCACGGCCAGCGAGACCTGAGCCTGCAGGGACACCTCTGTGGGGCAAAGGCCTCGCTCACATCTGTCAGCAAAGGCTCAGCAAGGGCCCTGCCCCTTCCACCTGCTGCCTGGGTGACTTGCTCAGCTCCCCCAAAACAGTGTCCCCATTGTTCACACATTGTCCAGTCACACTGGCTGCTGGTGGCCCCTCTGGGTACACAGATGCCCTGGCCAGGGGTGCCTGGTGCTCATGGTGACCCCCCATGTACATGGGCCCCAGGATGGGGGAGCCTGGTGCTTACCCCGATCCTGGGATGGGGTGGGCCTGGTCCTCACACTGACCCCTGTCCCAGAGCCGGCTCTAGGTTTTTTGCCGCCCCAAGCAAAACAAATTTTGGCTGCCCCCCGTCCCGGCCCTGGGCTCCTCGCTGCACCCCGCTGCTGCCCCAGCCCTGGGCTCTCCCCCCCCCCACACCCCCTGCTGCCCCAGCTCTGGGATCCCTCATTCCCCCTCCCACCATTGCCCCCCCCACCTCCTGCCGCCCCAGCCCTGGGCTCTCTCCCCCCCTCCCACCTGCACCCTCCTTCTACTGCAGCTCTGGGTCACTGGTAACTCACTCCCATGCTAGGTCATTCAGCAGGAATTTTAGATGTGCACAGAACACAGACAGGATTGGTTCCCATATGGTTACAGAACTGCAGTAAAGTGGAAGAATTTTCAGCTTGTATGACTGGAGGATATCTGGATGCATAGTATAAGACTGTCCTACATAAATGAGGAAAAGTTGAGGTGCCTTTATTATTCCTTTGTTCCACTCTTTCTTTCTATGGGGAATTTGCCAATGCAATATCACTGTCTTCCTTTTAAACAAACAAACAAACAAAAAAGGGAATGGCTGTTGAAAATAGCAATTCCAGTCGTAATAACCACTGGGAAGCATTTCTTGCTCAATTTTATCCTACTTTTTCTACAGCAAGTTACAGTGGATCAGTATATTTGATTTGGGAGAAATGAAGTAACAGCTGCCCAAACGGAGCTTGAGCACTCCTGAATTTTGAGGTGTTCAAATCTGGAAAGCAGGTGCTGGGGGGGGAGGGGGCTGTGGGTCCACAGGGGAGCACGGCAGCATGTATGCAGCAGTATGTCTGGCGCTGCGCGGAGCCAGACACGCTGGTCCGAGTGGCACGGTAAGGGGACTGGGGGGTTGGATGGGGCAGAGTTTCGGGGGGCAGTCAGAAGTGGGGGTTAGATGGGTCAGGGTTTGGGGGGGGCAGTCAGGGGACAGGCAGCAGTTGGATAGGCACGGGAGTCCCGGGGGTTTGTCAGGGGACAGGTAAGGGGTGGGGTCCTAGGGCACAAGTTGGGGGGGGTGTCTCAGGAGGGGGCAGTTGGGGACAAGGAGAAGGGAGGCTTAGATGGGGGTGGGGTCCCAAGGGTCAGTTAGGGGCAGGGGTCCCAGGAGGGGGTAATCAGAGGTCAAGGAGCAGCGGTGCTTAGATAGGGGGTGGGACCCTGGGGGCAGTTAGGGGCAGGGGTCCCGGGAGGAGGTGATCAGGGGACAGGGAGCAGGGGGGGTTGGATGGGTTGGGGTTTCTGTGGGGGGCAGTCGGAGGGAGTGGATGGTGGCAGGGTGGGGCTACCCTCCCTGCCTGTGGAGTGTCCTATTTTTTGTATGTTAAAATATGGTATCCCTACCCTTCCCCAGGCAGCTCTCCATTCACAGCAGGCTGCAGCATGAGGTCTCAACTACCTCACTCCCTCCCCCTCTTTCCTGTTGGTAGTGGCCAAGGGAATGCTGAGAAATTTAGTTCTTTCCCTGCTCCAGGGCTGGCTCTATAGGCAGGGAGCTAACCAAGGAACTACAGCTCCCAGGGGCCCCTGTTGGTTCTCAGCTCCCATGCTGGATCCCTGCCGCCCCTGCAAATGGGCTGCCCCAAGCACGTGCTTACTTTGCTGGTGCCTAGAGCCACCCCTGTCCTGTGCATACACAGGCCCTGAAGTGTTTCAAAACACCGTGCAATGCAGCTGGAACTAGACTACTGCTGGGGCTAAAGCCTCTCTGCCTTGATGTAGGGCCATGCAACATGACGAGAGTGGAGGGTGGCAGGAGGGATCCCGCAGAGAGAGCCTAGACCCTGGCATGGGGGGCAGAGACTCCCCTTGGAGTGACTCCCATGGGCTGTTCCTTCCCCCGGGTTACAGGGGCCCAGTGGAGCAGCGCTGGAGCCCCTTGCCTGGGTTAAGCAGGCACGTTGGGGTGTGCAGTGCCCACAGCAGGGGTGCTGGAGCACAGCCCACTCATCTCCAGGGGAAAGGCCTGGGTGTGGAGGGGCCAGGCCACAGACGCTGTGTGGGAGGCTGGCTGGAGCAGAGCCTGGGGGAGGCATCCAGCACAGCAAGGACTCACCGTGCGGCTCCAGGCCTCAGTGCTTGGTGGTATTGCTGCAGGGGAGTGGCAGCGGCCCAGCACTGGGGCAGAGGGAACAAGGAGCCAGGCCCTCCAGCCCCCGTGTGGGAGGCGCAATAAACCAGCCCAAGCCCCAGAGGGAGGAGAATGGGGCTGTGGGCAACCTCCATCCAGGACCCACTGCAGCTGGGCCAGGGAGATCCAGAGAGCTGGGGGCTTGAGCATAGCACACAGAGGCAGCAGTGAATTTAGGACTAACGTGGGCCTGGGCTCAGGCTCACAGCACAAAGGGAGAACAGTCCCAGCAAGGCTGAGGCCTAGGGGGTGCTCAGAGCCAGAGATGGCAGCAAGCACTCCTGGTGGGCAGGTGGGAATGGCTCCAAGGTTCCTAAGGGACTAAGCCCATGGCTCTGGGGATGCACAAGCCTGCCAGGCCCACTCCTAGGCTGCACTGCCAGCCTTCCCCAGGCCACCCGTGAGCTGATCCCGTGAGCACCCACTGGCCCACTGCAGCTGAATCAGCACTTCTGGAACTTCTGGACACCTAACTTCCAATTCATAATCGCCAGCAGCCTCATCCCATCAGGGAACATATTCAGAGCACATGGCTGAGGAATTAGCCACAGAAATCCATCCATCCAGTCCCCCAGTTAGGCAGCAGAGCCAGGATAGAGGGGGGCTGGCTGCCCAGTGGCCAGGGAGAGCAGCCCATCACTTTTCACTTTCATTCCAAATCCAGCTACTCTCCCGTTCCCTGGCTGCTGCTCTCCAATCCATGCCTGGCCCAGCCTTCCCTGATTCCCTCCCCGTTAAGTCAGGCGATAGCCCCCCTGCAGTCAGGAAAGCAGGAGCCAGTGCTAGACTTTGCACTCACTGTACCTTGGAGGATGCACAGCACAGAGCCAAGGAGAAAGGGCTGCAGCAGGACGGCTCAAAGCCTGGGCAGCTATGCCCACAGCACTCTGCTCAGACAGCGATTGGGGGGCTGATGGTTCCAGAGAATGCCAGAGGCAAATGCACACGCTGCACTCAGCCCCTGGCAGCCTGCACCGGGGGGCTCTGGAGTCTGAACTCTCCTCTCACCCTAGAGGTGGTCCTGCCATGCACAGGCTTTCCTTGTGGTGCTGTGGGCTGTGAAATGGCTGATGCCCTCTACCCCAGAGTTGGTTGCATGTGTGGGGCTAAAAGAAGGGAGTGCAGGGTGCAACCCTGGGGTTGGAAATCACTAGGGACACAGGAGACTGGCAGTAATTTGACTTTACACAAGCAGCCTGTGTGCCAAAGGTTGCGCTCATGAGCTTTCAGCTTCATGTGTGTCTGCGCAGAACTCCCCTCCCCACAAGGCCTGATGCTGACACAGGGCCAAGCGTCACCAGCAGGGCCCTCTTGCCACAGCGTCTTTCCTCCCTGCACCACATGGTCCCCACCCCACCATCCAGGGAAGAAGCTGGGGTGGGGGGTGCGCACATATCGGTATAGCAGCTCTGAGTGCAGGTGGGTCCTTCTATCCCCTGGCTTCCCCCAGAGAGGTTAGAGCGTGGGAGGCTGACACATCCAGGGCCACAGGGGATTGCTGCACTGGGGGAGGGAATCCCTACGCCGCAGCCGTGGCACAGGGCAATGCAATGTGCCCAAGCTGCGCAGCTCTGAGGTGCCATTCAGAAGTCAGGCCTACAAGGTCCCTTCGTGCTGTTGAGGCATCTGTGACAGCAGGGACCCCTCTCCTGGCTGCTGGCAGTAGCCTCGCACTGACCCACTCGCACCCTCAGCCCCTCCCACTGGACCCCGCAGACCACGACACAGCTGTCAATGTTCCATTTAATGCTGGCCCTGCAACGGGCTGAGCTGTAACAGTAACAAGAAGGCAGCTTTGCCAGCAGCCACTCAGGGCCTGCAGGCTCCAGGCAGCGAAGTGTCTCTGGGGCAGAGCCAGAGGATGGAGGAGTGGGCTGAGCAGCTCTGGAGCAGCCTGAGGCCCAGGATACAACATGGCTCCAGAGGGTCCCGGGGCAGCACTGGAGGCAGAGCGCTCCGGATGGGCCCGGGGACAGCGTGCAGGCAGAGAGCTCAGGAGCGGCTCCGGTCCTCATGGTTGCCAACGATGGTCTTGCTGTAGAGTTTCTGCTGCTCCTCCTTGAACGTGTCCTTCACTTTCTCCCTCTTCAGGCCCCCGTCCCTGGGGAGAGTCGGGCGATCAGACAGGCCGTGGGGGAGGACTGCCCCCGGACTCACAGTACCTTTCCCCAAGCCCTATTGGTGCTGGGGCTGCCCAGACCAGCTCTCACACGCCTGGGGTGGGAACACTGTCCTCATTTTCCAGTGACTCGCTGAGCCAGGGCCAGAACTCAGGAGTCCCAGGCTCCTGGCCGTGCTCAATCACCAGACCCCCGGGCAGCAGAGGGACCATTGGCTACGATACAGGAGCCTGGCTGCTGAACTTTCATTCTCAGAAGCCCCAGTGATCGGGAAAGGACACCTGCATGGCTTGCTCTTCCAGGACAGCACCCAGGGGAGAGGCTGTGCAGAGCAGGGTGTCCCACCGCAAGCTGCCATCCACGAGTAAGGCCCACACAGCATGAGCAAGAGGCAGCTGCAGGCTCCAGAGGGCACTGCCAGGGCGTGCTCAGCACATACTTCTCTACAGCATGGATCCGAGGCCTACACACCTCCAGGCAGGGCTCTGTGCATTGCTCCCAGCACCCCCAACAGCCCTGTCTTACCAGGATCCCCCAGAAAACTCCACCCTGCCCCGGCACAGTTCAGTGGGACTTCGTGTGCCTCACCCCACCACTCTGCCTATGCGCGCACACTGCAGCTAGGAGTCGCTGCCTGCCTCACAAGCATCGCCCCCTTGAACCAGGCAGCCAGAAGGCTGGCTCTGGCAGCTGGGCCTCCCCCTCCTGTGGGCTGCAGCCTGGGAGCAGAGCAAGCCAGGCACCTCTGAGGCCTTGGACCCAGCACTGGGAGGGGAAGTTCTGGTTCTGACTCACCACAGCAGATCCACAAGGCCTCCCTGCCTGGCAATTGCTGACTTCACCCGATTGGCAAACTGGACAGCATCCTCTTCAGGCTGCGGGAGAGCAAAGCTGTTTGTACGAGCAAGGGACCCGACCCTCGGCAGCTCCCCCACAGGCCTGGCATAGCCCCCTCACTCACCTGCCTGATCATGGGGGGCAGGTACCAGACGCTGCAGACAATGGCCCAGCTGGTCATCATCCTCAGCAGGTAGGTCACCATTCCGTACTTGCTGCTGTTCCAAAAGGCATCTCCGAACTGCGGGTCATACTGCAGAGGGTGAGAGCGCCCATGGGACTGAGACCCACAGCAGGGCTGGCCGAGGCATCGCCCTGGGCAAGGCCTCAGTCTCAGGCTCCCCAGCCTACAAGCATGGCCAGTTCTCAGCTTCCCCACCCCCACAGGACAGGCTCATGAGATGAGTCCCAGAGATTCAGGACCATCTCCTTATTCCCACAGGTCAAAGCTGAGAACAGCCCCTCACGAAAACTGGGGCTGCACAGCTTTGGGGCCCTGGTGAGGGAAGCTGGGCCTATGCCCCTCCAGTTCCCCGCACTGCCCCTGGAAGGGCCTTGTTCTATAGCACCCCTGCCCCCACCCTCCATAAGCAGCCCTAGCGGGATGGGCTCATTGCAGCCAACCTCCCAGAGCCTGGGCTGGAGAGACACTGCTGTCTGCCCCAGGCACGGAGCCGCTCGCACCTTGATGGCTACTGGGTAGACTGTGGCTCCAATTTCAAAGCTTCCCTTCTTGAACATCATCACAGACGTGTTGTTGATGCAGGTGCCTGTGAAGAGACGAGTGCAGCTGCCTCAGCCTCCCCCAGTGAGCACATGCTGGAGTCCTGTCTGGGAAGGCGAGGATTGTGCCCCAGGGCTCCTCAAGGGCCAGCCCCATAGGGTCCCCCCACCACGGCAGTCAGTGCCCAGTGCTGTCGCGGGCTCACACAGCTCAGCCCCAACCTGAAGGACAGCCTCAGAGCTCTGACAACACAGAGGATGCAGCCCCCCCTTGCCTTGCCCCAGAGGAGAGGGGATGACACTCATGCTGGCATCAGCCATACGGTGTCCTTCACAACCTGCCATGGGTCGGTGTGGCCTGGCCTGCAGCTCACCTTCCGGGAAGATGAGGATGGGCAGTTTGCTCTTGTCCTGGACGTGCTCTGTCAGCCTGCAGGGAAGAGAGAGTCACTGACTGGCACGGCTCTCTGGCTCTGCACCCCGCAGCCCTGAACTTACAGTGCGCAACAATTAACCTTCAGTCAGGGTACACTAGTTGGATGCATGTAATGTCCCTGGGACGGGACAGGTCCCAGGCTCCCAGGAACCACCTGGGACAACCAGCACCCTGATAGGAAGCAGGTTCCTCCTCCACTGGAGCCCGACAGTCCTGGCTCCCCCTCCCCAGCCACGCCTGTGTGGAGTTCAGGAGAACGCACTGTCTCCAGCAGGCCCTCCCTTCCCCTGCCTGGGAGGAAGCTATTGCCTGCTATCCTACCTTTTGGCCACGAGGTGGCGATCTTTGACTTCAGAGCGTTCGAACCAGACATGGGGACACGCCTTCACCACAGCCCTCTGGATCACACCCATGAGCCCCCCGTGGATCTGACCCACCTGAGCCAGAGGAAGACACAGGTTACAGCCTTTGCCTCAGTCTGCAGGAGTCGCCAGGCAGCTCCTAGCCTCATACAGACAGATTTCCATCCCAGCAGAGTGCTGGAGGGACAGCCCTGCCCCTCCCAGGTGGCTGTTAGGGGAAGGTCACACCTGAGAGGGGGTCTGGGAGAAGCCCAGACCCCCATCATACACTTTGTGCTCAGGGCGGCCAGGCTGGGATTAGGACCTGCCCTTTCCACAGCCAGCAAAGCCCATGTGCTGGGGCCTCTGGAAGTCCTGCCAGAGGTCCTGCGTCCCCGCACCAAAGGAGCACTGGCCTCTGTAACCGGGGCGCCCAGAGGCTGCTGAACCACTGCTGGGAATCAACCAGATGTGAGAGGGGCTGAGTACACAGGCAGTGCTGGGCATCCAGGTCCGGGGCCCCAGACAAGCCCATTCCGGTCCACGTGCTTTGCAAACTCACTAAGCCTCAGAACTCCCAGGCAGGAGAGCATCGGCTCCATCGTACAGCAGCACAGTGATCTGCCCAGGCCAAAGCTGGGCTCCGAGCTCAGCCCTCCCTGGGGACGGAGGGAGTGGCCCTTACCATAGCGTAGTAACCATCGCTGGCCAGGATGATCACGTCAATGGGGGAGGTGTGATTAGCCACGCAGATGCCTCCATTTTGGGGTCTGTTTTCCCTAAATATAACACAAAACAAAGATGGGGTGACAAGGGCAGTGGGAGCCCGGCCTGATCCAGGGAAGAGCATGGCAAAGCAGGCCGGGAGCCAGTGTTGCCCCTTACTGGTCATGGTAGGTGATGATGGCGGTGAGGGCACGCACGCAGATCCGGTAACACATCAGGTGAACGTGCTTGCTCAGGAACTCCTTCCACCTGCAGGGTCAGAGCAGAGATTGTTACCCAAGACTGCCCCACAAGCCACCCACACTGGAGTGCCGTACCCTGAGCCAGGAGCTGCCGCAAGGGCCACGTGGTGAGCTGGGCTGGGGGAGCTTGGGGACACAGAGTGGGGGAGTGACAAGGCTGACCTGACTGTGTACCCCCCGTAAGAGGGACCAACAACTCCCCCTCCCCTCATGCAGCATGCGAAGGGCAGAGGTGTTTGTAACTGTACTAACTCAGCCCAACTGGGACACCATGCAGGCTGGCTCCCATCCCATCCATCCGTCTAGCCCAACCCCTTTCCAAGCTAGTCACAAGCCGAGACAGAAACCCATGACCTGAGAGTGACACTTTGCTCATCTGAGCTGGGCTTTGTAGAGTTCAGGGCTGTGAGGTTTGCCACAGGAGCGCTGTAGTGGCATAGATCCTGCTGTGTCCGCCCCCCAGGGATGCAGGTGCCAGTCACCTTGGCCCCTCGCCCACAGACATACATCTCAACAGTGGCTGGGATGTCGAGGGGGAGACTCCCCTTCCTGCCCCCCCATCCATACTCCTCCATGTTCAGTGAAGGCCCAACTCACCTTCCATTGGGCAAATATCCCACCACTGTGGTGCCAACCACCAACAAGCTGATGCCTGTGAAGGCCAGGGCAATCCTGCAGGAGGGAGAGGGATGTTACAGGCTGGTGAACAAATAACATGCAGCCTCGTGGGCGTGAAGCCCTGCTCCTGTCTGCCAGGCAGCAGTCTCTCAATGGACCCTGCTGCAGGGTGGGTGTCTCTCTGTGTCCTTGTGCTGCCAGGAGGAGCAGGCACCTCTGGCTCCCCTGGGCCAGTTGGGATTGCTGCAGAGAGGATGGGCCCATGGGAATGCGTATGGCCATCTTGGGAACTCCCACCCCAGCTCACGCTACCCAGGCTCCCCGCCACTGCTCTAACCGCCAGACCACACACTTCTCCCAGGGCCAAAGACAGAGGCAGGAGCCCCAAGTCCCAGCCCCTGGCTCTAACCATCATCCCCGGCCCCTCTCTTGTTGTGGGCAAGACGACTGGAAGCAGACAATGCGCCAGCCAGCGCAGTGGCGGGTTGCCTGGCAGGGAGGCTGTTGCCAGGGGCGGCTCCTCACCTGAGTGGCAGCAAGAAGCAGTACCGGATGAGCACACCCAGCCCCCACAGCACAGTGAGGCGCAGGCTGATGTACTGGAAGTTGTAGTTGGTCCGGCTAAGCAAGTTCCAAGACTCCAGCTCCTCAGCTGAGAACCGCTTGGTCACCTCGTCGTCCATGATGGTCTCGATGCCCTTGCGGCAGAAGTAGAAGATGTCAGAGAGCTCGAACTCAGGTGCGTCCAGGGCTTTGCTGCTGCCACTCCGGCGGATCTCTTTGATCTCCTCCTCCAGGGACGTGGGCTCCTTTGCAATGATACCTGCAACACGGGCCAGGTGCTCCAGTGATGGCAGCCTGACAGGCCCGCCCCCTGGCTGCAGTTGGGGCAGCCCCAGGCCCACCCTCCCTCCTGCCCCCTGCCTGTAGGTGGGGCCAGCCCCGGGCCCTGTCCTAGACATGGGACACCCACGGAACAAATGTGCCCCACTTATCTCCCTTGCCCAGAGATGAGGCAGTCCCACGACAGGGACTTCCCACATGCACACACAGACACGGAGCTGCTGATGGGAGGGGACGGCAGGCTCTCACCATTTACATAGGGCTTGTACAGTGGGTGGTTCTTCTCCTTGGCGCCACGCTCTATCCTCAGCGTCGCCCACTGAAAAGAGACACAAGGTAAGCAGGACTTCCACCCCCACACCCCTTAAGAACTCTCATCTTCTGGGGCTTCTTCCCCTCCGAGTCCCTGGCTGTGCAGACAGAGGATTCCAGGAGCTCGAAGAGGGGTTCTTAGCACAGCACTGACATTAGAATGGGGATTGGGCCGGGAAAATCCACTAGCCCACACTAGCAACCAGCCAGGACAGCTGTCTGTTGCGGGACCTGGCTGCTAATGAGGATGGTGCATGGCCTGGAGCTGGGGGAGACTGTTGTGAAGGCATCTGCATTCAGTTCTGGGCACCGTGTTACCTGAGAGATACTGACAGAGCAGAGGGACTTCAGAGAAGAGCAACACCTACCCCGGGGCAGGGGGAGGGCATTATGGAATACCTCTCCCCAGCCCCAGAGCACGCTCTGCTGCTTTCAGGCAGTCCCATGGCACTCTGCTGCTCCCTCACTGGGTGCCATTGGCTGGACTCCATACGGACCCTGACCACTTGTTCTTGCTCCTTGGCAGAGAGGGTTCCAGCATAAGGTGAGCAGGTGACTAACCCAGCACTATTTTCCGATTCTCATTTCCTCCCTCCTGGAATCAGAGGCTGCATTTCAAGGTTGCTGATGGAACCAGCAGGCCAATAGTGTGCGGGGCTGGGACCCCTCCCTCCTCCCACTTGGCTAACAGCTGCTCCTACTTCTCTGTGCACCATTGCTCACAAACAGCAGCGCTGAGCAGCCCCCAGGCCGCTATCTGGCAGCAACAGCCAGAATCAATGCCCAGATCACCCTTATTCACAGAAATCTCCCCCCTCAGCTGCTCCCCAAGGGCACCAGATAAACACACGGGTTGGATTTCCAGCCGGTCAGCCTGCCCTCCACGGAACCTTTGCGATAGCTAAGCTGGGAAGGGTTAGATTTTTCTCTAAATGTCTATTTCACCATACACATGCAAACCACAGAAAAAATAATTCCATCAATAACAATCAAAATTTATAGCTAAGCAAAGGAAAAAAGGCTGCTTGAGAACCTATCGGAGTTTGACTTACAGAGATTTACTTTGTAAACTCTGACGTGTGATATTGACAAATTTGTGTTTGAACCATTATAAAGCTTTGACTTTCTGAATCGCAATGTCTAGTGTCATTCTATAACGGTCTGCACCCTCCCTCCCAATTTCCCACAACAGTGGGAAATTAAATGGATAAAAATAAAAAATGCTTAAAAATAAACATCGCTATCACTTGTCAAAATGAGAACAATTAAAACCAGAATTCTATCACACCCGCCTTCTCGATATGGGCCTGGAAAACAAACTGTGAAGGAGAACAAAATGTGCACACCTACTCCAGCCCCATCTCTCCCAGCAGTGGCACTGCAGGGAGCAGGGCAGGAACGCTGGCTGCCGGGACCTCCCAGCCCCAGTCTCTCCCAGCAGGAACACTGGCTGTGGGGAGGAAGTACTGGGATAATGGCAGGAATTGGTGTCCTGGAAGCCTTTGGAGAGGTTCCTGTCTGACGTCAGTCCCTGTTACCAAGGTTTTGGGGGAAAGGGCCCTTGCAGAGTTCTGCTCACGCCTGCTGAGCTGGCAGCACTGAGCCAGCCCTAAGCCCGGAAAGGCTGGCTGAGAGCATGTCCTAGGGCAGTCTCCAATCCCCAAGAGCTAAATCCTGGCCATGTCCCATGCTTTGCCAGGGGTCAGAGGAAACACTGCCTCTTGGGCTAGGAGTCTCCCCTGAAACCTCCCACACAGCTGGCTAGGTATATCATGGAGCCCCACCACTGCCAGAGGCGAGAACAGGAGTGGATGGAGCTGGACAGACCAACAGTCTGACTTGGGAGAATGACCTAGCTGTCGTTAGAGCTTGCAGAGCTGATCATGCTGGCCAGTCCTGAGACCCGTCACCCCAGGCAGCACCCTCCTTCCTATTATAGACACCGATGGCTGGGCATGAGCATTGTCACCCTGCGCTCCGGTTCCCTGCATGGAACTTCACTACTGAGTGTAGAGGACACAGCATCACGCTCCTGCGGCCTTGGCCTCCTCCAGCCCCACCTCCTGGGAGCTCAGCAGAGTCCTGGGCCTGCATGGACCCTGTCTTGGGGGAGACCCCAGTTCTAAGGCAGCCCAGGAGATCAGACTGCCAAGGGCAGGCAGGAACAGACTGGAAAATTCCACTTGGCTTCTCTGAGCCAAGAAGCGCAGGTCCAGAGAGGGCTTCTGGAAACAGCACCACCCAGCCTGCTCCACATTGGCCCTACAGCTGGCAGCAGGCCCTGCTGCCAGGCATGTTTCCTTGGGTTGATGGGCAGATGACAGCACAGAACACATTGACCTCAAGGGGCAGAGTGTGTGGGCCAGGGACCCTGCAGGGCAGAGAGCCCAGCTGACACCCAGCTTCCTTCACCCAAACTTGTGGTAAAGAAGAGATGCTGTTTCTGCTGCCCCAGATGACCAGCTGTCCCCATCCCCAGGAACGAGGTGCCTGCTCCTCACCCCACCCCCAGGCCCTGCTCCCCTTGGTCTCCTCCCACCACTGGGCTGTTCTTGAGAGGTGCTGAAATCTGCCCTTGTTTGTGTCTGCCATGTGTGAGACTCGGGCCTTCTCTCTCCAAGGGGCTCTGCTGCAGGCAGCCAGTGACAATACTGACTCTGCAGCACTTGTTTACAAGGCCTGTGTCCTCAGCATGGGGGCCCTTTGGAATGACCTACAAGCACAGATCTATGGAGCTGAGATGCCTGAGCCAATCCAAGGACCCCCCTGGAGGTTTCTAGCACCAACACTTGCATCACCAACAGCCCAGCTCTCTCAGCAACTCATACCACCACCATCCAGGGACAGGGACACTCTCTACTCAAAGGCACGTGCCTCTGGCGGGGATCTCCCCCAGGCACATGGACAGTGGTCAGGGCACCCGAGCTCCTGCACAGTACATCCCGGAAGCATGACTCACCCGGAAAATCTTTAAGAGTGTTTTCATGTAAATCCTGCGGATGCCAAAGGAGACCCCAAAAATGGCTGGCACAATGATGAAAACCAGAAGCAGTGTGAAGAGGACGGTCAGGGAGATTCCCAGCAGGTTAACAACCAGGCTGTCAAAGGGGAGCAGGAGGAACATAATGGAGGGTCCGGGCAAGGCCAACGCCCTGCGACCCTGGGGCCAGGAGAGAAGGGCTGTCCACAGCGATCAGCCAGTCCTCCTGCTACTCAGCAACAGTCCCATGCATGCTCCGAGTCCCCAGCTGGTCACAGACTCCATTCCAAAGTTCACATCCTTTCCTAGCAGCCCGCGGGAGGAAGAATACGAGGGAACCAGGCGAGAGGACAGTCAAGTGAGACTGAGCAGCTTGGGCTCTGGGGCTCAGAGCAGCTGGAACATGGAGGGTGAGTTCTTAGAGGGTCTGCGAGTGGCACTGTAACAAGGCAGCTGTGTGAACGGGGATTCCCCCTGGGGCCCACCAAACAAGTCTTGTTGCAGAGTGACTCCTGCGTGGCCAGGCAGAGGAATTCCCTTTGGCTTGTTGAGAGAACGAAAGGTCTCTTCACAGGGGTGAGGTGGGGTCCATCCCTGATCCCGCATTGGGGGAGCGCTGAAAAAATCAGTATTCCTAGGAGCCTGCCGCGTGCGGAGCTACTGTCTTTGCCACCAGGACGCAGGCACTAGTTCGGAGCCTCTCCCACTGCCTGTAACAAGTGTTGTTCCAGAGACCTCTGGCATCCACCCACGCTGGAGTCCTTGCGGAAAGGGACAGTGCCTCTGCCCCTGTGAGGGCCCCCGAGCTGTGAGCTGCCTTCTTGGCAAGAGAGCCCCTCACATGCCACCAGTGCTAGGGGAGGAAAGAAAAACCAGAGTCAGGCAAATCAGGTAGCGAGACGTCAACGCACAGTGGGTCTCCTGAGGTCTAGGAGCAGTGAGGGCTGGATCTGAGAGGGCAGAGATCAGGCTGAGGACACGCTGCTCACAGTGCAGGGTTCTGGAGTCAGTAGGGTCTGACTCCTCAGCTCCTGCCTCACACCGGTACAGCGTGAAGAGCTGGGAAGTGGGCTTGCTACCCTCCTGGTCCCTGCATTTTCAGCCCAGGTCTGCAATTCAGATCAGAGCAGGAGCCTTCTGTACCTTGCCCTGGCTCACAGAGGTACTGCATAAGGCTGGTGAGTCTCCAGAGCAGGAGAAGAGCAAATGGAGCGAGGGACCCCCACCCTACTGATACGGATATCACCACTCAGCACCTCTATCCTGAAGGATCCCCAAGCACTTTACTAGCTACACCCAGAAACATTTCTTCCACTACTGAACACAGCCTCTCTGAGGTGGGGCTTGGCAGCTGTTTGACACATGGCAGCACTACAATGGAGTTTAGGACAGGAAGTGAAGTAATCCTGCAGCGAGAATTAAAGGAGGCTAAATATGATTATCCAAATTGGAACTTGCCAGGCTACTGTGACTAAAACCAAGGTCAGCGTCTCAGCGTTATCTCTCTGAGAGATGGCACCTCCAGGTGCACAGCATCCTTTGCATCATGCTGGGCCACAGCTCAATTCCCACTCCGTGGAGCGCGTCTCTCGCTGGATCACCGGGGTGGGGTGAGGGGGCAGTTCCCATCAACCAACTGCCCTGGCCTGACCCTCTGATACACAGTGACAAGCAATAGGTGGGGGCACAAAGCCCAGCTCTGCAGGACAGCCCTCCCTCCCCCTTTCAGACAACCCTCTAGCCCCCCCTTGGCTCCCCTGATACTTCCCACAGCACACTGGAGCCTCTGGCTGCTGGCTCAGCACCACTGCATCAGGCACTGCTAAGAGCATCCTCAGTGCTGCATGGAATACACGCACCAGTAAACCCTGCTCCCCAAAGAAGTCACCTAACTCCCCAGAATGTCAGCCCCCTCATGCACCAAACCCAGGAATCCCACATGGCAAACTAACCAGTCAGCCCAGCCAGCCTACCCACCACCACCCTGACTCACCCGAAGGTGCTTGGGTGGAGAAGAGAAAGAATTATAGGACTTAATTAGCACATTCCTTCCATGTAACACCCAGTCCTGGCCTAATGGCCCAGTTCAAGTCATGCTCAGGCAATGGCCAGCAGCACCAGGCATAATGTGAGGCAGCCCTGTTCAGCTTTGCTCACAAGCTTCAGCCACAGAAGTCTCCAGACAGGGTGGTGACACTGTCACTGGGATCTCTAGTTGGTGTCACCCTCATGCTCTCCCTGTGGAACTCAACTGCTGGAATGATTGTCTCAGAGGCCCTCTGCGGGGCCAATCCTGTGGGGATCTCATGCTGAAACCCACAGAGTGCAGGCTTCTGTCCACCACCACCAGCAGGGTTGGATGAGGAACTTTTACCCCAACAACCAGATGTTCATAGTATAATGTTGTACAAACTACAATTACTCCTCACAAGCCCCTGGGAACCAGTCAGGGAAGCAGCATTCTGCCCATTTTACTCATAAGCAATAGCAGCACGAAGAAAAGGGACCAGCCCAAGGTCACGATGCAAGTAAGTGAAAAGCATGCTGGAGGAAATGGATTGAGATAGGACAGGTAACAGCTTCTTCTGAATAACACACAACATAACAGCCAAATGACATGAAGAGTCCCTGCCCAAGGGCATCAGCCTGGTTTCAAGGTCTCGGCAGCAGTTCCAATGCCGGTGTCTGTTTTGCGGAATGGGATGCGGGACTGGATGGCCTTATCTGGCAGCATGGAGTTGGTGACACCTGGTAATACCGAGCTAGATGGCCCCATTGATCTGATCCTGCATTGTGTGTGTGTGTGGGTGGGGAGAAATGACCCCGCCGGTCTGATCCAATGCAGCAGACACAGGGCTAGGTGAGCCTACTGGTTCCACCCAGCACAGTAGTGGAGGAAGAGGGGAAACCAGGCTAAATGGGCCCTCTGATGTGAACCACCCCAATATTTTTCCGCTCAGAGCTTGGGGTTGTGCAGAACGCTGGGTGTCTGGGGGTGGGATGCCAGGGAAGGGAGGAAGGGCGTGTCGCAGGGACTGTCACTGTCCCCCTCTGGAGTCAGGGTGCCTGGGGACGAGGAGGGGAAGGCACAGAACGGCCCATCGCTGGAGATTGCCCAGGCCAGCGGGTGCGGACCACTGCGACCAGGGAATCCTCCCGCAGCGGGGGCTACGGCCCATTTCCACCTCTGGGGAACAGAGGATTGGGGGCTTCGCAAATTTCTGAGGGGGGGGGGGGAGCGCTGCGCGGACGATCCCATCTCAGGGGACGGCAGTGGGGAGAGGAAACTGCGCGGACAGTCCCATCACACAGGACAGCAGGAGGGAATAAAGGGGGGGCACTGCGCGGCCGGTCCCATCTCACAGGACAGCAGGTGGATGGGGGGGGGGGCGCTGCGCGGACGGTCCCATCTCACAGCACGGCGGGGGAGAATAAAGGGGGGGGGCGCTGCGCGGACGATCCCATCTCAGGGGACGGTAGGGGGGAGAGGGAACTTCGCGGACGGTCCCATCTCACAGGACAGCAGGGGGATAAAGGGGGCGCTGCGCGCACTCAGTGCAGGCCAGGGGCGGGGGGATAACGGTTTTCCATCGCCGCCCCGGTGGGGCTGGCACTTCCCGGCCGCGCGGGGCTCTCTCCGGGGCTCGGCGGCAGGGAGCTCCCAGGGATCGGGGATGGGGGGGGCATATGAAGCCAGGCCGAACCGGGCCAGTGTCACTCACCTGCCACCGCTGCCACCGGGCTCCAGCTCCGCCCCCACCACGTACCGCGCGTGTGCACGCCCTCGGTTACGTATTACGTCAGCGCGCAGCTCGCGGGGCCGCGCACGGCGACGAGTCAGCGCTCTGCGTGCAGCCTTGGCGTCAGGGGCTGCGCGGGGCGGGCCGTGGAACTGGCTGCTGCTGTGAGGGAGCGGGGCGGGGCCGCCTCAGCCTCGTCACGCCTGTCGCATGGCCGCGACGTGGTGACGTATTCAGGGAAGCCGGCGGAACAGCGCCCCCTCGGCAGGAGACCCGGCCCCGCCCACCCCGGCCTGTCGCGCGGGAGAAGGCCGCTGTAATGACGCCTCCGGCCCAGCAGAGGGCGCAGGGCGGCCGTGCGGCACCGCCTCCTTCTGGCAAAGGGACACGCCGGGGGGTAGGACGCCTGGGTTCCGCACCGGCCACCACCCCCGAGGCTCCCGTCCAGCATCCGGAGGGCCCGTCCCGGGAGGCCGCCGCGCATTGCCGGGGCCCTGGCCTGGGAGGGTCAGTCTCGGGGGGGGGGTGACTAGCTGCCCCCTGGCCCGGCTGAGAGCAGCACAGGGGCCAGGAGCCAAGGCTTGTGCAGGGGGCAGGTGCTGACAGCACCCAGGAGCCTTTGCAACCGGTAGTCACCCAGCATGCAGCACGCCAGGGACGGGGCACGGGCTCGTGGCCACCCCCCTAAGCAGGACAGCCCAAGTGACCTCTGGGTGTTTCACACTCCCTCCCCTGCCCGGCTGGGAACCGCTCACGCTGGCTGTTTCTCAGGCCAGAGCGAGGGCCCTTCCTTTGGTAGCTACAATCCTGGGCAATCCAGTCCCACCTCGCCAACCAAACTCCATTCAGAGGGACGGCAATGTTACGAACTACGTCTGCAGCCTTTCCCTTTATCAGGTGCATTGAGAGGGGTGCAGTACAAGTCCTGAGTCCTAGGCTCCAGTTCTGTTACTGAGGCACCGCCAGACCTACTGCAAACCATCTCCCTTCCACATACCTCAATTTCTTCCTCTGGCCTATAAAAGCGCTGATGGGGTGGGCGAGTGAAGAGTTTTAATGACACCTCGTTGAGACTAAGAGGGCAATTGTTAGTTATATGACATGGCCTAGGGCCCATAAAAAAACCCTTTAACCCTGAGCCCCAGTCCAGGACCCACCCCTGGCAGGGGAGAAGCTGTTTATGATGAGAGGAGAACATTGCTGCTCTTTGCACCTCCTAGCTAGAGTTAAGGCTGGGTTGGTTCAGGGCTTTTAAGGGTATTAGGCCTAATTCAATAGCCACACACCATCTGAACACTTTGGCTTCGCTGACCTGCGAATTGCAAGTCACACAGCCAAGCCTCACTTGTCTATTTGTGATAATGGTCAAGGACTTACAGCCAGAGGTGCTTTAATTTACTTACCAAGCTACCAGTGAAGTCAGGTTTCCCCACTGAGCAGGGGGCACAGGAGTAATGGGGGAGAGGGGTGCCGGTTTGGCTGCAGTCATGGCAGATCTGTGGTTCTTCCTAGGGCTTGTCCACTCTACTCAGTTTTGTTAACAAAACTTATGTCGACACCCAAAAGTCAACAAAACAAAAATCGCCAAAGAGTGTTCACGCTTGCTCCCTCTGTCAACAGATCATGTCCACACTGGGGACACCATCATGGACAGGGTGAGAAATGCACTGTGGGTATGTATCCCACAGTGCAGTGTTGTGGGAATGAAGAGCTGAGCGCTGCCCATCTTGGGATTCTCTCCGAGTTCTCCCACAGCCCCCTCAGCTGCCGAGAGCAGCATCACGAGTAGCTCTGTGAGCTCTCGGTGCTGAGGAATGGCAGCCCAATGATTTGCTCTTTCTTTGCTCCTCAAAGGGAGCAGCACACAGATACTTCCTGGAACTTTGAAAAGGGAGAGGTGCCTGCCTGCAGGGCAGCAGAGATCGCAACACTGAGCAGCGCAATCAGGGCAGGCATTGTGGGATACTGGCGGAAGCCAGTTGTCAATAAAACAATCAGCAGCATCTACGCTGGCTTTTTATCAACAATAAAGGGAGGGGAAAAGACAAAAGTCTCTCGTAGGGGTGGAAGTTTCTTGTCGCCAAAACTGGGTGTTTTTCACGACAAAAGTCCCATTGTAGCTTGTACGCTCTCGCTGTTTTGTAACCAAAAGGCAGTTTTTGGTGACAAAACATGCCAGTATAGACAAGCCCCTAGCCCCACTGACCACCCCTCCCAACTGGAAGGGCCTGGATCAACCTAAACGTGCTCAGCTCCTCCTAGTGGCACAGGGAGCTCTGGTAGCTGTTGAGAGGAATGGGGGCTGCCCACCCTAGGGGCAATGAGGGCCAAGGCTGCTTGTTCTATAACAGATCCGTGATGCTCTGCTTTCCACAGGCCACACACCAAACACTGCACTCAGCAGTGTGTGCTGCAGGCACTCAGAGCTGGGGGGACCCCTACCTGGGGGGCACTGCACTGTAGGAGCCAGCCTGCACCTGTCACTGACCGCACCACAGCTGCTGGCCTCTCTGAAGGCCACAAGCTGCAGAGGGGTATGCAAGGAGCAGAAAGGGACGGTGTTCGGTGGTAGGAGCTGGGTCCATGCAAGGCGAGTCACCTAGGACCCAGGTACCTGCCTGGAGCTGCAACTTACCGAGGCCCAGGGTGAGTTATGTGCTGGTGCTGCAGGGTAATCACTGGGCCACAGTCCGACCAAAGAGGCTTTTGCTCTAATGGACTCAGGAATTAGGAGCTATAGATATCACTGCTGTGTCACCTTCCAATCCCAGCTGCCTGCTAATCACTGGCAAAGGACACAGGAGCTAACGGGCTTTCAATTCCATGACGCAAGCCCCTGAAATCCTGGCTCCTTGGGGCAGCTTACCACTTAAAGGTGAGGAGTCAAGAAGGGCATAAGAAAAAGGGACCCTGAACAGACATACATCCCACAAGAGGGTCAAGAGACCCTGAGGCTGCACCAGCAACCAGGTAACACAGGAAAGCCAGGGAGAAGAGGCTTCTGGCACAGCCCTAGACTCTGTCACACCATTGAAGTTACTGGCACATGGCAATTGGGTTGAAACTCCAGGAGGCAGTGTGGGTTTGGCATTTCTTCCCACAGCACAAGGGCAAGGGAGAGACAGATTTTGGTCACAGTTCCTTGTGCCTCCAAGCACCAAGCCCTGAGCAGAGTGGTGGAGGCAGGGCAGATGGTGGGCAGGGAAAGATTCACTGTTCTTGCTAAGCTTGGTGCAATGACCAGAGGCTCCAAGCAGGAGGTGCACTTGGCGGGATGAGGAGGAAGGTGTTGCCATTTCTCTGGTTTGCAAAATTGCTCCTTCCCTTGGTGAAATGGGATAAGCTCTGTTCAGGGGAGGGATAGGAAACTTAAAGGCAGGCTTGTGCCTATCATCCACCTACACTGGCAAGGCAACTCTCCCCAGCAGTAGCCCAGCTGGGGGGACAACACACTCCATGCAGTCAGGGGGTCTGTGATTCTATTTCCATGTGATTCATTGAGGGGGGTGGGCTACCTTAGCAATACCAGGGAGATCATATTGCCCCGTCCTGTGTTTGATGGCGTGGGGGGGGGAGGAGGGGGAGGGGTTCAGCCCATTATTGGAGCAGTGGGTGCTGGACCTATTCCTTGTGCTGGAAACCATCAGCATTTGGCTGGTTAGGTTGCAGTCCCAAGAAGATGGGCCTTTCTGCTTACTGGTCTGCAGCTCCATGAAACAGAATGAAACTAAACTTCTGAAAAAAATTCAGATAGTCACAAGCTCTGCAGCTTTGCTGGCAGGGGGGCAGTCTGCAGGGCAACTTTCATGCTCTTGTGCCCTTCAGCAAAGCTACAGGCAGGCACTGCTCCCACCTCTCACCAAAGAGCAGAGCAACCCGTAGAGGATGGACCTGAGGCGGAGACTGCTTAGTGCACGGCATGGCGTGTGCTAGAGGGGTGGGAGGCGCTGTCCATCGGCTGGAGAGAGAGGAGCAGGGTTCACAAAATACAGAGACTTTTATTAAGGTTCTAAATCTATTCACAACAGCTAAAACCGGAACATTTCCCAGTGGCCCAGGACCAAGATCACAGCAGCAGCTGGCCCAGCTAAGCACTGACAGCCAGTCCAGCTCAGCCTGTGCCCTGCATGGGCTGCAGACACACAGATCTCAGAGTGAGCCAGGCTACCCTGGGCACTTGCACTTCGCACGCTGCACTGCACTGTACTGAGTCACTGCACTCCCAGAGGGCGGCCAGTGACACCAGACGCAGGTGAGCATGGTCCCCTACGGAGGCGTGATACGAACTGATGCAGCGACACACGTGCTGTCACTAGCGGCCTCAGTGAAAGCCAGCCGAGCCCAGGCCAGCCTTCCTCCCACAGCAGCAGGTCCTGAAGGAGCACATCCCAATGAGCCTCTCACCACTGTGCCTGGCCACCCGCAGTCTGTCATCTTCAGTGTGAAGAACCTGCCAGCCACTCCCACCAGGGTAAATGAGCCGGAAGCCCCAACAGCCAGGCCGGTGCCTTGTCCCACAGCCCCTTGCCATTTACGAGGGGATTTAAAGTGACAGCCACTGGTTCCCTTCAGGGGATGCAGGCATAGCTCATGGTACACGTGCTGGCCATTGGGTGCAGCAGACAGTCATACTATTATCTGCGGCACGGGCCTGGATGCCTATTTGTTCCAAACACCTGGCAATTACAAGGCACTTAGGCAGCCTCTCCCATTCCTGTTTCTAGGCCCACCGGGTCTGCCGTTCTGACCTGCACACCCACCGAGTCCAAAAGCCCTTGGTTGCTAGGCTGGCTGGGCAGTTTTTATTGCGGGTTGGTCGTTTGACCCGCCAGCGACTTTGCCGGCCTCTGCAAACAAGCCAAGGTCTGGCCAGGCCCTTCCCCAGCGACTTTCGCAAGTGATGAGACAGCAGCAGGAGATGCCCACACACAATCCCTGCCCAGCCTCCCTGGCACAGTCTCTGCTAGTGATGCGTTGTGCGCGGAGAACCCAGACCCAGGATTCAAGCTGAGCTATGACCTCCAGCTTCTATGGCAGGTCCTGGTGCTGAAGCAGCGTCCGCGAAGATCAGAATGGACACAGACAAGCTAGTGAAGTAGCGAGCAATGTCTTCCGCAGCAGGGCTCCCGCAAGGCATTGCCTCTGCCGGAGCAGAGCGTTTGTACCCACACCTAGAACGCTCCTTCCTACCAGTAAGGACCATGGTTTTCCGAACGCCTCCAGGTCTGCCAGTGAGAGAGGACCAGTGCTGCTGCCTTGGAGGGGCCCAGCTGCTCCCCAGCCACACTGGACCCCCTTACTAGCTGGGAGAGGGCACTGGGAGGGGATGAGGAACTCGTGTGGCATACCTTGTAGTTGCTCCCACCATTGTTGTCCCAGTAGGTTTTCTGCCCACACTGGAAGGAAATGCAGAACTCGATGGCTCCGCGGAGGCTGGGTGCTTTGGGCAGAGTGATGTCGAAGGAGAACGTGTCCGCATCAGCTGCGCCGTATGTGTTGTGCATATATTGGCAGCAGACATCCCGGAAACTCCTCCAGGAGTCAAAGGTGATGCGGACATGCACCTTCTTCTCGTAGCCGATGTTACTGACCTTGACGGTCCCCGACAGGGAGCGCTCCTGGATCAGACAGTTCTCCAGGCATATCAGGTTGATGTGCAGCTGGTTGCGGAAGGCCGTGTAGTCGGCAGAGGGCTGTGGGAAGTCCAGCGTGTACTTCTTTGTCTCCGGACGAGGGTCTCGCAGCTTGGGCCTGAGGCAGGTCAGGTCAGACAGTGCTTGCTGCAGGTCACACAGGTCCTCCTCAATCTTGGAGAAGAAGCGGACGGCTGTCAACGAAAGTCCCTTCATGTCAGCAAACACCACCCTCTTCTTCTTGCTCCGGCTGCCCTTGGCGCTGTCCCGCCGCTCTGGCTCTGCACTGGGCTTCTGGTTCAGGCAGGAGCGGAGGGGTTTGCGCCCCCGGCTACCCCGCAGCTCCTCATAGGAGTTCAGCAGCTTGCGGATGGGAGGAGACTGGGTCAGGCAGAGCCGCATGGCAAAATCCACAGGCATGGCTGGGGGTGTGCTAAACACCTGGAACAGCCTGGAAAGAAGCACAGATATGGGGTTAGGGGCGTAGCCTGGGGATGGGAGAGCCGAGAACAGCACGAGATATCTAGCAGGGCCAGAGGACATTGCGATCAGACTGAGAAGAGCTCAATTAAACCCTAGCAACAACCCCCCCAGAACCTCCTAAACCCACTCACTGCAAATCACCAGCAACCCCACTGCCAGAGACCTGCAACCAATGAAACAACGGCCACTGCCTCCCACCCTGCCAGTCAGCAACCCCCAAACTCCTGCACACTAACCACCCACCAGCCCCACACACCCCACGAGAGACCAGCAGCCACTTCGCCTGAAAAACCAACCAACATCCACCTCCCAATTCACTGCCAGCACCCCCAGCCCACCTTCGCCCCACCGACCAGCCCCCAACTCCCACTGTTCCCCTTCACCCCACGGACCAGCCTCACGCTGCTCGCCTTCACTCCACCTGCTCCCTTTCCCCCCCAGACCAGGCCCCCTTTACCCCACCAATCAGCCCCCACCCTTTGCCCCATCGACCAGCCCCCCACTCCCTTTCGCCCCACGGACCAGCCCCACCCCACTCCCCTTTGCCCCATCGATCAGCCGCCCTGCGCCCTCCGACCAAACCCCCACCTGTTCCCCTTCGCCCACGGACCAGCCTCACCCTGCTCACCTTCACCCCACCTACTCCCCTTCGCCCCCCAGACCAGCCCCCCCACTCCCCTTTGCCCCCTCGACCAGCCGCCCTCCGACCAAGCCCCCGCCGCACTCACTCGCTGCAGCTCATGACTCCGCTCCTCGCCCCACTACTACGCCTGAAACCCACGAACGGCAGGTACACCCCCCCGTCGGCCAATCAGCGTGCGGGACACGCCCCCTCGGGACAGAGCGACCAACGGGATCCGAGAGTGCCACTGCAGCCTCGCCCTCGGAGCCCGGCCCCGGGAGCTGGCGCGGGGCGTGCAGGGGGGTTGGGGCGCTCCGGGGCCGGGCTCCCTAGGCCCGAGGTGCCAGCGCGGCCTGTCAGCCCCAGCACCCCTGGGCGCTCCCCGGGCCCCGCTCCAAACCCCGCACCCGGGACACGTGCTGGGCGCGGGGACAGACCGGGGCAGCTGGGATGAGGAAAGGGGCCGCGCGTCACTTCCCTTCGGGGAATGGGTTATTGCTCAACCCCCTTCCCGGACCAGACGTGGTGCTGCACGGGGCAGACGCGTCCTCCTCCCCCAGCCTCCCCGCCCTCGGGTCGGCCTGGTCCAGGGCTCAGGACCCGGTCACTGCCCGATTGGAATGAGCTTTAGCCTGGGCCGGGCGGCTAATGGCTAATCCTCCCCCGCTAAATCAGCCGCCGACACCCACCCTGAGACACTGCTTCTAAATCCATCTGCCAGGCTTAACAATAGCCCCGTAATGCGCTCTGTGACCAGCTAGACCCAGCAGCCGCCCCGGGTGCCAGGGATTGCTGAGAACTCTAGGGGCAGGTGGAAATCTGTGCTGGGTGCTGACAAGGGTGCAGCATCTGAGTGCAGGGCCTGGTCTCTCTGCTAGGGAAGTTCATGATTATTGCAGTGTATCACTGCAGGCCACAGAGGGCCCCCATGAAGATCAGGACTCTGGTACTATCCAGGTGGATGCTAACATGACCCGCAGCATTGTAATAGCGGAGCACCCTGCAATCAGGACTCACTTTATCCACACAATGTCCGAGTGAGGTGGGAAAGCATCCTCATGTTACACAGGGGGAACCCAGACACAGAGAGATTAAAGGAGTTACCCAAGGTCACAGAGTGTCAGAGCCAGGAACTGACCCCAGATCTCCCTTTTGCTTGACAAACTTCACAAAGCATGCTGCTTTCCAGTCTCCAGCTGTGAATGTGTGTTTGTGAACAAGGACAGGCTAGTTAGCAGATGGACAGAACTCCCAGTCTGTTCCTAATTGAGGTGCCATGTGGGGAGAGCAGAGGGAGAGAGGCCAGGCCAGCAAAGAGCCCATTCCAGAGAGGCCAGGGAAACAGGCAGATAATAGTTTCTGAATGTCTTGACTCCACTTCCACTGGCTCTGATGGGCGAGCCCTTGGTATTTAGATAGCCCATGTGGGCAGGGCAGTTCTCACCTCATTGACCAGGGGGAAGGAGAGAAAAGTTCACAGCTTTGCAGGGCTGGGTTAACAGGGCACCAGCCCATGGGTGGCTCTGAAAAAGCTAAAAAAATAGTTTCACAGCATCACAGTTTTCTTTTTAAACTACAACCCTCAGTAATGGCCCTGGAAAGAACTAACTCAGAATCCAAAGGCAGGGTAGTGGCTACGGTTTCTCAAGGTCTCTCGGGCTAGTAGAGAAGGATAAAAATGGCTCACTCTGAGCTCCTCTCGCTAGTTCTCCAGTGTCTAAATACAGAGATTTAATCCCAGAGTCTATGGCCTGACCACCGTCTGGAACTGTGTGTGTCCTAGGTTTCCTGCAGTTGCAGAGAAACACACCAGTATCTTGAGCAGATGAAGAGTCCTAGAATGGAAGAACCTGTATTAGACTGCCCAGTAAAAATGATCAATATAGCATCTCTAGAAATAACATTCAGGCCCACCTTTCCTGGTCAGCCCTCACAGGGCTTGCTGGCAGAAAACACCAGCACTTGGATCAGTTCACCCATTCCCTTCGCTGCCTGCTAATCTCTCTCAAGCTGCCTAGCCACTTCCGTTAAGCATGACTGATTTGACCTGCTGACAGCACAGATCTTCATCAGCCACTGACTGACACAACTCATCTATTGAGTTTTTACGTGGTTGCCCATTACCAGGGTATCTGAGAGCCTTCCAATAAGCGTAAACGGAAATCCTGCTCTCTGCCTGGCAGCAGAAGCAAATTTAGAGCTAACTAGGGGTGGGGTGGAGATTCTATTATTAATATGTAAAGTGATACAATGCTGTGGGGTTTAAGAGGGACCTTTGAACTAGAGGCCACAAACCAGAGGATCATGCAACAATCCTGCTTGATGTAGACAGACAGCAGATGCTGCAGACATCTCCTTTCTGAGGCTTCCTACCCCCCAGCCCTGGGGGATGCACATAGTCTGGAGGAACAGTAAGAGCAGGTGACATTTGCCTTTGGCTGGCATTTTACTGCAAGTCAAAGGGAGAAGCTGTCATTTCAGGGGCATTATCACCAGTGGACTGCACCTTCCCAGAAACTACTCACTTGTGTGGCCTCTGATTTGGGTCAAGGAGTCAGTAAATCTTCCGAACTGGGACTAGCCTGAGATCCCAGGCAGCCAGAGAGCTCTGTCCCTGTCATAGGGCAGCAGAGGTAGATGAGTCTCAGGAGAGGAAAAAAACCCTTTCTGGTTGTCATTGCACCCCCAGGACAACACAGGGCTGAAAGGCCTCTTGTTGCCCCCCCTCCGTCTCTCCTTTGCAGTGACACCTACAAAAAAAACCTGACAACAGGTAGGCAGTTGGTGTGCTGGACTGTTGCTGACACGCAAGGTGGGGAGGTAATATTTTTTATTGGCTCAGTCTCTGTTGGTGAGAGAGAGAGAAGCTTACACAGAGCTCTTCAGCTCCATGCAGCTCAAAGGCTTCTCTCTCTTACTAACAGAGGTTGGGCCAATAAAAGATGTTACCTCCCCCACCTTGTCTCTCTAATGTCCTGGGACCGAAATGGCTACAACTGCACTGCTCTTCATGCTGAAGTTTTGTCTCACTGTTACCTTGTGCTCCTCTCTTTTGTTGTATCCCCTTGTTTTTTGATTTATACACCAGATGCAAGCTCTTTGGGAGTGTTACGGGTCTGTAGAGCACCTAGGACAGTGGGGCCCTGGTCCGTGACTAAGGCTCCCTAGGTGCTACAATACAATACAAAATAACAACCTGGCAGCCACTTCTCTACACTAGACCACTCCAGGTGCTTCTCTACACCAGCACAGTCCTGCCAACTCAGGAGTTTAATCACTAGTCTTACAATACTTGGTGTTTCTTTAAAGCTCCAGCTGCTGGAGTCATGGGAGAATCTCAATGGTGGTGGGGTGGCTGCGATGGTGGGGAAATTTTCCTTGAAGCCTGATTCTCCAGTGCCAGCACCTAGGGCCATCATTTACACCTGTGCAACATTTCACACCCATCTCACTCAGTGAGAATGACAATGCAATGGGCCCAGAGCTGGAGCATCAGGCCATAAGTTAGGGGCTTTGGCAGTGGATCTAGCAAGAAGGCACCAACCTTCCTGCCTCTGTAGCGGCATGTAGTCAGGGAAGAAAGTAGGACTCCTTGGTGTAGAGTACAGAGCCTCAGAAGGCGCATACTGCTGGGGTCAGCAGGAAAGAGGCCAGGTGAACACTGGTGGCTTTTGCCAGCACAGTGATGTTGGGCACAAATTGCACCTCCTCACACCCGATGAACAGCTATGCCAGCAACAGGTTACAGCATAGACCTTGCCCGTCAGCCTGCTGCTCTGAGAAAGAAGCAATATGGACACAGCTGCATACACCCTGACTCTTTTATACATGGCTAAAAGCCACCAACGGCCAGCCAGGGGCGCAGGAGCTGGGATGGGCAGTACTGCCCTCTGTGCACCCAGCCCACGTTACACTCCACAAGGCCTCAAGGTGTGGGGAGCGGGGGGAGCGCAAGGCCCTGTAGTGAGGGTGAGGAGGGTCTATAGGCAGGCGCTAGTCATGCTGCCCTCCGTTGCCAGCTGCAGAGGGAGAGAGTCATTGGGACATTGCAGCTGCAGAGAATGGGGCAGCAGCCAGGGAAGAGTTGCTCTGCTGAGTACCTGGAGCTCTGAGCCCTGTCAGCCGCAGCCTCTGCAAACACCTGGGGATTACTCATTAGACATTGCCTCCCAGGGGCTTGCAGAGTTCAGGGCTTTCCTGCAGCTGTGGGTAAACAAAGGAAAAGAGACAGATAAGTGTGGGTCAGGGCCAGTGGGCTAGGGAAGGAGCACACACTAGGTGCTCCCCAGTGATCACGCAGATCCCCGCACAGGGAGAAAGAGCTTGACAGCGTCCTTGACTGATAACAGGGATCCAGCTACACCTCTCCATGTGCTAGCAGCATGCCCAAGGCTGCTGGTACAGGGCAGCGCCTGGCCTTTCCAAGCACTGTGCCCTGGCACTGTCCAAACACTTGGGCTGTTCCTCGCAGAGCCTTGTTCTCCCTAACAGGCCTGTTCTCCATCAGCCCGAGCAGGCTGCTGGCACCGCAGGATCAGGGTGCCCAGCTAGCTGTGGGTCCCAAAGCCCAGGAACTCAGGCCCAGTTTGGCGGTTGTACGTAGGGACTCTAACATTAACAGCAATGCTTCCTCCTCCTGGGATCTTCTGATGCCAACCCCCACAAGGCCTCAGCAGCGGCTGGACGTGGCTGCTCTGCTTCCTGCAGCTAAGGTTGGTGTATGGGTGAGGAGCAAGACACCCCCAGGCGAAGGAGCTGCAGCCCAAAGCCCCAAAGATGCAGCCCTGAGTCACTGCTCCTGGGAGCAGGACAGCAGGCTCCTTCTCAGAAGCCCAGAGGACTCTCTCTCAGACATTTTCCCCACACATCTCAGAGCACAAGGAAATAATTCAGGGCCTACCTCTGAGCAAAAGCGACATGCCCAGGATACCCAGAGGATGATATGGAATGCAGCACTAGGCACATAGGTGTAATGTGCCACGGGGGCTAGGGTGATGGGAAAGGAGGAGCACTGGCTTCCAGCACACCCTGCCCTGCCCACAGGAGCTTACACGCTAATCAGACCAATAGCACTCGGGACATCTGGTCTGACTCAAGTGCGGAGCCCATCCCAGCCAAGAGTTCACACCCTACCCAGAACTCCAGCGGTATGCAGCAGGGGTTGTGGCTGTCAGCAGCTGGGCTTCGGCGAGGGATGGCAGCAGAAAGACACTAGTGCAAGGTGAGACTCCGGGGGCAGGTTTCCCAAGCCATGCCTGTCATTCTGCTCCTGTGACTGGGAAGCGGCTCATGGGAGTAACTCCCTGAAGGTACATGGCCTGTCTAAAAGCGGTGCTGTGTTCGCGCACTAGATGGAGTACAGTGCTTGCACGTCTGCACACGTAGCTCCCACTCCACACACGTCTGTTACTTTTTGGCAGTGACCAAGCCAATAGCTTGGGTCAGCAAACTTGCTTTCTCCGAATCACCCTTTCACCACATCCCCTGTGGCTGTCACTTCCTGCTCCTTGCTTTAGTGACAGGCAGATCACCCCCATTGGGCATTTCCCCACCCTCCGCCACCCACTTCCTGTGGGGAAGGGATGTGGCTCAAACTGGAGGCTGCGGAAATCACTGCCCTACCGGTGCCCCATCTCACCCTCCTCCGGCTCTGGATTACAAACTCATCACACAGACAAACCAGAGAGCTTGAGCCACCTTGAGTGGCAAGAGCAAGGTTTGAGAGCCTTAGCCTCCTGCATCAGCGTACCTGGGATACTCATTTCCAGGCCCTGCTTTCTTCTCCAGTGCTCAGCTTAACATAAGAACATAAGAATGGTCCTACTGGCTAGACCAAAGGTCCATCTAGCCCAGTGTCCTGTCTACCGACAGTGGCCAGTGCCAGGTGCCCCAGAGGGAATGAACAGAACAGAGAATCATCAAGTGATCCATCCCATCGCCCGTTCCCAGCTTCTGGCAAACAGAGGGTAGGGACACCATCCCTGCCCATCCTGGATAATAGCCACTGATGGACCGATCCTCCATGAATTTATCTAGTTATTTTTTGAATCTTGGCATAGTCTTGGCCTTCACAACATCCTCTGGCAAAGAGTTCCACAGACTGACTGTGCGTTGTGTGACAAAATATTTCCTTTTGTTTTAAACCTGCTGCCTATTAATTTCATTGGGTGACCCCTAGTTCTTATGTTATGAGTAAATAACACTTCCTTATTTACTTTCTCCAAACCAGTCATGAGTTTATAGACCTCAATCATATCCCCCCTTAGTCATTTCTTTTCCAAGCTGAAAAGTCCCAGTCTTATTAATCTCTCCTCATATGGCAGCTGTTCCATACCCCTAAGCATTTTTGTTGCCTTTTTCTGAACCTTTTCCAATTCCAATACATCTTTTTTGAGATGGGGCGACCATGTCTGCATGCAGTATTCAAAGTGTGGGCGTATCATGGATTTATATAGAGGCCATATATTTTCTGTCCTATTGTCTATCCCTTTCTTAATGATTCCCAACATTCTCTTCGCTTTTTTGACTGTTGCTGCACATTGAGCGGATGT
Organism: Chrysemys picta bellii; assembly: GCF_011386835.1. Lineage (NCBI taxonomy): Eukaryota > Metazoa > Chordata > Testudines > Emydidae > Chrysemys > Chrysemys picta. Next base: position 164,373,047 of record NC_088792.1, on the reverse strand, counting down.
TACCGTGCTGTGGCCTGGGATTGGATGGGAAACCAAGGAGGCTCCCTGCTGGCCTCCACTGCAAGGGCAGCAACAGAGCATTGACTAACTCCTCTCCTCTGAAAGCACTTGGCAAACATTAATTAATGAAAGAAACCATAACACCTCCTCCCTGTCCAGTGGGGAAACCGCAGCACAGAACAGGGTAGTGACTTACCCAAGACCACACACACTAAGTAAATCAGAGGCAGAGCAGGGCAAAGAGCTGCAGGGCCAGGTTTGTAAATGTATTTACACACCTAATGTTACAAACAGGCAGCTGGTGGGATTTCAGAAGTGCCTAAGTGCACTAGGCACCTGCCTCATTCATCTCAGTGGGACTTAGGCAGGGCATGTGCCTAGGTCAGGGGTGGGCAAACGTTTTGGCCCGAGGGCCACATCTGGGAATAGAAATCGTATGGCAGGCCATGAATGCTCACAAAAATTGGGGTTGAGGTGCGGGAGGGGGTGAGGGCTCTGGTTGGAGGTGTGGGCTCTGGGCTAGGGCCAGAAATGAGGAGTGAAGGATGCGGGAAGGGGTTCTGGGCTGGCACGGGGGTGTGGGCTCCGGCTAGGGGTGCGGGCTCTGGGGTGGGGCTGGGAATAAGGAGTTTGGGGTGTAGGAGCGTGCTCTGGGCTGGGACTGAGGGGTTCAGAGGGAAATCAGGGCTGGGGCAAGGGTTGGGGTGGGGGAAGAGGTGCAGGCTCTGGGGTGGGGATGAGAGGTCTGGGGTGCAGGAGGATGCTCTGGGCTGGGATCGAGGGGTTTGGAGGGCAGGAGGGGGATCAGGACTGGGGCCAGGGATTGGGGCATGGGAGGAGGCTCAGGGGTGCAGGCTCCAGGTTGTGCTTACCTCAAGCGACTCCCGGAAGCAGCGGCATGTCCCTTTTCCGGCTCCTATGCGGAGGTGCCGCCAGGCGGCTCTGCGCACTACCCTGTCCGCAGGCACCACCCCTGCAGCTCCCATTGGCCATAGTTCCTGGCCAATGGGAGCTGTGGGGGCGGTGCTTGGGGCAGGGGCAGCGTGCAGAGCGGAGTGCCCTGGCTGCCCCTTTGCATAGGAGCCAGAGGGGGGCCATGCCACTGCTTCCGGGAGCCAAGTGGAGTGGCCCCTGACCCTGCTCTCTGGCTGGAGCATCAGAGGGGGGACATGCCACTGCTTCCAGAGCCGCATGGAGCGGCCCCCCCAACCCTGCTCCCTGGCTGGAGCACTGGAGCGGAGCAAGCCCCAGAACCCGCTCCCCAATGGGAGCTCGAGGGCCGGATCTGGCCTGAGGGCCATAGTTTGCCCCCCCCGGCCTAGTTCTTTTGAAAAAATCCCAGTAGGTGCCTCTCTGCATCTTCAAATCTGGCCCCAGGTGCTGGCTCTTGGCACCCTGCTCCAACTACTCACTCATCATCCTCTGCCTGCAGCCTGGGGCAGTGCTGTCCTGTGGTTATCACAGAGCATTCATGGGGAAGGAGGGAGGGTGTTTCTATGACACAAAGATGGTGCCACAGGTGCTGCATTTCCAAAGGCAGAAAGGGCTGAGGGCAGCGAGCTCCGGAAGTGCCACTGGTGGAAAGATCCAGCTTCTCTCTCCTGCCTGGGACAGCAGGAGTGACTTCCCTCTGCTCTCTTCCCCCGCCCCCCTCAGACTTTGCAGCGCTAAAGCAGCTGTCTGGACAACTACTTGATTAAACACAATAGGGTGAAGGAGAAAGAGGTCCAGTGAAAACGTGCTACAGAGAGAAACTCCAGCAAGTTTCTCCCACAGTATCTATTTCTCCAGTGGAAACAACAGCGATTTGTTCGGGAGCTGAAGAGCCCATGGGAGAATTCTCATAGTGGCCGTCTGTGGGGGCAGGGCATACAGTGGGAACTGTAGCCATCAGCCTTTGGTGCCACCTCTTTAGGATCATGAGGACTAGTAACATACAAAAGCCAGTAGGAGAACACTTCAATCTCCCTGGACATTCTATAACGGATTTAAAAGTAGCCATACTTGAACAAAAAAACCTTCAAAAACAGACTTCAAAGAGAAACTGCAGAACTAAAATTCATTTGCAAATTTAACGCCATTAATTTGGGCTTGAATAGGGACTGGGAGTGGCTGCTGGCTCACTACAAAAGCAACTTTCATCAGCTATATCCACCCTGATTGAATTGGCCCTGTCAACACTGGTTCCCCATGTGTGCAGTAATTCCCTTCTCTTCACGTGTCAGTGTAATAATGACTGCATCTGTAATGTTCACTCCATGCATCTGAAGAAGTGGGTTTTTTACCCAGGAAAGCTTATGCCCAAATAAATCTGTTAGTCTTTAAGGTGCCACTGGACTCCTCACTTGTTTAGGATTAAAACCAGATTCCTTTTCACCTTTGTGTCTAATGAATCTTCTTTACATAAATGGATTCATTAGGGATGCTCTAAACCACAGCACATGCAGAGCTGCTCACCCCGCGTTGTACTGCACACATGCCATCCCTATGCCTCCTGCTGCACAGGGGAGCTGAGCTGCTCCCTCACCTCCCAGAGAGCACGTGCAGGGGAGGCCAGGCCCTTTGAGGATTGCAGGCCTGTGCCCTTGGATACACCCAACAGACCCATGGCCATGGCAGAGGGCAGAGAGCCCTGGAAGTTAGTCAGGTGGCTCCCGCTTACACAGAAGAGGCATGTGGAAACCAGCAAGGAAGGAGGAGCTTTTCTTCTCTATCCAACAGGGACAAAGGAATTAACTGCCTGACCCAACGGTCCTTCCAACCCCGTATCCCAACTCCAGCAATGGTCAGACCAGCTGTTCCAGAGGAAGACACAAAAATCCTGCCGTGGGTTGGGATGGCATAACATCTTCCTAGGAGAATTTCTTCCTAGCCCCGGCAGGTAGCTTGTGTGTCCTGAAGCATGTGGCTTTAGATTCCTTCCACAACATGTTCGCTGTCGCTATTCTTATTTTTCACCTTATTAGAATCCTACTAAGCTCTTTGCTTCAGCAACACCTTGTGGCAGGGAGTCTCACAGGTCACACAGCAGGTAAAGCAGTATTTCCTTTTACTGGCTTTAAATTAGTTGCCTTTTAATTTCATTGGGCGATCCTTTGCTTTTGAGTTAGATCTCCAGAGAGCATGAGAAAGGGCATATACAGTAGGAAAACTTCCCCAGGCTTCACTATATGGTTCATCATTTCGTACACATTCATCATGCCATCCCCTATTATCTCCTTGCTGACTTAAGCAGTCCCAGGCCTTTTCTGAAGTGTTCCCAGGTTACTAAGTGTTTGCGTTGCCCTTCTCTCAACTCTTCCCATTACTGCTATACCCTTTTTCCTGAGACGGGGAGAGAAGACCGGAAGCAGCATTCAGTTCACGCTCTTGTTTAACTCCTCAGCTTGGAGACTGGGATATGGGTGCAGTTACAGCTGTAATCTGTGCCAAGCTGGAAGGCGCTAGAGGCATTAACAGCGAACAGCTGTTTGGTACCTGAAGGAGGCACTAGTTCCCTGCAGCAGATAGCCACAGCCCAGACCGTACTGTTGGCTGGTCTCAGCGGAGAGGCCAGGAACTGCAGGGCCTTGCAGATGAAGCTCTTCTCTCATCTCTAGGGTATGTCTATGCTAGAAGAGTTAATACCTGTAGTTGGGCAGCAACTGGTGCAGACAGGGCTCAGGCATTTCCCCACCACGGCAAGAAAATCTGCTCAGAGCAGGGATAGACACAGCAGTAGAGATCCTTGTGCCCCATCCACACTAGTATTTACATGGTAACTAGCACTGGGGGTACTCAACCAATGCTAGCAACAGCAGCAGCCTCAGTGCAGAGACCCTCAGTGCTAGCTGGCCATTTAATTTTTTCTTCCTAAATGTGGTATTTTGCACTTGTCTTTTTGAATTTAATCTTGTTGATTTGTCAAGGTTGTTTTGAATTTGAACCCTGTCCTCTGAAGTGCCTGCAAGCCCTCCCAGATTGGAGTCATCTGCAAATTGTATAAGCATGCTCTCCACTCCATTATCCAAGTCATTAATGAAAATATTGACTAGTAGCAGACCAGGACTGACTCCTGCAGGACCCTACTAGATACCCCTCCCAGTTTGACAGCCAATCATTGATAACTACTCTTTGAGCATGATCTTTCAACCAGTTGTGCATCCGCCTTACAGTAATTTCATATAGACTGAATTTCCCTAGTTTGCTTATGAGAATGCCATGTGGAACTGTGTCAAAATCAAGTTATATCACATCTGCTGCTCCCCCCCATCCACTAGATCAGTAACCCCATCAAAGAAGGAAATGAGGTTGGTTTGACATGATTTGTTCTTGACAAATCCATGCTGGCTATTCCTTATAACGCTATTATCCTCCAGGTGCTGTGTAAACTCCTGGTAGAGATAGGAAGGAGTGGGGAAAGGGGAGGGCTGGAGAAAGGAGAACCAGGAAAGGGGATTTGGTCTCATTCCCTGGCAGGACTCTATTGCAAAGTTGTTCTGGGAAAGCCACTCCCTGTCCAGAGCACCAGTCACTGCAGGCAGAAAGCCCAGTTAACAGGAAGGCCACAGGGACTCCCTGGAGCCACTTAGAAATTCCTCCCAAAGCCCTCCTGACCTGCACTCACCAGCTGATCAGGTGAGGCCCTCTCTGTGCACATACAAAGGGTGGCAGGGAGTGGGGAGATAATGTATTTGCATTAGAGTTCATTGGCTGAACCCACTGGAGTGGCCTTGGGGGTTTGGAGATTAGCTGTGCACTTCCCTCTCCTCTCCCTGAAGCAAATCAGTACAGACAGAAGCTAAGAGAAGGTCCCTGACCCCCACACTGGGCACTACCAGAAGCAATGGCTCCAAAGCAAAGTCATACTTCAGGAGGTAAAATGCCAGCCACCAAATCCTCTGCACAACTGTATTTGCTCTGGCAGTGCAACAGCACAGGGAGACAAAGCCTGGGACAGCTATTCCATAATCACCACCTGGGCCAGGCTCTCAGACAAAACTGAAACCTGCAGACGTCACTGAGGTTCTGGCACAAACACTCACTGCACACCAATGCCATTGGGACCACACCTCCTGTCTGCATAGCTAGCGTCTTCGCTGCAGCGTCTGACCTATAGAGAAGCCTGTAGCCACAGGAATCACTACACTGTAATTAAAAAACCGAGGAGTCCTTGTGGCACCTTACAGATTAACAAATTTATTTGGGCAGAAGCTTTTGTGGGCTAGAACCCACTTCATCAGATGTATGAAGTAAAAGATACAGGAGCAGATATAAATACGTGAAAGGATGTGGGTTGCTTTACCAAGTGTTAAGTCAGTCTAACGAGATAAATCAATTAACAGCAGGATACCAAGGGAGGAGAAATAACTTTTGAAGTGGCCCGAGAGTGGCCCATTACAGACAGTTGACAAGAAGGTGTGAGTAACAGTAGGGAGAAATTAGTATTGTGGAAATAAATTTAGGTTTTGTAATGACCCAACCACTCCCAGCCTTTTTCAGGCCTAATCTGATGGTATCTAGTTTGCAAATGAATTCCAGTTCTGCAGCTTCACGTTGGAGTAATTGTGGCCACTCCACACTGGCCTTGGCTACACTAGCGATGTACAGCGCTGCAACTTGCTGTGCTCAGGGGTGTGAAAAAACACACCCCTGAGCACAGCGAGTACAGCGCCAGTGTAATCAGAGCGTGCAGCGCTGCACGCAATTCCCCTCGGAGAGGTGGAGTACATACAGCGCTGAGAGAGCTCTCTCGCAGCGCTGGCGGCGCGACTACACTCACGCTTCACAGCGCTGCCTTAGCAAGTCCCGAGTGTAGCCAAGGCCTCAGTGAGCTGTGTATGCTGCTTTAGCAGATACCCTGCCTGTCCCCACAGGAGCCGCCTTCCCAGGGTGCTGTCTGCTCTGCAGGGAGCAATCTCCAGTCCCACACTCAGGCCATTCAGCACCCCATTCACCTAATGAGGTACTAATGTCAAAGCTTCCTTTCCCCATTAATACCATCAAGCTGGCAATCAAGGAAACAAGCAGCAGCCCTTTCACACTGTGCTGAGGTAACCTGGTATTTAGCACATTCTGAACATTAAGCTATTGTTCCTCCCCTTTCAGCCCCCACACAGAAGGGTCTGCCCAGCACTCTCTCCACTCCTAGCTTCCGGTCACCCCCACCTCTACTATTTGCAATGGAGAATCTACGTACTGTGCTTTTTGGCTGAATGGATCACCTCATAGACTCAGAATATCAGGGTTGGAAGGCACCTCAGGAGGTCATCTAGTCCAACCCCCTGCTCAAAGCAGGAGCGATCCCCAACTAAATCATCCCAGCCAGGGCTTTGTCAAGCCATAAAAACCTCTAAGGAAGGAGATTCCACCACCTCTCTACACCTGGCAAAGGGCAATGCTAAAGTGGAGATGGGCAGGTCACAAGGGGTCACAGGCCTGGCAACCAACTTTCCATCAAGCCAGGATGTCAGTCTTACTAAGGTGCCGCTCCCAGAGTTTGACACAGACCACCCGCTTTTGTCAGACCATGGTAAGCACTGGTGCCCTTGTGCTTTACACCCAAGAGGAGGTACTTGTATAGACCTGGTGTCTGGAATGCTCATCGGGGAAAGGCTGAGCGACCCATGCCCAGGCCATGCTGGACGCAGTCTGGAACACAGGCTGCCGGCTCTCAGGAAGAGCCACCGATTGTTTAATGGGTGCCACGAATACATCAAAGTGAATCAAAATTGCTGTCCGGGATGCAGAAGCCACCTCCTCCTCATTGAGAGCTAGAGCCAGAGATACGCCGCAGGTTTATTTGTGCTCTCTCAGGCCAATCATTCTACTTGCCATCCCTGGCCTGTAAGAGCTCCACAGCTCCTGCAGGTTCCAAACATGACCAGCCCCACCCCAGGCCATTCCGGGCTAGTACCTGCTGCAAACCCACACAAGCACTCATCCATTGTCTAATCCCCTCCCCACACAACATTTAAGCATCTCTCCTAACTTAGCTGCACAGGAGGCTTGGACAGTGGGTGGCGGTGCCCTTTTAGGCACACATGGAGATTTTGCAGTTGTCTTTATAACATACCTCGCTCACACTGGCACATCCTCCTCCAACAGTCACTAACTCATTCCAGGGGCTACTTGCTAGCTGGCTGCAATACCCAGAGCATAAGCATGGCAATGGTGCCACCTGCTGTCTCCACAACAGAGCAGCAGCTTTGTAGAGGCTGCAGCTGGGTGGAAGATCTGGCTCAGCTTTCTTTCGGCGGTAGTGTCCCCATTCCCCAGACTGGGGCACTTGCTGATGGCACCTTTCTCCAGCTGTTTGTCTTCCTGTCCTCAGGCTACAGAAAAACTGAGCTGCTGGGTCCCCGGGCTGAGCTGGGGGCAGGATAGGTATTTACAACTGTCCACAACTGTTGTGCGTCCATGCGCTGACTGGCACAGCGATGCTCTCAGGTGGCCCTGTGCACAGCACTCGCCCCCCCCAGACTGCAGGGCCTCCTGCCTGGCCCCTTTAAGTCTTGTGGTGTCTTAAATTAGCTGAACTGCTCCCGAGGCCACCAGGGGGGCAATGGTTTTGTATCTGATCAGATGCTGTGAGCCCTCCTCCAGGTCAATCACATATTCACTGAAGGAGAAAGAGAGACAGGTTCAGATGGAAGGGCAGTAGCAAGCTTAGGCCGAGAGGAGAGAGGTGCTGCATTCTCCTGGGGCTCCTGCTTGCTTTTCAGAGTTGCAGTGGCAACGTGACCAGATTAGGCAAGGAGGAGTGCTGCTCCATCCAGCCCACCCACCCACCGCTGGACAGGCAACTCACAGAAACACCCCCTGCACTCTCCGAGGCGGGAAGCTGAGCAGAGTACAGTCAGGATGGCATTTCTAAGGCATGCACGTATCAGTGCACAGAAAAGCAATAGGCCACTTACCTCTGCTCATCGGTCTCTGGCTCCACCAATATGTTTTCCTGCCTCTCCTGCACCCTCAGGAATACAAAGGAGTCCAGGTTGGGTTTGGGAACTGCAAGGAAAGTGACACACTCAGAGCCCTGACCTCTGGCTCAAGTGATTGAGCACAGGGCACTTTGTGCTGCACAAGCCACTCCCGTGAACAGTCCCTGCTCCTCTCCAGGACTTTCACAAGGAGCTGGGATGCTCATGAGGACACAGTGCAATGCTGGTCAATAGCACCAGCAATGGGGGCATCGCAGGCAACTGGCCAACCCCGAATGCACCAGCCAACACATACTTGAGACTGCAGCAAAGTCAGAACACAGAGACCAGTGTGAATAGCCTGGTGACTCCCTTGTCTCTCCCCAGAGAGCGATTCTAGGAGAGGGCCGTGTGAACATATCCAGACCACCTAAAGGGCCAGCAGCGTGGAGAGGGCCGTGCTCGGACACCTGCTTCTTCCAAGCACTCGCCGGAGCTCTAGCGCTTACACTGCTTGCTCTCTAGGACTTCAGGTGACTCCAGGGCTCATCCAGGATGTGTCCCCAGGAGACTCTGCTAGAATTCTATTGCCTGTGCTGCAGCCGGGCTTCCCTTACCCAGTCTCAGGAGATCCACTTTCTGCAGATTGGGAGGCATGTGTTTCAGGGCCACATTTTTCAAGTAGGTTTCTGTGTTCGCCATGTACCTGAAACAAACAGCCCTTATTGTCAGTCAGATCACGGCAAAAGCTGCTGGGCCAGAACTGACTCTAGGTGCCAGCAAGACATGTTGAACCCACGAGCACGACGGGAACACAGCAGCAGCGGCTTGGTCTGGAGGAGCAGAAGCTGAAATTAAGGCTTCTCTGCTCCAGCAGAACAGCGCACGCAAATCCTTCAGTGCCCAAGGGCACAGCCTATCTCCATGGGAAGGTGACACAAAAGGCAGTGAGGGCTCTTCCCACAGGCAGGACTTGGGCAGCAGAGGGAACTTTTCTGGCATAGTTTAGTGGGTGGCTGAAGTGAGACCTCCTGGGCCAATGGCCTACCACAAACTGCCAGCAGAGAGCCGCATGGAGACGGGTGAGGAAGCTGTGCAGCAGGAAGAGGCTCCTGTCATGAATCTGAAATGCACATGGAAGGAGGCAAGCGGCCAGACACCAAGACTGATGGAGGCTGAGCAGGGATCTTTTTTCAACCCCTTCCCAGACTGTCAGGAACACTCAGGGCCAAGCCTCTAGCTTCACTGCAGGCCCAACAGAGAGTGAGGGACTTGTTAGCTGGTCACTAGGGGACAAGGTTTTCCAACCAAGCTGCCACGGCCAAGTTTGCCAAGGGAGGATCTACACATGTGAAGCATAGGCTCAAAGGGAGAGCCGGAGTGCATACAACCCCAGTTCTCCAGGCCTGGATCTAGCCTGCAGAGTAGACCTGGTTCACCCCGCTGCCCAGCCTGCTTCCACACCTACTCACTCTTTAGCAAAGGCAAACTCCTCTGGAGAGAGGATGGAAGACTCTCCTTCCGCTCGGGACTTCTCCTTCTCCAGGATATGGGGGAAAAACTTCTCGATCTGCCAGGGGAAGAAAAACCCCAAAGAAGTGTCAGCGGGGATTGAAACAGAGAGCTCTGTCATAGGCAGCTCCCAGCATTGTCCCTCTCCGAATTCAGACTTCTATAGCCGGAGGGAATCTGTCACTGCAGATTGGTGAGGTGCAGAGGTGGCGCATCTGCTCTGGGATTAGTTCCTGACCTGCGCAGGGCTGTCTGCACCTGAGAGGCGGGATGGCAATGGAGTTTCCGGGAGGAAGATTGCACTTTGCTGACCCTCCATAGGGTAATAAACATGCTCACCGCAGCACTGATACCCCTCCCCCGCCCCCAAGTCACTGCGATACCCAGAACAAGATGCTGCGCTTGACACCAATGAGGACTGGATTCCCCAGGTGAACCTTGGTTACTCTAACCAAACATGTCAAGGGACCGTAACTCAGAGCCCTGGGCCAAAGCAATATGCTTTTGGTGTGGCCAGAACGCTGTGCCTCCAGCCACTCTCCTGAGAGTCACGTTCCCACGGCACAGCACAGCAGAGTGTTACCTTCACAAGCCTGCAGCGCAAGTAGCTGCTGAGGACATAGCGGATCCTCTCAATCTCCATGCGGTGGATGCTGACCTTCAGGTCTCCGTGCTTGGCTCGTTTCAGATTTGACTCCTGCAGAAAGGGCACATAGGGGGAATATCAGACTGTTCAAACACTCAACAGCTAAAGACACAGAGGCCAATGACCACAGACAGAGCCCCAGGAAAGAGGCAGATTACAGCTGCCTCTTGCAGACAGAGCAACTGTACCAGGAATGCAGGTTACCACTCCTCCCTGCAACGGGAACCAACATGTGGGACAGCTCCTTGGAGAAGGGAATCCAAGAATCAGGTGCCAGATTTTGCAGCATATATGATTTGGGCAGGTAATGGTCAAGACTGCAGATGGTTGATTCTGTCATCCAGGCAACTGCGAGGCTGTCTGGCGCAGGAGATTTACACCACCTCTGTAGCAAACCACTGCATAAAGAACCAGGAACTGGCTAGCAGCACTGTCCCCATCACCAGCCCACACTGGCGAACCAGCTGCAGGCCAGGATGAACAGCAATCATGCTGAAGGCCCTATGGAATAGCAGATGGGCAACAACAACAGCTTTTGCCAATGTTAAACTCTGTGACTACCAGCAACATGCCAGGAGCATGGGGGCTCTTGCTGCTCTCAGCACATAAGCATAAACCATCACTGCTTGGGCAGAGCATGCAAGTTAATCACAAAGATGCTCAGAACTACATCCACCCCCTATGGGGGACACTGGAGAGGAGGATGGATAGGAGCACTGGCTGGAGCTTAGGCACGGGACCCCAGGGCATGAAGTTTAGCAATGACAGTATGAACCTGCCCAGCCATTCCCAAACCCTGACCCCACCAATGTCCCCAAACACGCACCATGTGGTCCAACTGCTCCATGACACATTCCACGATTTCAGACTTGCTCTCCAGCAGCTCTGGGGCAAACTTCTCATTCAGCCAGGCCTGACAGCATAGTAGGACAATGAGCCATAAACCGGCCTAACACCGAGCCCCCCGATCTGACCCGCCAGGGGCCGCTCCCCTCCTAGAATGAAACCCAGGAGTCCTGGCTCCCATCCCCCGCTGCTCTGACCCACCAGCCCCCACTCCCTGCCCAGAGCTGGGGAGAGAACCCAGGAGTCCTGACTCCCAGCCCCCCGTGCTGTAACCACCAGCCCCTCCCAGAGCCGGGGAGAGAACCCAGGAGTCCGGGCTACCCGGGGACCCAGGCGTCCGGCCCCGCCCACCTGCTCCAGGCTGCGGATAAGCTGGGCGGGGGTCAGCACCAGCTCCTCGCTGCTCCCGTCCGAGTCCAGCTCGCGCAGCTCCGGCCCCTCCGCCATCCCGGCCCGGATCTCCCGCCAACCGCGGGCGCGCGGTGACGTCAGCGCGCTCTTCCCAGCTGCCGGCGCTTCCCCTCCCTCTCCCCCGCGGCTGCTTAAAGGGGCCGCGACGCCCGGCCAGAGCCCAAGGGGCCCCGAGCCTCGCGTCCCCCCTCCCCCCCGATCCACGCGCAGCGCAGCGCGGGGCAGCCCTTCCCTTCGGACGGGCGGACAGACGGATCCAGGGGCCGGCCCAGGCAGGGATGGTCAGTGCCTCAGACACTGGGATGGGTGGCTCCCTGAGGGATAGAGAGAAGGATGGAGCAATTCCTGGATGGACGGACGGACCTTGGTCCTGATTGGGTTGTGCAGGCCCCTGCCAGAGGCACCCCCCATTTTCCCCACCACAACCCCAGGAGCATCCGCGCCCCCTCCTGGGGTGCAGCCTAGGCCAGCACTAGCCGCCTCCTCCCCCCAGTGTGAACATAATGGCGCTGTGTCCTGGCGACCCCTTAGCAGTCCGGGGCCTCAGTGGGGAAACTGGATCCCATCATGCTAGGCACTGCACCCACACACAGGGTCACGAGTATTGTGAGAGGGTGTGGGCCCAGCCCCTTTGTGGTGAGTGACTGACACACACACTCTAGGGGGCTAGTACAGGCCTCAGTTGAGATTAACTTCCACAATTTTCCTTCAGTTACACACAGCTCTGTAGAGTAATGTGACCAACTAGTGTAAGCCTCAACTCAACACAAAGCATCAGTCCCAGTTTTATTACGCCCCAGAGAACTGTAAGAAGGAGAATTTTTTTTTAAAGCAAGGTTCTATGAAACGGTTAAACACAACAAGGTAATTTAAGAGTGAAAGGAGATCTAAGAATTTATTGAAAAATATTTTAATTTGTGATGAAAGGGGGAGGATTTATTGATGCAATCAATGAGAAATAGGGGTAGCTACATGGTGCAATAAATGTGCAGAGCGTTGTTCATTACTTTAAATTACAGCCTTAGCAGACACGCTGAAAGGGCTAGCCTCGCTGGACCACCACTCTGCCTGCAGAAGTCCCAGCTCCAGGGGTGCCAGGCATAGACTGCAGAACTCAACACCGATGAATCCACTCATAGATCATTCCAAATGCAGCTGGACAGTCAGTACAGAGGCCAAGACTCCTCTGGCTGGGATACAGCATCCAGTCAGTCCCCTGGGATCATCAGCCAATAAGGAGGGCCTCACAGACCATCAAGACTTTGGGTATGTTTTCCTTCACATTGACTAGCATGGAGAAGCATCTTGTAAATCAGGAAGAGAAAGATAGAGGGGAAAAAGATACTGAATTGGGGTGGTTTGGTACCACATGACATTGTGATTAAACTAGAATGGTATCAAATTAACATTGCACACATTAAATGGATTTAAAGATGGCTAACTAATAGGTCTCAAAATGTTATTGTAAATGGGGAATATCATTGAGGGGGTATGTTTCCAGTACAGTCCTGCAGTTTTTGGGCCTACACTATCTAACATTTTTATGAATGGCCTGGAAGAAAACATAAAATCATCACTGATAAAATCTGCAGATGACACAAATTGAGGGAGTGGTAAATAATAAAGAGGACAGGTCACTGATTCAGAGCAAGTTTGATTGGTTGGGGAAAATATACATTTTAATATGGCTAAATGTATCCATCTAGGCACAAAGAATGTAGACCGTACTTACAGGATGGCCCACTATATCGAGGGAAGCTGGGACTCTGAAAAAGATTTGGGAGTCATGGTGGATAATCAGCTGAATATGAGCTGCCAGCGTGACGCTGTGAGCAAAAGAGCTAATGCTATCCTGGGATGTATAAAGAGGGGAATCTCAAGAAAGAATAGAGAGGTTATTTTTCTCTCTATTTGACACTGGTGCAACCACTGCTGGAATACTGTGTCCAGTTCTAGAGTCCACAATTCAAGAAGGGTGTTGATAAACGAGATGGTTCAGAGAAGAACCACAAGACTGATTAAAGATTAGAAAACATGCCTTGTAGTGATAGATTGAGCTCTTTGAGTCTATTGAGCTTTACAAAGAAAGGTTAGGGAGTGACTAGATTACACTTTAAGTATGTACATGGAGAACAATTATTTAATAATGGGCTTTTCAATCTGTCAGGGTAAGGTTAACACCATCCAGTGACTGGAAGTTGAAGACAAATTCAAACTGGAAATAAGATGTAAAATTTCAAGAGAGAGTAAATAACCCTTGGAACAATTGACCAAGGGCTTCTCCATCACTGACAATTTTTAAATCATAATTGAGAATAATATCCATAGATCTTCTCTAGGAATTATGATGGGGAAGTTTTCTGACCTGTGTTATACAGGAGGTCAGACTAGATGACCACAAGGGTCCACTTTGGTCTTGCAATCTATTAATTTATTTACAGCCTGACCTACAAACTCATGATTCTCTGAAGGGGAGCCAGGACACTCCAGAACCAGTCAGTGGATACACAAGTTGAGCGCCCTAGGAAATGCTGCATCCAGGATCAAGTATCTCCAGGTTGGTCATGGGCAGGAGGTCACATCCTACTTCTTGATCATTACTGTATTCCTTACAGGGAGGTGCTCAGCTATCTTCTGTAAACCTTAACCTTTACTTAACCAAACCAAAAACTATAAATTATTCAGAGAGAAACCTATTCGTGTCCTCCTGACTGTTAAAAATCCAATTTATCATTAATTTAGACAATTTTATAATAGAGATCCATTTTTCCATTTACTGAGCTCCCTTGCTGTTCCCACTTTTGGGGAACAAACTTCACAAACTTTTGTCTGCTTATCTAAAAGTATGGAGTTGTATCCCACATTTGTAAATACCATCCAATTGTAAACACAGTCTATAACATATAGATATGTGAAGCCTGAACTACAGTGTGCTCAGACATAGAAACCTCTAGACTGAAACCTACATGGGCTCAACATTAGATGTGATCACTAGTGTTGCTGCTAACATTTTGTTTCTACACAAGCAAAAATCTGATGCTTTAACAGAAAAGAGAAAGCAGGGCTTTGGAGCGGAGCCCAGAGCTGGAGCGCGGAACAGCGGAACTGCAGGTTTTTGCTTGGAGCTGAAACGGAGCCGGAGCCGGAGCCGGAGCACAGCTCCAAAGCCCTGGTAGAAAGCCCACCCTCAATGTGTAACATTCATTAGATTAGTAGAATAGCTGTGTAAGTGTATACATATTTTAGAATCTTGGTGAGCAACCATCAGTTTTACTTAGGGAGTTATTTGATTCATGTCAGTACCATAAAGTATGACACAGTTTATTTAAGAAAAATTTATTAATCCATTAATATTTCTTCAAAATTATTGCAACAGGTCTGAAAAGGCAAACACACTGTTACAGCTTAGAAAAACAAGTATTTTGTACAGTTAAAATATTACACAAGCCTCCAGGAAAAAAAAAAAATCAGTGTATGAGAAATTACATCTGGAAGCTTAGATCCAGTATTAGCACCTACAGTATCACAAAGCAGAATGCTCTCTCTGATCTGGACAGTTGTCTTCTTTTGTAAATCCCTTAATTCCTTCCACGGGAAAGGATGATAGCTCTCAAAACAGAGGGACTCTGCTAACTTAAGCCAAGGCTAGCTAGAGAGTTCACTTTAATAAGGGAGAAGGAGACAACAGAAAATATGACACCAACTTGATTTGTAGGAAGTTTTACTCAGAAGATGCCCAAGGTATTTTAACAGACGTTGCTGAGGAATGTTTATGCATGGGAAATACGACATACTGCACAGCTCTACTCTTCAGCAGTTTGCCAGTGACTAGAGTTAAGAAACTATCTTACACCCTATCTAATACGTTGTCAAATCAAATTTTCCTATAAATTATATTTATAATAAAACCATAAAGTTTATTACACTTCACATATTAAACATTAAGGGATAGAGTAGGGATGGTTACATTAATTGGTTCAGCATTCATTTTATTGTGCTTACATAGCTTAATGAAACAAGCAATACACTATCTCCTCCTATAAATTTAGGACAATGCAGTAACAGTAGATTCTCAAACAGTAGCAAAACACCCAGCAATAATGTTAGCTAATGGTTCTTAGGAATAACTAGAACATGAAAACAAAAAGCATTTACATTATAATTCCCAGAGAGCATCAGCTCTGGAAACTTAAAATGCTCTATGCCTTGAGTCACTTGCTGCCAGGCAGAGGCACTCTGTGCAACGGACATATCTACCTGCTTCCCACTCCACTCCCCCCCAAGGACTTATTCTGGAGTGAAGATTTTGTTTTTGAAACACACACATGCTCCCAAAGTCAGACTTGTTGCTTTCTGAAGTCTGTTTGATGTATAGGAAAGCCTGAGTGGCTGTGGAGGAACAGTACTGCTCTCAGGTGGCTGATCTGCCAGTTAATTTCAAGTGCAAACAGCTCAACTGCCTTTTCCTTGGAAATTAAGATGATCCCATCACTTAAAGCTTGTCATAAGGACACAAAATGGATGCTGACCAGCCAGAGGTTCACCCCATGTGGAGCAGAAGTCTAGGAAGTTAGTCCTTTAGTGGATTGCACCATGGATCTGGCAACGGAGAGGAATGATGCTCTAGACAGGAGGTAGGTGAACCTTTTGGTACAGCAAGTCCACCACCTAGCTGGGTGCTAGAAAGCAAGACAGAACAAGTTTAACATTAGGGACACTGCATGAACCATGCATGGGACCTTTACATAACGGTGTCTGTTCTCCCAGAAGTACTGCAGCAGAAAGGAGATAGCATGTGTAATGGTTCACAATAAGGGCCTGGGAGCCAGCACTTAGTTATATTCCCAGCTGTGCCACTAACTTGGCAAGTGGCTTCACCTGTAGGTCCCCTTCTGCAAGACATGGCATAATATTTCTCCGTGTCTCCCCTGCATCCTCTGCCAATGAGGCCAGCATGCCCACTTCATTGCTGCTTCTACCGTAAGCCTTAGGCATGGAACATCCTCCTCATCTTAATCCATAAAGCCATTAGCCTCTCAGGACCCACTTCTGCTGTGGCATCTACAGTCAGCTACCTAATGATGACTGGGCAGCCAGGAGAGTTTATTTTGTTTAAGGAACAAGATTAAAATGATTTGGAACCATCACATAGTGAAACAGCTACCTCTGTGGCCACAAGACCACTACCATTACCATGTCATTCCTCCTATAAGCAGCTGGCTTCCTCAGGAGCCTTGTGAATTATCAGCCACACCAAGTGAGGCTTTACTCCTTGGTTCTGGGCTCTGTTTATTGTCCAAATGACCACAAATGATAAAGCTTCTAAGTAGGGCTTCCTATCCTGCCAAGTTTACCACCAGGAGTCTTCCTTCTTCAGGGACTACTGCAGGCCACCATCCCTCCCTGAAGCTTCCCCAGCCATCCACATTCAACAGAGACACTTGCCGGTTTTTACAGTTACCTACTCCCTTCCCAGGTGACTCTGACAATTGACCAGGGCTGGCTGGCCCCAAGCCTCTGGCCCTTAAAGAGGCAGGCCACTAGTACACCTCCCAATTTCACTGTAACCCCCCTTTGGAGCAGAGGACTATGTCTGGCTGCGTTTGTATGGCACCTAGCCCAAAGGGTTCAATTTCATCGGGAGCCTTTGGCTGCCACTGCAATACAAACGCCTGTGTGTCCAGGTGTAAGGAGTGGATGTAAAGTACTTTGAAAGCCAATAAGGATACTAATTATGTAATTCTAAAATTAATGCAAATTAATCCACTTTTCATAAGTGAACACTGAATATTTTTAGCAGACTTGGTGAGGGACTCCCAGATATTTTGGTTCTGCAGAGTGGGATGACCACACTCTGCTAGGGAAGATTACTGAGGCACAAAGAGCAGGTAAGCACTCAACTCCACTTTCCCTTTGTACCTCTGAAAATCCCCCCGAGGGACCTGCAAGAAGATTCAGACAAACCAGTCAGAAGTCTCTCAGATCATGGTCTTTCCAAACAAAGTAATCAAAGTTAGAGTTTACTTACAGCTAAAGTATCCAGAGAGTTGGACTATTTAGTGTGTACTGGTAAGAGCTACTGGCAATTTGCATCTCTGCCCCTAGCATGGGCATGTAAGATGCAAGTTGGTGGCAGTGACAGGCTGGAGGGACTGCACTAATGCAATTTCTCGACATTGTTGAGTAAGCTCAGAGCGTGACTCCCCACCAAACGAATCTTCAATGGATCACTGAATCAGCAGGCCAGATTCTGATATTAGCAATACTGGTGAGAGTTACTCTGAATTTACACTGACGTTGCTGAAATCAGAAT
Organism: Chrysemys picta bellii; assembly: GCF_011386835.1. Classification (NCBI taxonomy): domain Eukaryota; kingdom Metazoa; phylum Chordata; order Testudines; family Emydidae; genus Chrysemys; species Chrysemys picta. The sequence goes on along the minus strand of NC_088792.1, from coordinate 164,355,418 downwards.
CTGACTTAGAAAGTGCATCCTATTTTCAGCTGTAGGCATATTCCCTGCTGTTCTAGATTCTCTCACTAAACTGTATATGTAACCCACATGCACTATTCAGCAGTCAAACAGATTGTCTAGGACACTTTGCAGGCTGCAGGTTGGGGGTGCTGGTGATTTAAGTTTGGGAAGATAGATACCTAATAAGACCCTTGGTTCCATATTGGGCATGCTCCTGATACATATGCAGTTTCAAAAACAAAGTTGTGCTGAACAAAAATATTTGCAATTCATGAAACTATCCAGAAGTTCCTAATGTAAATCTTTCCCCATCTTAGAAATTTCACAGTTGTTTGAACTTTGATAGAGTAGGCTCTTGTGTGTAATTGCTCAAAACCTACACCACCTAGGAAAAACATTGTTTAGCAATAATAGCTGTGAAATGAGTCATGACAAATGGATTGTGCCAAGTAGATGCAGCTGCAACTGATAAAACAAACTTGTTCCCAATGACAGAAAACAAAAACCACACAGAATATCAGGCTCCAGAGTGTTAATAACTAGAGCAATCAGTTTGGACATTCTAAATAAGAAGAGTCATCTCTAAGTAACACAATGTTACAAACTTATCCGATATCCCACAGTTTATTGTGCAGTTAAAAGAATATTCAGCCATCTACTCTAGGAAAGTTTCCTGTCATGGCTTGGTGAGCCTCTCAGGGCTTGTCTATACGTACAGCACTGCAGCAGCACACTGCACTGATGCAGTTGTGCTGCTGTAGCGCTTAGTAAAGACACTACCTAAGCTGATGGGAGAGCTTCTCCTGTCAGTGTAGATATCCCACCTCCCTGAAAGGCAGGAGCTATGTCGATGGGAGAAGCCCTCTGGCAACATAGCGCTGTCTACACCAAGAGTTTGGGCCATATAACTGCATCACTCAGGGGTGCAGATTTTCTATACCCTGACATAGTTATACCGACGTATGTCTGTAGCATAGACCAAGCCTGGGGCTTGTCTCCGTGGTGCTGGCAAAGCACATTAGAGGGGTGTGATTTGTAGAGTGCTCTAACATGCTGTGCTCTAATTGCCCCATGTAGACCCTGATGGGGGGGGAGGTAAAGGGGGGAAGAACTAAAAAATACCCAGACAATGTTAATGCAGACTAGGTATCTTTTAGTTCACACCAGCAGGGTCTCCATGAGGCGATTAGAGCACAGCAGGTTACTCGCATGTGATTTGTAAAACTCTCTAATATGCTTTATGCACAGTGTAGACAAGCCTGTGAAAAAAAATCCCATTTAGAAGAATTGTAGGCACAGGTTAATCAAGAGGCACCTAGCAAAGCAAAGGAGGAAAGAGTGTTGGGTGGAATTCAACTGTACATGTTAGGTAGAATTTGGCTTCTGATGTGTGATATTCCTACTCAGGCCAGCAGATAAAATACTTTGTACTGAGACAGAGATTCTTGGGTGGGAGGCACTAAGTGCTTTACGAACATGAAGAGTCACAACCTTGGTTGTAATTAAGAGATAAATGGGGGATCACTTCAACCAGCATTGAAATGCAGCGACGTTAGCAGTGCACAGGAAGTGAATACTTTGGCCTGGTCCACACTAACCCCCCCACTTCGAACTAAGATACGCACTTCAGCTACGTGAATAACATAGCTGAAGTCGAAGTACCTTAGGTCGAACTTACTGCGGGTCCAGACGCGGCAGGCAGGCTCCCCCGTTGATGCCGCGTACTCCTCTCGCCAAGCAGGAGTACTGGCGTCGACGGCGAGCACTTCTGGGATCAATTTTTCGCGTCTAGACAAGACATGATAAATCGATCCCAGAAGATCGATTGCTTACCGCCGGACCCGGAGGTAAGTATAGACCTACCCTTTATCTAGTTGAACCAAAAAGGGAATTGGAGTCAGGATACTGGGGTTAATATCTTGACTCCTATGAAAAGTGCAAGAGAAAGCTTTAAGCAGAAGATGGCAGCTCCAGCAAGAGTCCCTAACCTCAGGCACTGTGTACAGTGGCACTGATTCAGTACTGACTATAGGGAGCAAGCGGCACCACAGCACCTACTAAATTGTCAACACTACATCTTGCAGCTCCTGGATTTTTGTTAGATGTCTCTAAGTACTGACCTGGGTTGACCCTACTACTTAGCTTGAAAGAGCCGATAGCATTCACACACTAGTGTGACTGCAGTGTTAGCATGTTAGACTGAATGGGAGTCCCATATCACCTTATGCCATAAGTAGGAGTCACTCTGAAATCCAGAATGAATTTAATCACTGTTTAAATGGCTAATCATTACATTTTAAACATGATTTTTAAAGTTCTACACTGTTCAGCAGAATCAGGATCTACTAAACCTAGGAGATAATGATTTTTGATGCAGTACGGCATAAATTAGATTTAAGTTTATACATGTTTAATTAAAATCTGGTTTTCATCAAGGTTAAATTTGGTGTCATCTGAAGTACATCATCATTCAGCGGCATACTGCCAAGTATTGGTGTTTTTACAACTTCCGCTGGGATTTAAAAATCTAATCCACACATAAGATTTATTTAAAAAGCCTTATGATTACATGCAGTGGTTGGGTAAACATTCAGTCTCAGCAGGGGAGAAGACCTGCATCTTCTGAATTTACAGAAGCAGGTTATTGACTTGACATCTAATGCAAAGTTAATATTTACCTTAGACTCCTTAGTTTTATCTTCCACTGCTCAGTCCTCTGTCTTCGTAAATGGTAATTTCAATCTGCACAGCATGGCTGTTAAGAAAACATGCTATATAGAAAAATCATGGAGATAAAACAGGCAAGTGAAACAAAGCAAGGCAGTGAAGCACTTGATCTTTCAGCCTCACATCTGCCATTACAGAGAGGGAATTTTGCTAAATTTCTGAACTATAGTAAGCAAAACATTCTTCGTGGCTTTTGGCTTTGCATTCTGGCCGGTGCTACAACCTGCCTTTAGACAAAAACGTCTGTTTGGAGGCATAAAGATTTTGTAATATTGCAGTAAAGCTGTTAACATTTTTATGAACAAAAAGCTTGGTCATTAGGCAAGTTTTTGCTTTGCACGCTTCCGCTGTTCAATTATTAATCAAATTACCAAATTAAATCACTATTTACAAGTCTGTTTACCAAATGCAAGTGACTTTTCTGTACTTACAGTTCCCCAAAAAATGCACAGCACATCAAGGGTAATGAAATTACACAACTGACAGCTGTAAGCTATTTGGGCCACTACTCAGATAAACTCAAGGAACTGCAATTAATTAGGATGACAACTCACCACACACTATGAGCCTATGCATTTCAAAGGGGCTTTGAGTTCAGAATTCTTGACAGATGAAATGTATTACTCATACTTCCTCTTTTATTGCTACAAGATGCCCCCACAACCACCAAGAAAAATGGTAACTAGAATGCTAAGCCATTTGCAGTGAGGTCCAAAGCCTAGAAGAAAAGTTGTAGGGAGAACAGCTGTAGCCAAGAGCAAAATCCAGGGGGACAGACCTCACCACTCAGGCAGATTGTGGAGGAGATTTTACCATAGGCACCAGTGGGAGCAACAATGCATTGTTTCTAAGCCAAGACCAACATTTAAAATAGTTCTACAGAGCATTTACATTCCATGTTTTATTTCTATTAGGAAGTCAGCTAGCCTTTCTAAATGGCTAAGTTGCATCTTCCAGAGGTAGCTGAGGTTGAAGGAAGATACTCTGCTTCTGAATAGCACCTAAGAAAGCTCCAAGGAACAGATTTATCCAATTCATATTTTATTAAAGAGACTTTCTAAATGGATAGTAATTTTATCCTAATAAAGTTTGAGAGGAACAGCTGAGTATGTTACACATGAGACCTTATAAAACACATACTTGGTGTTTATAACATCACAGAATCATGGGTGCCTGCAGCATGCAATGCAGCCTCTGTGAGGTAAGATGCACTATTACCGCTCTGAGGACAGAATTCAGAAGAGGATTAAGAAGCCATAAAAAGATACAACTCTTAGTCCTCTCTCGATGGGATCCGTCAGGAGGAGGCCCTGGGGTGCGTAGATCTTCTCATTCTGTTCCTGAATGAATTTGGCAATTTTCTTAAGAACCTGGTGACAGAACACACAGACTTTACAGTTTTTCCGTTTGAGTTTTCACATCAGCCTTCCTTTAAAAGCCCCATCTACACTACAAATACAACCAGGTCAGGGAAGACCTAGCGACCCAGCTCCACTAACACAGCTGGGACTGTAGTCCTTTTGCATAGCTAGGCTATTATTTTTTTCTTTTCTGGCAGGAAGCGGGTGGGAAGGATACATGGGTAGTGTCTTGTCTATACCAGCGCTGAAACTATATTGCAAGGAGGCAAGGAGGTCAGGAGACAGCTGTATCGTAACAAGATTCTCTGGCAGGGGTACATTTGTATAATAGTGTGTCTGTGCTACAGGAGGTTAATATAGGCTATAGCCTGGAAAAGAGACCTGTATAGTGCTATGAAAATATGCAGTTTAAATTACTCACAAGCAATTTGCTTACTATATGTCATGGTGTGGCTCTAAAAGAGAGAGGAGGCCCCTTTCCTTCCATGTCAATTTCCCATTAATAATAGAATGCCAAATACCAAGTGCTGATCTTAGCTACTCCAAAAATAACTGTTTCCCCCCTACATGCTTCTTCCACAGATTCAGAGTTCAAGGCCAGAAGGAGCAATTAAATCATCTAGGCAGACCTTCTGTGTATCACAGGTCATTAAATTTCACCCAGTTACCCTTCTATTAAGCCAACAACTTGTGTCTGGCTAAAGTATAACTTCCTGAAAGGCATCTCGATTTGAAGACTTCAAGAGATGGAGACTCCACCACTTCCCATGGTAGTTTGTTCCAGTGGTTAATCATCCTCACTGCTAAGCCTTATTTCTAAATTGAATTTGTCTGGCTTCAGCTTCCAGCCAGTGGTTCTTATGTCTTTCTTCACTAGATTAAAGAACCCTTTAGTACCTAGTATTTTCTCCCCAGGAAGATACTTAATACACTAATCAAGTCCCCTTCTCCATCTTCTTTTTGACAAGATCAATAGATTAAGCTCTTCAAGTTTCTTACCATAAGGAGTTTTCTCCAACCCCCAAATCATTTTTGCGGCTCTTCTCTGTATCTGCTCCGATTTTTCAACATCACTTTTAAAATGCTGACACTAGACCGGTATGTGGCATTCTAGTTTCAGTCTCACCAGCGCCACATACAAAGGTAAAATGAAATAACCTCTGTGCTCCTATTCACTACACCCCTCTTCATACAGCCAAGGATCACATTAGCCCTTTTTGTCAGAGCACTGCGCTGGGAGCTCATGTTTGGTTGCCTGTCCGTTATGATCCCTAAATATTTTTTTCGAGTCACTTCTTTCCAGAATACAGTCCCCACTGTGTGTAGGTATGGCCTGCATTCCTTATTCCTAGATGCATTTTTACTACAGTTTAAATGCAAAATTATACATTTTGTTTGAATGGGCCAAGGTTACTAAGCGATTCAGATCATTCTGTGAGACTGCCCTTTACTCATTATTTACTACTCCACCAATATGTGTGTCATCCACAAATTTTATAAGTAGTGTTTTTGCATTTACTTCTAGATCACTGATGAAAATATAGAAAAGCATCAGGCCTTCTTTGCGCCATCTGTTCTATTGCTTCGACTCCTCTAGTCCAACAACCGTCTCTTTACCGGATAGCACTCTTCTCCCCCACCCTTCAAAAACTCAGAGATGCTGTTGCAGTCTCCTAATCCAACAAGTCCTGCTACATTAAATGGGGGGGTGACACTTGGATGAGGGAAGGCAGTTTTGAAGGGGTTGAATTCTGCTGGTTGTTGGGTGGGGTGTAAAACTACTATTTTATATTTTGTTCTAATAACTTATGGCAGGAGTACCCAGTGTCTTGGGTAGCTGCTTATTTGTGTATAAGTCCACATAAAACAACCGTGTCTGCTCATGAACAATGTAGCTACTGCTTTTCCCTGCATGCAGGTCACCTTTGTGATGTACCAGTTGTCATCTGTCTGAGCAGCAGGAGTCCCAGGCCAGCATTCTCTTTAAATGAATCCTTTTGCATGTTAGCACAGAGCACTGCCCTTATCGAAATAGTGCCTGGGGCAAGTGCTAACTTGCATTTCTGGCCTGTGCGTAAGCCAAGGCAAACAGACTGCACTAGTTTTATATAGTATAATTTCCAAACGCTTTGATCCAAATAGTTCACACACTGATTGTTAAAGTCAAAACAGAAGAGCCATCCATACACTTCTTGCTTCATACAGGTTCAGTCTACTTTGCCCCAGATAGGACCCTGATTAGTAGACTTAACGCAAACACAGGACAGGCTTTTAGACAGATGGTGTTGCTTTTGTCACTTCACTACAGAAACGTTTGGGAAACGGATAGCTTTCAGTGAATTATGTACTTGAAGTTATTTGATAAAAAAACTAACAGAACCCTAAAACAAGATCAAACGCAGCTTTTGCAGTTGGCTAAGCTCCAACATTACTTGTTCTACCAGTTTTATGGTATTTCCACAACCGCTGAGTCATGCATCTATTTAAATATTTAAGAGACATTAGAAAGAAAGGTGGGAAAATAAACTGAAAAGGGTTCTAGAAGATAAAAATACCAGAGTAGGAACACACAGTCTGCATATATACTGGGCCAAGAAAAATTAAATTACTTTCAGAGATATTAGATCTAATAGTCACCAGCAGGGACCATTAGATAATCTAGTCTGACTTCCTGTCTAACACAGGCCGTAGAATTTCACCTAGTTACCCTTGAACGGAGCCCAATAACTTGTGTTTGACTAAAACATATCTTCCAGAAAGGCATCCAGATTAGGACCAAACCAAGGAAGTAATTTCACCAAGGACACTTTAATATAAAGCTTTGCATAATGCAACTAACTTCTGGAAATTCAGATTATATGTATGTATAAAGCAAAGAGTATCTTGTTTTAAGAGAACAGACTACACACAGTAACAGCACAAAACCAATACAATCTCTGAAACAGTCTTAGCTGAGTGACTTGTATTTTATTAGCAGTGTGAAGTTTCACTTTGGTCTCTCACACACACTGCTCCTTCAGATTTATAGAAACCTCCCAAGTTTCAGTTCAGGAAGCTTTTACTGGGCAGAGTTTTGTTTCTTATCTCTCAATGGGTATGTGTCAGCTTTCTTCAGACACATAATGGAAGCAAGCAAGCCATAAAGATACCCAGCTCAGATCTCTCCAACTCTCCCATTTCCTGCTCAGTCAAGCCGCAAGAAGTGGAAACTAGAGATGTCATATCCATCTCACAATCCATTACTATTTAAGTCTCTTACAAAATGACTGCATGACTGATTTCAAATAAAGAATTCCTGAAATGCATCCATCCATACTCTGCTAAGGGTTACTACTTAGGGACACACTCTAGCTCGGTTTAATCAAATGTAAGTTTTGATGGATGAACTTTCTGGTGAGCTTTCCGCAATATTGCATATTTAGAAAGCTATACCGATTAAAGAAAATGGCAAGATGATCACATTATGGAAATCAATCTTTTATTTTGAGAGGGTCAAAAAAGTTATTTGTAAAACCAACTAGATAGTCAAACAAATTACATAGTATAGTAGTAAGAGCAACAGACGCAAAGTTAGAGAGAGTTAGTCACAAGAATTAACCATCTCTTTGCTCTGTTCTCATTAGCATGACCAGGAATGCTGTGTTCTCCAATGAGATTTGAAAAGACAAATGATCTGCCTTGCCATCCCTGTCCCAATCTAGTTTTCAGTTGTAAAAAGACATTTCAGCTGGTGCAGCCTCAGGTTTAAAAAGTCACTCTTCTTACATCAGATAGGGCAAAGATATCTAGATAAATAAAATATCGCAAACAAGCACGATTTATCACCCAGGTCAGAAGGGATGACAAAAGGTTTCTGTTCATTCTATTCAAGATTACTGCTGCATATTATATATGATTTGGAACATGTTTTTATTTCCAGTCAGCAATATTAAATTATCAGGCTCCTTTAAACTCTCCTTTCATTTAAAGAAGGGATACTGAATGTATTCAGATACTGACTTGACCATCTACTAACTGGCTTTGTGAACTCAGACTGCATAAAAATAAAATAGAGAGGAACTGCCAATACCAGATTCAGACCACATATGTAAGCATGGATGCATGTGGGTGTGAAAGTATGAATGTTCCTCTAGTTCTTCAAGCCAGTGTGTCAGGATGTTTAAACAAGAATGAAAATCTTCATTTTTAAAGAGAAGTTATCAGAGCACAACATTTCTATAATTTAGAATGATCTAGTCGTTCACCAAAGGACTGGAAGTCAGCAGTTCTGCACAGCACAAAGCAGATCACTTAAAATCTCTACCCTTGGTTTGACCTGTATAATGGGCATAATATTGATTTCACAAGAGGGGCATATGGACTAATCCAATGCTCAATGAAAAACTGGATTTTATTTGGAAATATTGTAATGGGTGTTGTATTGGGCCCTTAATGAATGTTTATCTGGAACTTGGAGAATCTCAAATAGAGGGTGTTGTATAAGTGTATGAGAGAGGTAGATTTGGAGTAGTTATACCCCCACCATCATCTACCTTAACATCTCACTTAAATCCAAACTCACAGGAAGACAAGTAGTAAAACAAGTAGTGGAAGACAAATAGAGGAAGATGCTGAAAAATAAGCTAACAGCAGCATAAACGCCAGAGGATTTGTGGTGGCGGACAAAAGCCAGTGACTAGTGTTTAGGGGGAATGAGGAGCCTTCCTTGGGCTACAGAGCTGTGGAGCAACTCTCTCCTCATCAGTAATTTAATCCCGTACGAAATTAACAAACATTCAGTGTAAAACTCTCTAGTTTAGTGTTTGTCTAATGGATTTTAAAGTTAAACATGATTGGGTTAGGAATGGTTCAACCAACTGGGCACACTGGGTGACAGATAGGTTGAAAATGTATCTCTGTCTTTTCTCCTAAAACTGCACATTATCTTTGTATGGTTATAGTTTATCCAAGCAGTAGGATGATCTCTTCACACATCTGGAACATGACACTTTATTTCTTTGCTACTCTCCAACCAGTGACTCAAGTTGGCATTTATTCCCTGCGTATATACTTGCAACTCTCCGATACAAGTGAGAGGAGAACAGACCAGGATTTTTCAGGAAGCTAGGCTAGCAGGTGAAAGCTTATTCTGTATTTGCACTACACTGATGAACTGTACTGTTATAAGAGAAAACCTTATAATCAAAGTTAAAAAGCAAAACACTTCTCCTGTTGACAGATCATAACTTTCACATACAACATTGTGAGTTTCATTTGCTTTAAGTTTATTGCATGAAATGTAACAGGCTCACCTTTTCATAATGTGTCTCCATACACAAAAAGACAGTATAGGCAGTCAGACAGGCCAGACATCCTTCAAGATAAGATTGGCCCCCAAGCTTCTCAGCTTCTGCATAAAGGTTATTTAGAGTTTGAACCGTCTCTTCAAACTGCTGCCTATCAATCTGAAAAAGAGACTGAATTTAACAAGACTGACCAGCAAATTTCTCATTCAGAACTCACTGATCCCCAATACAGAGATCTAGCTTCTGTGCTAGAACAGTCCATTAACCAGCAATGTCACCTCCAGACAGTTTCAAACACAACATGGAGAGCAAAGGTTTTGTTTAGGTACTGAATGACTTCCATAAATTGTAGCATTTGGTTAAATAGCAGCTAAGTGATCTAAAGTTATTAGATCAAATGTGTATTCCCACATTATTTATTTAGCGTGTGCATAGTCATCTAGCCAAGCGATGGCATCTTCAGTGGCGTGATGCAGGTCTTCTAGGCCACCGTTGAACCTAGTCAGCAGGCATTCTTTGACAATGTGCTTCATTGTCCGTGTCTCATTTACAGCCCTTGTTTATACTTCATTATGTGTAAGTTGTTAGGTTCAAACTACAACCTAGTTGAAAACTGCTGATCTGGAGGGAAAGGTCCTCTAGATTTCAAAAATAAATTCTTCACTGAAGACCTTGACTATTTCGCATTACTATGGTAAAGTTGATCAACCAAGTTATTAATAAAATTAACAAGGAAAAAACAAGGTGATTAGTGTTCCCTACGGGGCAGGAGAGAAGGAAACAACACCCAAAGTGACATTTACCAGCTATAGAAGACAAGAGCAATTGGCAAGGAGGGGTTATTTTGTAGCTTAATAAAACATTACAATTGATAATAACAAAATGAAAGAAAGTACTTGAGAGGGTACTTGTGAGGCCACTGAAGTGCAGGCTCAGCAGAATAGCCTCACCATGAGAGAGCTCTGTGATAGACATAACTGCATGCTTTCTTTTTCACTGGCATAACAGATGTAGTTTGTGTTATTGTTACAAGGGACACCTTTCCTCAGGATTACAGAAAGCATAAATATCAATGTTTCATAAATTATGTGAATGAGCATTTTAAGCATATTGTTATGTCTAGATTTTCACATCAAAATCAAATGTCTTCTAATAATGATCAATGAACAACAACAAAAAAGAGCAGCTGACAAGAAATAAGAATTTATACTAATGAACAGAATTTCTACTTCTTTATCAAAAATAAAGATTATAGTCCACAGGAGAGTTGGGTGCACAAGGGATGCGGGATCTAGCCCTTAGCTTGCATTAAGATAAATGCATGAGCTTTAATACACTGCTTCTTATTCGGTGTTTCAACCATTCCCGATATGCGCAAAGTAAGTATTTATAATAAAGACTTTACAGTGTCTAGAGTAAGAGATTGAGAGTTAGGTAGGTTTAGTTGCTTTAATCAGACTTTATAATGAAAGGACTCCTCCCACACTGAGATGACGCCAAGAACACTCACCTCTGATTCTAATTATGCATGTTTCAGACTTTTTGGTATGAACTATAGGTTTATTGAACATTCTGTATTTTAAAGACTGAACAGCAAATGAAAGGTGGCAGAGTGATAGCCAGATAAAGTCTCCATCCCTTTCATAGTATGATATTCAGAGTTGAAAGCAGACAAATGCAGACACAAACCACTTCTATATAAAGCAAGTTACGAAAGCTGGAGGGATCAGTTTACTAATATTTAAAACACATTAGATTTTATACTAGAACTTCATGTATAAATATCTTCCCCATAGTCAGAGCTCCCACACTCACAACCGCTCTTTAAGAACTGTATTGATTTACCTCCTAAAGGCTGCTAGTCTGGACAGGACTGTAGAGTTTTCAGCTATTTTATCCAGCTTTGAGGTGCAATTCTCACCCTTGCTACTATTCAGTTTCTTCTGTTAGTGACCAGCTACATTCCCAACACAAATCATGACACCGGAAGGCCTTCCTGAAAGGCACTGCTACGGATTGCTCCCTTATTGCCCTGTCCACACCCTTTTACTCAGTGACAAAGTATCACTTCACTGCTGCAATTACCTCACTAGCACAAGCCACTAGATTGGCAGGAAAACATTCGTTACTACGTCTACATCTTTCTAACAATTTTCTAATAATTAACACTGAATGCACCCAAGATGACATTGTGCATTCCCATACTTTTGTGCATGAGAAACACACTGTTGTACAGTGCAGACTATCTAAGCATTCCCGCTACGAATTTGTTTGTATCTGAGCAAAACCTCTCCCCTAAAATCAAAGATAGAAATTATAGAAAGTAACTGCTATAAAGCAATGGTATCCAATAGAAAAACAATGAATGATCCATTTCAGTTTATACTAAGAGCAAGAATAACTGGGCTGTGCATTAAAGCAGAGATACCTGTACCATGTAATATAAAAGTCAAATCACAATCAATCAATCAATCAATAAATAAATGGCTCTTACCTAGAACTTTGCCTTCATAGATCTCAAAGCACCTCACTGAGGTGGTAAGTATCATTAGCCCCATTTTGCATACAGGGACGTGAAAGAGGAACCAATCAATATTTTTGTTCAAACATATTAAAAAAATACTAATCAGAAAACCTCCGCTGTGACAGCCAGACTACATAGGTTAGGCCACAGCAAATGCAGCTCCCTAACAGTAAATTTAAGAAGTCAGATTATTAATGTGGGATGGAAGACAGGCTCCATTTTTATCTGTGGTTAGTTTGGTACTATTTAAACCATAGTCCTATTAACTGAAAATAAAAGACAGAATGCATCTTACAACCACTTTGATAATCTCATTTCCCATGGTGTCAAGTTTCTTCTAAGCAGAGGCCTTGGTTGAGGAAGTATTGGCAAAGTTTCATCTCCGAGACAGAGACAAAGCAGCGCCATCCACTGAACAAAGGCAGTTTAAGATTAACTATTAAAATTCATTTTTAATATATGGTTTCCAATTTAATACTCCATTACTCTTCTAGAGTGCCTCATTCAAGGATCCTAAAATCTTTAGCAAAACAATTAAAGGGAGAATCCATTTTGCCTGGATTTAAAAAAAAAAAAAAAAAAATCTATTCTGATTACTTGAATCAAGCAAGGTCACTGAAAGAGAGCAGAGCAAAAGATATTTCCTTCTATTTTACCAGTTAGTTCACTTTAGAAAATGTTGTAAAACCACAAAAATTGGCAGTAGATCTCAGGTATGGTGTTATACTTGAGCAGGGGTAGGCAACCTGCGGCACGTGAGCTGATTTTCAGTGGCACTCACATTGCCCGGGTCCTGGCCACCGGTCCCGGGGGCTCTGCATTTTAATTTAATTTTAAATGAAGTTTCTTAAACATTTTAAAAACCTTATTTACTTTACATACAACAATAGCTTAGTTATATATTATAGACTTATAGAAAGAGACCTTTTAAAAACGTTAAAATGTATTACTGGCACACGAAACCTTAAACCAGAGTGAATAAATGAAGACTCGGCACACCACTTCAGAAAGGTTGCTGACCCCTGTACTAGAGACTACTTTTAACTCTTATAAAATTGGTTAGATTTCAAGCTGGTAGTGTCCCTTTAAGACTCAACCCCTCCGAGTTAGGTAGGTACAGCTTTTACAAATTTAGGAACTGAGGCACAGAGAGTAAAGTGACTTGTCAAAGATTACACAGTAAACCAGTCACTGAAGTAGGAAAAATAATAATAATAAAAAATAATCAGTCTTGACTCCCTATCATCTACTCTAACTACCATTCCACAACTAACAACTCAAACTGATAAAAAAATTGTGCACAGGATAGTTTGTATAAGCACGTAGGAAGCTGTCACCTTAGTTATTGGGAAAACACTACATACATTGGGAAAGCACTTGGGTTGGCTGTAAATGATAAAGGACTCATTCTGTACACATCCTATCACATCCCCTTCTTCGGGCACAGGAAGCAAGGAGGAATGTATAGCACATAGGCTCTCTGGTCACCCAAGTGCAGCTAGCTCAGGCCTTTCTTGATCCTGTCCTTAACACAATCCCTGATAAGTTAAAACAAAACTTTTACCCTGTTTTCCAGCTCCAGGGGGAACTTGGTCTGGAACTGGCACCTGGTGCCACTACTGTAGTCTCGCTGGACAAAGACTTTACCAGAAACAGGTGCCTGCTGCGGCCGCATGGCACAGTTGGAACTGGCTGTTCTGTGAGAAGAAACAAAGGGTCCAACACATTACATGATCACCACCAGAATCACCCTAAAATTCAGCAGTACACCAAACTGCCCCCCGGACCTACAGCCCAGCCACAGGGATGAGTTTCCAGGCAGTTTGTCCTATCCCTCAGCAGAGCAGCTGTTTTATTGTCAGTTTCAATCTCCCTCATTCCAACTGTCAGCTTGAAACTGACCGGAAACTCACCCCCTGCCCTGCCTGGTTATCCCATCCCCGCAGCCCACCCGAGACCCACCTCCCTTTCACTCTGGAACAAGAACCCCCGGGAACCCATTTCCTCTGCAGGTCCCCTGCCCACTCACACTCCCCCCCAACCCCCCACCCCCGTCCCTCAGCCCCTCCCCCGTCCCAAACTCCAACCCCCTTCCTGACGCCCCAATCGCAGCCCCACCAAGGACACTCCCCCCCGAACTCCGGCCCAAGGGGCCCCCATCCTTACAGACAAAGCCAAGCCCCCTACTCTCTCCAGTCCAACTCCAGCGGCTGTCGCGAGCACTCACTTACGACTGCCGTAAAAGCACCACCCCAGCTTCGCTGAGAGTCGTACGTCAGGAGCCCTGCGCATGCGCCACTCCCACTGGGTGTACAGTTGGGCTGTTGTACGCATGTGCCAGCTTCTGCGCCGGGAATGAGATTCTGCGCATGCGTCACTCTTCTGTTCAGGGGCTTGTAGCCTATCATGGGCCCGTAGGCTCCCTGTGGCGCCTCAGGTCCCGCCTGGCGGCACAGCTCCACCTCGCCGTGGCACAGACCACGTACACGGCGTCTAAGGTACTGTCTCCCCTCCCCATGGCACAGTCCACATGCACGGTCCCTCCCCCTCCCCCTCCCCATGGCACGGTCTATGGTACAGTCCACATGCACGGTCTTCCCTCCCCATGGCACAGTCCACATGCCTGGTCCCCCTTCCCTATGGCATAGGCTGTGGCATGGTCCCTCCCACCTGTGGCCCATCTCAATGGCAGTCCCCTGTGGCCCAGCCCTTTCTCCCCGTGGCACTGGCACGGTGTCTGTGGCAAAGCCTCATAACCTCTTGGTGTGGCCCCTTACCTGAGAGAGACGTTTGACAGATCAATGCAGGCTGATAATATGATTGTTTTGCTGGGTTACTCCACTCCCTCCCTCCCTCCCTCTGATTTTGATCAGTTTCCAAGTTTGCACTGGCAGGAAATTTAATACACTTAATATTTAAGCATTAAGAAATTTAATAATCATTTTCAAAGTGCAATGGGAATAGAGGCTGCAATTCACAATAGTGTCAGAAACAATCATATTTGATCATAATAGTATTTAATAAGTTCTTACTGTTATATTTCTAATGTGACATCGGATTTAAAAAAAAGGCTTCAGAGCCACTACTGGCTATTAGAGGCCAGTAAGGCTAACCTCAGCATGCAGAAAATTGGTTGAAACTATAAGTAAAGAGCAGAATTATCTCACACATAGGTGAATACGATTTGTTGGGGAAGAGTCAACATGGCTTTTGTAAAGGGAAATCATGTCTCACCTCTCTATTAAAATTCCTTGAGGGGTCTACAAACATGAACAAGTGTGAACCAGTGGATATACTGCACTTAGACTTTCAGAAAGCTATTGACAAGGTCTCTTGCCAAAGGCTCTTACGCAAAGTAGGCAGTCATGGGATAAGAGGGAAGGTCCTCTCATGGATCAGTAACTGGTTAAAAACAGGAAAAAAAGGGTAGGAATAAATGGTCAGTTTTCACAGTGGAGAGAGGCAAATAGCGGGGCTCCCCAAGAATCTGTACTGAGACCAGTGCTGTTTAACATACTCATAAATGCTCTGGAAAAAGGGGTAAACAGTGAGGTTGCAAAGTTTGCAGATGATACAAAATTATTCAAGATAATTAAGTCCAAAGCAGACTGTAAAGAGTTACAAATGGATCTCACAAAACTGTGTGACTGGGCAACAAAATGGCAGATAAAATTCAATGTTGATTAAATGCAAAGTAATGCACATTGGCAAACTTAATCCCAACTATACATACAAAATGATGGGATTTAAATTAGCTGTTACCACTCAAGAAAGAGATCTTGGAGTCATAGAATCATAGAGTTGGAAGGAACCTCAAGAGGTCATCTAGTCCAGTCCCGTGCACTCATGGCAGGACTAAGTATTATCTAGACCATTCCTGACAGGTATTTGTCTAACCTGCTCTTAAAAATCTCCAATGATGGAGATAGGGTGACCAGATGTCCTGATTTTATAGGGACGGTCCCGATTTTTGGGTCTTTTTCTTATATAGGCTCCTATTACCCCCCAGCCTCTGTCCCGATTTTTCACACTTGCTGTCTGGTCACCCTAGATGGAGATTCCACAACCTCCCTAGGCAATTTATTCCAGTGCTTAACCACCCTGACAGTTAGGAAGTTTTTCCTAATGTCCAATCTAAACCTCTCTTGCTGCAATTTAAGCCCATTGCTTCTTGTCCTATCCTCTGAGGTTAAGAAGAACAATTCTTCTCCCTCCTCCTTGTAACAACCTTTTATGTACTTGAAAACTGTTTTAATGTCCCTCTCAGTCTTCTCTTTTCCAGACTAAACAAACCCAGTTTTTTCAATCTTCCCTCATAGGTCATGTTTTCTAGACCTCTAATCATTTTTGTTGCTCTTCTCTGAACTTTCTCCAATTTGTCCATTTCTTTCCTGAAATGTGAACATCTGCTCAATGTGCAGCAGCAGTCAAAAAAGCTAATGTTAGGAACTGTTAGGAATGGGATAGATAATAAGACAGTAAATATCATAATTCCACTATATAATTCCATGGCACGCTCATACCTTGAATACTGCATGCTGTTCTGGTTGCCCCATCTCAAAAAATATATATTAGAACTGGAAAAAGTACAGAGAAGGGCAACAAAAGTGATAAGGCGGATGGAACAGCTTCCATATAAAGAGAGATTAAAAAGAGCAAGACTATTCAGCTTGGAAAAGAGATGACTGAGAGGGGATATGATAGAGGGCTATAAAACCAAGAATGGTGTAGAGAAAATGAGTAGGGAAGTGTTATTTACCCCTTCATATAACACAAGGGGTCACCTGATGAAATTAATAGGCACAGGTTTAAAACAAACAAAAGGAAGTACTTCTGCACACAATGCACAGCCAGTCTCTGGAACTCGTTGCCAGGGGATGTTGTGAAGGCCAAAAGTATAACTGGGTTCAAAAAGAATTTGCTAAGTTCCTGGAGGATAGCTCCATCAATGGATATTAGCCAACATGTTCAGGGATGCAATTCCATGCTCTGGGTATTCCTAAGCCTCTGATTGCCAGAAGCTAGGACTGGATGATAAGAGATAGATCACTCGATAATTGCCCTGTTGTGTTCATTCCCTCTGATGTATCTGGCACCGACTTCTGTCAGAAGACAGGATACTGAGCTAGATGGACTATTGGTCTGGCCCAGTATGGCCTTTCTTATGTTCTTATCAAGCATGCTATGACACTGACTATTTTGCTAGAACCATAGGGAACACTCACAGACACAGGGATGCCATACCATGCATTACGGGCCATGTGGAAGAAGCCATGGAAGCAGTTATTTAAAAAGCTGACAAACGGAAAGTTCAGGCAAAGCAGTGTGGATGGGGTGGGAATGGTGTGAAGCTGAACAAGGGAAGATAAGTAGGGAGAGGCAAAGTTATATGCAATGTTTCTCAATGGCTGGTCTGTGGACTGGCGCCAGTCCACAAGATCTCCCTACCGCAAGTCCACGAGAGCTCCCTAACGCAGTTAAGGAAGGCAGCAAGCCAGTCCCTGATATCAGAAGGGTTGAGAAATGCTGATATACAGTATGGAAGGTGATCACAAGCAGTTTGAATCTGAAGCAATAGTAGATGAGCAGTCAATGGAGGGATTTGAGTAGGGGAGTGATATGCTCAAAATGGCAATCAGGGAAGGTGACATTAATGACTACATTCAGTCTTGCCAACCCCCAGCATTCAAAATTCATGAGTCAGGCCCCATAAATCATGAGATTTTCAAATTTTATCAAATTATTTTGGGATTTTTTTATTTGTCTTTTGCTTTTTGAGTCTTTAGGGTCAAGTTTTTCCACTTTTCTCTGCAACCACAAGATCTGGAAACTTTTTTTTAAATGAAAGCGGAGACTTTCCCATAATTACATAACTCTAGGAGCTGGGGCTTTAAACCACCAAATGGTGTGAGACTTGTAATAAAATCACGAGAGCTTCGAATGCTGTGTTTTTGATATGGACTAAAGGGACTGGGAGCCAATAACTGTACAGAGGAAACCAGAGAGAAGATTGTGGCCGTGGTTGAGGTAGGATACAATGAGGGCCTCAATGATTGATTTGGCTGAGAGAATAAAAGGATGGGTTTTAGAGAGATTGAGTAGGAAGGAGTGACAGGATTTGGACACGGCCTGGATGCAGACACATTCTCTCTTTCTCGCTAGGACTCAGGACATATTTGCATTTTTTAAAGACATTTTCCCTATCTGTAAAATCAGATTATTGACTACTATTGATATTTTCATCTATTAAAACTGATAGCTTTCAAGTCCATCATACATGGGCACCTTTACTTGTTTGGTTCCTTCATTTCCAGTTTGTAGCAACGTACTGATCTACACTGTAAATATCATCCCTATTGATTATGATATTCATATCTTGCTCTAAATCAACCCTAGCTTCAGACACTCCTGAAGTGTCCTCCTTGCACTGAAAACAACATCATTAGCATACCTGATATTACAACATCTGTTCTCTCCCATTAACACATTCTGTTCAGAACACTACACATTTCCATTTCAGCATAAAGATGGAATAGATGTCGTGGCAGAACAGAGCTTGACTCTTGGCCTACTTTCCTGAGACATAACTGCTTTCTTGTGCCTTTTTAATTCTGAATTATGACTTTTTGGTTATGGCACAGACAAATTGGCCAACTGCAACAAAATCCTGTTTTGTGAAAGCAATTGCTTCTGTTGCGTAGACTCATGCTTCATTTAACGAGATGTTTGCAAAGAATACTCCTCATACTAAATGTTATTAGAAATACACCCAGGAACATGGATATCTGGATTGTTACAGCCCCTCCTCTGCTTGTTTTTGACACACATTCAGTTGTATGGTGTTCTACTCAACAGCTTCTACCAAAACACATTTCTTTACTTGTTCTATGCACAATGTGTTGTGTGCCTAGATGTCATGGTGGTACGTGTAATAAATAATAAATGTGATTCCTCTGGATTGTGGACTGAAATGATTTCTGAGGATGAAAGATATGAGAAATTCACATCCTTTAATAATTAGCACAGTGTGAAGAGTGTACGTTTAGCTGCGATAGCAGTGGAGGACAGGAATGGATGGTCTGCAAAAAAATTGTCTAAGTTCCCAACTCTTTTTAAAAAACTATTCTGATTGGCCATAGGCCAAGAAACACTGTTTTCCAACAGAAATACACATCCTGCATTCCCTTAAACCTTCTCACATTGCTTCTAAAGTAAGAAGCAAACACAGGAAATCTTGATGTTTGAAATGTCAGTGGAATTCAGATGAACGTGAACCATAAATGCCCTCTGGACGTTCTTTATGTTTGATATATTGAACTCCATCCAGCTTTCTGTGGACATTGGCCATGGTGTCTCTTGCCATAAAGTCCCGTCTCCACATTGCTGTGCAACATCTTGTGTGCCATTTGCGCCCTGCCTGTCACCTTTTTACCCAGAGGGGGCTGCATTTCTGGGGTGATACAATGTAGATATCAATAGAGAGAGAATTGGGGAAGTGCTTGGGGCTCGTTGGATGGAATGTGATGTATAAATGTAATATATTACTGTATTAGATGTTACAACAAAGGGTCAGATCTCAGAGAGATGTTCATCTAATTACTGACTCATTGACTCATACTGATCCGTCTGTATAAGTGTGATCAGTATTCAGTCAACAGGAGTAAGAACTGATTTAAATGTCATGTTGGTAATTGAATAAGTTTTGCTGCATATATGTACTACAAGGTCACCATATTCACCACCTGCAAAGGAATGCTCAAGAAAGAGCAGTCTTTTATGAAGGATGTTGCAGCCCCAATCAACCTTTGCCAAGGGCTACCAATGAGTTTTCTTCAAACTTCTCATATGAGTGGAGCTCTCAAGCTGGCTGGTTGATGTACCATACTAGTTGCCACTCAGCATGCAGTCCCACACAGGAGGTTTCTTAATCAACCTGGCTCTTCATAAGGAACATTATGGGATGTACACATGTTCTGAATAGGAAAATGGGCACACTGCCCCTATGGAATGAGCTAAATCCTGCAGTGCAGAAGATCTAGATGTGTGAGCAGAATTTGGGCTCTTCATTTTGCAGGGGGGAATGATAGCAGAAAATGAGCATGTTGCTGAGCTGCAGGCAGCCATGAAGTCCTCTTCGAGTCCAAACATTATATAGGTTTATGGGGCAGGTTCTGGCCCCTCTGCTTCCTGACTCACTGACCAGTCCCCTGTTACCACCAAGGAAACTATCACTGTCCTCTTTTTTTATTTATTTATTTTCATTTTCAAGGGGCATTTCATCACTACCCTTTTCTCTCAACCTTGTTTTTCTGCTCTGCCCTTGAAACTTCAGGACCCTTTACGGGCACTGCTTTGTTCTTCTCTGCACAGTTGGTTTGTATTGATGCACCCCTCCCCAAAGATGCTTCTTTTCAGGCGCTGTGTGTATTCCTGAATTGTTTTACTGGTGTTTTTAGACCTATTTAGCATGGGGCTGTTTATACCTGATACCCCCATCCTGCTCCAGGATACTGGTTTAGAGATGCACACAGATTCCACAGCCTCTAGTAGGTCAGGAAGAAAACAATTTGTTTTGCAGAAACAATCCCTCCAACTTTAGCGAGTGAGTTCAAGAAATATGACCAGAGAGCCCAGACCTGTCACAGTGGTGACTGAAACCCACAGACAGATTGTGTCTCAGCTATATTTTGTATTTGTTTTACAAGACCTCCTGTGTCAGATGCCTTCTAGTGTCTTCCTGGGTGCAAAGGAGCTGCTGTATTTGGAGAGTAAAGAGAGGCCAAGACCTCAGCAAGCTTCAAGCAGGGTTTGGACATTTCTATGGAGAACACCCATATCCAGAGTTAAATAGTTAATGCTAAAAACACTTTTTTAAGGCATTAAAAACCTCATGCTTCAGGGCTAAAGCCAACCTCTAACTACAAGGCCTTAGGAGGAGATCTGCCCATAACTGCCCTAAATGGAACTGTTAGTTCTGATCCAGTCTGGCAATTCCTAGCTTCTAAGGTAAGGAGTTTTCCTCTTTCATTATCCCATCCCAAGAGCACACTACCCAGCTCACTCTTCCCACACTCCTCCAATAAAAAAGAGAACTCACTTCCCCTTTTGCTGAGTTATAGTTTCTATTTAGGGAGTGAATAAGACTCTGCTGATGTAATGCTGGGTTCTGAGCCTCATCTTTAAAACTCCCGAAGTCCTTTTCAAGATAGATCTCCCCCCCCCGCACTTCATCCTATTTAATTGGCTCTGCAGTTTGCAGATAGCCATGGGACTGGCCATATGGATTCAATAAGCCTGTTTTCAGTATCTCCTATGTTGTCTCCTAGATGATATAGAAAGATGTGTCAGACACATTTAATTAGAAACAGATGGATCCTCTTGGAAATGAATCCGTATCAATTAACTGCCCAGCGCTGTCTGGACAACTTTTAATCATGTAGGTAATTATTAAAATCCCAAAGCTGTTTGGGCTCAGATTCAGACCCACATTAGTATGTTGGTGTCCCAGTGACTTGGTCTCCCAGTGTGACACCAAGTGTTGCCGGCTCCACTTCCAGTGTCTGATATTCTGCCATTGGTGTTAAAGGGAGTTTTGCCATTAACTTCATGGGAGCAGGATTGGGACCCAAGTTTCTTTCTCAGGGTTAGAAAGCAGCAAATAAACAGCTCCCATTGTGTCCCTGTGCTGCTCAGAATGTCAGCAACTGACATGCAAATACGTAGTCCACATGAAAGTCCACCACAGAGCCTCACAGGCTTGTGAAAATATTCACGCTCCAGGCTGTTACTGCCCAGAGTGTTAATTTCATTGTGTTTTCTTAGGAAGCTGAGCTGGTGGGAACAGATTGGCATTTGCTCCAACATTATTCCAAGTTTATTTTGCTGATAAACATATGATAATTTCCAGGCCCATTAACCTTTGACCTTCAGACTCCTGCTTTTGCTAGATGCAAGCAGGGTCAAAGATTATTTAGTTTAAGGAAACCTTGAAAACTAGTTATGAGAGCTGGGCAATCAGCAAGAAAAATCATTAATGTCTCTGTGAGTTTTAGACTAGAATTTTGCATCCACTGTATTCACACCCATTTTTATTCACTTTATATTAAAATTAATCAGAACAAATGATTGTGCAAAGTGCATTTCAGGCTAGTAGCTGAAATTACAAATTCACGGTGAAGCAAAATTTGTTTGGGGCAGAAATAGTTTATGAAGGTTAGATTACACACTCATGAAACAAATAATGCCACATGATTTAGTGTGACACAACTCAAATAGTGAACCCACTAGGTCTTTAGAAAGCTTATTATATTGTGGAATGTTTCTATTCATTAAGGGCCTGATCCAAAACCCACTGAAAGACTGACATGGATTCAGTGACAGCTGGATCACACTGTGACTGTTAGTGCTCATTTCAAACTCTCTTGTCTTAACAATAACACAGTATTCTCAAGACGCTCTGTACATCTAAACCCTGGAATAAGTTTTAGCCATTTTAGGTAGTTTTAGTTGGTGTTCACCAGAACACTGTACCATTTGCAGCTCTCTGTCACCTTGATTTGCAGCACTTTTAAAAGCACTTTTTACAGACAAAATATAGTAAAAATGATAACATGAAGCAGTTGGGAAAGTTCAAGGTCTCACAGGGGAAAGATACTGCACTTCCTACATAGCTGCTGCATACCCCTCCCAGAGGCAAGGTGATTATTGAAAGAGCTTTCTCTGATATTCCACACACTCTGCCATGTGCTCATACGACTATCCGCCACTGTTCGTACCCTAATGCTCATCTGCATGTATAGTAAATACATACATAAATACTAACTCATCTTATGCAGTGCCACTGGTAGGCATGGAGCTTTGCAGGCAATTTAAAAGCAACAGGTCCTTGCCCCAGGGACGCTATAGTCTAAATTAGCCTAAACACAGTGAGCAATGAGAGTAAATAAAAGGCAGCGCATAGGAAGATGAAGGATGCAGCAGTGACTGACCCTGAGATGTGCTTACTGTTACATACAAGTCTCATTAGTTCACCTTTTTAATGTATTAAAATTAGGCTTCCCTGGATAGTCAGTAGGTGGCACTCTTCCCCTCTAAGTGAGTAATGATCTGATGCCCCACATGGTGTTAGGGGGCACGTTGCTGCTGGATGGGCAGTCTTTGAGAGGGGATGCAAAACTGGACTGCTGACCCATGGGACTTTTGCAAGAGCAGGCATGTTAACCCCAACGTCCAGGCCAAATTCCACTTTGGGTAATTACATCCTGCCTTTGTAAATTCTCCCTGGAGTTTCATACCATGCAGTATTCTTCTTCACTCCCTCTTGGAAATGCAAGATTCTTTGAAGCTAGCTAGGAGACCCTAGAAGTGTCAATCAGGGGAGAATGAAGATGTTCCCCATCCATATGGAACTTCTGAGGGTCCTATAGGATATTTTCTCTTTGTGTGTACAGGTGTCACATTACCAAGCTGATTCAGAGCTGAAGAGACAGGGTTGAAAGAGCAAGAGTACATTTTCCAGAACCACCGGGAGCCCAGCATGGATATGTTCTGGGTAACAGGAAATTACATTTGCCCAGAGATAGTTTAGTTTGAAAGCTGTTTATATAGTGGGAAAATCCATATGCTACAGCTAAATGGGATCTGGATTTAATGACATTATTTAGAAACATTTTAACTAAACAAAAATGTAAGACAAGAGTGAGTGAGTCTTCCCGGGAGGTGGAATGCTTCTGTTTAGTATAACAAGTGTAAATGTGGCCTCCACAAAACCTCGGAGAGAGGGCAGTGCCCTCTCAGCAAATTAAAAGACCAGGAAAACAGGAGAATGAGGGAAAGAGTTGAAAATTTTAGAGCTTTCTATGTTAAGTGGGGGATGTGGGGTTAAAACAAAGCAGCCCCTCAGAGTACTGCATGCCCGAAGCCCCGCTCATCAACAAGCAGAGTTTATGTCACACAGGAGAGAGAATGGGATGGAACATTTTTGCAAGACCTGTTGGTCACTTATTTAATGCATGTTCATGTTAACTAACAAAGTATTTACAAAGAATCCCTGTAGAACCTTGTGCTAATAGAGACACACAACTTCCTCCCCCAACCTCCACAGCAGGGAGTAGTTCTGTAATTTGCCTACCAAGAAAAATCATCTAGAATCTTTTCTCTTCATTTCATTTATTGAACACTTGAAGTATGAGGTGGTGACACATTCGGTTGCCTCTTCAAATGTGGACTCAGAAATAGCTGTGATAGGACTTGACCTTTCTGGTTCCCAGTCTGATTCAGGCAGAGTATGTCACAGATAGAATGCACTGTGCTCCCGAGGAAGAAAGCTGACCACCCTATGCACTAAGACTGGTTACCATCTAGACAAAGGGCCACAGGACTCACAGTGTTAATGAATCCTGGCACCTGCTTTACTAATTTGAGGAAAGCTGATCAGATAGTGACAATTAGCGGAAATCTGGAAAGAAAAAAATAAGGTGAAAGATATGGCAGGTGCTCATGGGCCAAGTAGTTTAGGTTGTTAATTATTCAGTATTATTCCTAAACACTAATCCGGAGCTAATAGGGGTTTTCACCCTGAAACTGTGGGTAATTTTGGTCCTTCTGAAAGTAAGACACTGATTGCATAAGCATCTATAGAGATTTAACCCCCATGCCCAGCCTCCCTGAGCTGTGACTGCCAAGAGTGAAAGTTTGTCTGATGATAGAGAAAGAAGCCTTCTATGGATTAAGTAGAGGTCATTAAATTCATTTCACTGGTGACCTAATGTGGACACGACCTTCCTGTCCAGGTGTCAGGCTAACTCACTGTTTCCCCTAGGCATCTATCGGCACTAATATTGGCCAGAAATCACTCAGTCCGTTCTTCTCATGTTCATATTGACACAACAGCTCACAACCAGCGATGGTTACCACTTTGTTCTAACATGTAGCTTTATCGTCACCATCTATAAATAATTTTCCATGGTATCACTGACACAGGAGCTGGGCTGTCTTGTCCACTTCTCATTGGAGCTGGGTTTCTTTGCTCATCTAACTTCCTCCATCACATAAGGGGAATTCAGTTCTCATGTAAAGTTTTCTTCCATTAAGAAGTATTACTGAAGCATCACAGAAATTAGAGATGGCAAATCAAAAGCTACTGGGAAACCACAAGGCTGGGTCACTAGAGGCGACCAGACAATGTCCAGGCTCTTGGACTCACATCCTCTTCCTCTTGGAAGGATTGAGTGTTTTTGGCTAAGCCCTGCCTGTATAATCTGCAGTCTTAGTTCCATGGTTCATTAGTCAGACCCCAGATGGCCTTTTGTCTTTGCTTTTTCTGGGGTTCTTTTTCTCCCTTGGAAGTTCTGAAATCACAAGGCATCTGAAGATATTAGTCTAAGGTTAGGAAATTAGCTAATCAGTGAAATGCTTATTAAGAGAATTATTGGAAATCATTATTTAGTGCAAGAATCACGGGTTATTTTTATTTATTATTATTGTTTTCCTCTCCTCCCCCAATGGCAGTTACACCTCCCTGTTTGTCATCCCTGCATAATTGCTGCAGTGCGTTTGTTCAGTTGCTGGCAACGCTCAGACCAAAATGGCTGCTCAGCGGGATGAGTTGGTGGCTGTTTAAACTTCCGGTAATGTGCAGGGTGGATGGTGAAGTTTTCCCAGGCTGCACCATGGGCAAAGAGTTAGAGCAGCCACATTTCAGGAGGGCGTTAGGCAGTCCGGGCCCAGGTCTGTGTGCTGTTGTGGAGACGCCAGAGCCCCAGGTTTGAGACCCGGCTAAAACAGCCTTAACCTAGGGTCAACAATCAGCATAGTGGCTAAATCCCTGGTTTCTGTAACCCAGCATCTGCTGACTCAAGTCCCACTAACCCTAGGCTTACATTGTAGTATAGGCATTCCTTTATAGTCTATCAGAGGGGCTGGTTGGGCTCTGGGAAAGTTTGATGTCCCTATACATTTTGTATCTGTTACCACTGTACCTCTTTACTAATTAACTTTTATCCCTCTTCTTTCTACCCTGTGTAGGAGATTGTATTGTTATTAAAAATAATAGGAATAAAGTTAGAAAAAGCGGGAAAATGCCTTGATCGTAGGGAATCATTGTACTTTTCTCTTTGTTTTAATAAATCTTGACGCCCACTTGCTCCAGCTCTGAGGCTTTAATAAAAGAGCAATTTATTACAACCCATTATAAACAGCAAGTCATGTTGGGACTTAGAGACATTCCTTTCAGATTCATGTTTCAGTGCCTTTGTCTGGAGCTCTACTGAACAAAATGATAACCTAGAAGCCCCTGCTTAATTACAGGTGTCCATTCCCATGCCCACTGCCTCTTTCCTCCTCAGCCTCAGAAGGCTCAGTGCAGAACCAGGTACTGTATCAATTACATGATGCTTTCTCATGCAGCTTTTGTATTAAATACATCCAAATGAAGAAAGCTAGCTGGCTGGCTGGCTACACAGCCACTAATAGAGCCATTCCGGGATTACTCTGGACTTCTAGGCCAGTCGAAGCAAAACATTTTGGGCTGGTCAGTTGCATTATTTGTTTAACTCTGACACGATGTACAATGCTGTTCAAGACATGAATTGAAGAGACTCCTTGAGCCAAAGAGCTTACAATCTAAAAGATGATGTATAGCAAACAGGTCACAGGATTAACTCAAACCCAAACTTCTCCATCATGCATGGTCTTTGGATCTGGTGTTGAGGTTCAAGTCCCATCTCTGATTTATTTTTAGGAGCACCCCTTAGTGGGATGATGGCAGTATAATGCTTTGTGCAGCTTGGACACTCTTGTATCTATGCCAAAACTCACAGAACTGAACAGAACACCAGCCCAGCTGGTCTCAAAGAGAAATAGTTTGGATGTCTGTCTAAAAGATATGCTCTAGGTCCACCAGAAGTCACTCGATAGTGCTTGATAGTGTTCACTTGTATTACAGGTAAGAATAACTCCTTGCTCTGCTGGAATCACTGGAAGACATTTTATGGGCTGCATTATGCAGGAGGTTGGACTAGACAATCTAATGATCCCTTCTGGCCTTAAACTATGAATCAAGTTTGTTTGGAATAATCATTAATACGTCCAAAAGGAGAGGCATCATAGCTTACGCTGTAAAGAACTTCACAACAGTACCAGTCCAGGCACCAGGAGATCAGAAGGATAGAGATGCACAAGTCTGTTTAGATCACCATCAACAAATGACAGAAATGTGGGGCAGCTTTGCTTCCTGGTCAGCAGACAAGGCTGCAGACCTGGGCGTGGGTGGGGAGGGGCTCCCAAGAGCTTTTCAGAAACTCTCCTGGAGAAGTTTGCGGCCCTTAGCTCCGTGAAGGGGAACCTCTTTGGCTCCTTGACAGCCCTTATCTGAAAACTGTCTCGACTTCAGATCAGAACTGGACTGACCAAGTATTAATGGAAATGACGGTCCTCTGCTCATTTGGAGTTATAGTTATGGGAGTGGGGGGAGGAAATGATAATATATTTATCTGCTTAAGACCAAGGAAAGAAGCTCACCCTAAGTCACTTCACTGGCCAGGAATTCACCCAGGATTCTAGACTGAAATTTGCTGGAGGAATCACTTTTGTTTCATATTTGGTTGAAGTTGAATGTTGCACAGTTTGGAGAACATGTTTTTTTTTCCCTCCGGAAACTTTGTTCTGTTGCAAGCAGATGGATGAATGGACAATCCTGAAATGATTAACCCTGGGTGGGTACAGATAGCCTGCAAACCTTGTAGGGCAGCTGGAGCCTACTGGCTGATTCACTCCTGCTCATATGTGGCTTGGGCCCACTGGTCTGAGTGTCTAGCTGGGATGCATCCTGCAAAGAAGAAGAGGAGTACAGAGATCCAGTTAATGTTCACACTTTTCATGAACCAGCAAGCACATCATCATCTGAGATCAGGGCTCCATTGCGCTGTGTGATTTGCATGGTACGAGATGGCCCAGTCTCCAAAGATCTTTAAATCCGAATAGACAAGGTAGACAAAACATGAGAGAAAGGAATTATTCTTTTAATAGTTAATACAATATAAGTATTGCCTTCAACAATGTTACTGTCCACATTAATTTGGAACTGTTTGGCAAATCTCTAGTTACCATGGCAACAAAACTACACATTTGAATGTCTTAAAAATCAGACGGTAAATAACATCACATAAAATTTCAGAAGTTGCATGTCAATAATTTTGGGTGCATGTGTGTGAGAGAGAGAGCAATGTCCACAGACAGCTCAGCCTGTGTAGCTCCCATATCTGAACAGGCTTAGATTAAAGAAGTGTGGAGTACTTTGTGCAGTTCTGAGTGGATTTAAGACCAGGTTTCTTAACAAATTGTTGGTGCACTTGTTTGGCACATCTGCAAATGTAAATGACCAAGCCTAAGTGCCAGAAAATGCAAAAGTGACTCAGCCTATCTTTTCATTAAGGAAATTCTCTTTTTCTGTTAGTTCTTGACATCATTTTGTTAAAACATTTTATTTTTCCCCCAACATCTTTTTCATTCTTGCTGAGAAAAGGAATATGAAATTTTACAGTGCAGTAATAAACCATTATTATTTATTAAATAAGAAGGCCCTGTAAAAATAGAAGGCGAATTCAATCCAGATGCTATCTATTTCAAGGGCATTTGAATTCCAGATGTTGGTAGTAAAATGTGGTGTCTAATTCATGTTGTTGGACAGAAAATGCTCCTGGCTGGGTAACCTGCCCTTACTTATTGAGATTGTGTATTGTTTCCTGGGCCCGCCCAACTCAGGCATGTTAGAAAAAGAGACAGTATCTAACTGTGGGATTAGACTTTATTCCTTTGCCGAACATACTTTTCTGCTTTTTTATGGCTCAGGGTGAGATTGTAAGCACATCCAATCGACTTAGTACTTGCTTTATGAAGGTCATAAACCAACAGCTCATAGAACCCCGCAGCCATGTTTGTACAAATGATCTGAGAGGATCAGAGCCATGTTGGACACAGACAGTTATGCACAAATCACTAGCAAGTGTTAGGATAAAAAAAAGATCAGTGTTACCTCATTCACCTGCATTACTCGTTATTTGTGTCTCTTGAGAGATTGCAAACGTGCCCTTTTCACACTGAGGCAGTGGGTTCCACTTCAAGTTTCATATTATCACTTACCCATGTTCTGAAGGGATCCTGGGCTGGGAAGAGGAGCTGGATTGGTAGTCCTGGAGAGCAGTGTATTCTGCTTAGCCCTAGGCCAGGTATAGCATCAACAGTGGTAGTGCAGCATTGCCTCCCCAAGCCTCCCATCAGTGTGCAGCATCACTCCTGTGAAGGGACAATAATTTGACCCGCATGCTCCCTTAATACGAATACCCTGTCTGCTCTGAGAATGTCTGTAGGGCACTATCCAGCCCGAATGTTTGCCCTGTGCCATAACCACAGTCTGTTCTGAGCGGGAATTTCCCTAGAGAGCCACTTCTGCCTTTCATGGCTGCCCAGCCTCCTAGGGCAGGAGTCTCAGACTCTGCCCAGCCTCTTACGGAGATTGGACCCCATGGAAATATGTGGCTGTGCCCAGCCAGCTAGGACCCCTGGCTGTGTGGCCCAAAGACCTGTGCCTGCCTGGGCTCTGTTACGGGCTGAGCAGACAAAAGAGTGATTGTGGTGAGCAGAGTGGCTGTACCAAGGGGAACCATGTAGCAAATGACATACAGCATAATAGATAAACATCTCAAACACACCACCTCATCTACTAAGAATGCTGAAAGCAGATAGTGCTGCACAGTTTGGATGCAATGAATGGGTACTGTAGGCAGCCATGTGGTGAGAATGGGTACTTGGTTACCACCATTGTGGGGGCATTAGAAATAGCTGGATAGATACATCCAGAGTCATTTTAGTAACAAGGGGAAATTGAATTGGTCCCTGAAGGTACTATAAGGAGTCAAATGGCCAGTATAGTGGTTTGCTGGGGAAGCCCTTAAAGGCACACCAGATCCATAGAGATTTTACTTCCATGAGGACTTTACCAGAGGAAAAGCCTTGGCCTTGAACCCTCAGAGCATTGAAGAATGGACCCTGGATGTTGCAGTGTAAGGAGTCAGCAAGTCTGTCCAATTGATCACACTCTGTTAGTGCCTCCCTCCCAGGACGCAGTACCCAACCGGGCACTGATGCGCAGGCATCCGTCTCACCACTGATGACACTGGTGATACAGGTTTCAGAGTAGCAGCCGTGTTAGTCTGAATCCGCAAAAAGAACAGGAGTACTTGTGGCACCTTAGAGACTAACACATTTATTTGGGCATAAGCTTTCATGGGCTACAGCCCACTTCTTTGGATGCATAGAATGGAACACACAGAAAGAAGATATTTATACATACAGAGAACATGAAAAGGTGGAAGTAGCCATACCAACTGTAAGAGGCCAATCAATTGAGATGAGCTATCAGCAGCAGGAGAAAAAAAACAGAAGGCCTGGAAACTCCACCTAAACCTTCCTCCACTTGGTTCCATTATATAGAACCATAGAATATTAGGGTTGGAAGAGACCTCAGGAGGTCATCTAGTCCAATCCCCTGCTCAAAGCAGGACCAACCCCAACTAAATCTTCTAGATGATGCTTGCATTTAACTGTCCCACTGTTCCCACGCTGGGCAAAGTCTATGGAGGCTCCATTGGTAATGATGGTAGGAGAATCTTTCTCCACTGCTGTCTGCCTCTTGTGATGCCCCATCAAGAGGAGGCGAAGGCAAAGAAACAGATGAAGAGAAACAGCTGTTTATGCCTCTGAAGTGCCTGATATGTAACAACTTAGGCTAATGGGTCTGCTCCTATTAACATAAATGTTTTCCCACGGACTGCAAAGGGAGCAGCACTGGACTGTCAAAGAGAAATCACACAAAGGACAGAAAACCAGTTTTATAAAAAGATAGAGGGTCTTAAATTTGAGCAGGCTCCCGCTGGGGGATTGCCCTGAGAAGCGGAGCTTCCTTTTGTTGCTTTCGTCTGCTGTTTCTGTCAATATCTGCTCAAGGTTGAGGAGCTATTTCAATGAGGATAGGTTTGGCAAGGCTGCTGCTTATTTTCATTGTAACTGTAGAGTAGATAGATTGATAGCTGCACCCTTCCATTGATTTCAGTGGCACTCCATGCATCTCCACCAGCAGAGGGTTTGTTCCTGTATATCTGAGAACTTCCACTATTAAATGTGTTCTGTGAAAACTTTCTAGTCCCCCTTTGCCTCCTCCTGCTTGAGTGCCTCGGAGACCCTGTTCTAAGGCGTGGTCCACAGTCTGTTTGTCACATTTACAGTTTGGTGAAGATATTGCTTTTGTGTGGGTAGTTTCTGGTCAGTTTACTCCAGCTGTGGGGCATTGCCAGCACCCTGAGAGGGAGATGGCGGATTCTAACAGTGTCACTAAACACTCTGACTTTGGAGAACTTCTCCTTTTTGATAATGGATTGAGCAGTAACACAGAAGTACACCAGGAGCTGGTAAATAAAATAAAAATCAGACATTTGTGCTGGACATACCAGAGGATCTTGGCACCTACGTGCTCGGGTGTTGGGTGCCTTAGAGCTGCACAGTTAGAAAGGTGTGGATTAGCCTGCTACAGGGAATTTTCCTGGGAGGTCCCAGGACTTGAATACCCCCCCGACTAAGTCTCTCAAAGCAGAGGAAGATTGAGCACAGACCCATTGATGTGTGGATCCAAGTTCGGGCTGGCTGCAACATAGGCCAAGATAAAGTCATTCCCTTCCTGCTAGCCAGCCAGTCCTCTGAGGCGCATGGGGTACCACACAAAGGAGGCGGGATTTTAGGGCAAAGTTCTAACTGCAACAGACCTTTCTGTACAGTAATTATAAAATGCTAATGCACAATGACCAGCTCTCCAGGGAGTCCTTCTTCAAAGCCCTCATGTGGCTGTGGCAGGGGACTCTTGGAGAAGTTACAGCTTCAGATCAGAATCACCAGCCTAAAGATCACACAGAGTGGCTTTTAAGTGGAAATCACTGTTTTTTCACAATTAGATGGAGCGGGAATAATCAAGCGGGGCCAGAGCAATCATTATTGTTTATCTAATTGCCAAACAGAGTTTGGTATGACAGCTAGTTGTTGCATTGTTCCACTAATTTTCCACCTCTCTTCGCTATAAAGCTGGTTATGTCTGCACAGCACATCACAACGAAAAACAAAACAAACATTTTTTAATGAGAGCTTTGATAGCACCCAAAAGTGAGCTAAGTGTTTTACAGGCAAATAAATCACCTGAGCTGCTTATAATCTAGCCCGTTTACAGGTATCCAACATGGCACGCATGCATGTGTGTGCATACACATGCATGTGGAAAGGAGGAAGCACAAGACAATTTTTTAAAAGGCCTTTTCCTCTTCATGTTTAACCCTGGCTTATTAGTCCGTTGTGTTCTTGGAGCCGAGACTGCTCTTATTTACTTGGGAGACTAGGCAGCCCTGCAACACAGTGAGGAGTGAAGGCACCTTCTCTCATCCCTGTGCTGAATGGCGCTTGAGTGGGATGGAGAACCAGCCTCTGGGTTTCTGATGCCGACATGAATCGTAGGTCCTGAAGTAGCAGCATTTCTTTTGCATGTTGCATATGCATTACTGCGGGGCTGGCTATTCCTAGCAAGCTGTGTCCTGCTGCATCACCTAATTCATGGGGTTATTTGGTGCCCAGTCTCAAGGACAGCAACCTTGGAGTGCTAGAAGTAGGGCATTAGGGTCCCAAGGCTTCAAAAGGCACATGAGTTATTAAAACCAAACCAAACAGAAAAGAGAGTTCCTGCCTGAGAGAGAGTCCGTGTTATTGCTATTGCAATACACATTTATCAGGGGCGAACTGTTGTGGTATCTGGGTGGGAGCAGGTGAGGACAGCATGGCAACACTGTACTGTAGGGGTAGCCGACTGGGATACGCTAATCAGCGGTTTGTTGGCATTCCCGTCAGACACCCAAGGATTTCTAGCAGGGCAGTTACATTCACATCACATTGAAACTCGATGCAAAATTGTCCTTCTGCCACAAGGGGACCTTTTGTGGCTGAGATGAATGTAGTGTTCATGAAAAAGCTGGAGACCAAATTGCTCTGCTCAGCCAGACCAGGTACAGCATGGGCTGCAGCGGGGCAAGCTTCCCACAGGTCCTGCCCACCAAGGTGACTCAGTCCTGACCCAGAGGGACCAGGGCAGGGGGGAAGTTTAGTCTCCACAGCCCGGTCAGTCCTGGGTCACTCTGCTGCCCTGGGTAACAGAAAGTTCTCTGGGTTCCAAATAACCCCTCATTGTCCACGTGCAGCGGGACCACCATTTGCCACATTGCCGCGGAACCTGCAGAAGGAGCACAAGTCACCTAGCAAACTCCATCCCCTGAGTGGACCCGCCACTGCTGACCTCATCAATGAGACTGGTGCACAAACACAGGAATAACAAAGGGCCTGGGACCAAGTCAGCCTGTTGGTTTCAGCACCACTGAAAGCAGCAGAACAGCAGGGCTTCCCACAGGGAAACAGCGCCAACTGGCCGGGGGAGTCTGCTCCTTCCCAGCTGCTGCCTGGGTACTGCAAAGAATGGAGACGAGCAAGAAGAGGCTAAATACCAATCTTGATAAAAGCAGACAGAGAAGTCCCTGTGGTGCTGCCTCTCCTGCCATCTCACGCTAGGCCTTTCACTTTGGGTTTCATGTTTGTGAGTCTGAGAATAACCATCCCAGAGATTCCGCTGGGCCCCAGGAATTGCCGTTCCTACTCACACCCATGATATCCACAGCCCAGGCTCCTGTCTCCAGCAGAGGCCAGCACCAGCTGGTTCAGAGCATGATGCAGAACCCCCTGAGGGGGACAATTATGGATTCCAGTCTCTTTAAATGAAAGAAAAATACAGACACATTGCCCTGGTAAATCAGTGTTGAGGTATTTTATTTCCTTTGTCTAGTGTCACAGGCTCAGCTTTTAATGTTTAATTGGGGACTGGGAAAAGCCCGAGTGCTGTTGTACCTGGTTAAAAATACATGGCGGGGCAGCCTGCAGGCATCAGTGTATCATTTATTGATTTGGCATCGATGAGGCCACAGGAGACCCTTTCCCATGGTCTCTGTGTCTACAAGGGGAGAAGATTTTGGATAATAGAGGACTCTTTAATGTAGCAGAAAATGGCAGAATAAGATCCGGTGGCTGGAAGCTGAAGCTAGACAAATTCCAACTAGAAATAATCTGCAACTTTTGTACCATGAGGGTTATTATTTATTTGTATTATTGTAGTGCCTAGGAGCTGTAGTGATGGACCAGGATCCCAGGGTGCTAGGTGCTGTACAGACATAGAGCAAAAGGATGGCCCCTGCTCCAGACAGCTTACACTCAAAGTATGAGACAATAGATGACTACAGGCTGCCCAGCGGGAGTACAAGGAAACAATGAGACAATATTGGTCAGCATGACTGGCAGTGGTCTCATTGGAGCAGCTTGCCTGGGGATGTGGTGAGTCTCCATCACTTGAAGTCCTTGCATCAAGACTGGATATCTGGCTGAAATCCCTGCTTTCGCGCTGCCAGAAGTTGTGAGCTTGATACAGGCATTCTGGTGGAATCCTGTGGTCTGTGTTATGCAGGACCTCAGACTAGATGATCATATATAATGGTGTTTTCCGGCCTTAAATCTGTGGCTCAGCCACTGCCACCCATAAACTGAAGCATAATGCAGCAGTGAAGGGGTTAATGTGAGACGTATTGATTTACTTAGCTATATACAGAATATAGTAAAAGATCTTCCACCCAATGCCCTAGGCACTGCAGGCAACGTCTGAAACAATATAAAATACACAGACCTGTCACTTCCCTTGGATCAATGTTGACACACAGCAACAACAGCAATATAACCGGAATTCATTGGCCTCCCGTCCCACACAACCTCCCTGGCATCCCACCTCTAGCCCTATTTCCTCGTGATGAGCCTTGGAGAGAAGATGGACCTTGCAGCATGTCTGCATGGCTGACAAAGCTGGTTTGTTGCAGATCTGGGGGGAGAGAGTTCCAAAGGCCCGAGACCATGATAGAGAACACCCTGCCAGCTACCCCCACCTTTATATCCAAGGGGCTACAACTCAGAAGGAGACGCTTCTCTTCCACAGGCAGGTCCCAGATCATTTAGGTCTGTGTAGGTCAAAACCAGCATCTGACTGTTAGCAAATGTTCATCTTCCAAGGCCGCCCGATGACCCCTGGTTGGCTGCCTGTTTATCGATTCGTTCTGGTGGGAGGTGGGGGCACGTGGGAGAGCTGCTGGCGTGTTTATCCTTTCAGTGCACTAGCACTGTGGTGTGGAAGTTATTTCCCAAGGCAGCCCTGTTCAGAACCTGTGTGCACCCTCCGGCCCCTCTCCCACATACCCTCTCTTTGGGCTAAGCAGTTGGTAAATGTGATAATGACAGTTCTAATTTGCTTAGCTAAAGATAAAACAAAAAAGCAGGCTAAGCAGTGGGGTTACCCTGGGAACCTGAATATCAGCTGTGCCTGCTATTGCTTCCTCCTCCAACCCCCTGCAGGAACAGCCTGAACTAATTAGCCTTCTAGCACTCCATAATGAAGGCTAATAAACACCTAATGGGTTTGCTTGAACAAACAAGCCCCTTACAGACCATAGAAAACCTAGAGTCACATGGAGAGGCTGGGGGGGGTTGGCGGGAGGCTGAGGTTGAGGGCTTGTGTTACCATTGCCTCTTACCAACTATTGCATATTGTGCACCTGAGGCCGAGGGACTGCCTTGCCCTGCTGTCCACAGTTAGCTCAGTCGCCAGAGCAAACGATTGTGGATCCTGCCCGGGATGAAATATCACGGTGAGAAAAGAAAAGAATTCTCGCTGTGCAGGTGACAAGCCTCAACAATGGCTACTTGGTCTGCAAAACACTGGCTCATTTTATTGTTAGCTCGTCTTCCTGACCCTAACCTCTGTCACTAGCCTCTATTGTCAAGGGACTACTTGTTGTGAAGAGTGCCATCCAATAGGCTGTGGGCCTTGGCAGGGTCCCCAGGGCACTAGAGTAATACCATAATAAATTCAAATAATAATTGCTGTTAGTAATGACATTAATGTCTCAGCTTGTGTTACCCAAGAGATCCATCTTAGCCCGGCACATACATACCTGACTATCCAGATCCCGGAGGAAATGTGCTCAGAAAATAATCTGTTTAAAATACTGTACCAGATGGACTGCATTTTCCTAACCTTTAACTGGTTCCAATGTGCAAACAGTTAAGATCGTAATGTTAACATTTTCTCAGATGTTTTATGTGCATATAAAATATTCTCAAAGAATGTGCTTTTGAATGCAAAGTTTAATCCAATTACAATTTTACTAGAGTTTATAAAAACATAAAAAGTATGTTTTCAGGGTGTCTAAGATCCTGTTGGCTTTTGTAGTAAACTCTGAGGCTCTCGCAGTGGAGTATAATTGCCACTACATAGATGACTCTGTCGAGTTATAATTATGTAAATATGCCAGCATTTCAGTCCAATATCCTGTCAGCTCTCAGGATGAATGAGATAATGAACAGAATTAAAAACAAATATGTTCCTTCTTTTTACCGAACTGGAAGCATTTTCTTTTTTTTTGTTTTGTTTTCTTTCAGAGGCTAATGGCAAGACTTCTATTGACTCCAATGGGCTCTGGATAAGACACTAAAAGCACAAGTTAAAAAATAAAACACCAGCCCTAACTTGACCAGTATGAGTTAATCATGCTGCCTAGTTTATCCCCAGGCAGGTCCAAGCCTAGAACTCTCAGTCAGAGGTGGAGACAGCAGCATTTTGAAATGCAGACCTCACAGAGATAACATGTTAGAATATGTTTTTCCATGGCTCAGTCCAAACCCTGAGTAAGTCCGAAAAGGAGGCAAGTGGCCCTTAGTGGATGTTCCTTTTGATACACTTGCTATTACATTGTTGGAATATAAAAGACAACAAACATGTTAACTGCTGGGAATCTTCCTGGTTTGCTGTGTTCTTTTACGCAGGCTTTGTTTCACTGCATGGAAAAGTAAACCCCATAATAGGTCTCTTTCTGAAGACCTACTTATTGCATTATAGCATTTTATGAGTCAATGCATAAGTAGTTCATAATTTTAACAGGCTTATTCCTATGCAGAGATGGTGAATAAGAATAAGCCTGTTAAAATTATATAGCATGTGTGCGTGGAATCGTAATGAAGGGCAATAAATTACCCTGTTAAAGATACTGAGCTGCGATTCCATTCTGTGCACCAAGCCAGCCAGCATCCCTCTAGGATGCAGCCCACTGCTCGGTAACAGACACGACCTCACAGGAGCCTGACAGCCCTGCATGATTGCTCAACGTTCTGAGCAAAAAACACTGCATTTCCTTACGGCTGTAATTTTAAAAAGACAGAAGGAGAGTCAGAGTCCCTGCTGCAGATCCATGTGGAAGCAGAAAGGAATGGGCATTCCTGTCTAGTGCAGGGAAACACACAGCAGATAGATTTTTTTAAACTGGTAAATATTTTGTTAAATTATACACTGTTGTATTGAGGGGAATAATTTACATAGGGACCCATTAGTTTGTTGTAATGACTTTTTTTTATGGCTGCTCATGTACGTCTAAGGAAATACACGATGGAATAATACAAACGATTGTTTCAATATTAGGAATGAATGAAGAGGGAACAGACTCTGCCTTAGTGTCTGCCATGCAAATAGCGCAGCATCCCTGTAGATTCCACTGCTCTGCTTGCTCATGATACTGCCATGGACAGGCACAGCAATTTGCCATGTGCCAGGTACAACTCCACCCGGGAGGGCCCTGAAGCCAAAGGAAGAACCAGGATAAGAAGTTGTTTTGAAGAAGTTTTTCACAGCTGTGTGAGCGCCAGGTGGGGTTCAGAGTATGGCTGGGAAGGGTTAGCCCACACGTGGCTGTTTAGCCGAGCGGCTCTCCCTGCAGGGATATGAGAGCAAGGAGAGATCTTCCCCTCTCTCTGGTGAGCTCCTCCATCCCCTCCCCCTTTCTTGTAGTGAATTTCTGCAGGATTCTGCCTCCCCAGCCCTCTGTAACTGCCCCCTGGACCTGGACTGAGGAGGTAATTTGAACCTGCCCCAGTGGGTATCCCGCTCAGTGTTTACAGAGAAAAGACAAGCGCAAGGAACAGGATTGTGTTTGTTATTTGTAAGTCAAACCAGCTGGGATCTAAAGGCTGCAGATCCTGTCTTTGAGAAATACCAAATGTCACTGCTGCTTGCAGCCACTTTTTTTTTTCCACAGAGGGTTGTTTTTTCTTTGCTTTAACCCCCAGGTGTCAATTTCCTGGGCAAAGCCTAATCGGCTTCAGAGGCACTCCAAAGAGAGCATTGTCTGGGGAAACACTAGATGGGGCCTACCTGTCAATGGAGAGACACCAGTATCCGCATGGGAAAGAGAGGCTTGGGGGAAGACGACAACGAGGGCAAACTTTCCAAAGATGCTTTGAAATCAAGCTGTGAAGCTTAAAACTGCCCCAAAAGCACCATGCTGGAGCGTCAGACTGCCTCCATTACCGAACCTGTCCCCAAAGGCAACGATCCTTCGGCAGGGCATTGTTCAGCCAGTGGCATGAACCAGCCTCTCCCAGAGCTGCCACAGTGAATGGTGGTGGGTTTGCATCACAGGGTTTGTGGGGCTGTTTTAATTGACTTTGATCCTTGCAGCGATTTGGGTTCAGCCTGGGTTTGCTCATAACTGGGTCCTTGGTCACCTAAGATGGGAAGGGCCCTCGCAGTAAATCAGGTCTGAGTATGAATGTGTAACAAACTTGGCATCAGGAAAGTTTCCCCCTGAATCTGGGTTGTGTTGTGAGCATTTCATGAAGCTCTGCTCTCACCACTTTATTCTGTATGTCATGCACTTGCCCCTTTGAATCCTGACCCAGGAACTACAAGAGGCCTCAAAGAGCCCAAGACGGACCCTACTCCTACTTTCAATATTAATGTCTTCTGAATTCTACCCCAGGGTTGGCTTGGCATCATTTACATGAACAGACAGAAGTGTAGGTGTCCACATAGCATGTGTTTATTTGATCCCTTTCCCTGCGCGGAGTTCTTCATGGCTTTTTGAAATTCCTTGGGGGAGCTTCAGTAAACTGGTCAGTTTCCCTCAATATCCTCAGGCAATGGCGTAACCCACGTTCAGTGGAATTCTGTGTCCCACACAGTGTCTGAGCCATAGAGGATAAGGTTCCCTTAGAGGGGCTAGTTGAGGGACCTGATCCTTTAGCTCAAGCTGCATAGTCTTTGCTGTTAGCTCTAGAGGCACTGGGGTTCAGTCCTTGGGAATGCTCAAGATTGGTCATTTTGCTGTTTCCCAGGAGCTGCTGATCTGCACAGATTCAAGGTCCCTGGATGTAGGATTCAGGACAGTGAGGAGCCGGGGTGGGCACAGCCAGCATTATATCTTCCTTGCCTAATATCTAATATTCCCAAATGCTCCTACAGTCTCTCGCATCCACATTGTATTTACACCAAAGGCTGTTCCTTTAAGTTGTGGAGATGGGGTGGCCTCACAGCAGGAGAGTTCCACACATTTTGGCTTTGGGTCCTGCTAAGACTTGAAGCCATAAGCCAAGCTGCTGGAGCTCTACCACGTTCTGGATGTCAGCATAGCTGAGAGTTTCCTAGTTCAACACAGCCAACTGCAGATACACTGGTCTAATGGAGGAGATGGAGGAACTTTAGAACAAAGACACGTTCATGTCCCCTAACACAGCACAGATCCAAGAGGACAAATCAACTTTACAGGCATAGTTTAGATTGTGAGATATGCTTGCAAAGCCAATTTGTTTCATTTTATAAGCTTGAAAGAGTCAAGTCAAGGTTCCCTGTATGGTTTGAATTACATTTGGATAGTGGTGCTCAGGAAAGCTAGATATGTAGACATAGTCTCTCAGTCAGTTTGTAGCGGAGCAGGGGCCATCTAGTACTTCTTCAATGGTTTAAAACCAAATAATCAATTTCTAGGGGGGCGGGAAGGGGAAACAAAAACAAAACTAGAGGTTTCTAAAGAGTTTGGAAAATGGTGAACACCTGAAAATGGAGGTATCCATCAGGCCTCAACTTTTCTGGAATCTGCTTCCACAGAGACATCAGCAGAGAAAGTAGGGATCTCAGCTTGTTACTTTTACTGGGAGGAAGCTCTAAATAGCACCAAAAAAGAAACGTTTTTAAATTTAAGGCATTTTGTATTAGTCTATGTTATCGGCAAGACTACTACAGCTGCTACACTAATACTTGTGTTTTGCTTGTCCAGTAGTGTGCAAAATATCATAAATATCACCAGTCGCATACATATGAGTGCAAGAGAGCCAAACTTTCACTGGCAGCGTCTCAGCTGGTGTGCGTTCAGTGACGTTCACCAGCTGAGGATCTGGCCCCAAGTCACTGTGGAAAGAACAGTGACTTTATTAGACAGCTTCCAAGGAGCAATGTTTTGGCTGCTTCTGTCTGCCAGGGACAGTTCTTCCTCGGAGAATGAGGCTTTGTACGCTGGCTCAGCTCCCAAAAATAGGGAGCGACACCACCACACACAACAAGCTTGCCCCTTACATTGCTCTAGTGTATGTGGAAACTCTTCCTCACAGGATGCCATACATTGATTCAATAGCTGCTTATGGTTTTGATCTGCTGCTGCTAGTATGGAGCAGACAGTGTTGCTCTTTAGACAGCTGCCCCCTGCCATTTGTTTGCTTACGCAGTGTTTTGATCTTTGGAGAGCATATTCCTTTTATTCCTGTGCACTGTAATATCTGTTACATTGGTCATGTCAGTCACTTCTGCCTCCAGCAGATACACTGCAGCCATGTGGAAAATTAACTAGTATTACATAACAGCAATAATGGTAATCATAATAATACCACTCAGCGCTTACAGAGGGTTTCCCATCGTCGGAGCTCTTCTCAACCATCAGCTAACCCTCCCCACATCTCTGGGAGGTAGGGTGAGAAGTGTAATTTGCAGTTCACACTGCAGCCTGAAATGCAGCTAACAGAGTTTAACAGCCCTCTTAAGAAGGACTCTCTCCTTGGGACCTGGAGCCTTGTCTCCACTGGGAATTTGCTGGGATTCCAGCAAGCAGCAGCCAGCCACTGATGTACCTGCACTCATTCAAACCCCCAGGCTAGATAAGGTAAGCTGCAATTTACACCAGCTTCAAGCAAGAGTAAGGTGCATTGGTGCAAATAGCGGCGACTTGCCTTAGCTAGCCTGGGGAGTTGCACTGCTGCAGATACAGCAGTGGCTGGCTGCTCTTGGAGCGCACTGTAGTGAAATGACAGGATAAGCCTTCCAGCTCAGAATAAAGCACTGGGCTACATTTCTATGGTCTAGGTAGCTGTCTCTGCTCCCCCTCTGCCTGGTAATCCAGCCAGGTAGGCTGTAAAGAGTTACACAGACTGGAGACATAACGGAGAGGGAAGTTTCAGGGAGCTGGTCCCTTGCTCAGCGCAGCAGCAACTGATGCCAGGTGCACCCTGGGCGCAGGAAAAGAGGAAACTGTGGGTCATGCCTGCTGTGACATGAATATTGTCTGGGCTGTGGGAGCCAAGCCATGCACTTGGCTGTGCTGGTGATGTTGGTGAGGCAGCAATCTGTATTTCTCTCTAACAAAGAATGTCTTCTCTGACTGTAGATCATGCCTGGGAAGCTGTTTAGAGATGAAGGGCTAGGTGCTATTACTGTCACCCTGTGAGCTCTTGGCTTGCTAGCTGCTGACCATAGTGAACCTTTCTGAAACCACCACGGCATTACCTCGACTGAAATAAGTGGAAAAGTCAGTGACTTTCTATGGGAGAGTGAAGCAGGTCTTCAGGAACTGCCAGGACATGCCAATATCTGCCTCCTCAGCCTCATCAGAGCAGAGACCATTAATAGCCTATGGCTCATCTATCATTCCACAATAGCATTTTCCTTTGGCACTGAGAAATTAGGGAGACCTACCATGTACCAGCTGAGTCAGTGACTCCTGTCTCTCACTCCTCTCTGCCCAGGAGCACACAAGCATGGAGGAGGCTGTTCTGCCATTGGGGCATGACCATCCTTGCCCAGAAGCCAGCCATCTACTTCAACAGGCGTGGGAGCTTTCCTCCTCTTTGTTCCCTTGAAGGAACCAGCTTGCAGGGCTGGATCTCTGTCACCAGCCAGCCAGTCCCCGCCCCGTTACATCTCGCTGTGTCAGTCACTGGATTGGCAGCATGGTGGGGTTCACGAGCGAAGCTCTTGTGCGCTCGCTTGCTCCCCAGCCGCACTGTTTTGTAATGATCACTGATGGGGAAGTGAGGTGCTCTGCCTTGTGTGAAGGGCACCATGGTGGAAGAGCAGATTGTATGTAATAGGGCCAGCTCCCAGCTATGCCCTGGGAAGCATTCCCTGCAGTAATCCTGCTTTCTGGCACCTTCTGTGAATGTGGGAGGTCAGCAGGTCAAGCTGATTTCTGTTCCTGGAGCTGAAACAGAAGCTGGGTTTTATTTTCCTCGCCTGTTGATTCCCTCCGGAGGGGATGTCAGGGCCTCGGTGGAGTGTTATTTTTCTAACCTTCTGTCCCCCCAGAAGGATGAGTCTGAGGTTTTGATGTCATGGTTTGAATCAAGCTGCCAGATCCCCCCCTCGTGAAGCCGTTTCCCCAAGCACTGAGTTACATGCTAACACCAAAGCAGTGACATCTTCCTTACATTTAGGCTTTCCCAGGGAGGCTTAGCTGGTAACGCACTCTGGTCTCCAACCCGGGGGCTGTGAACTCCAGGAAGGACCCACAGAGTGGCTTTGCCAGACAGACACCCCAGAAACCTTTCCGGTGGGAATCGCTGCTGCACCAGTAAACCAGTTTGTGGTAGCCAAGGGAGTGAGCTTGTTTGGGTCTCTAAAGCTGCACGTCTTGACCTCCTGTCCTCCAGACTCTGTTGCTGAAACGAAGTGGCAGGAACAACTTGGGCTCCCGAAGGAGTTTTTTCAACATTGTATTTTAATGTCAGTGGCCTCCCTGTTTGCCTGCAAACATGGGAATGTGATTATTGCATGCACTGCCCCCTCCACAGTGCAGAGACTGAGCCCTCTTTGGTCTCCTATTCCCTCTTTTGGCAGAAGGAAAGCTGATCCTGGAGTAATTCATGCACACTGCCTGGCCGATGCCCCCGAAGCCTCACTGCCCAGGCCCCTTGGCTTTCTGTATCAGGAGATTCGGGAGCCACAAACACAGCCCCTTCCAATCAGCTGAAGAAGAGGGGCCCCCTGAAAAGGGCAGACCTGTCTTTGCAGCCCAAAGATGAGCAGTAGCTGGCTGCTTTCTTCCTCTAATCATGCATTAATGGGAGTGTTGGAAAAAGGAAAGTGGCTGCCTGGTCTCGGACTTGCCACCTAGCTGTGTGAAATGTTTTCCACATGCTGTGCACGAGCAGCTACTCAGCACAAGTCCTTCTGGCCGGCCAGACTAGCCTGGACCCATTCAGCGGCGTTTCACCCACTTCTCTTCAGTGGTGCAGAGGCCAGCAGGGTCACCGTTTTCCCCAGGAGGTAACAGTGGAGGGTTATGTCAGCGAGAAGCAGGCAGTTCTGGGGACTGGTTTCTGGCCTGGGGCTGGGGATTTGGCTGCTTGCTCTGCTCAGCATGACCGATTTTACACAGCAGTCTCTAGGCTCTTCGCTACCAACTTTGAGGCCTTCTGGCCTTAGGAAGTTGTCACGGAGTGTGGGGAGTCAGGGCCCTGCACCCCTCTTCCTGGTATTTACCGTGACTCTCAGCCAGCCAGTAAAACAGAAGGTTTATTAGATGACAGGAACACAGTCCCAAGCAGAGCATGTAGGTACAACCAGAACCCCTCAATCAAGTCCTTCTGGGGGGTTTAGGGAGCTTAGAGCCCAGCTTGGGGTTCCCTACGTTGCACACCCAGCCCAAGATTGAAAACAAAACCTCCTCCAGCAGCTCTCTCCCTCCTCCCCCCAGCTCCTTCTCTCCTTTTTTTAGTTTTCCAGCCAGAAGGTGTTACTTCTCCCAACTCCCATCCTGGCTCAGGTTACAGCTTAGATAGGTTCCTTCAAGGGAAGTCCCCCATCCCCAATGTCACTCCCCTGCAACATTCCCAGGTCACATCCGCCCCGCTCCCTGCTCCGTCACAGAAGTAACATAGATTTTGTCATCTCTCTTGGCCCATGCTAAGATAGCCTGATTCAATACAGGTGACTCTCTATGGGAAGCCATTTATACCCCCTTGCCCGTCTGGTGGGTGTGTTGAGTTAACAGGCGCTTGCATTAACAGGGAGATTGCCCCTTGAGGTGGGCTGCATTTAGGGTCAGATCTTCAACTCCCAGAAGCTCCCTGTGTTCTCAGTTGGGGAGGGGAAGGGCATGAGTGGGATATTCTTCAAAGTTAGCTGTTGGGTGCTGGGCACTTTTGAAAACCTGGGGTACAGACCAAGCAGTTGCTGGTGGCTGTCCATGCAGGGAGAAGTCATTCTATGATCTGCGATGTCCCTACAAACTCATGCTCAAACTGCAAGCTCCAGCCCAGGGAAAGCATCGGGGAAGGGTTTCAGAGCCAGAGCTCAGCAGAGCAGACTCCAAAGCAAATGCCATTGGAGGTTACTGGACTTCAACCAAATAGC
This sequence comes from Chrysemys picta bellii, assembly GCF_011386835.1. Lineage (NCBI taxonomy): Eukaryota > Metazoa > Chordata > Testudines > Emydidae > Chrysemys > Chrysemys picta. The sequence continues at coordinate 164,310,907 of NC_088792.1, read as the reverse complement.
AGAGAGTTAGAAACTCCAGAGCTCTGCAGAGGGAAACTCCACTGCTTCTCCAGGATTTTTCAGAGGGACTCAGAAGGGCCAGTTCTGCATCCAGTTTGTCAATAAAAGACAGATGGATTGTGCATGTTGGACCCCCAACAGGAGGGGGGTACAATGTGCATGTGCCATGGCAGGTTGGTGAACACATACAAGGAGGGCGTGCGGTGCAGTATGTGGAGCAGAGCACTGACAGTCAGGATTCCTGGCTTCTCTTGCTCGCTCCGTGTAAATCACTTCACCTCTCTCAGGGCCTCCGTTTACTGATTCCTAGAGTTTAAGGCCAGAAGGGACGATTATGATCAACTAGTCTGGCCTTCTGCATAGCGCAGGCCCCAGAATTTCAGACCGTGGCGCCTGCATCCAGCCCAGAGATTCTTCCTGAGCGAGAGCCGATATTTCAGCCAGACAGCCAGTCCTGATTTCAAGGCGTCAGGGGATGGAGAAGCAGCACAGCCCTTGGTGAATCATCCCAATGGTCAGTTACTCTCATTGTTAAAAAACTGCAGTTTAGTTCTAGGGTGACTGTGTCTGGCTTAAGTTTCCAGCACCTGGGTCTTGCTGTGCTTTTTTCTGCTCGATGAAAAAACCTCTGTTATCAGAAAGCTTCTCTCCATGTGGATACTTGTAGACTGAGATCCAGTCACCCCTTCACTTGGATAAACGAAACAGATTGATCTCCTTTAGGCTCTCGCTATAAGGCAAACTTCCCAGACGGTGTATCAGTCTTGTCACTCTTTTCTGAATCGTCACCAGATTATCCACATTCCTTTTGAAATGGGAACACCAGAACTGGACACAGTGTTCTAGCAACACTATACACAGTGATAATGCCACCTCTACCTTGATACTCCCCTGCGCAGAGATCCCAGAATCACATCAGCTCTCTTAGCCACTGCACTGCCCCGGCCGGGAGCTCATGTTCAGCTGATTATCCACCATGACCCCTAAGTCTCTATGGTGTCACTGCTTTCCAGGATACAGCACCTCCCGCCCCCTGTAAGTGTGGGCCTGAAAGATGCTCTTCACGCACATTCGTACAAACCGGACCTGGCTTGTATGGCTGCACAAAGGGCAGACAGCGTTTGATCCCCGTTCCATTCCGAACTGGCAGAAATACTGGCGACTTCTCCAGCTCTGCTTATGTGTATAATTTCCTCAGCTGAGCCTGCCAAAGGCTCACACAGTGTCTGTACTGTGTAGTTTAGATTTCAACCAGCTCTCTGAGACCTTGCCTTCCTGTATGTGTGTAGAGCACCATGTACTCCCAGCTAGTAATGATGCTGAAGTGAGGTTTCTCATCCGTGGTGCATGGCCATTCGGAAGACTCAGACCCCACCTCTTCCCAAGGTGGCAAAGACTGGGAGAAATTCAAAAGACTGTGACTGTTCATCTTAGAAAACAGACGACTGAGAGGAGATATGATAGAGGGCTATAAAATCATGAATCATGAGGAGAAAGTGAATAGGGAAGTGTTATTTACTCCTTCACATAACATAAGAAACTGGGGTTACCCAATGAAATTAATAGGCAGCAGGTTTAATACTAACATAAGGAAACACTTCTTCACACAACGCACAGTCAGCCAGAGGAACACATTGCCAGGAGATGCTGTGAAGGTGAAAAGTATAACTAGGGTCCAAAAAGAATTTGATAAGTCCCGAAGGATAAGTCCATCGATGGCTATTGGCCAAGATGATCAGGGATGGAACCCCATGCTTTGCATGTCTCTTAACCTCTGACTGCCATGAGCTGGGATTGGACATCAGGGGATGGATCACTTTATAATTGCCGTGTTCTGTTCACTCCCTCTGAAGCATCTGGCACCGGCCACTGTCAGAAGACATGATACTGAGCTAGATGGACCATTGGTCTGACCCAGTATTGCCAGTCTTATGTTCTTAATGGTGTACCACAAGGCAGGACCCCACTCCCATGCACCCTCTGGCACCATTCATTGCAGTCCTTGTACCTGGCTGGAGGAAGCATTTGCTATAAAAGAGACATGGCTCTGGGTGCAGACAGGTAGCCCTCAATTAAAGAGGTGGATAGGTGAGAATCTGTGTTTGGCTGTCTTGCAGTTGGAGTGGGGAGCAGGGCTGGCTCCAGGCACCAGCCCTCCAATCATGTGGTTGGGGTGGCACCTGGAGGGGGGCGGCGCTCACCCAAGGAGAGCGGGGCCCCGGCCGGGCTCGCCGCCCTCCCCTGGCACTCCGGCCAGCTGGGGAGAGCGGGGCCGCGGCTGGGCTCGCCGCCCTCCCCCCGGCGCTCCGGCCAGCCGGGGAGAGCGGGGCCGCCCTCCCCCAGCGCTCCGGCCAGCCGGGAAGAGCGGGGCCACGGCCAGGCTCTCCACCCTTCTCCCGGCGCTCCGGCCGGCCGGAGAGAGCGGGGCCCCGGTCGGGCTCTCCGCCCTCCTCCCGGCGCGGCTCGCCGCCCTCCCCCCGGCGCTCTGTCCGGCCAGGGAGAGCGGGGCCGCGGGCGGGCTTGCCGCCCTCCCCTGCTGCGCTCCCTGCCTGGGGTGGCAAAAAAGCCAGAGCCGGCCCTGGTGGGGAGCATCTTCCTTCCCCTTAACCTACACGCCCCACCCTGGCCAAGCACTGGAACCTGCAGCCGCTGTGATGCTCCCAAGCCTATTAGCGTTGTGACACATTTTAAAGCTAGGATTCCACAGACCTTCCTTGCCCTGATGCTGCCAACCTAGAAGAGCAAAAAGAATATTTCACAAGAGGGATAAAACCTCTGCCTCCCTCTGCCCTGCTCAGCTGCCAGGAAAGATCCTCAGGAAGGAGAACAATCTTTGTTTAGCCATTAAACCCGAAAAAGGGGGAGAGAATCTTAGGAAATGCTTGAAATGATTAGCTGATCTTAACTCTAAGGAGCTAAATAAATGCAAAGCAATTCCCCCTCCCCCAGCCCCTCGTGCTGCTGTAGAATGTAATCTCATTTCTAAACACACAATTACAGAAAATAAAAAGAAAAGAAAAGAATAATTAATTTCTGCTTCCTCATGCAAATCCTTGGACCAATCATTTAGGGATCAGGAGCAATTCAGCTTCTTGTGCAAATTCCAAACTGAAGGCCTGAAAAAAGAAAGTGAATGGATTTACTTTTCTAAGAACCAGCATTAACAAAGGTTCCATTTTCCATGGTTATGTGTCTGGCTAGACAGCCCTTGCTGACAAGCTCTCAAAAAACATGTGTTGGCCTGTTGAAAAGGCCTCAGTGTTGACTGACAGACAATTGAAGTGACAAATTGTTTCATTGTACTTGGCAGGGAGAGCGCTGTATTAGATAATTATGGTGAGGAGGGAAACGATAGATCAGAGGTCAGAAGACATGTCTGACCCTATTTTCTGAACACTCTGAATGGAGCCCGGTCCCTGGGGACCAGAGTGTGACACTGTCTCATTTTTAAAAAACTTTCCGTTCAAATGATTAAGAGCTAAAGAATATAGAGAAGGGAAGAGCTCTGCTTGCTCCTCCCTCTGCCCCTGGCCTTTTAGAAAGCAGCTGGCAGAGTTTAGCTATGACAACAAATTTGCAAACTCCCTCTCTGTTAGCTGCATGTTGTAACCTAAGATGAGGGCAAGATTTCTGCCCAATGCCTCTGTTGCATCACACAAAGACGGACGGAAAGGCAACAGGGTGCTTCTGAAGCGAGCCCGGACAGCAGTGTCCATGACAGAGATGCTAGAAAAGCATCTTTGGTAGATGTTTATCTGCGTTCCTGGGAGCTGTCCTGGTGTGGATTTAAGGGTGCTCATTACACAGACAGGACTCAAAAAATAAAAACCAGACTGTGCCCACAATGCAGGCAAAGCTGGATAGGGCTGAGTCAGCCTGGGCAAAGCCCAGATAGTAGCAGACAACAGGTCCCCTCTACCTGGACCCTCTGCCCAAAGGATAAATGGCAGGACCAGGAGTACCGTTACACAATGGCAGAGTAAAGGCCTGTTCATCGATTCATAGGGTCCAGAGTCAGAACCGCCCATTGCAGGCATCTAGTCTGACCTCCTGCATAACACAGGCCAGAGAATTCCCCCAAATAACTCCTAGAACAGATCTATCCTCGTAGAGTCTGCAGCTGCCCCTTGGGCCCCCCTCCTCTTGCCTCCCTCTGTCCATTTGCTAGTGAGAACAAGAGACCATCAAAACCAGATCTGGGCCTTATCTGGGCCTCCATGACAACAGGGACAGCAGCAGCAGCACCTCCCAGTGCAAGGAGCGGAGGAGACACTGGGCATCATGTTCCAGAGCAGGAGTTGAAATCCACACACAGGCAGCAGGCTGCTGGTAGCGTACATAAGCTGCAGGTTTCAGAGTAGCAGCCGTGTTAGTCTGTATCCGCAAAAAGAACAGGAGTACTTGTGGCACCTTAGAGACTAACAAATTTATTTGAGCATAAGCTTTCATGGGCTACAGCCCACTTCATCGGATGCATGGAATGGAACATATAGTAAGGAGATATATATACATACAGAAATGAAAAGGTGGAAGTAGCCATATCAACTCTAAGAGGCTAATTAATTAAAATGCTGGTAATTGCTCATCTTAATTAATTAGCCTCTTAGAGTTGCTATGGCCCAAATAAATTTGTTAGACTCTAAGGTGCCACAATTACTCCTGTTCTTATAAACTACAGGTTCATGACAGGGTCAGTCGCAGGTCGCTGTTGCCATCCCAGCGAGGCAGGGTTGCTGCAGGTGTGGATGGTGCTCAAGTCTGACAGCAAAGCAGTGTCCCACAGGTCACAGGCAGGAAGCACCTGGGACCTTGGCACGGACAAAGAGCCCGCCTGCGAGCCAGGATGGGCTAGGGAAACTGACCCCAGAACAATCCCTGAGGCCCAGGATATCTGGGCACGCCGACTCCTGCTTTGGCCTGGCTATGAGGCTGTGTTGTCCTAGCCAGGGCTGCTGCACACTCTGGCCCTGGACAGGCACCACCCCACGTGTGTAAAGCTGTTTTGCCCAGAGTGTGGCTGGCGCCCTTTTACTTTGCACCCCCACCCTGGACATTTTCACCACCTCTCTGAACATCTATCACTGCAGAATCAGCACAGGGCAAGTGGATTGGGACCACTGGCCCTGACACCACTTTTGCAGCCTGGGATGTAACGGAAGTTCAGCCTCAGTTGGAAATGCCTCTAGCGCCTTGTGTGAACTGGCTGAGTCCGGCAGGCTGAGTCCAGTCTCTCACTTTAAAATATAGAGCATTCCTGGAAACCATCTCCCACGGCTACACTCGCTTCTCTCTTGTAACGTCTAAAATCACCTGTGGTCACAGGAAATCCCGAGAGTGAAATTCTGGGCCTGCGCAAGGACCCAGTTGGTGTGGTGCATTTTGGGGACTGGCGAGGGAAAGAGAAACTAGCAAAATGAGGTAACAATGAAGCTCTTGTCCTTCAGCCACTGCCATGGGAAGCAAGTCAGGAGAGGAAAATACCCAGGAAGGGGGCGGAAATACAATCAAGTGTCAGTAGAAAAGGTGATGACCTGGGGGAGATATGAGAGAGACAGACAGACTGACTGACTATGGACCACAGGGAAAACTGGGACAGCTGTTGGCAGTGGAGCCTGAGACATTGTGCAGCTGGAATTACAGGATTGTTCAATGAAGAAGAGTGTCACAGACAGAAACAAAGATTTTTGGGGAAATCTGGATGTCAGGAGAGCAGTGCAAAGCTGCAGTGACTTTGGAATAAAATGTGCATGTCGGTGAGGTGCACTGACCCTAAGGGATGCAATTCCACAAACATGCATCAACGGCTGCATAGGCCACAAGTAACTTGCAATGTTGTAACAAAGGTTTTGGAAAGAATTGATAAACTAAACAGTAATATAAAGTCACCAGGACCACATGGTATCACCCAAGAGTTCTGGAGGAACTCAAATGTGAAATTGTAGGACTACTAACTGTCATCTGTAACCTATCATTTAAATCAACTTCTGTACCAAACGACTGGAGAATAGCTAATGTGATGCCAATTTTTAAAAAGGGCTCCAGAGGTGATCCCGGCAACTACAGGCTAGTAAGCCTGACTTCAGTACTGGGCGAACTGGTTTAAAACTAGTAAAGAACAAAATTATCAGACACATAGATAAATATAATTTGTTGGGGAAAAAGTCAACTTTTTTTTTGTAAAGGGAAATCATGCCTCATCAATCTACTGGAATTCTCTGAGGGGGTCAAGAAACATGTGGACAAGGAGGATCCAGTGGATATAGTGTATGGATTTTCAGAAAGCCTTTGACAAGGACCCTCACTAAAGGCTCTTAAGCAAAGTAAGCTGAAATGGGATAAGATGGAAAGTTTTCTCGTTGATAGGTAGCTGGCTAAAAGATAGGAAACAAAGGGTAGGAATAAATGTTCAGTTTTCAGAAAGGAGAGAGGTAAATAGTGGTGTCCCCCAAGGGTTTGTACTGGGACCAGTACTGTTCAACATATTCATAAATGATCTGGAAAAGGGGTTAAACAGTGAGGTGGCAAAATTTGCAGATGATACAAAACTACTCAAGATAGTTAAGTCCCAGGGAGACTGCAAAGTGCTACAAAAGGATATCTCAAAACTGGGTGGCTGGGCAACAAACTGGCAGATGAAATTCAATGTTGATAAATGCAAAGTAATGCACATTGGAAAACAAAATCCCAACTATACATATAAAATGATGGGGTCTAAATTAGCTGTTACCACTCAAGAAAGAGATCTTGGAGTCATTGTGGATAAATCTCTGAAACCATCCACTCAATGTGCAGCGGCAGTCAAAAAAGCTAACAGAATGTTGGGAATCATTAAGAAAGGTATAGATAATAAGACAGAAAATATCATATTGCCTCTGTATAAATCCATGGTCACACACATTTTGAATATTGCGTGCAGATGTGGTTGCCCCGTCTCAAAAAAGGTATATTGGACTTGGAAAAGGTTCAAAAAAGGGCAACAAAATAATTAGGGGTATGGAACGGCTGCCATATGAGGAGAGATTAATAAGACTGGGACTTTTCAGCTTGGAAAAGAGACGACTAAGGGGAGATATGATAGAGGTCTATAAAATCATGACTGGTGTGAAGAAAGTAAATAAGGAAGTGTTATTTACTCCTTCTCATAACACACGAACTAGGGGGTCACTAAATGAAATTAATAGGCAGCAGGTTTAAACAAAGAAAGGGAAGTATTTTTTCACACAATGCATAGTCAACGTGTGGAACTCCTTGCCAGAGGATGTTTTGAAGGCCAAGACTATAATAGGATTAAAAAAATAACTAGATAAATTCATGGAGATATGTCCATCAATGGCTATTAGCTAGGATGGGCATGAATAGTGTCCCTAGCCTCTGTTTGCCAGAAGCCGGCAATGGGCGACAGGGCATGGATCACTTGATGATTACCTGTTCTGTTCATTCCCTCTGGGGCACCTGGCACAAGCCACTGTCGGAAGACAGGACACTGGGCTAGATGGGACCTTTGGTCTGACCCAGTATGGCCGTTTTTATGTTCTTAAGACATTTTTAAAAGGTTGGAATGTGAATTGGAGGCCAGGAGGTGGGTGTGAGGTGAAATGTTGCAGCACGCAGAAAGGGGGCATGACGTTATTGTGTAATATTTATATTGTGGTGGGACCAAGAGGCCTTTATCAGGTCTGGGCCCATTGTGCTCGGCGCTGTACAGCCATATAGAAAATGACCGGCCCTCGTCCAAAGCTCTCACAGACATAACAGCGGATAAGACAAACAAGCCAGTTTGGATAACTGGTGTTACAAAACGAGGAGGGGTGCGTGTATGTCAGAAAAGCACAGTGCCGTGTAGGCTGCAATCTCCTTGGGGCAAGGGGCTGTTCTATTAGCACAGCAATAAATGCCAGGAGAGCTGCCTGAAAGTCAGACATTGCTGTAACACCATCCCCTTCTCTCTGTCTAGCCAGATCCTTCTGCAGTGCAGCCTCCTCACCAAAGTAGCTTAGCAGCAGTGTGGTAACTCTAGGGCTGAATGCTGTTTGTTTCATGGAGCCTGTCCTGATGGACTTGTATCCATTTTGTTTTGGGGGCTCTCAGACTCCGCACAGTGCACTTTGTGTAGCCACACTACTTTTTAGCCTTGGAAGCACAAATTGCTGCCTGTTTTTGATGCCAAAGCCATGTGTGTTTGGGAACGGGCCCATATGCACTAGAAAAATGTATGTATCTTAGTGAGCCCATCTGAATTCGTGAATCACCCCCAGCCCAGAATTCCAGGGAGTCTGCACGCTTGGCCCAGAGACCGGTAGCCAAGGCTGACTAGTGCGTCAGGTGCAGAGCTGTATAACGACAGCACCCAATGAACATGGGTGGGTGTGTGCGCGCGCATCTCCGGGAGTGCTGTGGCAAAGAGAACTTGAGAAATTAGAGCCTCAGCAGCCTGCAGAGGATTTCGGAGGGTCAGCACTCAAGTCTGTGGCCAGAGATGGAGCTGAGGGGAGACCACAGCTGACCGCTGTGTAACATGATTGGTTAATTTCTGAATATTTTCAAAGTGTCTCTGTAGGGGCAGCAGACTGTGGATGCAAACTGCCCGTCTCACAGCACCAATGCTCCCGCTGAAGCCAGGCCTGCTCAAAGCTGGCACTAGCAGTTTATGAAGCTAACCCTGCCTTACTGAATCAGAACTTGAACCAGTTGTCCCACCTCCCAGGCTCAGACCTGGGTGCTCCATAACTCAACACTTGTCTGGACAGTAACTCCCTCCTTGCTCAAGATGGATGGCTTCTGTGCGACTACAAACAGACCCGCACCCACACTTACTGAGGCTGGTTTTTTTCACTGGCTGCAACAGAGTACAAATAATAATTATTGAAGCCTTTCTCCCACCATAGAAATAAAATATGGCCATGGAAAGCCAGCACAGCTACTCCATTGAGAACACTGTTAAACTGAGTAATACCAATAATTCAAAACAGATGAGCGGAGGGCTCAAATACTATAGACTTAGTATCCCAATCTGACCTGACCTTTAGAACTTGCTGAAAGTTACCTTGAAACTCACCAGAACTCTTTGTAACTTCTGTAAAGGGTTATTTATTGCAAAGTCATAAATATTTGTTATGGATTTTCTCCATCAATCTTGAAAATGAATTAGGTTAGAAAAAATTTATGTACATGGATCTTGGGCATGTGTTTCGGGGGAAGGGGAGGGAAAGTAGAATCTCCATTGTGCACGGGAATGAGCTGCTGCAGAGCTGTAGGCTGTGCGAGCTGCATTAACCAGTTCCCTCCTGCAAATGGTTTAAATGCACTGTGCTATTGTGGGGCAAAAGGGGGAGAGGAGGGGAGCTTTCTAAAAACCCTCTTACAAGCTTTCTATAAAGCTGTCTGTGTAGAAAGGCAAAGTTCCCCCTCCTGGCCCTCAACCCGCTTAAGAGCTCAGTTAGCAGCTCGGGGCCCTTTGTGCCACAGGAAATCAGACTCAAGGCAGCATTGGCCAAGTCTCTCACAAGCTGGCTCGGGCAGTGGCTGTGGGGAACGGGAAGCGATCTGCAGACCAGCATGATTGTCTTTCCAGCCAAAGGGGCCAGTATCCCCGCTCTACATCAGGCGCTGCCCCATGGGAAGATGTGGTATGTGACACATCCCCCTTGGGATGCAGCCGGAGCAGCCTTATCATTCCTTGCCCTGCAGTCAGCACCCCAGTGAATTAATAGGCCCTGATTCAGGGAAGCACATAAGCACGTGCTTAGCATTAAGCACATTGAGCTCAGTGGGTTAAAGTTACATGAATAGGGCTGCTTCTTGGAATTGGTGCCGTATGGCTCTGTGATGGGATATTCACCCCACACCATTCCTGAAGGGGTTCAGGTAGCTAGAGAGGGCAATTAACCACATAGGCTGCACCTGGAGGGGAGCCAGGGCTCAAGAATGTTTAATTAAGGACAAAGGTCACCTGGGCAGGAGCAGGCTTCTCTAGAGCTAAGAAGCTGAGCCCAGAGGGGGGCTGTCACAGGGCCTCACAAGAAGCCAAAGGGGAAGGAGCCCCAGGGAGCGGAGGAAGCTCGGATGGGTGATAACCCAGAGGATGGAAGGAGGAAGTGGGGCAGAGCGCAGGGAAGTAGCAAGCAGGTCAGGGAGTAAAGCAGACCCCAGCTGTGGAGTACGGGGTCCCTGGGCTGGAACCCAGAGTAGTGGGCAGGCCTGGGTTCCCCTCCTAGCCACTAGGGAAGTGGCACAGCCTTGGACGCAGAGCAGAGGACTGCCTGGAATGGCAGAGGGATAGCTTGTTCAGAGAGACCTTTGCCAGACCCTGGAAGGGGAGGATTTGGCCAGAGGGCCAAGCCATGGAGAAGACGGTCATGAGTCCTGGAGGGTGAGCTTGAGACGATGGGCTGACTACAGGGAGGGGCGTCCAACTGGTGGAAAGCTAGTTCCCAGTTGAGCCTGAGGAGGCACACTAGAGGTGAGTAGTGAACCCCATTACCAGTGCCCTTTGAAAGCAATGAAAAGGTTCCCATAGGTGTTCTCCGGGGGGGGCCCCAGAGCCTGGGCTCCAGCCCAAGCTGGAATGGCTACACTGCAATTTTATAGCCCCCAAGCCCTGTGAGCCCAAGTCAGCTGACCTGGGCCAGCTGCGGGTGTTTTATGGCAGTGGAGACATACCCTAAAAGCCTGATTTTTCGTGTGCTAATGTGAAGTGAAATTCATTCTTCTCTTCAATACTCAGGGGCTGTGTATCTTTTCTGCATTAGTTTTATAGGCACCCCAGAAAATCCCTCAAGATCCCACAAATCATACCAACACTCATAAGCTGTTGGCACTGTAGCTAATGAGATGCTATTTTAAGAGGTTATTGCCAACAATTAAATCTGGCTGCATTTTTTGGTTTTAAAATTGTTTGTAGCAGCTGTGCTTACCCTGTATATAATTTTGACAAGTGTATAGGAGAATCTGCCACAGTTCAGAATAGTTGCCTGATAACTTTTCCTGGCCCTTGCATAAAGGTGTTATTGCTGAACAAAAGTCAGAATGGAAAACAATTGTTTATCTTAGCAGCAATAATCCTGGCTTATGATAAAAGTGGTTTATTAGCAGAGATACTAAGGAATGGCTGATGCAGCAACATGCAAGGGTCTTTCCTTTTGTAGAACCCAATGCAAACATACTGTTTTATTCATGTGTTCCTGGAATAGAGGCAGTGACTCATTGGGTTGTAGTTTTCCTTCTTTCCTCAGAAACTCTGAGTAAGGAAAGATCAGAGAAGATAGTTCTAACCAAGCCTGTGCTGAAACTTTTAAAATCATATGCTTGGTGCCTAAATGCCATGGTTACTGGTGCTCTATACCATACATCTGTAGGTATCTAGAAAGAACAAAGGCCCCAGACCCAAGGTATGTGGGAAGTGGCTGCAGGGCCAGGTACTCGGATTGCTGGATGGGATGCAATATATTCTTCATGGAAAGGGATCGAGCCTTGCATGGCTAAATGTGGCTGGGATTTGAGGGGAGGGAATACTCTTTGTAAAAATATTAATCAATTGTTACAGACTTTAAAACTCCTGTGAGTGAATCACAGCAAACATGTAGCAGTTGTACATGTATCTTTATAGCTCCATGTGGAAATACGTTTCTGCTTGAGAATATGATGAGGTACATGGACAGGTGCTGTCTGTGTCTAGATCAGGGGTCGGCAACCTTTCAGAAGTGGTGTGCTGCGTCTTCATTTATTCACTCTAATTTAAGGTTTTGTGTGCCAGTAATACATTAACGTTTTTAGAAGGTCTCTTTCTAGAAGTCTATAATATATAACTGAACTATTGTTGTATGTAAAGTAAATAAGGTTTTTAAAATGTTTAAGAAACTTCATTTAAAATTAAATTAAAATGCAGAGCCCCCCCCACCCCACCCCCGGATCGGTGGCCAGGACCTGGGCAGTGTGAGTGCCACTGATAGGTTGCCTACCTCTGGTCTAGATGCGCATATGGATGCCCCCCACAGCTGATATACCTACTGAATATCTCCTTCTTTGTCATACTCACACCGCAGAGGATGGCAGTTTAAAGGTCATAGTCTTGGGGCTCATATGTCATAAGGAGAAAGAGCATAAGGCATTGGTGTCTGGCCGCACTTCAGGGAAATAGAATGGGAGTTTTAAAGTTGGTATGATATGAATTTATCAGCTGGAGTTTTGGCAAGACACCTGGGCTAACGTTTCTCCTTTGAGTACTTTCTGCACATTTTTTTTACTCTTAAATCCTGTGCAAATTCAGGTAGTGTTCTGTGAATTATTCCCTGTTTTTTAATTGTATTCTATAGAGGCTAATTTTGTATCCTAAAGGCAGAGCGCAGGCAGGCTCTGCAGCATCTCCTAATGGTGAAGGATAGCACAGAACCTGAGCAGAACAAGCACTGCTACTTGAAGTCTCCTTTCTCTTGGGGAAGTCAGGGCAGTTGAGTTAAATGTTATCACAGAAACACAAAGGAAGGAAAATTATTTCCATCTTAAACTGAGCCTATTAGCCTATCTCCACTCAATTCGGCAGTGTCTCTGACTCACGTACCTGAACAAATTGGTGCTGCTGATCAACACTGAGTGACTCTTGCACCTTGCCATGGTTAGGATCAAATTCTGCTCTTCTGAGGCCTCAGGACTGGATGTTCCTCCTCCCTCCAGCCATGAGCATCTTTCCAGCTGACTCTGTGACCTGTCCCCAGGATGCACAGGGATCTCCTGTGGGTAGCAAAGCTCAGTGAGTCGCTGGTAGTTGTTTCGGTTTAGTTTTCTCCATCACTCCCAAGAGCAATAAGGCTCAAAGTATGAAACTCAGTACTGAAAACCAGAAGCCAAATGCTGACGATATCATCAGGGCTTTGGCTGGATCCAAATGATCTGACTGTCACCTCCAGGAAGAAATCAGCTCACAGAGGCAGGCCCAGACTTCAAAGGTGGAGCCATTGTGGACAGGATAATTAAACTTTTTACCAGGCAAGAGAGACTCCACATTCTGGAAGTGGAGGTCCCCATAGTCGGTTCCATCGAAATGCACAGAGCTAGGAAAGCAGGGCTTTGCAGATGAGAAGGAGAAACCCAGTTTGTCCGAGACATGAGGCTGGGAGAGCAGAGGTGGAGAGTGGCTGAACGTGGGGCACAGACTCAGATGATGCAGCTTGTGGCTGCTATCTGCTATGACAGAGGCATGGCCTGAGGACAGTGCTGGTCTCTGCACTATGCTCTGTCTTGGCCCCAGAGCTAACCTTCATTGCATGCTTGGACCATTACTCTATGTGGGCCGCACCTCCATTTTAAAGATGAGGGCTCCATTTTATGTCAGTCAGGGCTAGGGTGACCAGATAGCAAATGTGAAAAATCGGGACTGGGGTGAGGGGTAATAAGTGCCTATATAAGAAAAAGTCCCAATTTTGGACTATCCCTATAAAATCGGGACATCTGGTCACCCTAATCAGGGCAGTACTCGGGCTCCTGGCAACCCATCGATGCTGCTCTTAGTGAGGCAGAGTTGGGGATGCACTTCACTTAGCATCTAGGTCTTCTGAGGCCAGCTGAATGCTAACCTCACTAGCTGTGTGGTCGGGTACTGTTCCGCACTATAACAGCAAACACCTTACCATAAGCCATGTGGGCACACAGGAAGGTAGGAGAACGTGATCTAAGAACGGCCATACTGGGTCAGACCAAAGGTCCATCTAGCCCAGTATCCTGTCTTCCGACAGTGGTCAATGCCAGGTTCCCCAGAGGGAATTAATAGAACAGGTAATCACCAACTGATCCATCCCCTGTCACCCATTCCCAGCTTCTTTCTTAATGATTCCGAACAATCTGTTCACTTTTTTGACTGCCGCTGCACATTGAGTGGATGGTTTCAGAGATTTATCCACAATGACTCCAAGATCTTTCTTGAATGGTAACTGCTAATTTAGACCCCATCATTTTATATGTATAGTTGGGATTTTGTTTTCCAATGTGCATTACTTTGCATTTATCAACATTGAATTTCATCTGCCAGTTTGTTGCCCAGTCACCCAGTTTTGTGAGATCCTTTTGTAGCTCTTTGCAGTCTGATTGGGACTTAACTATCTTGAGTTTTGTATCATCTGCAAATTTTGTCACCTCACTGTTTACCCCCTTTTCCAGATCATTTATGAATATGTTAAATAGGTCTGGTCCCAGTACAGACCCCTGGAGGACACCACTATTTACCTCTCTCCATTCTGAATTCTGACCATTTATTCCTACCCTTTGTTTCCTATCTTTTAATGAGTTGCCAATCCATGAGAGAATCTTCCCTCTTATCCCATGACAGCTTACTTTGCTTAAGAGCCTTTAGTGAGGGACCTTGTCAAAGGCTTTCTGAAAATCTAAATACACTATATCCACTGGATCTCCTTTGTCTGCATACTTGTTGACCAACTCAAATAATTCTATTAGACTGGTGAGGCATGATTTCCCTTTACAAAAACCATATTGTCTCTCCTCCAACAAATTATGTTCATCTATATGTCTGACAATTTTGTTCTTTACTATACTTACCTGCCTGTAATTGCCGGGATCACCTCTGGAGCCCTTTTTAAAAATTGGTGTCACATTAGCTATTCTCCAGTCGTTTGGTACAGAAGCTGATTTAAATGATAGGTTACAGATGACCGTTAGTAGTCCTGCGATTTCACATTTGAGTTCCTTAAGAACTCTTGGGTGAACACCATCAGGTTCTGGAGGCTTATTGCTGTTTAGTTTATCAATTTGTTCCAAAACCTCCTCTAATGACACCTCAATCTGGGACAGTTCCTCAGATTTGTCACCTAAAAAGAATGGCTCAGGTTTGGGAATCTCCCTCACAGCCTCAACCGTGAAGACCGATGCAATGAATTGATTTAGTTTCTCCCCAATGGCCTTTAGCATTTCGATCATCCAGGGGCCCCACAGGTTGTTTAGCAGGCTTCCTGCTTCCGATGTACTTAAACATTTTTTTGCTATTACTTTTTGAGTATTTGGCTACCTGTTCTTCAAATTCTTTTTTTGGCCTTCCTAATTATATTTTTACACTTCATTTGCCAGAGTTTATGCTCCTTTCTAATTTCCTCATTAGGATTTAACTTCCACTTTTTAAAGGATGCTTTTTTTGCCTCTCAAAACTTCTTTTACTTTGTTGTTTAGCCACAGTGGCTCTTTTTTGGTTCTCCTACTATGTTTTTTAATTTGGGGTATACATTTAAGTTGAGCCTCTATTATGGTGTCTCTAAAAAGTTTCCATGCAGTTTGCAGGGATTTTACTTTTGGTGCTGAACCTTTTAATTTCTGTTTCACTAACCTCCTCATTTCTGTGTAGTTCCCCTTTCTGAAATTAAATGCTACAGAGCTGAGCCATTGTGGCGGTTCAGTTTAAAGGTAACTGAGTGTTTTCAGCTCCTCCTGACTTTGCAAGCTCAAGGATAGTGCTTTCTGCACTGGCTAGCATCCCCTTTCTCCTTAAACTTGGAATGAAAGTGACGTGGGAGTGCTGAAGCCTGCATGTCTTTCTGCACTGCAATTAAAAACCTGCAGCTGGCCTGTGCCAGCTGATTCAGGCTCCTAGGGCTCGGGCTAAGGGGCTGTTTAATTGGAATGTAGACGTTCCGACTCAGGCTGGAGCTCAGGTTCTAGGACCCTGTGTGGAGGGAGGGTCCCAGAGCTTGGGCTGCAGCCTGAGCCTAAACGTCTATGCCACAATTAAACAGCCCTGAGCCCGAGTCAGCTGGCATGAGCCAGCCGCAGGTGTCTAATTGCAGTGCAGACAGACCCTAAAAGCTTTAATGAATACTGGAGGTTTGACAGCATCCAATTGTAAAGCTGTGTGTGTGTCAGACACACACACACATTCACAACTGATGGCTCCTGCTCTCCCATCTCTCTCTGTCCAGCCATCCAAGAGCTCCTGAAAAGGTTTGACATGAATGGGCTGATCTGGCTTCCTTTTTGTTTCCATGCCTTGCCCTTTCCCCTTTGGCCTTTGCCCAGTCCCATGGGCAGCAGAGCTGGGGTTTGGCCACAGATCACTGCACAGCTGGCCAGATCCTGGGAGTACAATGAGCCTTAGCTGATCTGCCTACAGCAGGGGTTCAGAGACCCTCCTGGGTCACTGTCGTCCCAGTGTGGCTGCGGGTGTGGTGTGAGGTGACACCAGAGACTGCACCTTACGTGGGTGCCTATCTCTGTTAAATTACTGGGTTTCCCTGTTTAGAAGAATGATCCAGTGCTATCCGACCTTAAATCCAGGCCCAGGTTAATCTCTCCAAGTGCTTGATCTGAGGGAGTGGCGTTGCGACCCGCTGGGCCTGGGGAAGCATGGCAGAGGGGGAAGTGGCTGCGCTGCTGTCACGGGATGGTTCTGACAGGTTCCATTATTGCTTGTCACTGCCTGGGGTGAGTTTTGTGGCCACACCAGGAGAGGCATTTCCCCTCCCATTTGGGGAGCCTGGGCTGGCTGTTTTTCCAACTCCTGTGGCTCTCAGCTTGTGTGTGTGCTCCAGGTGTGGGATTTCTACCGTGGACCATTTGTACCTATCCCTCACCCTTGGTAACACCGCATCTGAGGGCAGGGCTTTGTCCAGAGCGGTTCTCAAGGGATAATGCACTGTCCAGACATGTCTTGAAACATTTGCGTTTGATGCCAGCTGGGGAGTCAGCCCGTGAAATGGAAACTAAGCACAGTGAACATGCGGTCACTGTGGGTCCAGGTTAATCACTAGTGGCTGGGCCTCTCCTCACCTGTTGTTACAAGGGCGTCTCTGAAGTTCTCCTGGAATGGCCCTACCTGGGGCAGATAGGGTTACCAACCCTCCAGGATTGTCCTGGAGTCTCCAGGAATTCAAGATTAATCTTTTATTAAAGATTATGTCATGTGATGAGACCTCCAGGAATATGTCCAATCAAACTTGGCAACCCTAGCAGGCAGAGTCTACGTAGAGCAAACCCCTCTGTCACCCATTGCCCTCTTTGAAGCCAGGCAGGGTTTGCTGCCCCTCCAATGCAGTCCCCAGCCCCTACCTCTATTTATTAGCAGAGGTTGCCCAGATTTGGTAATGATCTGCATAAGTTATTGTGTGTATATATCCAAATCACTACATCCCGTGACATCCTAGTTGAGTGTGTATGCACCTCTCTGTGTGCATGAATGCGTACATGTGTGCGGGGGGCTGGCAGGCTCAGAAGCAATGGGATTCTTGTGTGGACGAGTCTGTGCTGGGTAACCTAGTAGTGGGAAAAGCTGACAGAGGGAGCATGACACCAGGAGCTATTTGTTCAATCAATGATTTACCAGATGTGTACACTGCACTAAAGGCTTGTAAACATACTTTAATGGCCAGCTGTAAATCCAGGCAGTAGCAATGCCATCTCCATCAGACACATTTTAGCAACAGCAGTGTGAAGACTTTGAATCCCTTTGCTTTAGGCTCTGTCAGTTTTGCAATTTTGCATGTAAATCAAAGAACAAATGTCCTTGGGTCAAAATTACTTGAATGCCAGAAAAGGTTTTAGGATCAGCAGCTTCTCCTTCTCTGGATTCCCTGCAGTTTCTTGTCTTCCCCAAATGGCATCTCCAGAACATTGGGTTTCCATTCGAGTGCCCTGAAGTGGATGGCTGTGTTTTCACTGACTGTGTTGGAAGTCTTTTTTGTTAATCACTGAAGCAAAGCATCATTAGTGAGAAGTGCAGAGTGTATACAAAGAGGAACTTGCCAAATTACTAATAAGCAGAAACTCCATCCATCTTAATGAGACAGGGTTAAGAAAATAGCAACCTAGAATATACACAAAGGAGCGTTTCCACGCTGTTTGTTTATTCATGTTAGAAAGTAGTTCAGAACTCCATCTCCGATGCTCCTCGGAGATTGTGACACAAGCTCCAACCGCAAACTATTTATACTTTTGCAAATCATTAAGTAAATAACAATAAATAGATGGATTGTTCAGAAAAGCATTAAAGAGGAGACACAAACATCTGGCACCCAAACAAACAATCAACCCCTCTCTAAGCAGCTGGAAGACCTTCTCAATGCTGAATGAGTCAAATTTGCATGAGGAAACTAAGGGAAACGAACATGTTGTTCATGTCATGGCTGAAATCTTCATTCTTGCAAGTGAGAATAATATCACACTGGGCCAAGCATGCAGTACGCTGGCACAGGACAACGGGGTGTCTAGAGGGGCCTATACCATGGCTGGTCTCCCATCTTCCATTCTGGACAACTGCGCCAAGTTAGTTCTGCTACTCAGCATAGCTGGAGGGTCGGTGTGTGGGGAAAGCTAAGAGGAACCAAGTGAAGAGGAAGGCAGGAAACAAAATCAGACCCTTTTATATTCAGATTTTATTCTGGAGGGTTCAAAGAAGAAAGCTCAGAAGGCCAGAAAACCACAGTGGGGAACCCAGTATTTTTTCATGAGGCAGAGAAATTTGGCATGCTCTGCAACATCTCATCATATTTATGTGCACAATGCAGATGTTTGAGAGAATCTGTGGCCCATTTGTTGTTCAGTTCATCGAGTCCGTGTGACCCAGGGAAGCAGCTATCCCACCAGGGTTCCTTTTGGCATTTCTTACTCTTGATTTTGCAAATTTCCAACACCAGTGAGAAATGCTCAGAGCGTTAAATAAGGTGCAGCTTCACACTAAGGAGCAGATCCAGCCGGCCTGACTCTTGTTGAACAGCACCTGGGGTGGGGGGTGGGGTTCTGGTGAGCTACATAGGCAGGCCCAGGTTACCCAGTGTGCATTAGGTGCACTTGCACAGGGCCCCAATCTCTGGGGGCCCCCTGACCACCAAACCCCTCAAAAACACCAGTACCTCTACAAAAAAACCCAACCTGGGGCCAGGAAGGGGGTGGAGGGAGGGACGGGGGCCTGTCCAGGGCAGGGAATTGCCTGCACACTGAGGTGAGAGCCAACGGGCTGGAGCAGGAAGCTGGGCCAGCCCCACGGGACAGGAGGTGCTGTGGGGTGAGGGCAGGGAGAGCTCGTGCTCTAATGCCTCCCCCCAGGGCAGGGATGGTGCAGGGAGGGGGGGTCCCAAGAACCATAGTGCACAGGGCCCCAAAGTTCTTTAGCCCAGCCCTGACTGCAGGTGAGAAGCATGAGGAAGGACCGTTCCTCTCCAAAACGCAGAGCCCCACATTGTGGGGCTGGAACGCTCCGATACTCAGGTTCTTCAGCTGAGCCAGCCGAGGGCCCCTGCAGGTTAAGTTACGGTGGCCGCCGTTGCTGTTAAATGTCGTGAGTCAGGTTGAGGCCTCCATCCTGTTACGCCTGGCGTGTGATTTATGTCTCCGTAGTGGCTCACAACACTGCCCCTGGGTTACTGTGGCAACAGAGCAGGAGTTTGCCCCCGCACCGAAATCCCTGCACACCTGTGCTGCTGAGCCACATTTTTCTTTTGTTGGGTAAGAACTGACATGTGGCGTGTTTCCCGCAAGCAGCTGAGCTGCTCGCTATTTTATTGAACTCCAGTGCTTGCTGCATGCTATTTATAAGGACTTTATATAACTGACAGCCCTGCTCAGCAGCTCCCACCTGGGCCCGGGTACAGCGTAGGCTCCTGGAGAAGAATGTGTGGTAATACAGAGCTATTACAGAATAAATGTTTATAAGCCCCTGTAAATATTTGCCATCCATTCCCTTCTGGGATTAAGGGCAGATAGAGTTTTCAGCAAGGTGCAGCCATGAGCGGCTGCAGCCAGTGAACGCTATGTCGATGGTGGATAGCTCTATAATGTAATGGTGCTAGTTTCCCATTAACAGGAGACATTGATGGGGTATAGCTTCAGCTCATAGAATAACTCTACGCCTTGATACCCAGCCGTAGGTATAATTATCCTACCCTGCGGTAGGCACTGACTGGCTGCAAAGCCTCTGCCAGCAGGTTTCCAGGTAGTGCAGACTCAGGGAACATTCCTGATTGTATCTACCTGATTTAAACCTTTGAGCCATCTGCTGAGTAAAAACAAACAAGGCAGAGCTAACATCCTGCCCAGCAGTCCAGCCCAGATACAGGGGCTATCAGTTTGGGGATGGGGTATCTAATCTAAAGCAAATATTCCCTCTGGTATTGCAGATGGCCTGGCCCAGTGCATGGCTGTGTTGTAGGAGTTGTGCATCTTCATGAGGAGTGGCATGGTCTAATTCATATAATTCACGGGGGAAGGGTGGGGATTTGGGCCTTCTCTGCTCTAGCATTTTACTTCAAACTCCAGGTGGGAAGCTGGGGAGAAATGCCTGTGCAGGCAAAGCCGTGACTCCTCCACACCCACAAACCAAGAAATGCAGTAACGGGCCCTGGGTGATTTGGGGAAGCAACCGTGCTCATTAGATAGCCACAGCTGCTGCCCTGAATCCATCTGGGGGCACCTGCATTTTGCTGCTCATGTACTATGGCCAGTCATTTGACAAAACCCAGCTCAGTCAGCAGCTATTGTTCTGAAAGAGCCTGGGGCTGCCGGGCGTGGTGGCTAATCTGTTCATACCGCTCAAGCTGGTCTTCTGTTGGGGCATCTGGGGAAAGCTGCATTCCACAAACCCAGGGCTGCCCTGCGCAGCATGTCCCCTGCCAGCTCACGGGCATCAAATGCAACCATCGCCTAAAATGTGTGAGACAGGTCAACTCAGCGAGGACGGGGAGAAAGGCTCCAATTCTAGAACCAGCATTCCCTGGATGCAGGGCAGTCCCAGACGCTCAAGATGGAGATGGACGTTGTGCTTGGGGACCTGCCAAGGCAGGCCTCATGCCTGAGGGGTGGCACAAGGGGCCGGGGGACCAGAGATGCAGGGCTCACAGCTGAGTACAGTGATAGAAGAAGGCTAATGGCATTTTGGGCTGTATAAGTAGGGGCATTGCCAGCAGATGGAGAGATGTGATCATTCCCCTCTATTCGACATTAGTGAGGCCTCATCTGGAGTACTGTCTAGTTTTGGGCCCCACACTACAAGAAGGATGTGGAAAAATTGGAAAGAGTCCAGCGGAGGGCAACAAAAATTATTAGGGGGCTGGAGCACATGACTTACGAGGAGAGGCTGAGGGAACTAGGATTGTTTAGTCTGCAGAAGAGAAGAATGAGGAGGGATTTGATAGCTGCTTTCAACTACCTGAAGGGGGATTCCAAAGAGGATGGATCTAGACTGTTCTCAGTGGTACCAGATGATGGAACAAGGAGTAATGGTCTCAAGTTGCAGTGCAGGAGGTTTAGGTTGGATATTAGGAAAAACTTTTTCACTAGGAGGGTGGTGAAGCACTGGAATGGGCTACCTAGGGAGGTGGTGGAATCTCCTTCCTTGGAGGATTTTAAGGTCAGGCTTGACAAAGCCCTGGCTGGGATGATTTAGTTGGAAATTGGTCCTGCTTTGAGCAGGGGGTTGGACTAGATACCTCCTGAGGTCCCTTCCAACCCTGATATTCTATGATATGGCCCTTGAGCCTGGGACCAGGGGAGAGAACCCATGCCTGGGGAGTGTGGAGGGGAAACTGGCCATGAGGGCCCATGCTATAGAAAATGTCAGTGGGAAGAGCTCAGGATTTCATGGGTGTTTCAGGGACCCCTCATTTCTGCAGGCTCATTTGCATTCCGGATTTGCCTTATTAATTAACAACAGATTTTACAAATCCCAGCAGTCCGTGCAGCAAATGCCCAGGTTTTCAATGTGTGTCCATGGAAGCCAGTTGTGAGAGCTAGCCAGCTAGGCTTCATATTTGCGCTCTGGATAGTGGCAAGAGACTCTTCCCCCTTTCTCTGGGCCTCAGGTCATCTCCGGGGGAACAATGTGGCCTGCAGTGCTGGAGAGAATTCCCAGTGGGGCTGGCACGTCGCATGCTACTCGCTTCTCAGAGCCCCGGTCGGCTCACTTGACTAGTTTGCCACTAATTTATCCCAGCAGTAGGCCAGACGCTGCAGTGGTAGGCACAGGATGGGACATAGATCTACAGGTAGATACTGGGGATGGCAGGACAGATAAAGGTTTCTCCAAAACTGAAGTGATGAGGACAGACCCAGATGGATGTTATTTACTGTCCCTTCCACATTGTTTCCTGTTTTATGCGGGTTTTCAGATTGAGCTGTAGTTCGAATGTAGATGGGCCCCTATTGACTCCCTCGACCGGGCTGTTGTGCTGATTTGACGGCAGCTTTGGCCGTGACTCTCCTGAAAGGCCAGCCCTCTGTCCTTGGAGCAGGTGTGACAGGCTTTGAGCTATGGATGGCCTTGATCATTTAGCGAGAACTCGGGTTTAGCTGCACAAGGTAACAGATGAACCACAGACCAGCAGAAATAAACATGTCGAATTGGACAGAGCTTTCCAAGGAACAAACAAGCTGAGGACTGCAGATCGTTGAAATTATGGATGTTGCAAAACATTTCATTATGCAGTGAGGATACATCACTCTCCTGTCGGCAAGCCAGCAATAAATGGCAGTAAAACAAAGTTACATGATGATATTAGAGATGATGCGGTAATTTAAGAAACAGCTGGTTACATATTTATGAACTGCAATGGCTGGGTAAGCTTCATGCAGGAGAAGCTAATGCCTAACTTGGAAGGAGTTCCAGGGAAAGCAGTTCTTCTTGGGCAGAACTGTTACTTATGGAGCCTCATACTGTGTATTAAGCAATTTAGCGGGTCTAGACCAGAGTTGGGGAAAAGAACGAAAAAGCGCTTTGATGGACAAACACAACATGTTTTGGTTTCTGATTTACTCCAGACTTCTGATGAGGGGTATCATGCCTGTAAATGCAGATATTAAACATGATGGAGTGCAAAGATTGTACGGACTTTGCATTAGATTTCAAGAGAAAGTGTCATCCATGCTGCTGAGTACAGATCTATTTACTTTAAATAAAATCTGTCTATGAGCTAGCGACAGTTTCAATCAGAGAGGCTATAAAAGCTGAAAGAAGAACAGGAGTACTTGTGGCACCTTAGAGACTAACAAATTTATTAGAGCATAAGCTTTCGTGGACTACAGCCCACTTAAAGCTTATGCTCTAATAAATTTGTTAGTCTCTAAGGTGCCACAAGTACTCCTGTTCTTTTTGCGGATACAGACTAACACGGCTGCTACTCTGAAACCTATAAAAGCTGAGTTCTGGCAGGCAGCACTTGGAAGGAATTGGGATTTGTTTTTTGACAGTATTGTTTCATTTGTTTTGATAATGTTGAAATATTAATCTATCAAAATGAAACAATGTTTGTGAATTGAAATACTTCAGGATTTTGACTTTTTGTCCGAATTTGGGATGAAAACAAAATTTTGAAATGTTGGGATTTCCTGCTGGACAGAAATTCCATTTTGCAACCAGTGTTCGTTGCAACATAGATCAGTGCTTCACTGCCATTTCCTTAGCCCCGAGCAGCAGGAAAGGTCTCACTCCATCCAACTGCTTCGCTTTATGCCTCTTTCCTGCAGCCAGTGGCACGTTGTGGTGAGGATTTCTCTTGTTTACTGCTGAATTCTCCACTTCATTAGTGGTGCTAACTGGCTTCTCTCTTCTCTTAGGCCTCAGGTGAAAGTGGCTCTTTCACGCTTCCAGGCTGCAGAGCTTCTTGCATTTACTTCCCAACGAGGTGTAGTTCCTGTATTAAATGGCACAAGCTGTTTAAGCAAAAGGCAGCAGCAGTAACAGGAGCTTTGTACGATTGTAGAGGAAAGTCCTTCAGAAACTCCAGCACAGACGTCTGGGTACGCGGGCAGCGCAGAGCGAAGGTGCCTAACATTACAAAATACCATGTCCTGGGGCAGCTGGTCTGTGCTTCCTGGGAGCTGGGATTTATGGACAGTGCCCAGCTGGCTTTCACTGCAGCACCATGCTCCCAGCATAACACAGGGTGGAGTCTCATTGGCATCTGTTTGAAAATAATAATCTGAATTCATAGCCTCTTTTCTCTGAGGAGCTCTGAGTGCTTTGCTGACACTCAGAGACAAACAGACACACACAAGTTGGGGGAGGATGTTTGCTGATTCTCTGGCTGTTTCTCTTCTAAAGGAGTCGTTCTCGTTAGATCCAGATGTGAGCATAGCAGCAAGTCCTGGACACCTTACATGTAGTGTTTACACAACACATGGCTTCACCTTTCTCCTGCCAGCTGCTGCTGGTGCCCTGATAGTACAATAGGGGATGCATGCAAGGAATAACCTGCCCCTTGGAAACAGAAGGACCACTTGCCTCCTTCCTATGGAGCAAGGGCAGATGGCTTAGGATGCTACCTAGCACGTCTTACTATCTGGGCTATATTGGATGCAGAGGCAAATCTGCACACATTCCATCCTGTACCTCAGTGGACCCGAGTGATGAGTGACCCTCGGGGACTCCTGCAACCTGACAGAGCCAAGCCCTTCTGCACTCACATACCCCAGGTGACTAGCCCCTGCCACTGCTCCCATCCGCTGCTTTGAGCTCACTCCTTTGGGAACCCAAAGGTTATTTGAAAGAAGGACAAAAGACAGGCTGAAGGGAAGCAGAGGAGGCCAGGTTATTCCGTGCCAGTAGAAAGCCTGGTCTACATATTGACGTGGCTGTGCCTGCAATTTTCTTGTCATGAGTCACCCCAAAGCCCTGTAGGAGGCATCGTTCATTCTGAAGATCAGTGTGTCCCTGATGCTGAATTCCCTCCTCGCTCAGATCCTCTGGGTTATAACCAGGGGTTGGGACTCCTGGTCTGCCCCTTTGTTAGCAGCGAGGGGCTCCCAGCGGCAGGTCTCCTCTCGTGCGGTATACCAAGGCCATACGCTGCAAGTTCGAGCTCTTCAGCGCTAAGGGGCATCATTGCTACCTTTCAGATATGCATTGAGCCCCGTGGTGCAATGCACCCTTTCCATACAGGAAATGGGACAATTGCAGGGTCAGATGGCTGCCCCCGGTGCGCCCTCTTTCCATGGCAAATGCGTGGCTGTACTTGCCGTCTCGCCTTGTGGTGCCCTGCGTTCCAGTGTCTATACTGCATGCCAATCACTTGTCACTCGATATTATTTTTCATATGCAAAGCCCCTTTGAAACAGGCCGTATCCCACTGGCTTCTTTGGGGCTCCAGCTGTAAAAAAAAGAATACATCATAAAAATAGCATGTAGTAAAGATAATTAAATCCAGCTCCCCAGGGCGAGTGGGGCACAAAAGCAATGCGCTGGTGGGGGGTGGGCATGGGCCGAGGCAAGGCAGGAGTGGTGGAGATCGGGCTCCGGTGCCTGCCTACTGCAGCTCACGATCAAATGGTCTGTGTGCAGGGCAGGATTCTCCCTCGCTCTCGGCTCTGATGGAGCCGGCAGCCAGAATTCAGGACCCTGGACCCAAGGGAAGCGGGGGTTCAGGACTGAGTTTAGCTGCTTGGTCTCCAGGTGCTTCTGCAGGATGATCTGCGCCTCCCATGCTGCAGCGAAGGGGGCTAGGGGAGTGTGTCGCTGGGGATCCATGGGCCGCAGCCCCACCTTGGGCAAGGAGCTCCATGTGGGCATGAAAGAGCTAGACACCTCTTTGCCTCTCCTGTGTGGCCAGGGCTCTAGGGCAGGAGGTGTTTACCCCCAGTGCCAGGGGATGGTCGGGCACCGCTGGAGGAGTTCAGAAACATTTTCAGCTCCGTTTTTGCGGGCTGAGGCATTTCCATGAAGCCCCATGAATCTCTAGGCCATGCTCGGCTTCACTGTGGGCGTGGCAGGGAGGGGGTGCCACTGTAGCACCCAGTGTGAGGGCTCACCCAGGCCTGAGGTGGTCCAGGAGACAGGAAGGAGTAAATCACAGGCAGACGGCACTCGGAGTCAGGGCCACCCCCAGTGACAGGAGCTGGGGCAGTGATTTCCGAACACAGGCCAGCAATGTCAGTTCATGTATCATTGTTGTACCCACCCCACCGCAGCAGGTCCCAGGGTTCTCGTTACTGCCTGGGGGGACGCTCAGGGAATGGTTGTGATGGTGTCTCGGAGACACCGGGCTAGTTACCACTTGGAAAAATAGCTCTCTGGGGCCGGAGAAGGGTGAAGACAGGAATGCTGGGCTGCCTGCACCCGGGATACACATGCTTCCCCCTTTGTCCCCTAAACAATACAGCCTCTATCTTAGTCCTAACGATTATCACAAAACCAACAAGACCTTGGGAAACAAAAGGAGCTGCCAGCCCCACAGAATAGTCCAGGAAAGTGTAATTCCCACAGAGACGTGTTTAACCCCTGTTATCACTGGCTGTCTAGGGGACGAGACCAGCTGGATACGGGAGAGATGATTCCTGGGGACACATGCCTGTTCTTACATCCAGCTCCACTTATTGAAGTGATCTGAAAAATGGCCCCACTCTCCAGGCTCCCTGCTTTAAAGGAGAGATAGCAGGGGGTTCTCTTTGTCCTCTGACCGACATTTGTAAGTTTAAAGCTGAGCGAAGGGCCTGCAGTGAATTGTGTGACTGAGACGTAAAAAAGTGCGTATGTAAAACACTCGGTATCTGTCTTCCCTTCCCCACCCAGGCTGCTCCATGTGCACGGCAGCTTCCCACACCCCATACCAAGTGTCTCCATCTCTCTCCCTTTCCAACTTGGATCAGCCATGGCACTCTGCTGCCATCTCGGCACCTTGCCCTTTGTTCATACCACAACCATCCCATATCATCAGATAGGGCCCTGCCCAAGGAACTTTCATAAAGGGCCACAGCGCTGCACAAATAATAATTCTGTCCCCTCACAGACCCTGTTTCCCTGCACTCCCCCACCACTCGCCTCTGACAGAGCCAAGGTTCAAGGTCATCTTGATTCCTTGTGGCAGTGAGTTCCATAGGCATGCAGCAGCAGCCAGTCAGACTCTCTCTGTCTCTAAAGCAGGGGTCGGCAACCTTTCAGTAGTAGTGTGCCAAGTCTTCATTTATTCACTCTAATTTAAGGTTTCGCGTGCCAGTAATACATTTTAATGTTTTTAGAAGGTCTCTTTCTACAAGTCTATAATATATAACTAAACTATTGTTGTATGTAAAGTAAATACGGTTTTTAAAATGTTTAAGAAGCTTCATTTAAAATTAAATTAAAATGCAGAGCCCCCTGGACTGGTGGCCAGGACCCGGGCAGTGTGAGTGCCACTGAAAATCAGATCGCGTGCCGCCTTTGGCACATGTGCCATAGGTTGCCTACCCCTACTCTAAAGTGTCACCCTGAGGGCTGACGGGTCCGTGTCTCCTGATTAATGTAACCGTGGTGGGAAGATACAGTCACCAGGGGGACAGAGAGAGGTGATCTCCAGAAGAGGCCTTTCAAGGCTAGGAATGAAGCCTTGGATCTGGCCCTGGGAGCAGTGTACCAGGGTGCCATGCTCTCAGCAGCCTTTGCTGCCCCATTCTGGGCGAACAGAAGCTTTGGTTGTCACTGTTTCTGTTGCTAGGTCCAATGAGGTCATGGAAGTGTGGATCCCTGTGCCCCGTATTGTGTCTGACAAGTGGGAACAGCTCTGGGGGCTGGAGGAAGCTGGTTGCAGCCATAGCTACATAGGTATCCAGGAAGGATCCTGTGGGCACAGGTGCCTTGGACAAAGGGTGCTGTTGGGGTGGCAGCTAGTTCTTAAAACTTCTTTCCTCTCCCTCCTCACCACCACCATCTTACCCAGATGCAGGAGATGCATTTCCTGTCAATGTCCCCACAGTGGGGATAGGAATCCAGACAGTGCAGGGGCTTTCTGAGGCTTTTCCATTTCACTTCGGGGTAACTCCTCTCAGTCATGTGATTTTTAAGCAACAGTCACAGTTGGGTTTGGAGTGGAAGGCTTAGCCAGCTCCAGAAAAAGAAACACAACGGGAGCAAACAGAGCTGACCTGCCTTTTCATGTGACCGGGTGACCAGATGAGATGAAGAAAATACCGGGACACCGGGAGTGGGGGAGAGAGCAAAAAAAAAGCCAAGTGCTGCCGGCCGGCCGAGAGCAAAAAAAAAAAGCCGGCGCAAAATATTGGGACAAACAGCTCAAAATCGGGACGGTCCCGATTTTATTGGGACGTCTGATCACCCTATGTGACCTGGGGCCCCCAGACTGCCCCAGTGCCCCAGCCCAGGGATCTGTCCAGCCTACTCTTCAGGAATGGCCAGTACCAGGTACTGGTAGGGAAGGTGCAGGAAACTCTGAACGGGGCAGGTATTCTGACCGTCCTAAGAATGAACACTCCAAAGGACAGCCCCTGAGGCTGCTGGGATGGGACCATTCATGACAGCAGAAGAGTTAAGCTGCTGGCTACCAACATTACTTTTCCCCACTGTGTCCCTTTTTGTGAGGAAAGGAAAGAGTGCTGCTGAGGTTCAGAGAAGCCACAAAGTCGCTGCTGTCACATAGCTGCCCCCACCAAGCCCCAGCTGAATTTCATTACGGGTAATACCTCTTTAAGAAACAACCTGGCTTTTTCTGCCAATACCATAGTTTTCCTTGGACTCCATCCATCGGGAAATAAGGTTTGCAGACTCTTTGCTAAGCAGAGTCCAGACCAGGTTCACAGAAACATTTTGCAGCTTTGGAAATGCTGTTTGCAGAAAAGCTGGGAGTTTCGGAGAGACCCTAGATTCTCTGATGGCAAAGGGCACAAGGCCTTGTACAGTTCAGGACAGATTTTTAAAGGTATTTAGGTGCCTAAAGATGCAGACTAGGCGCCTCTTTTGCATAGATGCCTAACTCCCATTGATTTAAAAAACCTCAGTGATTCTGTCTCACTGCAGCACAGCTTGGCAGAGTCAATAGAAAGAGTCATACAAATTAACACATCCGATTCTGACCCTGGATTTCTCTAGAGGTGGCTGGCAAATATAAAACTACTGCTGAATTAACCCCTCCTGCACAGAAACCAGGAGACAGCACATGCAGCCATTGTTGGGGGACAAAGGGAATCACTGCAAAACAGACAACTGCTTGGAATTGTTTATTCTGCAGAGCCCAAGCCCGGGGGCATGTGAACCCAGCTGGACCTGGTATAGAGCCTCCCATGAAGGCATCTCCCCTTTCCCCTCCATGACTGAAGCCTTTTGGAACCTTCTAGGAATCAGCTTCCTCAGAATGAGTTATGTCTTGAGGGGAGAATTATCAGCCATCAGGAACGGGGGAATAAAGCTGTCCTGCACCGCAAGGTGTTGGACCATTTACCGATCCTGGCTGGGTGCTCTGGAGCTGAACAGCCCCAGAGAATTGCTGACAGGGCTATTCACTTAGGTAACACATTGGACTCAAATGTGCGTTTGAGTGACGGGCTTGTCAGATTGATACAAGCAGCTCTGATGAGCTAACGTGTGTTATTAATGTTTGCCTCTCTAACACCCCGCGTCCCATACAGTGGTAATTATTTGGGGGAAGACAGCAGGGAACTGAGTGCTGGTTTCAATCTGCGAGAACAAGTGGACTGTTCTCTGGGCCGCTGGACAATGCTAACTGCAGAACTGCCATATCTTCACCCTTTCAGAAAGCGCTGACAAGAGAACTCCTGCACTTGGCAGCACAGCAGACTCTGTAAGGAGCAAAAAGTTCCTGGGCTTGTGCTCTGCAGGTTTCACGGCACTCAGAAAGCCTCCCAGACATGTAGCTCGCCTGCCTGGAGCTGCAGGGAACTAAGACTTGGTTGATTTGTGAGTCAGCGTGTGCGACTGTGAAGGTAAAACATGAGCTCTCTCCATTAGCTGGCATCCGAGAAGTTTGCTGCTTCCTGCAGGGAAGATGCAGTTCACTCTGTTGTGCAGCTTTGGGTTTTGTTTTAAGGGGAGTTGACCTGTATCTAGCTTATACCCAAATGAGCTCGTGCTAGGGAGGTGATTGGCTAATTGAGTCTGTGACTGACACTCGTAAATGAGTGCACTAGGGGCAGCTCAGTGCTGATTGGCTGGTGTGTGAGGCTCAGAAACTCTCTCCAACAAGAGCTCTGGCCATTCTCAGTCCTGCTGCCTTCAGAGTAGGTGCTCCAGGCACAGCCACCAGGCGAGAGGCTGCTTCCTTCGCTCAGTCACTCAGAGGCAAGTGAAGGAGGGCAGACCTCTGCCTTGCACCGGGCGGGAGGATTTCCTTGCAGACCTCCAACCCAGGAGGGGAAAGGAAGCAGAAAGCTCCTGGAACTTGATTTCATTCAGCTTAAAGGATGGGCAGAGTCCAGAGTCCAGGAGGCCCCAGCTGGAGCGGAGCCGGGGTTCTGCTGGCCTTGGCGGCCGGACTCTTTGCTTGCAGTAATGCAAATGAATACGACTATGTGAGTTTCCAGTCCGACATAGGCTCTTACCAAAGTGGGCGATTTTACACCAAACCCCCGCAGTGCGTGGCCATCCCAGCAGACCTGCGCCTCTGCCACAGCGTGGGCTATGACAAGATGGTCCTGCCCAACCTGCTGGACCACGAGACCATGGCCGAGGTGAAGCAGCAGGCCAGCAGCTGGGTGCCCTTGCTCAACAAGAACTGCCACATTGGCACCCAGGTCTTCCTCTGCTCCCTGTTTGCCCCCGTGTGCCTGGACCGGCCCATCTATCCCTGCCGCTGGCTCTGCGAGGCCGTGCGTGACTCCTGCGAGCCCGTCATGCAGTTCTTTGGCTTCTACTGGCCAGAAATGCTCAAGTGCGACCAGTTCCCCCAGGACGACGTCTGCATTGCGATGACCACTCCCAATGCCACAGAGGCTTCCAAGCCCCAAGGTAAGTCTCACCGGTGCTGGCCCTGTCCCTGTCCCTACTAACCCCTGGTTTCCCACCTTTCCTAGCAGAGCAGAGACTGGCCTGAGAGAGATGCAGCTCCAGTCCAAAGAAGAACTCCCTCCAGAAGCGATAGCAAGAGTTACCTGAACTCTGCTCTGGGGTAGCAGCCCGTCCTCCTGCCACAGAGGGGGGATGCGAAGGGACATTCTCCCTTTAGAACTTGCCCCAGCTACCACTTTGTGAGCAACTCTTCTCTCTGAGTGTCCCCTCTCTGCAGCAAGCGTTCTGCCGAAGTTCAGTATCGTAGACACTAGCAGGATCAGCCTCTAAGCATGTAAACGTTCTCCTCTGGGCTGGGCTCCTTCCTGGTGGTTCTGATTCTCTTAGGCTGGAGCCTAGTATTGATATCTGGGACCCGTCTACCACTATTGACAGTGACGTGAAAGGGATGGCTGCTGCCTCTGTTCTAAGGGACCTTTCCTTGCATTCCTAAGTCTCGTGGAATCATTTTATAGTAACAGCCCAGGCCACACGTCTAAACCTGTGCTAACCTGGGGAAGCAGTGAAAATAAACCTGTCAGGAACACCTTGTTTTCCTAGCAGCGCTGAAGTTTGAGGCTGGATGGGCTTGCTTCAGTCATGCCACAAAGCAGCCTCAGTGCAGCAGGTTACACCTATTTTAGAAAAACAAATCCTGTTCATTTCAGGTAAGGGCTGTAAACCTGGACCTGGGGCTGGAGTTTTGTACAGGGCAACATTTCTGATCAAGAATTTTACTGTAAGTTAAACAGACTTCCAGGTATTTGGACAAAGCAGAGGCAAACTGCTTGTTTGATTCTATTGGACAGTAGGTCTATTTGATATTACACGGGCTTGCGTGGATTGAGTTACACTAATCTTTGGTTTGTTGCTTAAAACTTTTAAAACAAATACAGGACCTAGTGTTTAGCTCTCCAGTTCTGGATCCTAAAAGTATTTCAGAGGTTGGCAGGAAAGAGAATATAAAAAAATGAAGACAATGTATTTAAAAAGGGGTTGCGGCTCTCTTCTTCTGGTGCCTCTAGCTTCACTTGGAAGGGACAGGCTTACTTGGTTTTCCTGAGCTGCTTTTGGAGGGAGTTCGCGGCAGCCAGGGGAATAATTCCAGTGATTTATTCCCTGTGTGTCCGGGGTTCATCTGAAGATAAATTTGCCATTCGCTATAGCTGCTCAAATGCAGTTACCTTTGGCAAACAAAGTACTTTATGTTCTGCTCAGTGCTGAGGGAGAGCCCTTGCCCAGCCAGCCTGGGTTTCTCCTGTCACTGCGGGTTATATAATATTATGCTACTTTCCACACCAGAAACTGTACTGCCCAGAATCCTCCAATTATCATTTAATTTCCACTCTCTAGGGCAGGAAATGAACGCAGTCTGGAATCAAGGAGTAACATCCTCAGAGTGTCTGTAAAAATTAGAGCACAGAGCACTTGCAGAGAGAGAGGCACAGCTCGGTTAACTCTTAGTGCTGAATAGAGTGGGGAGCAGGGGGGTGGAAGGTACTTTCTCCCTGTCCATTCACAGCTAGGATCCCAGCCCCTGCCAACATGGGGGCTGCTCAGTTTGGGCAGAGAGTAAGAGTTCTGGTGCTTTCGTTCAGCAGGGATGGGACTGACCCGTTTCTCCATCCCCGGCCCAGTGCATCAGGGGCTTCCGCAGCGTTTCCCATCTCCTGAACCTTCCTTGGCAGGAGGGAGGGTGGCTCCTTGGAGAACGGGGAGCTGGATAGCCCCTGCTGCTGTGAATTAGAGCATCTGAGCCCTCAGTTTAACACTAGGTGGAAAAGGGCAGAGTGACGCCGTGTTTGGGTTACTAACCTGACCAAGTGACAATGTGTGACAAGGAGTGTTGGGGGAGACGCCATCTCTCAGGGGTCACCTGGTGCAGCGGGGCCAACACAATCTGTCTGGACAGCAGCATGTGGGGTATGATACGCACTGTAAGGTCCAGCCATGGCCAGTAAATGAGGGGGTGGGGGAGGAGAGAAGCTTAGTCTGTTATCACATCCCCATAGGGAACCCACCACTCCACCCACAGTCGAGGCAAACTGGGCAGCCCAAGTGAGTTCCCAGGTACACTGAGAGTCCCATCTGAGGGGCAGGACATGGGGGAACAGCAGGGATTTGTGGAGCACAATCTCCAATTTTCAGGCTTTTGCTGGGTTTTGTCCCAACTTTATCTCTTGGAAAAGTGCTTTACTTTGAAGGAAGGCTGTGAAAAGGCTACAGCAACTCAGCAGAGCTGCGCTCTTGTCTTCTGAGAACATAGGAGGACTTGTTCTGTGCCTCTTGGAATTCCCAGGGCAGTTCTGTCCCCATGTGCTTTCGCGGTAACACCCATCATTACAGATTCCCACCGCTCTGGGTCAGCCCAGACTCAGCACTTCCCGACTTCTTCTTTTAAAATCAGTGCTGTTTTCAGGGGCTCGGAAAGAAGATCTTTCCGAACAAACCGATTTTGCTCAGCTTTCCCATATGGTTAGGCTCAGCTGTACTGCTGCAGCTGCGCCATTGTAAGGTCTCCTGTGTACCTGCTTTATGCCGGTGGGAGAGAGCTCTCCAGTCGGCATAATTAAACCATCCCAAATGAGCGGCGGTAGCTGTGTTGGCGGGAGAGCTTCTCTACGCTGCTGCTTTTGTCGGTGTAACTTATGTCAGTCGGGGGAGGTGGTGATTTTTTTTCACTGACAAATGCTTTTCCGACAAAAGTGCTAGGTGTAGACATAGCTTTAGAAACGTCCAACTATAGTTTTAGATAAACACTGGATTTAAAACTCAGCGCCCTCCCCTGGGCAGTGCTGTTGAGAACTGTCCCTCTCTAACCATTTCTAACATGGTCGCCAACACAATATAAATATCATTATGCCATTCACGGTAGTCATTAAAGTGACTGTGTTACAATAAATGACGTCAACTCCGGTTTCAAGCGTTTTGTGAATCCTTTTCTGTGGGTTGCAGAAAGGACCTAGGTTTGGTCTGCACTTAAAAGTTACATCAACATAGCTACAGTGCTCAGGAGAGTGAAAAACATTCACACTCCTGAGTGCTCTGGGTAGGTCGACCTAGAAGCGGGTAGGTTGATGGAAGAATTCTTCTGTTGACCTAGCTACTGCCTCTTGAAGAGGTAGATTGCCTCCAGCGATGGAAAGATCCCTTCCATCAGTATAGGAACCCACAGCACCATAGCAGTGTCACTGTAGTGCCCATAGTGTAGACATGGCCCTGTTCTATCAGCACTTGAGAAACAAGCCCATCACAAAAGCTTCAGGATCCATTGACAGTTCACTTAAAAGCACAAATTAGTAACTAGGCTTGGGCAAGTTGTGGAAAGAAAGTACCGAAGTCCTCAGCTACACCCACACCTCTGTTAAATGGCATTCACACTCTTGTTTGCCGTGAATATTCACACAAGTGATTTTGTTTGTTTGCAAGAACATTTCCAGAAAGCAAGAGTCTTTGGATTCTCGTACAAAAGTGTGTTCACGTGAAGGCACATGCTGGGAAAGTTCCTGCAGCCATCTTGAAATCCCTTTCACTTTTCTGGCTCCTGCTGGTAAGGTTTCAGTTGTCCATTTGGAGAAAAAAATACAATAGCTGACCAGTCACCCACCAGGGATAACAAATAGCGACTGCTGTGTGACCATCTGCAGGATATTTCTGCATCAGGCACATAGTTTCAAATAGAAAACATTTTGCAACAATCATAGGGCTTGATCCTCAGCTGGTATCACTTGATGTAGCTGCAGTGACGTCAGTGGAGCGATTTACAGCAGTGGAGGCTGGACCACAGTCTCTTTGTGCATAACTGACAAACAGAGAAGCGGGCTCAGTTTCCCAGATGCATTATTTACTAAGATTTGTTTGCCCCCTTCTATTAGAAACAAACAGCTAATAGGCAGAGTGAATTTGCATGTTAATCCCAACCACCTCCCTAATCTACAGCAACTCTGGGACACCTTCCCAGCCAACGTCTCCTACCCAACCGCCTAGCAAAGAGTTGGACCTTGGACTGAAGATCAATACATGCAGGTGCTGAGCCTCTGCAGGTCCCAGCACCTCACACTCCTGCAAATAACCACTGCAGAGCGAGTTGCAGAGCTCCCTCAGAAAGCCCCCAGCCTCCCAGCTATGGGCTGATAACGGACCAACGAGGTGAGTGAGCTGCAGTGTAGCAGTTCAGCCTGGGCTTTTCTGCTGTTAAACCGCTGGGGCTGTTGGGCTCCTCTGCTCCTGGGGGTAGTTTGTTTGTTTGTTTGTTTGTTTCTTTAATAAAAAGAAAAATCCAAACTGAACTGGAGCCCCTTACATTTCAGGTGCTGGGGCTTGTTTCCTGTTGACTTAAATAAGGACAGAGCCCAGCACTGCTCCCCCCTCCCATATTAATAAAAACGAACGAACCCTTTCAGTATTTTCCCCCATTAACACCTTGGCACTGGAATTTGGTTCTGCCTCTCAAAGAGCTGACCTGCTGAATTCCTTTCTCCTTAAGTAGGAGGCGGTAAAGCCTGCAGGCCTACAGGATGCATCAGGGGAGTCACAGATTAATATTGCATTACACATTCCTCTTCCTGCCCCTGGAGTACGGCTGCTTGAAAGCTGAGCGGTAGGAAATGGGCAGCAGGGGAAAACCAGGCTGGGAACAGACTGAGGTTGTGTACAGAACTGCTGTCAAATGCAGAAAACAGCGTGTTGGCCCAGTCACAGCTCACACCAGCTAGAAGATGCTCAAGCAAGGCTTTGTCCGGGCCTCCGGTGGTCTGAGCTCACTGTGTAGCCTGGGAACCCAGGCCAGTATCAATTTCTTTGCAGCCCCAGAGCGTTAGTTTAGGCCAGGTCTGGACTACAGGGTTAGGTCGACGTAAGTTGTCTTGCATCGACCTAGCTGTGGAAGTGTCTTCACTTAAATTTGGCTCCAGCCGATGTAAGTGCCTCTCTAGCCAATTTGGTAACCCCACCTCCCCGAGCGGCGGAGAGTCACGGTCGATGTAGTTAGGTCGACGCAGTGTCAGTGTAGACACTGTGTTGCTTACGGCTACTGTTACTGGCGTTCTGGGCCATCCCACAATGCCCCACGCTGACAGTACAATTGCTACATGAGGAGTACGTGCACTGCCGACACCTGGAGCAAGTGTGCACACCCCAGGGATTTAATAACTGCGGGAGCCGTATGCCGACGTAAGTGAGGCTGACGTAACTTGGGAGTGCAGACGGGGCCTCAGTGCTGCTGGGCGTTGACCCACGTCAGAGCCGAGTGTTGTGTTGCTCCCCAGTTTGTTCTGGGTCTCTCCTGGGCCCAGTGCAGGGGCAGTGGAGCTGAACCATGGGCTGCAGGGAAAGACTCGGTCCGGTCACTAAACCTATTCTGAGTAGCCTGGGGGCTAGTGACTGTTCAAAGTCAGACAGCTCTCACAAGTGCCCAGCAAGGGGTCTCGGAGTCTGAAGAATCCCCTTTGTCCTTGAGGGGCATGCTCCCTCCCCCAGGGCATCATGGGGCTAAGAGACACAACGCCTGGGAATCCTGCTGGGCCCAGATAACAAGTAACTTGTTTCACCCGAGTCCCGCAGGCATTGTGGGGTTACCCTGCCCCCCAGTGTCCATACAAGCCATTCCTGGGAGCCAGCCAAGTGCCAGCTTCTGAATATGTATTGCCAGTACACAGGACTTAATTTGTAATGAAAGAGGGGCGGGGGCTCAAGCAAATTTTTTACATACATAACTTACCTGTCAAGCCCAGAGATGCCGGGGCTCTGAACCGCCAGGCCCAGAGGTGCCAGGGCGATGAACCGCCAGGCCCAGAGGTGCCGGGGCGATGAATCGCCAGGCCCAGAGGTGCCGGGGCTCTGAAACGCCAAGCCCTTCCCCCCCTTCCAGCTGGAGATCTCCAAGTGCTGTGCAAACACTCGTATGTAAATCCTCAAGCCATCCTTTCAGGCAGTTAAATGTTACTAACCCCGGGGGGAGCTGGCAGCACAGGGCGGGACAGTGACCTAGCCAGGCTCACGCTCTTATATCTGTGATGAGGAGATGAGTACATAGCCAGCGTCCATGTGCCTTTCTCTGTGGGTTGCAATGGTAACCATAAGATAGCACATCCTGTGCCTTGGCCTGCACCTCACCAGGGGCCTGACATGCAGGCAGGGTGAACTCCAGCAGGATGGCTGGAGATGGGATGTGACGGCCTTCTCCCCAGAATAGGGGCTGTACGTGCACAGCACAAGGAGACGTGGCCGTTAACAGTGGGCGAGAGAGAGGAGAAAGCGCAGCTATCATTAGGAAACACCACTGAGGCGCTTGGTCTTTGTGCTCGTGGAGGTGGAGCTGAGTGTACGTGTGTGTTTAAGCTTGGTTTGGCTGCTCTCCGTCACACCTTCCAGCGTGGGGATCGCACAGTCCCTGCTCTGCGTCCTGCCAGGCAGGGAAGCGTATGCAGAGCTGCTAATTACTTCTCAGGTGGGATGTTGAAAGGAATGTGGCGGAAAGACTTTAACTTCCACGAGGCATGCTGGGCGCTGCTCTGCCTTTAGATGGCAGCCTTTTCCCAGGAAGAACCACATGGCTTGTGTGAAACTATGTGACAATCCCCGGGGGCAGATATTATCAGCAATTAGCTCACAAATAGGCTGGGCAGAATTCACTGTTTTTTATATAATATTGACAGATAACGTCAATGTTTATTTTTAAGGATTTGTTTTTTCAATTTTTATCATTTAAATGTTCACAGTTGTGCAAAATTATGGGTTTTAAGCATTTTTTCCCCCTGATTTGTTTTTATTTAAATTTTCACAGTTGTGGGAAATTATGGGGGGGGGAGGGTCAGACAATTATTTAATGACAGCAGATGTCGAGACTCATAAAGTTAAAGCTTTATAACCATTAAAACACAAGCTGTCAACATCACATGTAAAGAGCCTTAAATCAAATGCTAACAAGTTCTCATGCAGCATTTTCATCACTGTGCCTAGCTGTGAATTTCTGTTATTATGGATGGAAATGTTTGTGGTCAGTTTGTTTGTGTTCGGTGAAATCAGTGTTTATTGACACTTACTGATAAAAATCTAATCCTCTGAGCCTGACAGCACCAGCCCTTCAAGCCACAGAGAGCAACAGCTGCTCTTTGGGCTTTCCCATGTTCAGCTTTGGTGTCATGGTCCTCAGCAGTTCCCCTCTCTTGTGGGCATGCTGTGAAGTAACTCCTGGAGCTCCTGACCGAGTGGAAAGCACTCTGCATTTGCTCTTGAACCAGCAAGAAGTTTAGTAATGGTCTGAGGACACAGCTGCTATTGTTTGTGCCTCACTCTTATCAGTAGGCTTCAAAGCACTTTACAAAGGAAGTCAGTATCATTAACCCCATTTTACAGATGGGGAAACTGAGGCACATAGCTGGGAAATGACTTGCCCAGGTCACTGGCAGAGCTGGGAAGAGAACCCATGTCTCCTGAGGCCTAGGCTAGTGTTCAAGCCACTACTGCTTTCTTTGGGTAAAGTCAGACTAGAAACTGTTCTGCAGCTGGTGGAAGTGAGAGGGGGCTTGTACGTTCCACCCCACGGATTGCACCTCCCTCAAGGTACAAAGCAGAGTGCACCAGCTGGTGGGAGGCTGGTTCTGAACTCACCCTGCACCCCAAATACCAGCCTGCATGCATGTTCCAGGGGATGTGGGGGCTGGCCCAACAATGGATTAAAGTGCAGTGGGACCAGACCCAAGGAAAGCAGGTGGACAGCACAGGAGAGTAGAAGGTCCACTGGCAGAAACCTCTGCTCACAGGTCAGTTATTCTGTGGGAAAAGGGAAGGACTCTGCTGTCACTGCACCTGCCTGGAACCAGATTCCCTCTCAGCCAGCACTTTGCTGCACTTTGCTGGCTGCAGTCTCCGTCTGGGTCTGATGCTGGCTGGGACTTTCTGTGAAGCCATCTGGAGATGTGTTCTTATCTGCCAAGCTCATTCTCGATTGAAACAAGTAGAAATTGGCTTGATTCACCCCCACCCAACAACAGGTGTTGGCACCCTCCGGCTTCCAGGTGGGCTTCAGCAAGGGAGGGCAGCTTTAAAGTACAGTGAGCTGTCTTGGTAGAGGCTGCACAGGGGATGTGCTGAGTCAGGAGATTGGCCAAAGGGTCAGTTACTTTCAGGACTTTTCTGCTGGCTCTGGGCCCTTGGTGTAGGGGGCACCTTGCTCTGCTGCCATGCACTGGGGCTCTGGGGTAATTCCTGCCACCAGGTAATTCTGCTGCCATAAACCCTGCAGCGAGTCTAGCCCTGCTGCAAACATCTTTTACAGCCAGCCTTTTGGTGTTGAGTCTGCTAACAGGAGGAACGCAGTGAAAAGTCACACTGAATGATTGAGTTACAGACACTGAGCGAGGGGATCGGGGAGTCCAGGGCGCAGGGCTGGGATTCAGGAGCCTGGGCTCTGTTCTCACATCTACCCTGCCCTGCTCTGTGACCGTGGTCGAGTCACTTCCCTGCTGTGCCTCCCTCCCTCCCTCTCTTACTGTGGGTCTGTGCAGCACCCAGCACAACGGGGAGTCTCCGGGGCTCCAGTGACACGGGGGTTAACACGTGGTAAAATCCTGGTGTGGAGAAGGCAATTGTGGTTTTCACATGGGCTAACTGGCTTAACTCTTCAGCTCCCCCCAGTGTTTACCTCAGCCCGTTAACAGGTGTGCAAATGACAGATTGCCCCGGCCACATGGCTGTTTCCAGGTGTGAGCTAATACGTGGGGAAATCCCACCTTTTCTCCCTAGTGTGGTAATACGTGGGGAAACCCCACCTTTTCTCCCTAGTGTGGTAATACATGGGGAAACCCCACCTTTTCTCCCTAGTGTGGTGCATGCAAATAGCTGTGCGACTAACCTCCCAGCTCTGTGCTGATCTCGGGACATGCGGCTACAGCCTCCTGGCTCTCAGTCCAAGCACTTGGAGGAGAATGCCCTGGTGAGGCCCTGTGGCTTCCTCCGTCCATTTCATCCAGTTCATTAATGTTTGGAGGCTGGATGGACATCTTCCTTGACTGCTTATTGAAAAACAACATCCTGGGGGGTAAACTGAGGCCCTGGTTAAGCCCTGAGGGCTGGATCCTGCTCCTATCAAAGTCACTTGTAAATTAAAAAGCTAGAAGTGGTGATTGCATGTTATTGTTTCACAGGGGGCCTGTGCCATACATCCCTGCCCACTCCTCCTCCCACCCATGGTGGAGAAAGAGAGACAGAATCAATGGACACCTGGATCATGAGATGAGCTCAATTCTAAT
The DNA here is from genome assembly GCF_011386835.1 of Chrysemys picta bellii. NCBI lineage: Eukaryota > Metazoa > Chordata > Testudines > Emydidae > Chrysemys > Chrysemys picta. The sequence continues at coordinate 164,270,977 of NC_088792.1, read as the reverse complement.
TGTTACATGAACACTGTGGTTAATGATTTGTTCCCCAGTAGCATTTACAAACTTGACTGAAATCAGGGCCCCATTGGGCAGGGACCTGCACATGCAAATAGTAACAGACAGTCCTTGACTCAAAGCATTTAGAACCTACATAGACAAGGGAAGGTTTATCACCCCCATTTAACAGAGGGGGACAGAATTACTATGTGACTTGGACGAGGCTATCTAGGGAGCCAGTGGCAGAGAACTGACCCTCTGCTTCCCTGAGTGGCAGGACAATACCGTAAGCACAAGACCATCCTTCTCCTCTGAGTTTACACCTCACTTCACATGGGATCTGTTTCTTTGTCCAATAATCTTGAAGGTCGTTGAGGTGGGATGCCCATTCTTCTGCCCTCAAGAGCCTGGGGGAAAGCCTCCTAGATTAACAGATTCAACATCCAGAAGGGACCATTGTGATCATCTAGTCTCACCTCCTGGCCAGAGACGTGCCGCAAAATAACTCCTGCAGCAGATCTTTTAGAACAACAGCCAATCTTCATTTAAAAATTGTCAGTGAGGGAGAATCCACCCTGACCCTGGGTAAATATTCTACTGGTTAATTACCCTCTCTGTACGTTGTATCAAGCAGAGGTGTATTCTTTTATTCTCTGAGAATCTCTCTCCTGTGAAAAAGGGCCCTCTAGTTTGCTGGAACAAGAACAGAAGCAGTGTCTCATTTTCAACAAATGTATCCTTCAGCAGCATAAATCTGTGCTGCTGGGTGGTCTCAGCCCGTCTGCCGAGAGCTGGGTGCAGGGACTTGGAAACAGGATGGTAGTTCAGTACCTGGCTTTGTACTCTCTTCACAAGGTGAATCTTAGGAAAATGACCCGGGATGGCATATCCCATCCTCTCCTAAGAGCCCCCTGCTGCAGTCCAATACTAAGCTAGGGCTCAGAGCGAGGCATGTGGGTGGGAGGGGGGTAGCTGCCTTGCTGCCGCCCAGGCTGGGCTTGTTCTGGGCATAACTCCAGCCTTTAGGGCTGTCAAACCTGCAGGCCCCCTCTGATGTATATTCTGCCTCTGCAGCTGCAGGAGTCCTTGCTGTAGCCACGCCCTGGTGAAAGAGGAGCCATCTCGGTGGGAGCCTCACCCCTTCTCTGCATTGTTAGTTCGGGATTTTACACGGCTGAGCCATGCTGCCCAGGATGTCACTTGTGGTGATGCCCTTTCCCCCCATTCATTGGAAGCTTTGGAGGCAGCATGGAGTGATGCTGCTTAGGATCGGGCCCCAGAACAGCTTCTCCCTGCCAGTTTGGCAGCTGCCTTCCCTGGCTGGCTCCCCACCTTGCCCAGCAGCTCAAAGCCAGGCCGCAGTTCTGTGCGTGTCTTTGTTGGGTGCACCGTATTGCTCTTAGGCCAGCCCTGGGAAGGGCATCAGTCAGTTGCCTTGTGCCCCTGCTGCGGCAGAGAAGCCCAAGTGCAGTCAGACCTTTAGGAGCAGGAGCGGAGACTAGTTTCTCAAGAGCAGAGCTGTGGGACTGGGGGGGCGGGGAGGGGCAGAAAAGCACCATTGCAGCCCAGAGGGTGGTTTGTAACGAGGAGGGACGGTATGAGTGCGGTGCAAAAGGAGAAACGATGGGTCCTGCGCTTCCCTCCACTTCTCAAATAAACAAGCCCACCAGCACTTGGTGGGAATTCCTGACACATGCTCAGTGGGGACTGTCCCTCGGGGGCCATCCCAGCAGGTGACATGGCGCTAAAACCTTCCTGAGCCACAGAGATATTGTGTGACACATAGACCCCCCACACACACTCGCTCTAGTGGTGAAGGGGTTTTGTTTGCTCAGGGGGGGAGGAGAGTGAGCTGAGTCTCCTCAAAGCCTGTGGAAAATAGCACCACTGCAATAGGACCAGTAACAGGTAAAAGCCTCATCTCAGTCGAATAATTCCCTCCTCTCCATCCTTCAAATCTAAACAAACCTCTGACTGGGTAACAAGCTTTGTACAAGTTTGGGTAACTCTTTAAGTCCCACGTTGGGCCACCAAAAAGATGGTATTAAGGTAGATGGAATAACTCAATACATTTCCGTTTCCATAGCTTCTGTTCTTACCAGGCAGGATTTCACCAGTTGGCCCTTTTGGGGTTATCACAAGAGTGGCAGTTCTGGCCCATTTACTGAGCAGTGACTTGTGGCACAACTCCCAGCTGGCAGCCTTTAGCCTTCAGCGCCATTGTACGGGGAGCTGGGAACTGCAGAAGGAAGTTGGTGCAGAGAACTTCTGTCTGTAGGAGGCTGTGGCTGCGAGCCCCACTTCACCACAGAAAGCTCCTGGCCAGGGCTCTGAGAGCCTCTTTCAGCAGAGTTCCTTAGGCCTGGTCTAGACTAGAAAATTAGCTACGTCTTTCAGGGGTGTGAAAAATCCACACCCTGGGACAACATAGGTAAGCCGACCTAAGTCCCTGTGTAGTCAGCACTAGGGAGGAGCCAGAAGAATTCTTCTGAGATGGGAGAACCCCTCCTGTCAGCATAGGTAGTGTCTGTGCTGTAGTGTTTTAAATATAGACCAGCCCTCACTGAACGTTAACGCATTTCCCTTTATCTGCGCACCAAGCCAGGCTCCTCATCCATCTGAAAGTGGCTCTTTTAGGCCTTTCCATGGGCTACAGGTGACAAAATGTTTCCGAGGCCTCAGACCCTCCACAGGGCTGGGCCATTGGTCCAGCACGTCATGGGACGCATAGCAAATGCCTTGTGGGAGGGTAGCCCTGGTGGGAACTGATCTGAGAGCGTAACCAGTTTGGCACCAAATCTCTCCAGTTTGAGTGTGCTCTGTACTGATCCCGTCTCTCCTCCCTGGCTAGGAACGGCTGTGTGTCCCCCCTGCGACAACGAGATGAAGTCAGACGCCATCATTGAACACCTGTGTGCCAGTGAATTCGGTAAGGAAACATTCCGGCCTCCTCGTCTCACTTTTCAGAGTTTCTAATGTACACGAGGGAGGAGAAACTCGATATCATGCAGAGCCCCCTCTCCTTGGGCTGCTCAGATAGTTACTGGCAGTTTCCGGTCTTGGTTAGGAAGTGCCATGGTGCAGTAATTTCAGTGAAGGAGGAGCAGCTCCCTCCTAGCATGCTGGGAGCACTGCATGGCTGCTGCAGGGCCACCGTGCATTGCCTTTTCTTTCTGGTGCTTGTGTCAAAAACCAATGTGGATCCATCCCGCTGAGCCAGCAGGAGCCCAGCTGGAAGTTCCCCTGGGGCAGCCATGGCTGTTCGGCTGAGTCTGGTTATCAGACGGGAAGTGCACTGTTGATGCTGGAGCTGCATGGAGCCGAGTCTGGGACTGCAACTCGCACCCAGGAGCAGGGCCTGACCCTGTACATGTCCTGCGCCCCATTGTCATCATCTACCCAGTGCCCAGGGCTACTGGCCTGGAGCAGCGGAACGGCACCCCCAGTTGACAGTGGGGAGCGTGGCCACTCAAGTAGCAGAGCAGGGTGGGATTGGCCACTGGGGTGCCTCCCTGCCATGCCCAGGCAGCTGCAATGTCACCCCAGCCGGGGCTCCCCAAGGCACTTGGGTGGCAGGTTTCTCTCTAGTAAATGGACATGCCCCTAGATGTCACTGTTGTGCCGCGGGAGGCGGGGAGAGGGGAGTGGAGAGATCAGGAGGCTAACGGGAAGGCAGGCAGTGAGGGATAAAAAGCTCAGGTGCTTACAGCCCGGACGCAGCTGAGCCCTGGAGTTTGAGTGACTCAGACTTAGCCACGCAGGGAAGCTGGGGAGGTGGCGGCAGTGGGAAGTGGAAGGGGTGCATTCCCGATCGTGGATCCTGCCTTGCTTTGCTAACTTGGGCCCACGTGCAGCTGAGTTTGGGGGCTGGGACTGTGGAGGGGGAAACTCCCACACTCCTGTTCCGGTGGGGAGAGAGCTCGGTGTCCCCTGTGGTGCTTTGCCCTTCTCCACCCTACACAGCGGGCCCTGTGGTTAGTCATCCAAAACCAAGATGTTTATTTCTGCAGCGTCCTCCACCCCGCGCAGTTACATGCAATCCCAGGGGCCTGCTCTCCGGGAGCAGAAGCAAGGACAGCGTGGGGGCTCGCAGTCTCTCTGACCAAGCTATTGTGATTTCCCAGGACTTGATAAGGTCTCTGACAGCCAGAAGCCACTCATTGTTCCCTGTCCCACTCTGCAAACCCCTGTCATCACCCACCTCACCCAAATTACTTCTCCCCTCCTCTCTCTGGAGCCAGGCCATTGCAGCTCTGGAGTTATACTCCTCCACACAGCAGCCTCCCCACTGCCCGTGGCTGAAGGCCCCACTCTTCGCCCATCTCTTTCTCTGGGGGCTCTCCCTGGGAGGCTGCCCATCCCTACTAGACCCTGCTTGGGGCAGTTCATGGTCTTGCCTCCAGCACGGGCGGGTCCCCTGTGCAGAAATGGGGCAGCCCCTCCTGAATACCGCCGCCTCACCCCGTTAACTCTGCACTGCAGGAGACATCACCTAGTGTCTGCAGGGGGTGGTGGGGGTTTGGTGGTTGCTGTAAAGATTGTTAGGTGCTCCAGGGTTAACGTGGCTTCCTTAGCACATTTGTGTTTCGACAGTGTCTCTGGCTCTAAAGCCATCCGTGTGGGGATTTGTGTCCTGGCCAGTCAGCCTGTGGTCTGCCTTGGGGAAGGCTGCAGCCGAGCTGAGCTGGCTCTCTGCCTGGAGCGTAAGTAAGATTAGTAACTGCGAGTGACATCCCAGGAGCCTTGCACCTGCACCTCGGCTGGAGGAGAAGGGAAGAGCGTATTCCCCACGCAGAGCGATGCAGGCTCCCAGCTGGGCTGAGGTGCTCTGCAGAGAAGGGGCCCAGCGCCCACTCTCTGCTGGAGCTCTGGCACTGCTCACTGTTCAAGCAGGAGCACTTTTGACTCACGTGGGAAGGAAACTCCCTCCAGATGCCTCCCAGTCACCAGTGACTCTTGCAGAGTAAACTTCTAGCAGGTTTCCCTGGCCATGTCTGACACAGGGGAGGAGTTTGCAGGAGTGGGGCCGTGCTGCTGTTCGGTGGGACCTGCTCCTGCTGTCTGGCCATTGCAGAGAGGAGGCCAGTGTGGTCCAGGCTGAAGTGGAGGGGACAGAGCCAGGCTGTCAGCAAAGTGGTTGGTTCAGGGACAAGATCTGTGCTGGGCTGCACCCCTGCTGGCCAGTCTAGAGCTTCAGGGGGATCAGGTGTGCCCGTCAGGTGGCCGATGAGTCCAGGGCTGGTTGAAGTGAATGCTCTGAGCTCCCTGGCTGACGTGCTGCTGACACATTGTAGAGCCAGCCAGTGCCCTTAGTGACTCCATTTTCATGTAAAATGCAGCATTTTCCCTCCAAACCACCCTGGCTGCCGTCCTCTGCCATTTGCAGGAGCCATCCAGACTTCCGCCCCCTTCCCCTCTCCTCCCGTAGCCCCATGGGGCAGCCTGTGTGTTTACAATAGCTGCTCTATGGCTCACGGAGCCCCCGTCTCTGCTCGGAGCCGGAGGTCAGGAAGGTTCAGCCAGTCAGTTATCTGATTGGCCAGCCATTCACCAGCGCCGGGGAGCAGGGGTGTCCAGGAGCAATCCCAGCCAGCTCTATTGGAGCCAGCGCAGAGCAAAGGAACCACAGATCCTCCCAGGCCCCTGTTAATCAGCATTGCCCCGGCCTGAGAGAGAGATCTCCCTATGGCTCCACTCAGTGGGTCACTCTGCCTTTCTCCTCTGCTCCCTCAAATGAATAACACCCCAGGAGACACACACACGACCCCCTGCCCCACCCCGGGCACCTGGTGACCCAGAATGCTGGGTACTTTCAGCTATTGCTTTAAGGCATTGTCCTCGGGCAGGTGTCCCCACTGTGGAATGGGTGAGGTGTGTGTGTGAAGGTTTGGATTCAAATGTGGGTTTCTTGAATGTGGCTGTAGCTCCAGCTGGCTGAGCTGTGACGTTGACAGGGCTTTAGTGGCTTTCCTGGGTGAGTCTGTGTGATGCAAGAGGTCAGACTAGATGATCATATTGGTCCTTTCTCACCTTAGAGTTGGTGAAGAGTCGAGAGTCTATTGCTAGCTGGTCCCACAAGATGCAGCCTAAAGCCCACAAGGCAAGTGTGTGCCATATAGCTAGTGCAATGCAGGCAAGTGTGAGCAGGGTCAGGGGAACTATGTTGCCTTGTTCCATGACTCCGTGCATTGCCCAGCACATCTGCCCAGGGGCTCCCATGGGGAGTGAGGCTGCAGGATGACAGCATGTCTTAGAACTTCAGAGTCATCAAGATGCACCCAAAAGTTTGGATGCTTCTCTGAGCTCTTTTGGCCTGCCACACTGCTCTGCAGGACTTGCAAGGCTTCCTGGTGCTAGGATATCCAGGCAGAGAAAAATAGCTGAGAAAGGCTATGCCGGCCACTCCCCCCAGCTGCCTCCTGAAGGCTTGCGGTAGGCTTGGATTGGGGGGGCAGGGTGGGAGATGAAGAGGGAGGCCTGTCGTGAGTGGATGCTCGCGCGTGGCTGTGCAATGAATTCAGTTAACTCCATTATCTACTTCAAAGTGTCACATTCCAGCTTCGATTCGTGCTTTTGTGGACAAGGCACAAACTTGCAGCAATGGGCGAGTGAAAATCCCCAATGTTGGCCTGTTCTGCTGTATTCCTTTTATCAACTCGGCGTTCGTCTGCCAAATCCATGTGCAACTTTTGCAGCTACGGAAAGCAAAAATAAGCCCTTATGGTGAGCAATGAGGACAAGAATGCAGAGCTGGTGGCTTAGTATGTGAGGCAGACAATCAGAGCTAAATAGAACTTAATGAAAAATATTGTAAGGAAAAATATTAGTTTTTTTCAGATCAAACCAGCATTAACTGTTTTTGACATCCTTGCTGGTAAATGTAACTTTCCTGGAAGGTTCTTAAAGGCCTTTTGAACAAGGTGTGCATTCCTCAGGGATTAGCACTTGAACGTGCCTTGTGCCAAAGTGTGCTATGCAATCCCAAACCTGCTCAGCATGCAGGCCTCATTACCCTTTCTGCTGGCAATGAATGCTTGACTCTCCGCAGATTTGATTGGCCAAATGTCCCAAGTTCAAGGCAGATTTTTTCCAACAAGGAAAAGACATAGACAGGAAAACCTATGTAATCGCTTCCCAGGAATCCATATGCTTCAGACTGGATCAAGTAACAGATGTGGAAGCCAAAGTGGAGTTCGAATTCAATATGGCAGCCAGCCTGCAAGTCTCCTGTCTTTAGAAATGCTTGTTCAGGTGAGAGAAAGCAGTCTGAGTTCCGCCCTGTTGCACAGGTCTCCTCTCAGTCTCCTGAATCATAGAATATCAGGGTTGGAAGGGACCTCAGGAGGTATCTAGTCCAATCCACTGCTCAAAGCAGGGCCAGTCCCCAACTAAATCATCCCAGCCAGGGCTTTGTCTGACTTTCATGTTGAGACTATTGGTTACTGTAGAGAGAGATGAATAAGGGGGGGGACATGGTTAAGGTATTCAAAATAAATAATGGGACAGAGAAGGCTGCTGGGGATTGTCTCATGTCCCAAAGCACCGGAACCAGGAAATGGAAAGGTGGCTAATTCCAAACTGATCAGAGGAAATATTTTTTCACACTCACAGTTATCTGGTGGAACTCACTGCCACAGATATTATTGAGGCCAAGAGTTTGACAACATTCAAAAAGGGATTTACATTCATACAGGTGAAACTAATATCTAGAGCTGTTGTAGTAAATATTGAACAAATTTTGGGAAGGGATACAAACTCTTCTGCTGTAGGGCAGGCACCATCCTCTAGCTATTGGGGGTTGGGAGGAAACTTCCTGCGGGCAGGTTAGCCCATCAGTCCCACACTGCAGGGTTCTTGCACCTTGCTTTGGAGCAGCTGGTACCAGCTACTGCCAGGGACAGGATACCAGGCTAGATGGGGCCCTGGTCTGATCTGGTCTGGAGATTTCTGTGTTCCTAGAAATCCGGCTACATGATCATTAGCAGCTGAACACCAGCGTCTATAATTTTATGTCATTCCTGTTTTCCATAAGATCATGTCTCTGTACTGGACTGTCGACTCCCTCTATCTTCTCCCACTGTTTAGCAATTCCCTTTTGCCCTCTCTAGCATTACATGGTGATAGAACTTTCCCTGAGGTGTGTCACATCCTTCTCCCATCGTGTCTTGGATGCAGCTTCTCCTCATTGCTGATCTTGATCTCAGACAGCAGCACTTGCTGCCTGCTGTCTGGTTTGCTCTGTCTATAAACAGAGGCTTTTCTTTGCTGTTAGACGTCTCCCTTGTCATATTTGCTACGCTGACCGTGCCCGCTCTTTGCATTGGACTTTGCAACTCTTCTGGAGTTTGCAGCTCAGCCGCTGAGGTGACTGCAGCAATTGGAGCTAGCACTACATTGCACACCCAGTCTTTACTCTCGCTAAGTCTGTGTTTGGAAAGGGGGAGACTCCGCTTGTGAACAAAGCAAATGCCGTGATATTTTGTTAGACTTAGCTATGGCTTTGCCAGGAGAGAGGAGGTGTCCATGCCTGCTGAGCCCCATGGGTAGTGAGTCAGCAAAGAAACTTCCAAGCAACTGCTAATAACCCCAGAACGCCAACCTGCACTTCATGGTTGAGTGCAGGAACAGCTACAAGCACTGCCTGAGCACCAGAGCTGGTGCACTTAAAGGGAAAGTGTAGCATCTACAAACCCACTTTGCTCAGAGCAAAAATAAATAAACCTGGGAGGAAGAGCTGTTCCCCGAAGTCGGGCTGGCAGACTCAGAACAATTGTCCCTGCAATGCACGTTACATCCACAGCAACTGGAATGTGAGGAATGAGCCATTATGGGCAAACACTGGGAAGGGAAATAAACATTTAACCACATGCTTGTCATCAGTGTCTTGTTCTGAATATTCTTCCCAAATGCTGGGATGGTTACACAACACACCAGGGTGGCCAAACCAGAAGTATTCAGGCCCTTAGTGGAGCAGCCCAGGACATTAACTAACCCATATGGCGGTTTGATTATTGAGAAACTCTGTTGCAACAGAGTCTATGGGGCAGAAATACTCCTTTGGAGACAGTTCCCTGGGCCAGTCTGCCCATGTAGCTACCTCCATTCAGGTCTCATAGTGTTTGTGGGGAGATGAAACAGTTGGGTTAAACTTAGAAAAGGCTCTAGGACCCTGCGAGGTGGGAGGGTCCCAAAGCTCAGGCTGCAACCCACAGTTAAACAGTCCTTTAGCCAGAGCCCCATGAGCCCGCCCAGCCGCGGGGGTCTAACCGCAGTGTAGACAGACCCTTAGATGCTGCCAGAGGGCTCATGCCCCAACCAGCAGCTCTCAGGAATATTCCTATTGGCTCTACTCAGATATTATTTTGGGGTATAAAGTATATAAATCACTTGGGAGTGGAGGGTGGGGGGAGTCCCCCTCAAATAATGTAGATCTAGAAACCTGGGGTTAGTGGTATGTGCCAGCACTGCTAAAATCTACCTAGAGTCCATTGGCAATGGCTGCATATGCTCATCAATTGAAATATAATTCTAAAAATTCATATGATCAGAACCAGAGCTACAGCATCTTCAGATCACTGTAAGATCCTGAAGTTTTACTGTGATTTGACAGATCTTGAATTCCTGGTGTTCTCAGGGCCCCAGACCATTTGGAGTTCAATAAGCAGATCTGTAAACCCACTGCTGTGTGTGTGGCTGCAGGATAATGTAGACTCTGGGACTCATTTTATTTGGCCTGAACTTTTCATAGACTGGACTATTATGGAAATACATGTGCCATGTCTGGCCATTTTAAAAAAATAATGTTTTTTATTAATTTTTCAAGAAGAATGCAAAATCAAACCAATGCAATGAGCTGAGATATTTAAATGAATAAAACAAACATCATGACAACACCAAACATACTGCAGTATACTTTTATCTTCTTTGTTAGTCCCAGATACAGGAAAGAGGAATAGGGTTGGTGTGTACTGGTTGAAAGAAAGTTGTTTTAGCAATGACATCACACAGGAGCTCTGTTACATCATAACGACATGAATGCGTCCATCTGGCACTAGATACTAGTGTGTTTTCCCATGTTGTCATTGATGGATTTTTCTCTCCCAAACCTGGGTTGGACAGTTCTTTCAGCCATTCCAAATCACCTGGAAGTCAGTCTTTGTTTCCCCAAACCAGCATGACTCTGAGGTGTATCTGTATTTTTTAAACAAGTGCTGAAGCTGTTGCGGATCTGAAGTTCAACCCACTCCTCTCTTTTCCCAATGCCTCTTTCCCCTGGTTGTCCCAGACTCCCAGAAACTGTTTCTGTTTGAAAACAAAATGCTCCCCCAAGTCTAGAAAAGTCTCCACTAAGCTGATCAGCACATGGCTGGTGTGTGTTGTGGATGAGTTTCCTGGTCCTGCCTGGCAGCTGGATGAATCTCAGTGACAATGGGAAGGTGGCCAGGTCTTTGATATCCCTTCGTGACCATGTCCGTTTTCATTGCTGTTCTTTTGGGGACAGACTCACGGTTCATGCAGCTGTAGTTAGTGTTCCAGTTCCTGCTGCTGTGTTTTCCTCTCTGTTAAGTGGAAGTCCTGAGGAGGGTTAATAATGCTGCTTCCAAATCTGCCCAGTCAGGAGGGTGGGAATAAGAGACACTATAGCCTGATGTATTAGCTACTTAGTTAATTCAGGGTACCTGCAAATGTGCCAGTGGGCAGCGTGTTCCATTTATACCAGGGGGAGGGGGAGAAAAAGGGGCAGGATGGAATTCTGTGAACACCTGCCATGACTTCATGCCATAGTGGGAGGGAATGTGAACCTTTCGTGTCCTGCTCCCTCGTTCATGTGGCAGGGAGGTCTGGGCATCGGACCTCTGGCTCCACTCTGGCCACCCTTGCATGAAAGAGGGTCAGCAGCAGGTAAAGCTAATTGATCAGTCACCTTTATCCATCCTGCCATTCACTTCCACGGCTTGTCCTTGTTTTGACCAACTAATGTCTTTTGTCTATGTCATTTACTTGTAATGACAAGGGAGTTTGCAGTGGTGGGTCATGGGCTAGCAGACCACCCAGCCAGGCTTTGTGCAGAGACCTGGGTTACCGCTTTATACTTTGACAAAAGTCTTTTTGGTGTCACTAAAGACTTGCCAGGCAAGTGAAGGTGACACAGAGGCAGGATTCTGATTTGCACTGAGGCAATTGGCTTTAATACTTCCCATGGCACCAGGAGGAGAAGTCCTAGCATCTTGCTGGTCCTGCTTTAGCTGCACAGTTTCAAACAGCACATGAGCTTGTTACCAGTTTCCCCTCCAGAGGATGAAGGCTAGAGGGAAAGCTGGGAACATTCAGAAGCACCTTGAGCCCCAATCGCACCATCACATCTATCTGCAATGCCTTTCTCCATCTCTCCAGACCTTTCTTTTTAGCCCAACCATAGGTAAGGCATCTGCTTAGCTGTTCAGAGAGGTCTCTCCTGTTCACCTACAAGAAAGACTTTGGAGGACAAGTCATTTTTTCAGTGAATGGCTCTGATGTTCTTGATTCTCGCCCTCTCCTTCCCTGGAATTGTGTAAGTTCATTTCCTCTCTTCCCACAGATGTTCCTGGTATTTAGCTAACACCGTCAGCTCCCTTGGCAAGCAGCACCATTTAGAAACAGTAAATCTTACCTGTGGCTTTAACAGAGAGGAAAGTGACAGGAGGAGTGTCAGCACATTTCAGATCCTGCCCTGGGCATCTGCTCCAACCTGTTAAGAGCAACTAATTAAGGATGCATTAGCTTTTGGAAAGTTCCTCAAAGGGCTCTGGATTGTGCTTGAGATCTTTGTTTAGTCTTTGAGGGATACTGTCACATGGGTGATTTATCAAGCAGAACTGTTTATCTGGCACTAAAATAAACTCTAAGATGTTCAGATTGAGATTTCTCGTGAATTTCCACCAAGGTAAACACTGGTAACTGGCAGGTTACAGATTCTCTGTCAAAGCCAGACACATACAATAAATGTTTAAACTAAAGCTTGCTATAAAGGGCAGCTGTCACTGGGTCCACCACACCTCTCTGCTCTCTACAGCCTTTTCCCATTCATTCTTGTAATCCTAGTTTACACTTCTAAAGCTTTGCCTGCATCCCAGTGGCAATTTACAGACTAGGCTTAAGCATTGTCTCACCCACTGCTGAAATGCAGTCATGTCTGGGGTGGGAGGCAGCAGCAGTTTAACAGCACACAGCAACACTATGCAGCTAATTAGGAAATGGAGTGAAGAATTCTGTATCCATTTGAAACCACAGGAGGAATGTTAGGGAGTCAGGACATTGGGGTTCACACGCTGAGGCCTGGGAAAAGTGCTAGGGGGATCTTTTATGAGCACAAGTGGTGTGGAGCCAGTGTTGCATTTCATGCATTTCTCCAGCAGCCCCCTAGCACCAGCACTGACTCACAGGGAAGCAGCACTTCCTGTAGAGCCGATGGTTCCTTGGAGGCTTCTCCTCTGAGTTCTGGTGCAGACAGACTTTGCTGATGGTGGGTGAGGTTTCCACATCAGCTGGGTGACGTGAAAGTGGTGCTAACACATTTCCAGCTATGATGGCAAACACTCTGCCAGAACAGCTCTCCCCTCCTCACCTTCTTATAATGGCGAAATAACTGGCAAAATACTTTACAGCTCTCCGAAGAGGAGAGTTGCGTCTAGGAGGCGAGCCTGGAAGGAGTTCTGAAAGATAGGGCCTGGCATGATACATAGGAGGGGGAAGATAAAGGAGAACATTTGCATAACTCAGCCTGTCTGTAACATCTGGCTGCAAAGCCCAGCACCTGTTGGGAATCCCAAGGTCAAAGGCAGGGCCATGCACAGCTAAGTTGAGGCTAGAGGAGCTGCTTTTCCTAGCCCCCTTTCTCATGGGCCATCACCCTTCATAACATCAAAGCTGTTGGGAAGAGATGGGGCTTTGAATGATTCTTCCAGCCCTTATAATACACGTGAGACTTTGTTTCCTTAACACCTATGATTATTATTGTTATTCTTATGGTAGCATCTAAAGACCCATATCAGGGATCAAGGCCCCATTGTGACAAACCTGGTACCAGTGAACTACTCAATGCCCTGCCCTGGCCCAGGCAGCTCACAATGTCTCTGTACAAGGATAACATCTCAGTTGTACAGCTGCACCCAGCTTTAACAAACACCTTCAAGGTTGAGATTGTTTAAAGTGGTCCATGGATCCGTGCCCCAGCGCAGCCTTGCCTCAGCAGCAGGCACTGCACCTTGTCGGGTGCTTTCCCCCGGACCACCTGCTAAGGGCACATGGTCCTAACAGCAGCAATCGTGTTCAGGACAAAGGGGCGGCTGTAATCTCCACACGGTGGCAGTTCAGTGGGATGATGGGCATGGCACTGGGGTGTTCTGTCTTTGGGAACAGCTGGTAATGTTACAGTCTGTGCCTGCAAAGGAACGCCAGTTCTGGGAACAGATGTCATGTGAACGCTGATGTGTTACAGATACTTGTGGCTGGGATGGTGCTGTCCTCACTCTTCCATTGTGGGAAGGGGAGTGGGACCTTGTTATTGAGTGACACTTCTCTTCCGTCTCCGAAGGGGAGCAGAGCCGGAGAGCCAGGGACCAAGCTGATGTCCACTCCAGAGCTGTCTGAGGGGAGTAAGGTTGGAAGAAGGGGAATAGTTCACTCCTAGCAGGGACTGGGTGAGTCTCTGATCCAGGCTGCTCTTCCATGACTCCTAGTCACTTCTGACAAGCTCCTGGGTCCCAGGCTGTAACAGACGCTTCTTTGTGATTCATTCCCCTCTTCGTGAGCAGTGGGGGAGTAAGCCAGGCAGCCCAGGTGTAACTGAGATGACACTTCCACACACACAGACCTCATGTAGGTGCAGCTGCAGTTAGATGTTCATGGCTCGAGTGTTGCGCTTGGTCCAAGCAGGGCCGGCTCTTGCTTTTTTGCTGCCCCAGGCAAAAAAGCCTCCCGCTGCCCCCGGTCCCCTGGCGGGCAGCGTGGCGGGGAGGGTGGAGAGCCCGGCCGGGGCCCCGCTCTCTCCGGCTGGCTGGAGCGCCGGGGGGAGGGCGGAGAGCCTGGCCGGGGCCCCGCTCTCCCTGACCGGCCGGAGCGCCGCCCCCCTCCAGGTGCTGCCCCAAGCACATGCTTGGTAGGCTGGTGCCTGGAGCCGGCCCTGGGTCCAAGGCCTGTGTTTTTGGAAGGCAGTTGGCAGAGCTGGGGCTGGCACTCCTGTATCTGCCGTGGGGTGAACCCTGTGTGTGGGATCTCTGAGGTCCAGTGTAACATCTAGCGCAGGTTCACTCGCCCACGCGGTGGTGACGTTCGGAGGATTGCTTACTGGCTAGTAACAAGGCTGGAGAATGCACTTTCCAGTGTTAAAGACGTTTCTTTGTGCAGCTTTAGAGAAAGCCTCACTCTGATACGGGCCTCTCAGACTCTCTGCTTTGGCTTTCACTGTGTGCCAGTAGCCAAGGGGCATTATGACTCTATGTTTTTGAATCAGATCTCAGAGACCTGCAGAGAGCAGAGGGGCCTGGAGGGGCTGGGGCAGTGAGCAGAGACCTTCAGAGAAAGGGAAGTGGGAGTTTTAAAGCCAGAGCAGTAGTTTTGCCCCTAGACTGTCGATTGGCAAAGCCAGGCAAGGCGCAGTTCCCATCAAAGCAGAGGCTTTCTGAGTCCCAAGGACACATGGTACCTTCAGGTTGCCTCTGTGCCAAGCCCACTGACTTCCATGCAGCAGAGCAGCCTTTGAATCAATGGTGAGATGCTTCGTGTGAGATGGAGCGTTTCCACACCCTCGGTGCTCTTTGCAATTATGCTCACAGCTCCATTCTGCAGAGGGGGAAACTGAGTCAGAGCAGGTCACCAGCAGAGCATCTGTGACACAGCTGGGACTAGAACCCAGCAGGAACTCTTGGTTCCTGTCCTGAGCACGCATCCCCCTCTGAAGCAGAGGAAATTCTGTAGTGCACACGGATGTTCTCCCTGGAGGAGACACAGCTCTGCAGGAGGGGGCAGAGCGTGTGTTGCAGTACCCTGAACTCCCAAGTACTTGGCACGGCATAGCTCAAGCCCTGATACTCTGCGAGCGCCTGGAAAATTCACTACGGGGCTGTTCAGAATGTCGGAGGATCAGTGGGGAAATGTCTCCTGCCACGAGCCCAGGAGTAACATCAGTCCTGGTGTGTTGCAGAGGTTTGGGCTGCATGCAATAGTTCTAGAGCACCAGCGTTCCTTGAGGTACCGGCATGGCCTTGGCCATGGTTCACCAGTGGATGGGCTGTGCAGACCTGTTCTCGCTGTGACCAGGACTGCCGCAGTCTGCCGCCACGGTCGGTGTCCCCCTCACACGCGGAAGGAGCGGGGCTCTGACCCTCGGTAATGGAGGCCTCGATTGACTGGAGCGAAGTAATGAGACCTTGAAGTTTGCATTGCCACAGAGGCCATGAGGGATCATCCCTTCAAGGCAGCTGGATGCCTGGAGATTAGCAATGGCTTTTATTTGTGTTATATCAGTAACATCCAGAAACTGCCTTTTGTCTCCTTCACAAAGCCCTTCCTGGAGAGGGAATCTGCGGAGAGCCCCGAAATGTGCTTCCAGGGTGATCCTTCAGAGTTTTCAGAAGGAGACAAGATGGGAGCATTGGGATGTTTCTTCAACCAGTCTTGGTAATCAAAGGGTCTCCCTTAAAATCCATTCTCTCTCCCCTGTCACAACTGTCATTTCTCAGCTCCTGCCAACAGCTGGGACTTCTTTCCTGGAGCTCTAGGCTCTGATAGTTCTAAGCTCTGCTTTTATTAGGCTGTCAGCTCTCCAGGAGAGGGACTGTCTCTGTGTTTGCAGCGTGCTCAGCACAAAGTCAGCAGAGTGGGGCTGTTCCTGGACGGGGGGTAGGCAGCGGTGGGTTCTGAGGAAGGATGTGTGTGAGGAGCGGGACGTTGTGTGGCAGGCAGGATCTGAGAGCACTCTGGGTACAGGCAGTGGCAGCAGGGGAGTCAGAGACGGAGCACTGATTTGCACCGCACTGTGAGCTGAGTGGCTGTCCCAGCAGAATGGGTCCCAGGCTCAAAGCGGGGGAAAAGAAGGACTCATAAACAGATGAGATGTGTGTCTCCTGTCAACACCACTGACCAAACGGCGCACTCTGGTGCTGAAGGCACAAACCGAGAGCATCTCAGCACTTATTTCCACCGCCTGGCCAGGGTCTGGGCATCGTTACTCCGGCCCAGGCACCCAGCCATTCCTGCTCTTCCTACCCCACCAGGACCCTGCAGCTCTCCTCATTCAGGGGGATGGTGAGACCAGCCCGGAGCTCAATCATTTTATGCACTGGGAATGTCACAAACTCCTTAGAGCTACCAGTAGATGGAAATCTCCCTGGGGCCGGTCCCAGCCTGAAAGGGCTCAGCACTGCAGGTCATTGCCCCAGCTGGGAGATAAAATCTAACAATAAAGTCAACTTCCCCCTTCAGTGCTTCTCACCCCCAGTGGGTAAAACGCCGAGCTCTGGGTGTGAGAGCCCATCCAGGCCCTTCCCAGGAGCAGGTGTGTTAGCTTCTGGAGTCACAGCTACAGTTCCTGCATGCCAGCAACCTCCCTTCAGCGCCTGCTGTGGGTCCGGGAGAGAGGGCTCTTCCCTTCCCTTGCTAACCTCGTGGGTCGTGTAAGCCTGCTGCCATGTCCCACCCTGGGCCTGGCTGCCTGTCAGTGGTGGGCCAAACGACTGCTGCGGGTTGGACCTGGTCAGAGCAGGGTTACCGTGCCTGTCATGTTTGTAAAATGCTTGGGGATGCCGTGAGCTGGAAGGCAGCAGAGACTCGCATGAGATTATTTACTCTCTGCTTGTGCTACAGACCAGCTCCAGGAATGGTCGTGGCAGAGACGTTGGGGTTAGGTTTCCGCGTGCCTCTGCCATGCTGAGGGCACTGACAAATGGAGGCTGGAATGCAGGGATGCCCTCCTGGGCCTCCCACAACTCCTCCCAGGAATCTCGCTCCTCTGCATGTGACCAGACTTCGCTTCTCACTCCTCACTCGGGCCAGGCCGATCCTGGAGCCTCCTGGGATTCATTCCTGGATCTGTTTCTCTTGGTGATTTTATTTATTGTTCTTGCCCTTTCTCTGGGGTGGGAGGGGATCCTGCTGAACCCGCGGCTCTGATTGCAGTGGCGACTGGAGTAAAATCAATACACTCTATTTATTTTCCCCCTTGACTGACAGCTCCTTGCCTGCAGCCTTCTTCTCTTACAGTCCTAATGTGTCTCCTGGCAGGTTTCCTTGCTTTGAGTGGTTTTTAAAGGAAGGAGCAGTTAGGCTGAAGGAAAAGCCGAATTTTTCCGTTCTCTCTTTCCCCCACCCCCAGTGGTGCTGGAGTGGGGCCCTGCCTGCACGTGCCGGGAAACTGCAGCAGATGGAGGCGGGTTTTCCCCAGTGCCTGACTCCACATTCTGGACAACAGCAGGGACTGCAGATGCATGTAATGCCACAGGGCTAATAGTTTAGGTGCAGGGTCACAGTAAGCCATGGTACACTTGGCTCTTCTGTAGATTCGTGGCTTGTGGCTGGGAGTTGATGCTACGTCTTTTGTGACATAGCTAGCGTAGACTTGGCTTTAGCAGGACGTACCAGTGGTTAGCAAATCTCTCTTTTCACCTGGGCACTTGCCATGCTGTCAGCATTAGACCAAGGGTAGTTACCTGCCTTCCCCAGCTGCTAAGCCCCGTGTTATCTAGGACCCAGAGCTTCCCAGGACTACAGTTCCTTTATACCCCAGTTGCTTGTTATTACAGCAACCCAATGGCTTTCAGTCCAGTCCAAGTGTGTGTTACTTTGTCTCTGAGTTTCCCTTCAGCCTTCTCTGTGTTATATTCAGAGGCGTGTGTTGGGGAGGGATGGCAAGGTCACTCGCCTGTGCCCACCCTGCTGGTTTTGTCACAGGTCACATGAGTTAGCCTTGCTGGAGCTGACAAAGTTTGAATGTTCATAACCAACGCAGCCGGCCCGGGGATGGTAAGGGCCCTTTGTCACATTGCGTCAGCAGGCTCAGCCAGAGCATCCAGAGAATTAAAGCTGGGACCAAAAATAAAAAAGGAAAACGTGAGATTCTCCTGGTCTGGTTTTGTTCTTGGAATTTTCATCAGCTCTAGAAGGGTGAAAAACTGGGAAATGGCATCAATGATTTCCCAGTTTTTGTTTTAAAATTTTGAAATTTTCATTGAAAATTTTTGACCAGTTCCACCAAGAATTATTTGTGGAACCCAAGTGTCAGGGCCAGGACAGGTTCTGGAGTGTAAGAACTGTACAGGAGAGCCTGGGAATGACAAGAATGTGGGGCTATTTTGCCAGACTTCAGTGAATAAGCAGGAGCAGCATAGCTAGTCACAGCAGCTGTGGGCTTTCTGTGCGGGAGGTTACTTTGCACAACCAGCATGTTCACGTTGACTCCTACTTCTTGAACCACAAGGAGTTCAATTGGCTGTAGCAGATCTGAGGTGAGGAAATAGAGAATCTGATTATAACTGCACATGGAAGAGCCAGTCACAGCTGAGCTCCCGGACTGCACAACACCTATCTCAGAGGGACCTTACTGAGATGTTTTAGGGATGGAGTGTTTTTTGTGCTAATCCTTACAAAGAAATTCTGCATGCATCCTGCAAAGGGGAGGGAAGGGATCTCTCTCTGCTTGTGTCCTGAGTAATATCTTGATGGAGGTTTGGGTCTTTTGCCATAGCAGGTTGCTCATTGCTCCTGTCTCTATGTTGCCTGTCCCCCAGCCAAGAGGGAGTGAGATGATGACCATTGATAGCCCAAGGGCGGCAGTATGGGGGCAGTCTTTGAGAGACATCCCCCAGCCCCCGTGAATCCTGTCACCTGTCCCACTTGGCCTTAATCTCCCAGTGATGGGAGGAGTGTCTGGATGCAGAGAGGAATGCTGTGTATAACGGGAGATTTGCTACACACGGGGTATGTCTGTATTTGGGCGGGGTGGTGTGATTCCCAGCGTGTAGACTTACCCATGGTAGCTCTGTTCAGGCTAGCTCAGGAACAATAGCAATGTCGCTAGGGCAGCACCGGAGCAGCTGGGTCTATGGGCCCGGGGGTCCCCGCGGGACTGTCCTGAGGCCGCTAGCCCAAGCTGCCGCCCATGGTGCTCCAGCTACATTGTTGTTTCTCAGCACTAGCCCCAGCAGAGCTAGCGCAAGTACGTCTACATAAGCTAGGACTTACCCCTCCCAGCTCAGAGGTAGATGTCGCTGCCTCCCCTCTGATCCTGCCTTTGGAGCTGAGTCGGCCCAGGCCCCTCACTCCTGCTCCTGGCTTAGCGATTCTCTGTCCCATTTAGGAGGCAACACTAGGTGCACAGGCGAGTTCTACTGACCCCGTCAGACCAGGGTTAGCTTTCTCTGCAGGCAGGGAGCGTGGATTGGGCAGGGCAGACGGCCAGGACAGGTGTTCAGTGTTACGCCAGGAGCGCTATAAAACCTGCTCCTTGCCAGTGGAATGGGGAGCGTGTCAAGAGCAGGGCTGTGGTTCCAAAGGTGCCTGGGTCTTGCACCAGGCCTGGTTCATCGCAGCTAAAGCCTGGGAGGTTGGGGGAGTCTTGTTTCACTGCTGTCTCCTGTGCTCTTGGAACAGGCTGCCCATTCTGGCAGTTCACCTGCACTGTCTGTGGTGAGGGTCTGATGGAGGCACCTGGTTTGTGACCTTCCCTACCATGCCCAGCACGGCGCGTTTGCCTGGCTCCTCGCCAGCCCACCTCCTGACTCCAGAGAGGAGCGCAGTGTAGTCTGTAACCTATCATAGCTATTGTCGTGGATTGGCTTAGGGAGATGAATAGACTCCAGTGCTCTGACACTCCAGCCTCCTCCTGAGGGTAGAAGGAGCATGAGATTCATAGTGTCAGCGTTGGGGTGCAGCCTGGGTAGCCAGGTGGAGGAAGAGCTTTGAAAGGTGTCCCTTGGTAAGAGACAAGGCAGCTGGATCCTACCGAAGCTGCTGGTGCTGCATAGAACTGCAAACAGGGTAAGATCACCAGACTGTCAGGGGTTTCTAGTGGGGCTTGGCCAGACCAATTCCTTTGGCAAGAGGTAAAGAACTGGGGACAAAGCAGAAGACAAAGTGTAGTTCGGGGAGGAGAAAAATGTTCCTTAAATCCTGCCCTTCCAAGTCGACCTCACGTCCCCTCTGCCGTCAATGCTCATCCAGAGAAGGGAATGGAGCAGCAGAACCCAGAACCTTTTGCTCACAAATCACAGCCCTCTCTACTAAGGACTGGCAGCTCCTCTGAGCAGAAACTGTGCCTTCTGCATCTGTCCTGTGGTGCGCCGAGGGCACTGCTGAGTGCTGTGAAACAAAGAGCAAGCTAGATGATCCCAGCTGAAGGGGTGTCAGGGGCCAGACCCTGGGTACGGCACGGCCTTCCCTGCTCACAGGGGTGTGATGAAGTGCTCCAATCACATGGCCATGGGAGCCACATAAGTACCACCAACAGAGAGCCAGAGGGGTGTGCCTGGGGATGGGTCGTCAACCCGCCCGCCAGCACAGGCTGAGTCTGACGTAAGCAGACCAGACATCCCACCCCCCAGAGGACATCTGGGCACAGCCACACTTCTTACAACATGGTGCTTGCAAGCGCTGAAGAAGTCACTACAGCTTTCCAGAGAATTTCCCAGGGAAGGGAATTTGGCAGGTCTGGGGCTGTGGGAATGTGAGGCCAGGTTTATCTCGGCTCTCAGGAAGCACCAAGGCAAAGCATCTTGTTTGCTGGAGAGACTGAGTTTCCTCCTTCCCCATTTGGGAGATGGGGTTTGACAGACTGAGCCTTGAAGACTATTGCAAAAGAATTGCAGGAACGATGAAAAACGTCTTGCACTCTCCCAGACTGGAGCCCTACCAACTTCTGGGGGCCTTTGCTCTTTCTGGAGCTGTCGCTGCCAAGACTAATTTCATTCTGAGTGAACAAACATTTTCATAGATCCTGTTTCATGTGAGCGGAAATCAGAAAGGACACTTTTATGTCTTCAGTGCTTACTGCTCTATCTGCATTAGCGATAGCAGAACTATGCTACAATCTGATACAGCCCCTTTGTAGTCAAGGCCAAATTCCTGGCTTCAGTCTAACCGGGCTGCATGTTGTCTTAGCAGAGGAATACTGCTCCTGGAGACCCAGATTCATGGTGGTGTCAGGGCTGAGCTCCTAGAGCCATTGGCTTGTCCCTCTCAAACTTGCTCTTTGTGCTCCAGGAAGTGAGACAAAAAACAAAAGGACAAAGTAGAAAGCAAAGCTGGATGCACAGCAGGGCGAGGGGCCCAGATGGGGATTCCGGGGCAGGGCGAGGCGCCCAGATGGGGACACCAAGGCAGGGCAAGGAGCCCATGGTGGAAGCTGGAGCAGGACAAAGGACCCGCCTGGCTGGGAAATGTGGCCCAGTGAAAACCACTAATGTGGACATGCTGCACTGGGAAAAGCAGGGTCTGCACGGAGGCAGCTCAGTCCCCTAACAGTCTGGTGCCGGCCTGCTGCAGCCCATCTGCACTGGGGTTGTGCCAGCCTAACCAAGTGGAGGTAGTTGCTGGTGCGAACGTCCTTACTTCAGGGAGAAAATTGGACTGAACTTTGGTTTCACCCACCCATAGGGTGTTGGGGGGCTCCTGATTCCCAGCTGCCCTCTGGAAGGGAGGCTCTGAGCATTGTGACTGGAGCCATCTCAGATAGCAGGCCCCCGGGAGGGGTCTGTGGGACTCTGGTCTCCTGCCATGGTGCAGTGTCTTGAGGCAGGGATGCTGGGGGAGAATCAACTCCATGCACACACTCGGGCTGTGAACCCACCCCACTCCCTCGGCTTCAGAGCCCGAGCTCCCACCCGAGCCCTAACTTCAGAGCGCTGTCAAGGCATTTATTTTAGAGCGCTAGCGTGAGTTCTGCTAGCCTGAGTCTATCAGCCAGGGCAGTGGCTTGCTCCCACTCACTCCAAAATGCAGGGTAGACATACCCTGTGCGGGGCTGGATGTCACATTGCCACCCCGTCTGGTTACGCTGTTGTGCTTGGTCTGTTAAGCGGCTGCTGCCCAGACCCTAAGTCTGGAGAAGGGCAGGTGAGGATTGTATTGGCGTGAGCCCTGGTGCAGCCTGTGAGTTGACACCCTGGGTTAGAATTTGTTGTTGTAAAAACAATATGGTTGAAATATGTTGAGGTCTGAGATTAAAAATATTTCCTATAATCTGGCCTCATTTCCCCCCCAGATGATTCTCAGCCTGAATAAAGCTTGAACTTTCAGGCATTCTGGGAAGAGGCTTTGAAGTGGGTGGTTGGAAACTTGTGCTCACAGTAGTAAACTTTCGTTACTCACCAGTAAGCGGCCTCAACCGCAGCGCTCACAGGAATGGCGTGTTTCATAATGGCATCTGGTATGAAATTAAATCCTAACCCAAACAGGACCACCACCACCACTCCTGTCCCCAATACTCCACTTCAGCACGGCACTGGGCAACAGGGCATAGATCACTCCATGATTGTCTGTCCTGTTCATTCCCTCTGGTGCACCTGGTGTGGGCCACTGTCAGCAAGCAGGAGACTGGGCTAGAGGGACCATTGGTCTGGCCATGTATGGCCATTCTGATATCCCCAATTTTGCTGTGAGAGGAGTTCCAGGGCCTTCGGTGACACTACTCAGATGCTTAAAGTTAAGCACACGCATAAGTATCTTGCTGTGTTGTGGCCAAAGCATGGAGTAGGTTTTATCACTGGAATGCCGCACAGAGCAGGTGGCTTGTAGGAAATTACCGGCAAACTAGAGAGGATGACTGGTCTTGGGGTCAGGGCTCTGGATTGGGCCTCCAGTGACCTGGCTTCAATTCTGGGCCTGCCACTGAGTTGCTGTGGGATGTCTCAGTGCCTCAGATCCTGGGAGAATGCTTACTAGCTGCTGCCTTGTTCACATAGTCTGTCAACTCTTTGGGGCAGTGACTGCTTCTTGCCTAGCACCGTGGGGTGCCAGCCTGGATTGGGGGCCACTCTAATATGAGCAATGAATAATAATAACGACATCCAGCTGGTCCCTGTGTGACTCTCACTGGCCCCATCAGGTCTTGCATTACTATTCTGGCATTCCAAACAGGACATGCTACAGGGGAGATTCCATTCTGGGACTGCATCTCATCGTCAAGCCCCACGCGCCTCTCCCTGGGGAAGTCGCACAGTTGATTGACAAGTCCTCTCAGCAGACACTACTTTTAAAAATTGTATTTGGATTTTCAGATCCACGTAAGTAACATCTGGAAGCAATGACGCTCAGGGTGTGTGTGTTTTGGGAGAGAGGCTGAGGCGAGGAGCCGTGTGCTCACTAGTGCTGGTGCAGGGGGACACATGATCTCGACTGGACTGGTCATGGAGACCTCGAGCAGGCCTGGAACAGTTCAGTCATGAGAAAGCAGCGTCCATGCTTGGGAACGGTTGTGGTCAGGTCGAGGTTGAGTTTCTAGTGTAGACAATCCTGGAGAGAAAGGAACACACTAAACTCCACTCTGTTCTTATATCGGACTCATCACCATAGTATCTGAGTGCCTTCCAGTTGTTCATTAAGCAATGTGCCTAACATCTGTCACGTGTTTGTGTGCAGGGGAGTGTCTTGCTTTGGAATTCATTTTAGATAGATGATAGATAGATACACACACACACACATTTGTGTTGCTCTATGTTTCTGCTGGAGAAGACAGGTCAGAGAAATGCACCTTGCACTGGGATTGGAAGCTGGTGAGGTTTGGGATGGCCCTTAGTTACTGGGGCGTTCATTCCACAGTCTTGGGCCAGCCCCCAAGAAAGCGCCGTCCGTGTCTCCTAAACAGGACTGGGGATGCTACACACACAGCAGTGACCCCCATGTCATATCATTGATTTTTCTATTTATGTGAGACAAGGTGGGTGACGTAATATATTTTATTGGACCGGCTTCTGTTGGTGGGAGAGACAAGCTTTCGAGCTTACACAGAGCTCTTCTTCAGGTCAGTGTAGGTGTATGGAAGCTCAAAAGCTTGTCTCTCAGAGGTTGGTCCAATAAAAGATATTACCTCACCCACCTTGTATCTCTAATATCCTGGGACCAACATGGCTACAACAACTCTGCAAACATCTCTATCTACGTGTCTCATCTGGCACTGGCCACTGTTGGCAGACAGGATACCAGGCTAGATAGATCATTGGTCTGACCCAGTGTGGCTAGTCTTACGTTCTTATATTGCAGCTCACATAGTGTCTCGGCAGCGATGTGATGTTGCATACAAGAGCTGGCATAATGGCCTGATCTTAAGTAGCCTTCACTGGCTTGTGTGTCGTCCTGAAGATGGCTGGCTTCTACTGCTGCAGCAGTACAAGCAAAGCGTCTTTTCTTGTACCTATCTCTCCTGGGACACAGCAGAAGCTTTGCTGTGTTCTGGGCACTAATCCCGACGACTCCCTGTAGCTCTGAGTTTGTTGCTGGGGATGGTGGCGGATGCAGTTTGCTCAGCTGTCAGACAGCGCTGAAGGCTGGCTCCGTTCGGGGCAGCCAGTGGGGAGGGACCGGTAATTACTGCACGTTCTGTCACTACTGGAAGTTAACAGCTCCTCACTGACTAAATCTCAGCTGATGTGAGAGTTCATGTGTGGAACAGTGTGTGTGTGCGCGCGCTGCTGATCTGGTTTAAAAACCGGTTTCATGCTCAGCTGAAAAGGAAATAAAACATTGAACCGGAATTCCATTCGCTAACATCCTTTCCGCCTTTCTCGGCGAGAAGGGCTAATGGCCAGCCTCGCAGGCTGAGTCACGCATGTCTGGGGGCAAGTGAAGTGAGTGCAGCTGGCAGTATGGAGCAGTGCTTGGAAGATGGTGGGGAGGGTCTGCAGAAACACCCTTTATGGTAACTTGCATTAATAATACTGGCGTGACCACTCCCACCCCTACCCCTCTTAGCCATAGTGCCATTGGGTAAGCGAGATTATCTGAACTGGACCAGACCTGCTGGTCTGCTATCATGTTGGTTTGGAGAGGGGTCTGGTCAGCTCTGGTGTGTCCAACCCACCTCAAAGACCATGAAGGAAGGGACTGCGAAATACAATCCTCCACTTCTTCCTCTACAGGCACTGTAGAAATACCTTAGATAGGGGAGCCAGAAGATGCACTTCAGACTGACCATCAAAGACAACAAAATAGCAAAACCCTCCCTCAGTCTGTGAGTGGCCAGAGGAGTGAAAATTGCTGGAGTTGTAGATTTAAAAACCAGAAGGGACCATTCTGATCATCTAGTCTGGCCTTCTGCGTAACACAGACCAGAGAACTTCACCCAAACCTATAGCTTCGAGAGGAGCTGGGGCGTCTTTTTCAGAGAGATATTGGGTTAAAGACTTCAGAGGATTGGTAGTGAGGGATGAAGAATAATTCTCTCTGCCCAAGAGTTTATCGCTGCACCAGAGATTTTTCCTCTCCAGTTTCTGAGGCAGCTCTTGTGCAGTAACGATGCCCGTCTGGCAGAATGTGGCACATGGGGCCTGTCATGTGTATTCCTGCACAGTGTGACATTATTTAACCAAAGAGTTTTGAGGCCATCACAGCCATGAATGGTCAAGTAAGTGAGGGGACATAATTGAGATTCAGGTAAGGGGGAGTGTGGAGTCGAAGAGCTTGGACTGGCTGTGTGTGTATATTGATACAGTCACACAAGCAACAGCAGAAGGACAGTCTTGTGGTTACTGCACTGACTGGGCATCAGTGCCCATGGTTCAGGTCCCAGTTCTGCTATTGATTTGGGCATGTCACTTGGCCTCTCTGCGCCTCAGTTCCACATCTGTAAAATGGGGATACTCCCTTTGTCTGGCTTGTCTAATGAGATGGGAGGGACAGTCTGTTAGCAAGGCTGTGTCCACACTGCCCCACAGGTCAGACTACATGGATGTGAATAGCAGAGAGCACCAAAGCGCTGCTCCGTAACTTCCCCATGGGGATGCTGCGGGCCTGAACTAACAGGTTCCTAGTTTGCACTAGTGCAGACTACACTAGGAGCCTTTTGGTTGGGCCCACAGTGTCCACACGGGGACCTTACAGCATAGCACTTTGGTGCGCACGGCTGTTCAGGTCTCCACAGTCCGAGCTGCGGGGCGGTGTATACAAGCCCTGTGTGTCTGTGCAGCGCCCAGCACAGCGGAGCCCGGATCTTAGCTGGGGCTGTCGGCACTTCTGCAATGCAAATAACACACAATAACAGAAACAATAAGATGTCCGTTCTGTAGTGCCGTGCCACTGTTAAAGTGCTTGCAGCTCCCACGAGTCAGCTGGATTTGGGGGTGCTCTGTGCACCTCTGGAAACCAGCCCATCGTGACTGGCAAAGAGGGGTTCACAAATGTAGCTGTTAACGGGTCAGCGCTGGCCTGATCATGATGGGGTTCTGCTGTAGCAACAGCGGGGTTGTAACGTGCAGCGAGCCCTGCAGGGCCCTCTATACAGAGAGGGGCTTGTGCGCATTTCCATGTGAATTCAAGCCACTCCGCTGCATGGCACCGCCTGCCCATTTTGGGTTTGATTCCTAAATGAGAGCTGACACCAGGCTGCCCTGGAAATCCTCGGTGGGCAACCTGCCGCCTTCTCCCGGAGAAATGCTGGGCAGGGCCTAGGGTGACCAGATGTCCTGATTTTATAGGGACAGTCCCGATTTTTGGAGCTTTTTCCTACCTAGGCACCTATTACCCCCCACCCCCTGTCCCAATTTTCACACTTGCTGTCTGGTCACCCTAGCAGGGCCATTGTCCCTCACTGCAGAGAGCTGCCTCCATTTGGCTTGCTGTGATGTGGCAGAGAGATGGGAGCATTTCTCACTGGGTCTTGAGCCTTCTGCTGGTCTCTGCTCTCTTCCTGCCAAGTGACCTGCCATGATCCTGCCCTGGTAGCTCAGTGCCACTGCTGTTTTCTGTCCCACTGCACTAATACAGGGACACAGCCCTTCCCAGACCGGACTGGCAAAACTCAGGCATCTGTGCTGAGTCGCTGGTGGGAGGGGAGGGGAGCAGGAGCTCTCCCCAGACACTTTGCAAATGTAGATTGTGCTTGGTCAGTGGTGGGGCAGTATTGCCAACCCCAAATGTTCAAAAATCGTGAATCGGGCTCGCCCAAAATAATGAGGTTTTGTAAAAATAATAGATTTGGGGTTCTTTGTTGTTGCCTTCTGCTTTTAGAGCCTTTAGGGTGCACTGGGGACACAGTTTGAAGCTTTCTCCACAGCCATGAGGGCTAGAAACTAACTTTTTCTTTAAGAATGAAGGCTGAAATCATTACAGATCCACTTGACTCCAGGAGCTGGGGCTTTAAGGAAAACAATAATTATCACGAGACTCATGACAAAATCATGAGAGTTGGCAGCACTGATGGGGTGTCTGCAAGTTAGTGCAATTTGCCCAGATGCAGAGCTCGGGCTGGAACAGCCCCCTCCAGCCAGTTCATTCATGCTCTCTTTGCAGGCGAGATGCAGGCAGCCCAGCTCCTGGGTTGGGAAGGGCTGCACATGCTGTAGTGCTATAAATAGCCCTTTGTGCTGAGCTCTCTCAGGGGTTGGTACCTGCCTGCATGAGATGGCTGAAAACCGAGGCAGTGTGAGCAAGCACTTCCTGGGGACTGGAGTCAATTTCAGCTCCTCCAGCCCCAATCTCCCTGACTCCATCTGGCATTAGGTTGTCAAGACCATCTCAAGCTGAGTTTGGTTTAATGCTGGGGGAGCTGGAGGGCTGGGGCTCCGAGGGAAGGAAGCTGTTTGTGTTGGCAGCGCTATTAGACCCTGGAGCCAAGATTCAATCAGTCCTGATGACTGACTTTATT
This sequence comes from Chrysemys picta bellii, assembly GCF_011386835.1. Classification (NCBI taxonomy): domain Eukaryota; kingdom Metazoa; phylum Chordata; order Testudines; family Emydidae; genus Chrysemys; species Chrysemys picta. The sequence continues at coordinate 164,243,166 of NC_088792.1, read as the reverse complement.
TAAACCCTTCTCCTCCTCTTCTTGCCTGTTGCTGGGAGTGAAGGTGTTTATTGGGATGGGATCAGTGTGTGCCAGGACAGGGCTCCTCAATGACGATTCGCACAATGGTCTCCACTGCCACAGCATTTCTTTTTAATAAAACCACAATACAAGTGGCCCTGCCTTAAATACTCAATGCTAACCCAGCAGCATCAGTCAGCAGCATCAGACAGCTTGGGATGAATCAAGCCATTAGGCTAAGGATTCCTAATTGCCTTCACAATGCTCATGCAAAAAGCAGTGGTGTTGGCCAGACCCCACTGTTTTCAGAACGTGTCCTTAGTCCCCAGGCAGCTGACAACCAGCAAATACATCCGACATTAAATGATCTACTCTGAGATGTCCCAGGAAATTGCGAGAATCCAGGTCACCAGCAGAGAGAGGGGAGAGAGGGAATGTTGCTTTTATGCCATTTTTTTTCACATATATCCATTGAGGCTATAACCTAGGAGCATCTGATTTGTTAGGCTGGATGGTATTTGAACGTGACAGTACTACAAGTTCTATGTGTTGCTATCAGAATAAATGACCAGAATGTCTTTGCTGTGAACAGCAGAGTCTGCTGAACTGAAATTGTTGTCCCGGGTCAGCCACCTTTTTGTTCCTCATATCTCCCTGTTTTCGGCTCCCAGTTCTGAACATTGGAGACATCGCTGTACACGGGTGAGGGATTTTACAGTGTCTTAGCCAAGCCCTGGATTTATGGTTTGTCTGAGCAGGTTACATGTCACCCCCAATCATGGATCACTGTCCCATAAACATTAGTTACAATGAACAATGAAGAGGTCAGAGCTGTTGGGAACAGGACACTTCCCAGGCATGGGGGTTCCATTACACTTTGATGCCTGGAGCAGAACAAACCCCCATGAACTGATGGGCAGTGTTCTTTCCAAGGGTGTTAGCAACAAGGATGTCAACTACCAATGACATAACTAAGTCAGTTTGCAAACAGGACATTTCCAAAGAGTCCCTGCATATTCAGTATCTCTAGGATTATACAGGTTTCCTGGACCCTTCATCCTGCATAGACATCTGCAGTGCTTCGTATGGAGTTAAAATTCTGCACTGCTAAAGAAACTGGGATTCATAATGAAGGAGATTGCAGCTCAATTTGTGTCTCAGAGCGTAGAGTGGACTAAAAACTGTTACTGTATTTTACAGACCCGTTGAAAATTGATCTGGGTCAATTTCTTTAGCTCCTTAAATATCCTGAATCCAGAAAACAAATGGAATGAAAATGTAACTGAGGTTTCCAGCTCCATTACTCTCATGTATGGTAATAGTATCACACAGCAGGGCCCTTGGCAAGTGGGCTGGATATTTCTGGCACACAAGTGGATAAATACCATTATTCCCGCTGCCAATGCAGTGGCTAGGAGCATGGGGGTAATAGACAGATTCCGCTGCCTTTTCAGTATTATCATCACCATCTCCTTCCTCCCTTTGTGTCTGGAATGGTCCACAAAGCTGCTTTCCAGAACTCAACATGTACTGTGCAGTGGCAGGGGGGCTCCACAGGGCAGACTCCCATAGGGAGATGTTGGGGAGGGGGGTGGGGGGGGCTTCCTCCCTGCTAGAACCAAAGGCTGCCACCATGTCTGCTTCTGCAGATACATTTAAGATGCAAAAGGAAAGGGGCACAAGACAATTAACCAACTATTCAAGCCTGTTTCTCTGCAGCCCTAAAGTAAACCCCAAACGATGGAAGCATGTTAGTAATTTTTGGCCACATGTGCTTTCCCCCAAAAACAGAAGAGGCAGAGCCAAATGGCACTGAAGGGATACTTTAATGTACAACACATTTTCATCATTTTCTCCCATGTAAACTAAATTCCTCTGCATGGTCGCGGAGAAGGAACATTAATTTTTTATTCAGGTTGCCATTAGCTCAGGAAATCAGGGAGCCCAAAGAGGAAAATCTTTTCCATTTAAGTCATATTGGATGAGCTCTCCTTCTCTTACAGGAAGGTGTGTGCACCTTCATTAGAGCAATGTGGTTCGCCCTCCTACACCTCAGGTCCCCATTAGACAGACCTATTTCCAAGGAGGCTTCGTTGCTCAACTGCAGAAATTCACTGTGTTTGGAAACTTGTTTCACAGACACCCCAGGGCCAGGAGCAACTAAAAAAATGCATTTGAAAAGCTGAGTCGACCTTTTAATTGGCCCTTTCAGGAATTTCTCTTTGTGCTTGTACAGTAAGGAAATAGCTTTGTTTATTCAACTAACATCTTGCCAGCAAACTGTATGCAGTGCCAACTAAACACATCTGTCTTTCAAATAAAAAGCATGCAGCATGGTTTTAAGAAATAGCCTGGTTTGGTCTTTGGATTGAAACAGGGACTTAAAAATCCCCACTAGCTCCTCACCCAGACCTTCCCTTCTTGGTGGTTGGGTAGGATGCAAGAATAGCAGTGGCAGTTGATGGGAAAGACATGGGGTCTAAAGGAGCAGAATGGATATCTGCACTGCCAGTTCATTTGGCTTTCTGGTGTCCATACATAGCTACTGACACAGCAGGGAGGTAACTGCTGCAGCATCTCTACAGGTACAGGTTAAGCCAGGGGCTAGTTGTTCTTTCTTATTTGTATTGCATGGCACCTAGGAGCTGCAGTCCATAACCTCCGTTCCTGCTCCTGAGAGGTTACAATCTAAGGAGAAGACAGGAGACAATAGGCAGATAGGGACAGTCAGGTGGGGGAGCACAAGGAAACAGTGAGACGTTATTGCTCAGCAGCGCTCTCAGCACACCTGGCCCAGATGTGCAGTGTGCTGGCACTGTCTCAGTTCGCTTTGGAAGGCCCAGGAGCATTGCAGTGTTTCATGTATGCAAATGGTGCTCAGGAGTTGTTTTCTCTCTCTTGTTTTTCAGCTTTCAAGATGAAAATAAAAGAAGTGAAAAAGGAGAACGGGGACAAAAAGATTGTTCCAAAGAAGAAGAAGCCGCTGAAGTTGGGAACAATCAAGAGAAAAGACCTCAAGAAGCTAGTACTGTATCTAAAGAATGGAGCAGACTGTCCTTGCCACCAGCTGGACAACCTCAGCAACCACTTCCTGATCATGGGCCGCAAAGTGAAGACCCAGTACCTGCTGATGGCCATTCACAAGTGGGATAAGAAAAACAAAGAGTTCAAAAAGTTCATGAAGAAAATGAAAACTCTGGAGTGTCCAACATTTCAGTCGCTCTTCAAATGATCAGGTGGCTAGAGGGACTCCTGCTGGCCCAGAACTTGCACAGCCCTAGGACTCGGCGTTCAAATGTTGCTCCTTCTGTAGTAGTGGATGTTGTACCTGAGTCAGTTTTGTTTCTTTGTATTTTTTTTTTGAGCTTCCTTTAAAGCTCCACCCCCAGTATCAGTATTTCCCTGTAAGCGAATGTTTGAAAGTGCAACACATTCATACAGAACAGTCACTGAGGTCACAAACAATTTACACCTGCAATGTCAGAAGTAACCTGTTGCTGTAATGATATGCAAATCTATTTAAATAAGGAACTTGTCAGATAAAAAGAGCGAAGGCGGGGGGTGATACTAGATAATCCTATTGAATTGGTCTAAAGTGAAATAATTCTAGGTAAATTGATTTTTCTTTAGCTCAGGGGTGTTTATTCCCTACATGGGATGTTTTCCGCAATTCTTACTGCAGGCCAATTTCGTGAAATACTATCTGTGGGGAAAGGCCTTTTAAAGCTAATGGGGTGGTGGAATTAGGACATGAATTCTGCAGAAAACCCCACCTTGTAATCTTAGACCAGTATTTGCAGTGTCATCTTTGATGCAAAGCTAATTTTAGATGAAGAACTTTATCATTAGTTGCTTTTTAAATTCTGCAGACTTGAATACCATAGATAGGTGAGGACATGGGGGAAGCAGGTGACAAACCTGGAGCCATCAGGAGGTGGAACATTAAGGAAAACACAGGCTCAGTCGGGACTATAAGACGTAGAGTTTATATCTGTAGCGGTTATTTTAAAACAACATACACTTAAGCTGTCTGCAAAGCACTGTGGGACATGGGGGAAAGCCTACCAAGTCCACACAAGGATTATTTCCATTTGCAGAGTAGCAGGGACAGAAAAGAGATTAGTTTTGCATCAGAGAAGGGGAGATGCTAAAGGGTTTTAATGATATGGGAATTTTCATGCTGGTCCCTCTGGTTTTATTGGCCTTCTCTTATCACTGCCTCAGTCATAGGAATGTACCTTCTGCCTCTTGATGGGCAAAAGCTGATTGTTTTAAACAAAATTCAGATATTTCAGCAGGAAACATCAGCTCAAATAGAAACTCAATTCATGTAGATTTGAACTCACACTCGCCCCCCCGGCACTTCTCAGAATTAGACTGATTTCTACAAAGTGGATCTTGAGCCAAAAGGTCCAAGTTCAGAGACAATTGGGGCCACAGAACTGAGCAGTACGTTGCTTTTTTCAGTGTTTTAGTATATTGCATGAAACAAAATATCTGATCCTTTAAAATTTTTAGCAGTGTCAATTAGTTTCCTACACAAATCCTGTAAGGAAGCCAGTTTAGAAGGATAATGCGTTCTTTGCATTTCTTTCTCCCTCTGTAACTATTATGTACAGGATGTTAATTACCTGGTAAAAGTCAGGTCAGTTATACAGTAAGGACCAGCTCTAGCAGACATTTGTGCCATTTTGCAGGACCAGGGCCTAAAGAAGTATCTGATTCCAGAACATGGTTGGTTGGCACGAGATAGGGGTTCTGAAGTCAGTCAGGCTGTATGTCCTGGTTACTGGGACGGTATTGCTCTGGGACAGGAGGACTGAGAAAAGCTATCAGCTATCAAAGTTACATGGTGGAAAAGCAATTTGTTACTGTAGTTACCTATTTAAAGCCTAGCATAACTGTGTGCTTCTAGGTACTGAATCAGTTAGTTTACCAGCTCTCTGATCTTGTATTCTAGTCCTTTGAAAAGAGGATGAGCTAGATCCTTTTATCAGATTTGTGTGTTATAGTTCAGTCAAGGTTTTTTGGACATTTTTATGTAGCTGGGTAGCAATTTTACTTTCCCCTTTGCAACACTGCTTGGTGAACTGTCAGCGATTCTGAGACTGTATGGATCTAGCTTTTAGATTTGATTGGTCGTCAATCGGACTTTTTAGTTCTGTTTTATGCATGTGCAGTTTTTGATAAAATTAACAGCACCCAAGAAAATGAGTCCGATGTAACATCACGTTCTTTGTGAGCAGTTAAAGTATCTTTACATTTTGTCTTAATGTAACTGTTTAGAGCGTTAATTTAGGGAAGTGTGGCAGATTGGGGGGGAGGGGGCTTGTTTTTTGTTTGTAAATAGCGATTTTGAGAGCGGAAGTGAAATGTAAAAGGTTAGTAAGAATTGGAACTGAAAAGAGCTACCTTTTAAGGACTGTAAAAATGAACGCAAGGTTTTCGTGTTGTTCCTGAAGGTGGCCTGATTTTTTCTGCTTCTACAAATGTTATTACACCTTTCAAAAAACAAAAAAAGATATTGCAGCCACTCGTGTGAAGGCTAACGCAGCTCCACATTCTGGAACAGAAATAGAACCTGAAAGCACGTCCAAAACATTTCAGTATTGTTGGAACAATAACAGGCTTTTATCTAGTCTTGTCAAACTAAGCCACAGATGGTGAGAGAGTTTTTGTGTGTTACAGGAATTTAGCTACAATCATTGCTATAACGCCAGTTTGCTAGATAACATTATGGTGTTTTCGTGTAATCATAAAAATAAACCTGCCAGGGAAATCAAGGGTTCACTGAGAGACATGACCTGAAAATGTTAGAATTGGCACCAAAGGAAAATCCTCAGTAATGCATTGATGATTTCATGAGAAAATAGTGTGTGGTTTTTGTAATGTACTTCATTGCAGTTCTAATAGGTACTTCTTGAATTCCTTCTCAGAGCAGCAGACATATGGTATGTCCTCGATTTTTAAATGATTCCTACACTGACGGGGCAAATGCATTTGAATTTTCAGATGAAGATGCCTTTCTAGAAAAGGTCCAGTAAGTTTCATGCTCTTGAAAGTCAGAACCCAGTTCTTGTCTCCTTTTCAGGAATCACCATCTAATAGCTGTTGATATATTTAGTTCCACATGCATTAACTGAATAGCTATTTTAGCTATATACATTAAGCAATTGATGTATCCTAATGGACTGGCAGTACCTATCTTTCATGCAGTAAGGGTGAAGCAGCCCGGTGCAGGGAATCTGCACAAGGCGGTATGCACCACTTACAACATCACGTTAGCCCACATCACAGATGCTCCAGGCCTGACTCAAAGTCCATTGAAGTCTCCCAGCGTCTCCTCCGATGTCACTGGGTTTTGGCTCAGGCCCTCTCTGAGAAGCTTGACTCTTCTTAGAACTAGTATCGGCTTCTACTTTCTCCTGAGATGTGTATAAAAGCTTAGGATACTGTGAAAATGTTTGACATTCCTTTTTTTTTTTACTTCAGCGTTTTATTCATGTTACATTATTTTACCAGCTGTTTTGATGTTACGACTTATGTTTAATAGCAAGTCCAGTATCTGTTCTTTATTCTTGCATATGTTTTCCCTGTTTTTCCATCCATGTATCAATATTCACTTAACTAAAATTGCTGAATTAATCAATTACAATGTGATTTCCCCTCCTCCCCATTTTTTATAAAGAGATGTTGTTTTCTAACCCTAGTCTGGTGCCTTTCAAATGGTCGCTGAAGTAGGATGGATTAAATCAGGCGCTTGGGAATAATCTGCAACAGAACCCATTGTGTATTTACACATTCTGCAAAACTTCCAGAAATGCTTAGAGAGTGTGTGTGTTTGTGTGTGTGTGAGTGAGAGAGAGTGTGATATAGTTAGGTCCTGATACTGCATTCCTCACACACCCAAAACACCCACTGAATCTGCTATTTGGAACTCTTATGGTGCAAAAGTAATGTATGGTCAAGCCTATGGGAAGATCCTTGTTAATTCCTGATGATTACCTGTTCTGCTTATTCCCTCCTGGGCACCTGGCATTGGCCACTGTCGGCAGATAGGCTACTGGGTTAGATGGACCTTTGGTCTGACCCAGTATGGCCGTTCTTACATTCTTAAAGGAAACCTTCACACAGGCTTCTCCCACGTGCACACTTCTGGATGAGCTTCTTTCACATTTACTCCCCAGTTGGCGCCGCAGCATGCTGTGCCGCTGTATGCTTCCCAGTGCTGCCCAGCCTCCAGCTCCCTTCACCTTTCAGGTGCGTTTTCTCACCACAGTTAAACCCAGCCGCCATCACGTGGTCAGCTGTGCCCTGGGCACTCACTGCTGAAAGATGAAGGAGCCAGAGTACCATGGGGACACAGGGTGGGGAGAAATCAGGCTTGTCAAGGGAGTCCTGTGGGTCACTGATTGCTTAGCAGGTGCATCCAGCACCAACTGGTTAATAGGGCGACCTGTGAGGAGCATTCCAGCTAGTTGAATGGAATAACTGAGGCTGGGGTATCACATGGGAAACACCTCAAGAAGCTCTGTCCGGAATGGAGCTGGCCAAAACTTTGAGGATGAAAAGATATTTCACTGAAAAAATGGCCTTTCCTAATATGTGTGTTTGAGAGACAGAGAAATTATTGACATTGGCGACATTTTTCTTTTTTTTTGGCAAAAATGTCATGGCTTTTCAAAATAAAATCCCCTCCCCCCAACTTTTATCAAAAACACTATTATAATACTTCCATTTACCAAGAACCAGGGTTTGGACAAAATCATTCAATCGATACAATTATGTTTTTGAAAAAGTTTTGAAAAAGAAAATGGAAAAAACCTCACAACAAACAGCGATACTGAAAATGGGTATGTTTGAACCTTTCAACATGAAAACAGCTTTGCAATTTTGAAATTTTTTGCAAACATAGATTCCCTTTTTCCAACCATCTCTAGTCCAGACCGTTACCATCCCCTCTCTAAGCGCCTGTGGATAGAGCACTGGACTGGGATTCCAGAGACCCGGGCTCTAGTCTCAGATTCGCCACTGGCCTGTGGAGTGACCTTGGGAACGTCACTTCCCTTCTCTGTGCCTCAGTTTCTCCATATGTGACATGGGGATAATGATACTGTCCTCCTTTGGAAGCACGCTGAGATCTGTTGATGAAATGCACTACGTAAGAGCTGGATATTATTGCCATTAAAGCTCTGGCACATCAGACACATCACATAGTTCCACTCACACCAGGGCTGCTCATCTATACTAAAGAGCAGAGTCAAACTGCCCCTCTACGTGGCAGGGGGTCTCAGAAGTGCCCCATAAAGCACATTTTAAAGCCTATTAAACGTATGCCAGGAAGCAGATGTCCAAGCATGCAGCCCAGCAAGCAGAAGTTCACTTACCCCTGCTTTGCTGCTGCTGATAGACCAGGGTCCCTGTTACTTGGGATCCAGTCAGAGGTGGCACTGACAGCAACACAGCTTTGCAGCTATTCCCATGCTCACTCAGCCAATGCTCCCGGCTGCCCTAGCCAGGTGTGTAGACTGCTCAGTGGAATACATCTAGATGAATTGTCCCAGTCAATGAGCTGGATTGGAATACCACGGAGTAAAATATCCATTCCTAGGAGCTGCAGCGAGGTGCCCGGGAGCCCTTGCAGGTTTGCTCCTAACCATGGTTACATGGGACGGGATTTTCCTAGTTGTATTCCTTGTATCAATTGAAATCCCGTTTCTGGCTGCACTGTCTCCTTTTATGTTTAATAAGCTCTCTCTGAATATTCTGGAGGCATAGATTCTGCTGGTCTGCAAGAGCGATGTGCTCTGGCTCTGCCCCACAACGTGGCATCAGGCCTGAAAAGAACAGAGTGGCGGGAGTGCTAGAGTGTGCATTCCTCACTGCTGCGCCATTTGGCTGCCTTCACTGGGTCCTGCCGGACCGTTTCTCCCTGTAGTCTCAGCGCTGTCCTTGCACTCACTTCACTTGTATGCTCAGTGCAATGGAATTTACTCCTGGGAACAGTGTTTTCCCCAGGAATTGAAATGGGGGGGGTATTCGAATTTATGGGGGGGGGAATCAGGGCCGATAAGGGATGAGACCGTGAGGGTGAAGGGGGGCTGTATGGCACCATAGTAAAAACTGAAAAATGTTTCATGACCATTTTATTAGATTTAACTCATGTTTTAAAATCTTCACACAAATTAAAGTTGGCTACTCAAGCCTTCTATGAAGCATTACATCTACATTCTTCTCGGTTTCTTCTTGTAATTTTGCACAACTCTGTTAATGAACTTCTTGAATGCAATGCATTCATCTTTGGTGGCTTCTCATGTGTCCGGTACTTCCATTCCTTCAATTGATATGCTCATTAGTTCATTCACATGATCAGGCAGAAGGCGACTTCTTTCAGAACACAAAATTCTATTCAATGATGAAAAAGAACGCTCAACTGTAGCTGTTGTGACTGGGAGTAGCAAGAGATGAATTCCTACTTCTTTCATCCCAGGAAACATAGCATAAAGATCGGGTTGAGCCACTAGTGATGATAAAAAAGAAGTTGAAGTCAAATCTTCATTCAGTTGTCGTATGATATTCCACTCTGTGTTCAAATTCTCTATTCTGTCCTGAACACATGGCAGCCCCATTGCTGGTAGTGCCGCACTCCACTCAACTGTCGGTGTTTTATAGGATAGGGATCTGTAAAAGCTACATAGAGGTTGAGTAGAATCTAGAAGTTGCTGTTGTAGATTTTTAAAAATCAAGTCTGTGTACTTTTTTTCAGTTGTCTTAACAAACACTTCTTGTCCTCTTCACTTAATGATTCAATATAAATGCCTTCATTAGTCAACTTCTGGACTGAGGTCTTTGCTTCTTCCAGTACTTTTTCAATGGATAGCTCTCTGATTGATCCAAATGTAGCCTCTATTGCTGGACAAAGATCTACTACTGTTGTAGCAGATGCCTGGATGGCATTGTTTAATGACCCAAGTGGTTTCAACAGTAGACTTACAAGACAGAGAATGGCAGTAGTTTTCTCTGAAAGTAGTAGCAAAAGTAATCCACCAGCCTCACTACTTAGATCTATCCCATCTTGGTAGATACTTTCCAAAGCCAGTAATAACGGCTGGAGTAATTTTAAGACAACAGCCAAGGATTGCTCATGAGAAGGCCAGCGGGTTTTCCCAGGTTGGACTAATTTGAACTTCAGTCCCAGTGTATCTTCTATATTTTCCAAGATATTCAGTCTTTTTGGACTCTTGCTGAAAAAAGGATATAATGAAGACATTAAATTTATAGCTTTTTAAATGTCTTTTGAGGAGTCTGCATCAAGTACTAGCGCTAATTGGAGTAGATGGCCTCTGCAGTGTGTATAGGAGAGACTAGGGTTACGCTTTTCTCTGAGCAAAGCTTGTACTCCACCATGTCTTCCAAAGAAGTTTGCAGCTCCGTCAAATACACAAGCAGTCATCTGTTTGGGCTCCAGTTGACAAGCTTTTAACTCTTCTAAGATGTAGGTTGTCACAGATGCAGCTGATGTGTCTTCTATAACTTGAACATCTAGAAATGAATCTACTGGCCTACCACTGACATCAAGATAACGTACACAATGATTTAATACTTGATGCCCATTTGCATCGGTGCATTCATCAGCCATGTATGCAAATTTTTTGAACGTGGTGAGAGAGTTTTTTACTTTATCAACTGTTGAGTCTTTCACTGTTGCACCGCATGCTTCTAGCCAGTCAGTTGAGTTTCTTGCAGAAAGATAGTGAGCATTTGCTGGTCTTGTTAAGAACCAGTGTCCAACTTCAGGATGAACAAGTGACAATGCACTTAACATTGGCCTCCAGTTTGTAGTGTGTGGTATCTCTTGCTTAAATAGAAAGTGTAATGCCACAGTCATGTTTGTTCGCATGAACTGTGTTGTGTCTCCAGCATTCTTAACAGCCTCATTAACACTCACCGGTGTTGTCCTTGGTCAGTGGAGACTCAGAGTTCAGAGTTGCTTTCACGTGAGTTCACCTTCCAAATAGGGGGCAAGAAGGCACCTTGCTCGTTCCTCCAGCTGCTCACTGTTCGCTCTGGCCACTGTTGTTCATTGTGCCACTGTTCACTCCATCGCTTTGTTGCCAATGGCCCTGCGCCATCACCTTCTACTGCCACCTGCCACTGTGACCTCTGCGAGTTAGTCTATTGAGGTTCCACCCAGCTCTCAGTGATTTCAGCTGATCTCTCAGTGGGGGAATCTCGCTGCTAGATTGGGCCGTCTCTTCCACAGAAACACTGTCCCACAGCAGGTCTAAGCACTTAGACCTGGTCATAAGTGATTTCAGCTGTAGTGGTCACTTAACAAAACAAAAGACTATCTATAGAGCCTAATCAGCTGTCTTTAAACAGTGGAGACCATCAAGCAAAACACCTGTCCCACCCTCTCTCTTGATGACCTCAACAAGCACAGGCTAAGTACAGTTCTACTCATACAATAAGAACAACAACATTTCATTATGCCAGCATTCAAGTGATTTGTAACCCAACCCCAGCCAAAATCTATCACTTGGGCAACACAGCTCTGTTTGCTGGATACTTAGGTAGATTAGGTGTGAATGTAAATACAATCTGGTCCTGAAGTCTGTCCCCCCAGCCCCAGCTCATCACTAGCTATCAGGGAGAGCTCATTTAGACTTTGCATACAAATCATCATTTGAAATTATTAGGTTGGCCAACATCACCGAAATGAATGCACTGACATTGTCATAAAAAACAACAGCTGTATAAGGAAGCTAGTCTATGTTCAGACTTTTCAAATCTATTATACTTTTTCAGATACATGTATTTTATCATACACTATATATGCTTTTAAAGTGTGTATTAATGTTTCAATTTCAATTCAAATTTCCAAACAATCACTAAACTGGCAACACTGCATGTAACTAGTTCACAAAACTGGGGGATGGGGTGTTGGGGAAATTCAGGGGAGGTGTAGGGAAATCCCTGCCTGGGAAGTTGTGGCCATTCAAACATTCCTGTTATGTGGTAGCCTCTCTCTGGGGCACCTCGCAGCGTGGGGACATCACTGACTCCTGAGGCTAAAATTATGGGTTGTGAGAGGGAAATCGTCAAAACTTTTCAGCCACCAACCTGCTGAGGACAGAGTCCAGTGGCCCCCAACTAATGGGACAGGTTCCATCAGCACTGGATTTACAGGGCCTACAAAAATGCATTGGGCTCCCTCAGCTAGTCCTACAGAAGCAGTTACATGAAACAAAAAAGCCAAACGAGCAAACATCGCAGCCCAAATTGGGCCAGTGTAGGAAGTGACGTGCTTTAAAACAAAACAGCAAAGCATCCCTCCGCTTGAATGTCACCTCTGCATTCCACCCCCCAGAGATGCAATCAAAACAGTATTTATCCACATGGGAAAATGACAGAGCTGTGGAGAAACCTGCCCTCCCCTTCTCAGCTGCACCGAATGGATCACAACTACTGAGAGTAAGAGAAGAGTGATTGTGCCTGTCCTTTCCCACGTTCCCACCCCAGCCAGCAGGGCTCACTGACTCACCTGCAGCAGAGAGGGGGGTTATGGGAAATTTCTGGCTTGCATTCTGTACCAAGGTAAGTTCCATGCTGACTGGCAGGCTGGCTGCACCAATTCTACCGAGAATATTCACACCCAGCTTGCCCAGTGGCGTGGCTCGGCTTGTGTGGCTGCTGAGGGCTTGGAAGCTGGGCTGAACTGGGAAAGCTTGAGGTGGTTTTCTTCAGAGTTTCACCTGGAACAGGAATGTGGACTAGGAAGCCTGGTGACAGGACTTTGCTTTCATGGTTCCTTTGCTAGCAGCTGGGTTGGTTCCCTGCAGAAGGAAAAGAATTAAGACAGAAAAATACTTCAATCCACTGACAGGAGAACAACTGGGGACAGGTGGCTGCTGGCCCTCTAGAGGAGTCTGTAATGATTAATTATGCCCAGTATGGACAGGCATGGGCTGCAGCGTGAAGGCCAAGGGGAGATGGGTTCCAGAGCCAGCTCCAGGATGAGTCCAAACCTCGCTCCCCTGTCACAGCTGTGCACTCACTCACATCAAGAGCTGTTTGCTTAAAAGGAAAGTAGGGAAAGCCCCAGCTATTTCCAGCCTGCAGCCCCAGCACATCAGGTTGATGTGGTTCCCATTAGGGTGCCCTCCCTGCTGACAGACATGAGGCGGTCATTACTGCTGGGTTGCTGTGAGAAAGGTTCTCCCTTGCTGTCCGGGGCATGACATTACTTGTCACGTCCGACAAGCTAAGCAGGGATGAGCCTGGGGAGTCCATGGGTGGGAGAGCTGCAGGGAGAACCAGGTTGCTTCAGGGGATGGTATTGGTGGTGCTCCTCTCTGAGTTAATCAGGCTAGTGCAGTGCTCCAGCATGACAGCATGAAGGAGAGCAGGAGCGAACGTCCCTTGGACCTTCTGAGCAGTGGCTGTTAACTCCTTTCCAAATCAGATAACTACCTCCAGCATCACACCCTAAATCCACGGACAGTTGCAGCTGGCTTTGGGGTTCTGTTGGGCCTTTTGCTCTCAAGTGGTGGAGTGCTCTGTGAAACAGCTGCTGTCTTCCCTCTCAGAGTCACTTGTGCTTTAGCGGGTACAGAGTTGCTGCCTTTGTAAAATGCTTTGTGGTTCCTTGCTGTATCCTTGTAAGGTTATTTAGGCCCCGATTTTTGAAGGGATGTAGGCGTCGCTGCAGTTAGCATTGCAACGCCTAACTGAGTTAGAAGCTGATTTAGGACAGTCAATGAGATTTTAGCTCCCAAGTGGCTAATTCTCCTTTGAAATTAAACCAGGTGTTGCAAAGCGGCCTGCAGCAGCACCTAAATACCTTTAAAAATCTGGGTCTCCTGGAAGATAAACAGTTGTTGACAGGACAAATTATTTTCTCACCTACATGTTAAAAGAGAGGGCGACAAGCACGAGTGGGAGGGAACACAGTCAGTACGGCACCGTGCAAATGGCCACGTTCGCAAGCTTCCGAGGATCCTCTTTGCTTTAGCAACGAGAACAGCTGAGCGTGTGTCTAGCTAGTGTAGAATGTTGGTTTGGAGGAAAAATAATGGATACCAGCTCACAATCTCTGCTCCTTGCAAATGCACAGACGAAACTGAGGCAAACCCAGTGAGAACAGACCCAGCACTCCCCCAGCCCGAGTGACGAGTTACCACCTCACCCTGTTGCACTGTGGGTGAGCCCCAGAGAAATGTAGTTTTCTGACTCTGTAAACTCTGTAAACACTCTCACTTTCACCTGTATGAAGAATATAGTAGTATGTTATTCCCTGATAACCAGAAACTTCTATGCTTAAACTCTGTGCCGTTCACTTTATTTTAACATCATCTTAATAAATAGTTTAATCAGCCAAGTATATTTGGAGTCTTTCCTCTGGGATAGGCCAGGCACAGCAAGGCGGCACTGGGTGTTGATCTGTGAGGAATAAAGGAAAGAATATTGACTGAAGTCCTTTATAATTTCCCCCCTCCCCGGGCCATTCCTCTCCCATCACCTGAATAAACTACCGACGTTGTTATGTTCTTCTGGGTGCTCCTGCTGGGGGGAGTGAAGAATGCAGGTTCATTACCGGCTTGTTCGGCATGCACTACCTTGAACCCAAACTTGTCTGGATACCACAGAGCAGAATAATTTGTGGTGTGGCGGTGCCATTTGTAAACTTGGGCTAAGTGTGAATCGCCATGGGTTAGAATGTCCAGAAGGATCTCAGGTTTTGTGCAATTGTTCTATGTCAGGAGCCCAGGCAATTCTGTACCGACACTGAGCTTAATATGGGTCCTAGAGGTACAGTGTCAGGGAGAGAGAGAGATGCTCTCAGCTAGGCCCCTGGTAGCTGGCAGAGATTTCCTTTGGTTAAGGGCTGCCTGTCCCTCCATTGATCTCTGAGTTTTAAGATGAGTAAAACTTAGATTAGTGCAAACTACATGGAGTCCATTGTCTGAGCAATGCATCCCAAAGACATGATTCATGGGAAAAAGCCACAAAAACATATAGGCCCTTGTTCTCCTTAGCACTACGGCCCTGTTCTGCCTGGCTGTGTAAACGGCCTTTATGTGGAAGTAAACCACCAGACCAGTGTCAAGGGTGTAAATAAGATACATAGATACAATGCCTGTGGCAGAACACTGCTCAGTTCTCTAATGGTACATTTTGATGAGACAATCTCGACCTATTTGTCTTTTGTTGTTGTTGTTTTAAACTTTTATCCAGTATATAAACTTCTGAGCTTTGCTTTTCTCTCTTCTGCAATTGTACACAACACCCTCCATAAAACAAATGTAAAAGAAACCAAACCAATCTTTATTATAACTTTTTCCACGTAGACTGTATTTCCCATGCCTTCAGATGTCAGCTTCATGTGGAATAATCATATTGTCCGTTTTCTTTTGAGATGTAGCATGTCTACCCTGCTGTCCAGTGATGGATGAAATGAAAGTTCAGAATGTAGTTCAGATAAACATTTAGATCATAAAATCACAGACATTGGGGATGGAAAAGACTATTGAGAAGATTGATATTAAATAATTATTTATTCCCAGTGTCAGATGTGGGCATGCTGCCTTTAGATGATCCATTTGTGTGGATGCTTATTTGAAACGTAGCTCACCTATCCAAATCTCAGTCTGCAAAATTGGTTGGGAGACTAGAGAATATGCTTCCATGGGACATTGCTGCTGCTTCTGCAAATATCATGGGAACCACTTTCCGAGGGGTGGGATTTCAGAATTTCTGGTTCTACCCTCCATCCATAAAATAAATAAATATGGAGGAAAAAATCCCCAAACAAAACAAACTGTCCAATCAATTCGGAGCCTCAGACACAGGCAGAACTTTGGGAATTGTGTGTATGCCGGGGGATGGACTGCACTTGTTTTTTCCATGGTGTTTCACCCATTTGTGAATGGAGCAAGAAAGCTAAAGCCAATTAGCTGCCAGAGGCATCTCCTGGAGAGCTGTTAATTGCAAACAGTGCCTGCGTAACCTCACCAGACTCCCAAGTGTTACCCCCGAGAAGCTGATAGATTTGGTGCTCGGGGTGTTTGTAATGTACATGCAGCGTGGATAACATGGGAGGAATCAGACTCATCAGAGAGCAAAGCCCCACATGTCCTGCTGCTGAGGCCAGACCCTGTTAGCTCTGAGCTCTGGTGGGGCAGATAAAACAGGACCCTCCACAGGAATCAAACCTCCCCCAGGTTTGGATTTGCAAAGCCCAGGCCTGTTGGCCTAACTCCAATTCTGCACTACCCTCTTCATCTCATTCCCTGGTGGCCTGCAGCTGCCACCATCCTTTCTATAAGGTCATGGGCCAAGAGCAGGCCAGAGAGCATGTTCTCAGGCACAGCCTGCCAGAGGGAGGGCCTCAGCATAGGAGACTCACATGGTTTGTGCAGACCCTAGTAAGGAGCCTGGTCCTATGAGGGAATGAGTCACCCTGGGAGCTGAATAGGGTGACCAGATGTCCCGATTTTATAGGGACAGTCCTGATTTTTGGTTCTTTTTCTTATCTAGGCTCCTATTACCCTCCCCCCCCCGTCCCGATTTTTCACATTTGCTGTCTGGTCATCCTAGAGCTGAGGGTGTTCAGCATCCTACAGGACCGCATTGCTTTAATGTATGGGGACTGCAGTAATACCAGAGCACCCACAACCGGGCGCGACATCATGACCCAGTGGAGAGGGCACTAGCTATAAGTCAGGAGATATGGGTTCTCTTCCCAGTCCTGCTATTGGCCTCTCTGTGCATTACCCGCTCTGACAGTATACCCCACCTCTAAGCTTCAGCCCAGCATTTTCTCCCTAGGAGCCTGTCTTCTCCACCAGTCGGAAATGTGGCTGCCGTTAAGAAAAGGAGCCAGCCTGCATTTGTATTTTGTGATTTGCTTCATGGAAAGAAACGGCAAAATATGAATTAACACAAATTAAGTCAACATGTTTAACGGCCCCCAGGCACACAGTTGCTCGGCTGATCCAGATAAGGCCCAAACCGCATCAGTAGGCTCCACATTCTTTGCAAGAGGTAATATGATCAATGTCTTAATTTGCAGCTATTGCTTCATAATCACTGATGTGTTCATATAATTATGACTCCCTTGTGGAACATTTGTCTCGGTGCAATTGCTTACAAACTTTTCCATATCAGTATCTCTTACTGTGCTGGTCCTTGTGCAATCCTTTCTGCTACACGGAGATTCCTGCACTTCCATCAGGAGATATTATTAGAAGATTATCTTCGGTGATATTTATGTGGGTAGTATTTGTTTTTCCATAGGAATTCAGCATTCAGTTTAGGAAATGTTATCTAGTAAATATAAGTATTAGAGTATCAGAAGCATCATCTAGGCTTGGCCAACAGCCACTAGCTAAACATTACACAACTACAGACAAGGTTGTGCGGGGCTAAGAGTACAGAACAGAACAATGAAGTGATGGTCTGCAGTAGCCTGCAATAAAGAAACTGTGCGTAATGCTACTGGATATCTTGTACCCTCTCACATTCTGGGGAGAAGTGCCCCCAAAATAGCAGTGGGTCATTGCTTCCAGAGCATGTTTAGTGCACAGGTGCCTGGCCCACATGGACAAGGTGGGTTAAACACATAATTTTATGCATACTGGAAACACAAAAGGTGCCTTTTATAGCTTCACTTTTTAAACATGAACAACGAAGGAAAAAAGGCATGTTCAGAGCAGTTGAATATGAATTTTTTTGTTCATACCATTAAACAGCTTGTATTTCTTGCTTTAAGAAGTTAAAACTTCTTTAATTATTTTTGACTGAAAAATACTGTGTGTGAGCATTGGGAGAGGATGTACAAACCCTGCAGTGGGTGAGCAGCTGGTGGCTCAGGGAGCCCTGCCCTGCCACACCTGCAAGGCATGATGATCTTGGAGGAGGACCCTTGAAAGGGAGAAGCCCGGTTCCAAAGGGCCCAGCCCTGGGAGGTGGACAAACCTCTTCCCACTAACTACTAGGTGGGAGACACAGTAAGAAGAGACTGGCTTGCTGACCCCTCTCAATCTAGGGCGCCCGGCCCGGTGAGTTATTTTGCCACAACTATGTTAAATCTCATTTGTGTTGCGGGTGCCAGGGGATTAACATGCTGCAAAGCTGGATACTTGGAGCTGTTAACATGAGCCACAAGATTCCTATAAAAATTCCTTCATTTTTTTTTTTTTGCAGAGAGGACCCCCCTGTGGTTTTATTTAGAGTACCCTGAAATACATGCTCATTTCAGCGTTGGTTACTCATGCCACCACAGTCTTCCTAGTCTCACTGAATTCTCTGGGTTTTTGAATATCTGATGTGAAGGCCAGAAAGCAACTAGCCTTTTTGGTAGCAAACAGTGTCATTTGGAAAACTTCTATGCCAGTGAATTTTCTAGAGACAAGGAGTGTCCTTGTTTTGTTAGCAGTAATGAAAGCAGGCAACTTTCCAATAAAAATGCCCCCGTATCCTCCCTCCAGTCAATCTAGGCTTCTATTCTCAGGCCATTTTGATTAAACTAATTATTTCCCCATCACTAAAGAGAAACGGTCAATTGATTTGAACATGCTGCAGATGGTGATGGCTCACAGGTGGCGCGCATCAGATGTACAATCCTTTTGATATCCCAGTGAAATCAGAGAGAGCTGCTTATAGAGTATTTCTGGCAAGAAAGACTGGAACTGACACTATATCAAAATTATGGCAAGTTAAAGCTAGGGGTCAGGATTCCTGGCCTATTGCTTTGAAGGGCTTTGAAGTTTTATCTTATCTCTGCTCATAGGACAATTAAGAATTGGCATCTGGGATTGCTTAAATTTGGGGATTTTAATAGTTTATCACATGCTCTGCAACTAAGTTTTTCAGGGTTAGATTTTCTTAAGCTGCTACTTAAAGAGGGAGTTACCAAATCAGGGGGTGGCGTGTCAGTGAACATCACAGGTACGTTTGCAGAGCTGTTTGAGACCAGGGAATGTTTTCTCAGATAATGTGTCCCTTTTTTACTGAAAGTTTTGAAACTCAGAATGTGTTGACCATCTGAGGGCTTTGGTGGCATCTGGTCAGAAGTGTGGGGTACCAAATTAGAGTGCGCTTCCAGGTTATTGGATTAAAATAGCCAAACAGAGAGCCCATGCTGTGCCATATTGGTAGAGACGGGAGATATTTCCCTTAGATTCTCTTGAAAGAAAAAGTTACTGAAACATGAAACCTCCAAAAAGAAGAACAGGAGGACTTGTGGCACCTTAGAGACTAACAAATTTATTAGAGCATAAGCTTTCGTGGACTGTAGCCCACTTCTTCGGATGCATATAGAATGGAACATATATTGAGGAGATATATATACACACATACAGAGAGCATAAACAGGTGGGAGTTGTCTTACCACCTCTGAGAGGCCAATTAATTAAGAGAAAAAAACTTTTGAAGTGATAATCAAGCTAGCCCAGCACAGACAGACAGTTAGATAACAAGTGTGAGAATACTTACAAGGGGAGATAGATTTCAATGTTTGTAATGGCCCAACCAATCTCCCCTTGTAAGTATTCTCACACTTGTTATCTAACTGTCTGTCTGTGCTGGGCTAGCTTGATTATCACTTCAAAAGTTTTTTTCTCTTAATTAATTGGCCTCTCAGAGGTGGTAAGACAACTCCCACCTGTTTATGCTCTCTGTATGTGTGTATATATATCTCCTCAATATATGTTCCATTCTATATGCATCCGAAGAAGTGGGCTACAGTCCACGAAAGCTTATGCTCTAATAAATTTGTTAGTCTCTAAGGTGCCACAAGTCCTCCTGTTCTTCTTTTTGCGGATACAGACTAACACGGCTGCTACTCTGAAACCTTTCATGAAACCTCCAATGAATGTAAACGATGGGGGAAATATGCTGTGAGAAAAAGTTGCATGGAGATATCAGGTCATGTAGGGAGTCAAACAAATAGACACGCTGACATTTGAAAGCATGAGAAACTGTTAAATCAGAAAATCTGTAGGGCTCTGCTAAACTGGAACCGGCTGGGAACTGAAATGCCAGATCATATGCAACTGTCTTGCATATTTTTACATTTTAATTGTAATCTCAGATTTAAATCCTAATAGTTAAAATAAAATAGATTTAAAAGGTTAAACTGAGCATATGTGCAGACAAATTAACGCCTTATTGTGCTGGGAGACAGCTTTCCTTTTATTGTTCACACGTGGACAATGGAGTAATTTGAGGGACAGGAATATGCTGGTTTTGTGATGTAGTCTCCTTGTTTTGCATCATTTATATACTCCGATGAGTCTTGAGAGCTCTGGTGTACAATCATCATGGAGATTTTTTTTGACCTTCTCTCAGTTCAATCACATAGTGCAAATGAAAAGTGACCATGCTTGCTGCATTGGTACAATCTGCTTAGTCTGGGCAATCTCTGCCCATGTCCACGTTCCCAGGGAGTTCTGCCAATTGTCTTTAAGGTGCTGGTTCTCTGTAAAGCACTTAAGCACATGCTTGCATCCCACTGAGATCAATGAGACTCAAATACAGGCTGAACGTTAAGCATGCGCTTAAGTTCTTTGCTGAACAGGAGTCTAAATTAGTCCCTCCCCTGCTTAGCCGGCTACACGCACAGCAGGAGCCCCAAACAGTCCGTGTTTAGAAAGAAATTATATTAACTGGAAATGGATTGAACCTCCCATGGGACTTTGTCTAGAAAACATTAACTGTGTGAAGGCTGAAAATAAGCCTCCAGTGGGACTAAAATGGTGTCTAGGCTTCTTGTGCCGGCCCTTCTGAGCTGGGGTGGATTGCACCTACCGTAAGCATAAACACATCTGGATCAGGAGCCGCTTGATACACTGCAGGTGGTTTGGGTTCAAAACAAGTCATTTCTCTGGGCTGCAAATCCCACTGTCCTGGACTCAGCCTCTCTGGGTGCAGCTTCTTGGCTGGCCATGTGGGTATGGCAGGATCTTCTAGCCACAAAGGGTTCAACACAGACTAGTACAGAAAGAGGGAAACTGGCTGACTTTCAGATGCTGCAGCAGGAGTTGGGAGCTGGTTTCTGGAGATCAGCTTGCCTGGTGGTGGTGAAAGTGTATCACTTCTTTGCAAAGCCTTGCTGTGGGATGACTGACTGTTTAGCTGTAACACAAAGGGGTTGAGACTGGGCATTTTAAAGAGAAACCCCATCAAGTACTTAATTTCTCTTGAGCATGAAGCAATCAAGAGACTTGGTGGTGTGTAGCCAGGCAGGGTAAACCAGGAGCTGTAATGCCTTGTGATGGTGCAATCTCAGGCGTTGGGCAAGTCCCCGGGGCACTGTGAAAGTGACTTTATTTAGTCTTTCAGCCCTTGGCAAACCGAGTCCCCGCAGAATGCTGCAAGTGAGACCTGAAGGGAGAAGGACTGGTGGAGCAATAGATCCTGTGCCACACAGCACTCATCGCCACAGGCCGGAGTCTGTTCCCATTTTAAAGGTCAAGGGCACCACTTTTTTAATGGGAAACTTGGCTTTAGGCTTTATATCCCCCTCACATTCCTCAGCAGCTGCACGGAGCTGGAGCAGAGACAGTTTGCACTGTCCTGACTGGGAAGCCAGTGTTGATTTATATGTGGGTCGTAGCAGCTAAACGATGGGAAGAGAGGCCTTTCAAGCTCGGGAGCTGCCTGCCATGTGGATCTTCTAGGTATGAATTATTGCACATAATAAAGAGCCATCACTTTGTGACTCAGTTGATCCTCCCCAATTATGTTTAATTTTGTGTTTCCTCCAGCATTCCTTCTGCTGCGTCTCATCTCTTAATTGAGTTTCTGGCCTTCAGTCTGTAGCGGAGTTATAAACAAACAACATTTCCTTTCGCGCTAGACAAAAGTCCTCTTCCAACCCTCAGTAAATTTTCCACATCGCTGGCAATTTGCATTCTGCCTTGACCCTTGCTGGGAAATATGGGGACTGGAAAGAGCGGACGAATCAAGGGGAAGGTTTCTTCTCCTGGGGAGTGCAGAGCACCAGCCTGCCAGCCAGCCACTGGGTCTTTTTGGGACCCTGCCAGGACAGACAGCTGCTGGGGAAGTCAGCAAATAGTTTGCAGGACAAGGAACTATAGCAGAGCTATCGTCCTTGCCCCTGCTCTCAGGGGGCCCGTAACCAGCGGAACTCACAGCACGGACAGGAAGAGAAAGTCAGGAATGCACAAGGGTGTAGGGTGTGGGACAGTGCAGGAGGGACGGTGATTCTGCCTTGGGTGGGATGGGAAGGAGGGGGCGGGGGCCCGCCTCTTTCTTTTCTAGACATCACCAGCTCTAAGATCTGCATACTGGGGACATGAACATTTTTCCTTAGCATCCAGAGAAACCTTGGTCCTTGCATGCTCTGGAATGATGTGTGTCAGCCCTGCCCCAGAACTGATGCTCCAGTCCCAGCTCCCTCCAAGCAGCATTATTACAGTGGGTGAAAGGATAGATTACTCAGTCTTCAGACCTGCTCTGGATGCATGGGGGGGCTGCGAGCCAAAGGACCCTTGCCCTGGGGGATGACCGAATTGGCTTCTCTGCAGCAGTTCATATTATTTCACACTGAAACCATTTCCATTTTGTAGCACCTGGCACGTCCCTGGGAATCCACAGTGCAGGCTCCAATACCTTTACGCTGCTAGCCTGGTGCTGTAATTGCATGTCCTGTCTGCAGCCACTCCAGGGGCAGCAGAGCTGCTTGCCCTTCTCCTGAGCCCCAAAAGCCCTGCTTGCTTCAGCTCATCCCCCTGGGATTAAACATGAGAGTTCATCAGCACTGACAGCTTTCACCCTGGCCTCTAAGGCTCTGCCCGAGTGCTGAGATAAGGGCTGAGAAGTGCCCATCTGCACTTGGTTAGAGAAGTGGCGTCTACATTAGAGTCCTCATCACTCATGGGTCTCTGTGATTCAAACGCTACCCCTATGATAGCTCATGAATCTTCCTGCGCTCTGGCTCTGTCACAGGTGTGAACAGCAGGGGCCCTCATTCTCAGTAGGGGAACAGAGAGCGTTTGACTCAAACGCTAGGGAGTGGGGCAGAGAGAGTGTCTCAAATAATCAGGCATGATAAAAGACTGTCTAGTTTAAAAACAGTGAAGAAAAACTGTCCATCTAATGCTGGAGGGAAGGAAAGAGCCGGCGGAGACGGAATCACACCAGTCAGGAGATTCTGAATAACACATAAGCACAGGATCCTGACACAAGGAAGAAAGGAGAGCAGCAGAATACGGAACCTGGACTTCAGAAAAGCAGACTTTGACTCCCTCAGAAAACTGATGGGCAGGATCCCCTAGGAGGCTAATATGAGGGGGGAAAGGAGTCCAGGAGAGCTGGCTGTATTTTAAAGAATCCTTGTTGCGGTTGCAGGAACAAACCATCCCGATGTGTAGAAAGAATAGTAAATATGGCAGGCGACCAGCTTGGCTTAACAGTGAAATCCTTGCTGATCTTAAAAACACAAAAGAAGCTTACAAGAAGTGGAAGATTGGACAAATGACCAGGGAGGAGTATAAAAATATTGCTCAGGCATGCAGGAGTGAAATCAGGAAGGCCAAATCACACTTGGAGTTGCAGCTAGCAAGGGATGTTAAGAGGAACAAGAAGGGTTTCTAGTATGTTAGCAACAAGAAGGTGGTCAGGGAAAGAGTGGGCCCCTTACTGAATGGGGGAAGCAACCTAGTGACCGAGAATGTGGAAAAAGCTAATGTATTCAATGCTTTTTTTTGCCTCTGTCTTCCCAAACAAGGCCAGCTCCCAGACTACTGTACTGGGCAGCACAGCATGGGGAGGAGGTGACCAGCCCTCTGTGGAGAAAGAAGTGGTTCAGGACTATTTAGAAAAGCTGGACGAGCACAAGTCCATGGGGCCAGATGCGCTGCATCCGAGGGTGCTGAGAGAGTTGGCTGGTGTGATTGCAGAGCCATTGGCCATTATCTTTGAAAACTCGTGGTGATCAGGGGAGGTCCTGGACGATTGGAAAAAGGCAAATATAGTGCCCATCTTTAAAAAAGGGAAGAAGGAGGATCCAGGGAACTACAGGCCAGTCAGCCTCACCTCAGTCCCTGAAAAATCATGGAGCAAGTCCTCAAGGAATCAATTTTGAAGCATTTCGAGGAGAGGAAGGTGATCAGGAACAGTCAGCATGGATTCACCAAGGGCAAGTCATGACTTGCCTAATTGCCTTCTATGATGAGATAACTGGCTCTGTGGATGAGGGGAAAGCAGTGGACATGTTATTCCTTGAATTTAGCAAAGCTTTTGATACGGTCTCCCACAGTATTCTTGCCAGCAAGTTAAAGAAGTATGGGCTGGATGAATGGACTATAAGGTGGATAGAAAGCTGGCTAGATCGTCGGGCTCAACAGGTAGTGATCAATGGCTCCAAGTCTAGTTGGCAGCCGGTATCAAGCGGAGTGCCCCAAGGGTCGGTCCTGGGGCCGGTTTTGTTCAATATCTTCATTAGTGATCTGGAGGATGGTGTGGATTCCACCCTCAGCAAGTTTGTAGATGACACTAAACTGGGAGGAGTGGTAGATACGCTGGAGGGTAGGGATAGGATACAGAGGGACCTAGGCAAATTAGAGGATTGGGCCAAAAGAAATCTGATGAGGTTCAACAAGGACAAATGCAGAGTCCTGCACTTAGAACAGAAGAATCCCATGCACCGCTACAGACTAGGGACCGAATGGCTAGGCAGCAGTTCTGCAGAAAAGGACCTAGGGGTTACAGTGGATGAGAAGCTGGATATGCGTCAACAGTGTGCCCTTGTTGCCAAGAAGGCTAAGGGCATTTGGGGCTGTATAAGTAGGAGCATTGCCAGCAGATGGAGGGACGTGATCATTCCCTGTTATTCGGCATTGGTGAGGCCTCATCTGGAGTACTGTGTCCAGTTTTGGGCCCCACATTACAAGAAGGATGTGGAAAAATTGGAAAGAGTCCAGCGGAGGGCAACAAAAAATGATTAGGGGGCTGGAGCACATGACTTATGAGGAGAGGCTGAGGGAGCTGGGATTATTTAGTCTGCAGAAGAGAATAATGAGGGGGGATTTGATAGCTGCTTTCAACAACCTGAAAGGGGGTTCCAAAGAAGATGGATCTAGACTGTTCTCAGTGGTAGCAGATGACAGAACAAGGAGTAATGGTCTCAAGTTGCAGTGGGGGAGGTTTAGGTTGGATATTAGGAAAAACTTTTTCACTAGGAGGGTGATGAAGCACTGGAATGGGTTACCTAGGGAGGTGGTGGAATCTCTTTCCTTAGAGGTTTTTAAGGCCCAGCTTGACAAAGCCCTGGCTGGGATGATTTAGTTGGGGATTGGTCCTGCTTTGAGCAGGGGTTTGGACTAGATGACCTCCTGAGGTCCCTCCATACCCTGATATTCTATGATTCTATATTTCCACCATAGGCACATGCTGATCTGGTACCCCAGGCATCTGAATTGAGCACCGCAGTCAGATGGTGAATTTCCATGGGGCAGCACTGCACAACTTCCATGGATTCTGATTTCATTTAGTGCCATTGGAAGTCTGTAGATGTGCAGCGATTAAATTCACTGGTGATTTGATGACCTTGGAAAAACTGCCATAATGCAGCTGACCTAGGGACCTAAAAGAGAAGTGTCAGTGCTTGGAGCACTGTTCAGAGTATTCTAAACTCGCTCCATTGCTTAACCCTTCACATAGCAGCAAATCAGTAACTTCACATTGCTGTCACTTTGTGAATGACTGAAATTCGCCCTTGGCATTGTGCTGTAGCAAAGTGAAGTGATAATGGTGCAGTATTAAGTCACTCAAGCTGCTATGGGAAGCCCACTAGCAATGATCAGTGCTTCTTCCCCCGTGCAAGTGCACCGCCTGTCCCAGTGGAGAGGGACACGCTCACTGTTGGGATACATTGCGAGGGGAGCTGGTGGGGGGCAGGGGAAGGAGATGCCTAGGTATTTCTGAGGTGATCTCCCCAAAGCAGGAGCATTGTTGTTCTCTGGAATTCCTTGTGATTCCACACACTTGTCAATTCTGCAGTCATTTTGTGAACATTTTGCCAAATGTTCCTCTTCCCTTTTCAACGGCTCCCAAAATGACAACCGGGAAGGGATTGCAGCACTTTGGCCTGGCTGAGAAACCTGCAGCCTCTTCATAAACCTCCTTAAAGAAAAGGTTACCTGCAACCTACCAAAAGGAGGAAACAGCCCTCCATGGGGTTTCATGCCACACTGCATATCCTGCTGCCATCCCTCCATAGATAAGGAAAAAGAACAAAGCAGCAAGAGTGTATTTGGTTAGCTCCTCACTGGAGTTCCTTTCCTAAAATGGGGGGTGCTCTGAGCCCTGGGGTGACTGAGCAAGCAACCATGATCAGCCCCGATCTCCTGGTGCTTACATTAGAGATGCAGACAGCAGAGTTCAGTGACAACATGTGTAAATGCTATAGCTTGCCACGTTTCATCACACACATGTGCACCAGCAGCACAGTAAGCATGCACTGAAAGTCAGCCAAACCTCAGCTAATCAGAAATACACGGGGCTGCAGGGACAAATATCATTTGGTTGCTTTTACAACCAAAGGCCCCGTGTCAAGACTCTAGGTCCCAGAGCACTGAGCAGTGCTGAACAAGGTACGCAGGAAGTGCTGAAAAG